>NC_136070.1:1200565647-1201293147 GCF_964261635.1 Lissotriton helveticus
GATAGCAAAACATAGCTTAGCAAAACAAAACATAGCATAGCATAACAAAACATAGTATAGCATAACAAAACACAACAACACATAGTATAACAAAACACAATAAAACACAGCATAGCATAACAAAACATAGCATAACAAAGCATAGCATAGCATAACAAAACACAACAAAACATAGCATAGCATCACAAAACATAGCATAGCATAAGGAAACAAAGCAAAGCATAACAAAACATAGCATAGCATAACAAAACACAACAAAACATAGCATAGCATAATAAAACAAAGCATAGTATAACAAAACATAGCATAACATAGCATAGCATAACAAAACAAAGCAAACCTAGCATAACAAAGCATAGCTTAACAAAACACAACAAAACACAGCATAACAAAACATAGCTTAGAATAACTAAGCATAGCAAAACACAACAAAACAGACAGAGCATAGCAGAAAAATACGTAGCATAACATAACAAAACAAAGCATGGCATATCATAACAAAAAATAGCATAACAAAACATAGCATAGCATAGCATAGCATATCACAACAAAACAGAGCGTAGCATAGCATAACAAAACACAACAAAACATAGCATAGTAAAAAAAGCACAGCATAACAAAACATAGCATAGCATGACAAAACACAACAAAACATAGCATAACAAAACAAAACCTAGCATAACAAAACAAAGCATAGCATGGCATATCATAACAAAACACAACAAAACATGGCATAGCATAGCATAACAAAACATTGCGTAGCATAACAAAATAAAGCAAAGCATAGCATAACACAACAAAACATAGCATAACATAACAAAACATAGCATAGCATAACAAAACACAAAAAATAGCAAAACAAAACATAGCATAGCATAACAAAGTACAGCATAACAAAACAAAACATAGCATGGCATAACAAAATAAAGCAAAGCATAGCATAACACAACAAAACATAGCATAGCATAACAAAACATAGCATAGCATAACAAAACACAAGAAACATAGCATAACAAAACATAGAATAGCAAAACAAAACATAGCATAGCATAACAAAGCACAGCATAACAAAACAAAACATAGCATAGCATAACAAAACACAAGAAAACATAGCATAACAAAACAAAACATCGCATAGCATAACAAACTAAAGCCTAGCATGGCATATCATAACAAAACACAACAAAACATAGCATAACAAAACATAGCATAACATGACAAAGCATAGCATATCGCAACAAAACAGAGCCTAGCATAGCACAACAAAACATAGCACAGCATAACAAAACACACCAAAACATAGCATAACAAAACAAAACCTAGCATGACAAAACAAAGCATAGCATGACATAACGTAACAAAACTAATGGTGGGCGTAGTATGCGTAGTGGGGTTACGCGAAGCTTCGTGAAGTGGGCAGGAAGCTACGCCCACCCACACACTTTGCATAGCCCTACTACGCGCCACCCGCCTTCCTCCTGCCCTCTTCTACATACCTAATTTGTTTTTAAAAATACTGTAAAAGTAAATTAAAGGCACTTACCTGGTACGCGGCGTCCCGGGGCTCCCTCTACTCTTTCGCACCGACTTCTTCCATCCAAATTTGCATGCGCGGCTGCCTGCGCATGCGCTTTTCTTGCAAGAAAGACCGCGTGAGGGAGGCGGGTGGCGGGCAACTTCGCTCCGTCCACGGAGTGTGCGTAGTGTTGCCCACTACGCCTACTTTGCAAATCGCAAAGTAGGCAACACTTTGTGCACTCCGTGGACGGAGCGAAGCACTGCACCCAGGGTTAGACAAAACATAACAAAACATAACATAGCATTACAAAACATCGTATAGCATACCAAAATAAAGCAAAGCATAGCATAACACAACAAAACATAGCATAGCATAACAAAGCACAACGAAACGTCGCATAACGAAACATAGCATAACAAAACATAGTATAGCAAAACACAACATAGCATAGCATAACAAAGCACAGCATAACAAAACAAAACATAGCATAACAAAGCACAGCATAACAAAACAAAACATAGCATAACAAAACATAGCATAGCATAACAAAATATAGCTTAGCATAACAAAGCATAGCAAAACACAACAAAACATAGCATAGTATAACAAAACACAAACAACACAGCATAGCATAACAAAACAAAGCATATCATAACAAAACACAACAAAGCATAGCATAACAAAACACAACAAAACAGAACAGCATAATAAAGCATAGCACAGCATAACAAAACATAGCAGAGCATAACAAAACACAACAAAGCTTAGCATAGCATAACAAAACATAGCATAGCATAACAACACATAGCATAACATAACAAAACAAAGCGTAGCATAACAAAACACAATAAAACTTAGCATAACAAAACATAGCAAAACACAACAAAACATAGCATAGCATAACAAAATAGAACAAAACATAGCATAACAAAACATAGCATAGCAAAGCATAGTATAACAAAACAAAACATATCATAACATAGCATAGCATAGTATAACAAAAAACAACAAAACATAGCATAGCATTACTAAACATAGCATAAGAAAGCATAGCATAGCATGACAAAACATAGCATAGCAAAACAAAGCATTGCATTATAAAATACAACAAAACAGCATAGCATAACAAAACAAAGCATAGCACCACACACAACCACACAAACACACACACAACCACACACACAACCACACACACACAACCACACACACAAACCACACACACAACCACACACACATAACCACAACCACACACACAACCACACACACAAACAACCACACACACAACCACACACACAACCACACTGTCAGTGCACACTTTTAACAGACACCATCAGTGGTCAGTGCACGCTTTCCCCGGGCACAAACACCACCAGTCGTCAGTGCACGCTCTCACTGGGCACAAACACCACCAGCCGTCAGTACACGCTTCCACCAGGCACACCACCAGACGTCAGTGCATGCTTCCACCAGGCACACACCACCAGACTTCAGTGCACGCTTTCACCAGGCACGAACCACCAGCCGTCAGTACACGCTTTCACCAGGCACACACACCACCAGCCGTCAGTGCATGCTTCCACCAGGCACACACACCACCAGCCGGCAGTGCACACTTCCACCACGCACATACACCACCAGCCATCAGTGCACAATTTCTATAGGCACACACACCACCAGCCATCAGTGCACACATCAATTGTTAACGCATCCACAATTAACTATTGTAACAATCGCAGTATGGCGCACTTTACTTTTAAACATATTCATCTAAAGCGCAGCATGCCACCGTTGCTACAAAAATAAATACACATTTTTTGGGCCTACAATTTATAGACTTTTGTTGCACTTGATGTTGCAATATTTAGCAATGCCAATAGCTCAAACGTAATTAATGCGAGACCTATTGCATTGCAAATGCTTGTTTACCTTGAGGCTTGTGCTGCTCCCCTTTTCCAGGCAACACAAGCCGCAATGCAACAAGGCATATTTCCAACCACCTAAATGGCTGTTGGATCGTAATTCGGAGGTCGGGACCACTGCCTACTTGTCGGGCGGTTCCGAAACAATGGGGGTCGGATTCTTATCCAACAGTCATTGTAATCAGCCCCTAAGTGGTGTGAGTAGGGGTTATACAAAAGGATTTATGATTTACTGATTGCGATTCCTTTATTTTCCCAATTCGAGAATCCCCAACTCCAGTTCTCCAGTGCTAGTACATCTAGTCCTAAATTAACCCCTCTCACGTGGACCTGGGAAAGTCGGTGCTCTGTAAGACAAAAGAGCCAGACAGCTCTTGAAGGACTTAAATGTAGGAATAAAAAGCAAAGCTGTGCAGAGCTTGAAATTCCTTGCTCTTAATTCTCGGGGAAACTCAGTTGCGAATCTGTCAATTAAGCACATTTGGAAAGCAGTTATTAGTTAACACAAAATAATAGGCTTCCTTCAGTGCTAATAGTGTCTGTCATTTTTATAAAAAGAGCGGCTAATGGCTCATTTTCCTTTTATTGTTATAGGGAATTGGCACAGCAGATGTTGCATGGCATAGTGCTCCAAACCTGACAAACATCATGTTCCAGATAAGTGTGACAGAATGTGTGCCAGTCGAACAATAGGATGAGAGAAAGTGGAAGGGCGGCGAAGCTGTGCTGCAGGATTATTGGACCCTGAGTGGATGCTTGGGCCACCTGGCATACTAGTGGACAGGGGGAATGAGGGAAGGCCTAGGAAAGTAGGTTGTGATATCGAAGAAGGCCGTCATAGCGCCCTCAATCTGTTGCTAATTTTTAGTCGCAAACGCTGCTTTTTTGCGATTTGCTGCGTTTGCGACTTAAAATTCGTTTCATACATACGCCCCCTAATTACTAAGACAAAAAGAGAGAGCCCATACAGAAAGTAAAAAAAAACTGAAATGTATGCGGTAAAAAATTATCCATGCTTTCCTCAAAAAGAAGTATTCCAGCTCTAAGGGGAACCAAGAAACCTGTACACGAGCATCAACCAGACAACTAAGGCTCTTATAGATCTTGCCACCTCCACTCCAAATTGACCAACTTATAAATGCACAACACATAGAAAGCATCACATCATGGTGCTGACTGCCTACCTGCCACTGACACTTTCACTGTGGAAACTTGCTCATCAGACACCATAAGGACCTTACTTTCTCTCACACCTATTATGTATAATTTACAGATGTGCCCAAGACTGAAATGTCCACCAAACGTCTACACAGGGCTCATGACTCTTACCACGATCACTACTTACCTCTTTTTCTTCGACTCCACTCTTGAGAACACTAGAATACCAAACACTTAATTATCATTCCACTTTAAGGGGCATATTTACAATGAAGTGAGGGAGTGCGGCCTTAGCCTTCCTGGTTTAGAGCAGCACTCCACCACTTCAGAAACGCAGGGCTGCACCACATTTACAACAATATGGTGCACCCTGCCTTTCCCCCCTGTGTGGGTGCTTCACTTAGTAGCCTAGCTCCAACGCAGTCACCCTTGCACCATAGTGCAAAGGTTTCTGCGTTGAGGGGAAGATTGTTTATGTGCAGGAAGTTCTCCCTTCCTGCACATAAACAATCTTTAAATGATGTTTTGTAACTTTTATGTGTCCTGCTTAATGTAGCACACATAGAAGTTGCAAAAATGTCATTGCTTTTTTTTTATTGTTTATGTGCAGGAAGGGACACCTTCCTGCACATAAACAATGAATGCCAATTTGCTGTTTCTATGTGTGCTGCCCAACACAGCACACACGGAAACAGCAAAAACAAGGAAAAATAAAGCACTTCTCCTCATTTCACCTATTTAAGACCAGGTTTTTCCTGGTATTAATGTAGGGACTGGCTTAACGCTGCCTTGTAAATAAGGCACTTTTTCACTCTGTACTTAGCGTGAAAAGGGAGGTCAATGAACACTGCCTTGTAAATAAAGCACCTTTTCACGCTGTACTTAGTGTGAAAGGGGAGGGCAATGGGTGCTGCGGTGGGCGTTTTTGATGCTATCTCCTATTTACAAGGGTGTTTAAATAGAAGGCAGTGCTTTAAAGCTGCCTTGTAAATAAGGTGAAGTCCCTATTGTCATCACATCCTTGAAAGTGATGCTGTGGTGGCAATAGGGGCATGTGAATATGCTCCTAAGGTTCTACTGAACTTATGCCTCAACCCTACAGAACTGAATCCATATTGCATAATCTGCTAGACTACGATAAGCAATTCCAGAGCAACTACAAGACTTTGTCAAACAAAACAGCTTAATTGACCACTTTCAGATAGATTTCAAATAACTACATTGTGCTGGCAATTGAGACTGCAAAAAACACAGTTGATGGACAGAATGTAGAACAATTTCATACATTCACCCCAGTACAAGGATCTGGGCATAAATCCATCGTTTTTTTGCACTCCACACCACCCTGGGTTAGACACTGGCTATATGCAAATCAGCTCTGACCCTGTGCCTCATGGGAACAGTCCAGTCCGAACTACCAAGCCATGTCTTTCCCAGACCGGAATCAAGCATCCAAGGACCGGTTTCTGGCTATCAGCCTTCATCAGCCTGGATAGCTTGACTCCAGTGGTGTGGAGAGCCTGGGACTCACGTCTGAGCATCCCCAGCCCACTCGGGGTGAAATTGCAAAAAACACAGTTGATGGACAGAATGTAGAACAATGTCATACATTCACCCCAGTAAAAGGATCTGGGCCTAAATCCATCGTTTTTTTGCACTCCACACCACCCTGGGTTAGACACTGGCGATATGCAAATCAGCTCTGACCCTATGCCTCATGGGAACAGTCCAGTCCGAACTACCAAGCCATGTCTTTCCCAGACCGAAATCAAGCATCCAAGGACCGGTTTCTGGCTATCAGCCTTCATCAGCCTGGATAGCTTGACTCCAGTGGTGTGGAGAGCCTGGGACTCACGTCTGAGCATTCCCAGCCCACTCGGGGTGAAATTGCAAAAAACACAGTTGATGGACAGAATGTAGAACAATGTCATACATTCACGCCAGTACAAGGATCTGGGCCTAAATCCATCGTTTTTTTTGCACTCCACACCACCCTGGGTTAGACACTGGCTATATGCAAATCAGCTCTGACCCTGTGCCTCATGGGAACAGTCCAGTCAGAACTACCAAGCCATGTCTTTCCCAGACCGGAATCAAGCATCCAAGGACCGGTTTCTGGATATCAGCCTTCATCAGCCTGGATAGCTTGACTCCAGTGGTGTGGAGAGCCTGGGACTCACGTCTGAGCATCCCCAGCCCACTCGGGGTGAAATTGCAAAAAACACAGTTGATGGACAGAATGTAGAACAATGTCATACATTCACCCCAGTACAAGGATCTGGGCCTAAATCCATCGTTTTTTTGCACTCCACACCACCCTGGGTTAGACACTGGCTATATGCAAATCAGCTCTGACCCTGTGCCTCATGGGAACAGTCCAGTCCGAACTACCAAGCCATGTCTTTCCCAGACCGGAATCAAGCATCCAATGACCGGTTTCTGGCTATCAGCCTTCATCAGCCTGGATAGCTTGACTCCAGTGGTGTGGAGAGCCTGGGACTCACGTCTGAGCAACCCCAGCCCACTCGGGGTGAAATTGCAAAAAACACAGTTGATGGACAGAATGTACAACAATGTCATACATTCACCCAGTACAAGGATCTGGGCCTAAATCCATCGTTTTTTTGCACTCCACACCACCCTGGGTTAGACACTGGCTATATGCAAATCAGCTCTGACCCTGTGCCTCATGGGAACAGTCCAGTCCGAACTACCAAGCCATGGCTTTCCCAGACCGGAATCAAGCATCCAAGGACCGGTTTCTGGCTATCAGCCTTCATCAGCCTGGATAGCTTGACTCCAGTGGTGTGGAGAGCCTGGGACTCACGTCTGAGCATCCCCAGCCCACTCGGGGTGAAATTGCAAAAAACACAGTTGATGGACAGAATGTAGAACAATGTCATACATTCACCCCAGTACAAGGATCTGGGCCTAAATCCATCGTTTTTTTGCACTCCACACCACCCTGGGTTAGACACTGGCTATATGCAAATCAGCTCTGACCCTGTGCCTCATGGGAACAGTCCAGTCCGAACTACCATGCAATTGAGACTGCATCTGGCACATGTTAGCAGTATCTAGGCCAGGGCTCTTCAACCATTACTATAGTGAGAGCTGCTTCTGATCAATGAAATGTGCCCTATATAACTGTTAGATACGTATATTAATTAGATAAAGGTACATAAAGGGGGAGGTAATGAGAAAAAGACAGGTTAAGGAAAACAATGAGAGGAGAGAAGCAAAGGTGGGAAAGATAGAAAGAAGAAGATACAATAGAAAAGTAAAATAGGAAAAGAGAGAAACAAAAGAACAAGGAAGAAAGAATGAAAGGGTCAGCGGCCGCCCATCCTTAAGGGCGAAGGGGCCCGCCTCCCCACCTTTTTCCTGAAATGAAGTGTGTCTGTCATTTGGAGATAAGGTCAGCCTGACAGACACTGTTCTTGCTCAGGTGATGTACATGTGCTAAATGTGCAGGCACATGGATCCCTGAGCTGATCTTTGCCAGGCTGAAGATGTCACAGCCCTGTGGGCGTGACCTCCTCAGCCCAGAAAAGCTCTTGGTCAGGTGATGGTCAGGTGATGATTAACAATATGGAATACACTATACAAAGAGAAAAATCCATTGTTGAAAACTAAGTAGCTAAATCCAAGAGTATATACCAAGTTGTTACATGGCTTGGAAGGTTTGAAAAGTCATACTTAGTTTTCAACAATGGATTTTTCTCTTTGTATAGTGTATTCCATATTGTTAATCATCACCTGACCAGGCTAGCTGATAACTGCAGTCCTTTTAAACCTCCTTGACAACAGGGGATATTCTAATTAAATGGATCCATGCCATTGACAATGACATATATGGTATCGTTTATTTCCATTTCTATAGAGCGGGCCTCATTACCTGAGCGAGTGCCAGGCGAGGTGAGGCCACTCCCGTGAAAATTCTGGGTGAGTGTCTAATTGACTTAAATGAAGTATGAGCAATGTCTCCTTGGCTGTTTTATGTCTGCATCACAATATGTTGCTTTCACCTGTTATATTTTTGTGTCTGTGCATCCTGTTTTGTTTCAGGAGAGGAGTCTCACATTCATGATTTTATGGAGCCTACCAATCAACACATTGCCAGATGGTAGGGTATCCATCCATGGTATGTAGTTCTTATTATACTTTGAACACAGTTGCAGTAGTGTCGTTATCATAGGTCCTGAAGAAAGCCTTTTTAGGCTGAAACATGTCGACCAGTTAACTTTACCATCAGGATAGTAATATTTGTTGATACACTATCTACACTCTGTTTTTAACCTTGTCATCATGGTGATCGCTGTAATAAAGTTTGTTCTTAGGCACCATGTTAGTCAATTTTAATACACTATTTCTCTTATTAACACACATATAATTTCTGAGGACTGCAACCTTTTCCCACAGCTCTAACTACATCTGCTCGCTGGTTTCTCATCACTGGTGGATCCGACTCTAGGTTCTACTCACAATATTGATAGTGAGTGCCTAAGTGGATACCAGTTTGTCTTTTCTAAATCCAGATGATGAACTGCCGCCAATGGGTGGGCTGATGGGTTTTCTTACCTCTCACTTCTCAGTCTGTACACACACTTCTCATCAGAAAGCAGACATTTTCTAGCCTTTCCAGACCAGTAGCACCCCCTAAACTGACAAAGAACCAATAAGGAGAACCAGACATATGACATTTTAAAGAATTAAAATGAAAAGGCGCCAAGAAAAACTTAGCGTTCAATGTAATTCAATAGCTGTGGAAGAGCGGGTCAAAGGTGCAATTTCAGGCCAAGTGTGATGGAGCCCACATCAGAGATAAGTTGATTGGCCCGGTGAAAGCCTGGATGGCAAACGGTTGGAAAAAGTTTCTAAGTCCCACTTCTGTAAGGGATTTTCTTCTGCTGCTGAAAACACAACACAAGTACATTTCTAAGACCCCAGGACCTTGTTGATTTCACTTAGAGACTCTAAAAGTGTCAGACAGAGGCCAACAGCAAAGTCCAGTCCCAGTGCAGCTGCACTGGTCCAAAGTGCTTCTTAAAAGGAATACCCTGTTCCTAGAGTCCCCGAGAGGGCCAGCCTTATGATTCTTGAATCTCTTTCTGTCCTTTGGTTTCAAGTGGAAGATGGAACAACCTTTTTACAGGTCACAGCTGGCAGGTGCAGCATATTCAATCTGACTGGAATCACTTCACAAGTCACTAGTGTTCTGAGAAAGCCTGGATCAGGGCCCAGCTATGTAAGGTTCACCAGCCTGTGGGGAGGGACACCCAAAGACACTCCTAGTCCCCCTGTGACCAATTAAGTAAATGTTCCCAGGCCATTTCCTAAATATGATTTCAGTTGTTCCTGTTTGCCTTATTACAAACATGCCCACATTGCAATGTGGTCACAGTGGATCACTATGTATGGCTGTTCCTGAACCTTACTGGACCCTATGGAACATGCTCATTTCCTGAACTCGCTGGCCATACTGGACATGGACATTACACCCTCCCCATCTCTGAAGGACACTGGAGACACACATGGGGGCAAGCACCAACCCCTGCAGGGCGACCAGTTTGATCTATCACATTGGAGTCACCTGAGTGGGATAAGATACTTTGTTATGTGGCAGAACTTACCCAGGCAGACTTGAGAGGAAAATCATGCTCATCCTTGAAGCCTCCGGTACCAGAGGAACTCAAACCCGACAAACATGCTCGACACGTATCTTGAATGGAACTGTGTGGGAGATGTTCCTCTCAACTTCATGGCTTCTAAAGTTTTTAATTCTAAGAAGTCACCCACCACCCCAGATCTGAATAGCCACAGGTTTCATCTTCCAACTGTTGCATCTGTTTGGACAATATACCCCCCATACGGTCCGCTTTTCCATTCTTGTGTCATGGTGAGAGATCTCTCCTCTGAACCCCTGCTGGACAAGGGACTATGGTTATGTGATCTTATTTCTATATAGATGGTCATGTCATTGTTCCTGTTTATGATACTGTTTAGGACATTGGTTTTGTTTGGTTCTCTTGTGTGTGCTCATGTTTCTGCCCATGTAGCCGCTCACTCCCTCCGCCTGGAGGACATTCTTGCCCTCGTTCAACCCGCTTCCCATCAGTGCAATTGGTCTACATATGCTGCACATGGACCATTCTGCATCTGTCGTACTTTTCGCGTACTCATGATGTCTCACTCACCCAAACTAGTTCCTATGGAAACATACCTTGGGACGTAGTGATATATTTTTTGCCTCTTCTGTCATTGTATCTGTAACTAGTTTAACACTATAAATATATATTATAATTTCACATTTTACATCCTTGTTTTTAATATTTTAAAAAATCCAGTTATTTGTTACTTAATTGTATGTTAGATAGATAGATAGTTACATAGATAGATAGATAGATAGATAGATAGATAGATAGATAGATAGATAGATAGATAGATAGATAGATAGGTAGATAGATAGATAGATAGATAGATAGATAGATAGAGAGATAGATAGATAGACAGATAGATAGACAGAAAGACAGACAGACAGACAGACAGGCAGGCAGGCAGAAAGAAAGACAGTCAGACAGATATATAGATAAGAGGAAATTGGATTAGATGTCACAGCTTCAAATAGTAATATAATAGGTATCACAACAGTATTAGCAGGAGACAGGAACTGGTACTGGTAAAGCTGGAGTGTACTCTGTGCTCCCATCTGCAATAAAGCCTCCTGCTATCATGTCATGCTCTACACACAGTCAACATTAAAGTAATAATGATAAAGTAAAAACAATAACACTAACATTGAGCACTGAGGGGAACTACCTTGTGTGTGATGTACTCCTTGTGAAAGAGCAAAATACCATCACTCAAAGTAAAGTTATCCAGGGTTGGAACTGTTCTGACCCTCTGCCCATGCTGTATGCAGTAGTATATGGAAACAAAATATGAATGATACAACAGCAAACTAATAGATGAAGAGAAGTGGATGAAAATCCCATTAGGATCCTCAAGACAAGTTGTTCAGGATAGGGTTGGGTCTTTACCATACATGGTATATACCATTACCCCAGGGTGAGGTATTTACTGTGTGGTGATTATCTCATATTTTGAGTTTACAACTGGAAAACAAAGCATAACATGCAGAATGGGTTCCTAGCTCACCAAATTCTTCATGTTTGGCATTGTTTTCATGGGAAAACTGGGAGGGTGTGATAATTTTCATTCAACTCCATGCCCCTGTTTGCAGAGCTAGACTGGGACGGCAGACCAGCCCTGGCAGTTAAGTTGAAACCCACCGATGGGAGGATGGGGGGGGGGGGTTGAAGGGAGGTGTTTGCTGGATAGGACAAACTGCTGCTGCTGTTGGTACAGAGTGCCGATATTGCAGCACTGCTGCAAAACCGGCCCCCTGTACCAAAATCGGCACCCACTGGTCCAAAAACAGCCCCCACATCTTCCATCCACCGGGAAAACACCCGGTGCCTGCTACGGCCAGTCCAGCCCTGCATGTTTGCACGGTGCCCGCAAATTAGCCCTGAACTCCTAATAAGGGTTTAAATAAGTATATTGTACACATAGTTTTAGTAAAATGAAATGTCTTGGCTAATACCAGACCTAAATATATCTCTGTACCGGGATGAAGGGAGTAAGGTTTTGCAGGAAAGTGGTTAAGGTTTCATTTAGGGACTCTTCTTCAATGTGCAGAGCTACAAAGCAAGTGGGAAACATTATATTTTTGAAAAACGAGACACCTGCTAGTCCCTCCTCCCCGCATAGTACACAAGATCAGCAGAATCTACATTTTTCCAATTGTGATTTGGAGGGAAGTTGGATAGTCAACGGGGACAGCTCAAACATAATATTCACACTTGCTGAGCAGCTGCTGGCTACAGTCTTCAGTTGTGCCAAGCTGGAGTTATTCTTCCACCACAAAGCATTTGAGGTTCAAATGTAAATACTTTTAGGGGACCAACCGCAAATTTGTATCCCAGAGAATACACTTTAAAATTACGCACAAAGGGTGTCTAGGATTACAAAGAAGATACTCAGGAAGTCATTATGAGTGGGCCTGGCCATCATTTCTGATGTGGTCCATAATGTGAGTTACCAGCCTCGTTGGGAAGTACAAGAACATTAGAAAAACCACGGTTCCTGACATTTTCTTCTTCTTAAAGCAGGTGAAAATGGCTGATAAAAAATGAAAACACAATAAAGGTGCTCTTAATGCCTATAACTTAGACAGTTAATTACAATACTGATCTAAAGACCTCTTTCGCATATCACAAGGCATCTATTTCATGACTTTCAAATGTGCAGCTTATTCTTCCACATATAACAATTTAATAAAGCAGTTAACTGCAATAAAACATTTTTCAATTAGAAGCAAGAGCAGAGAATCTCCAAGCCAAAAAATGAAGGACCAAGAGTTAGATATATAGAAAAAGGAGGGAAGATACTTCGGAGAATTCCTGAATGTATTTTTTACTTACAGATCACGGACCATACAGAAGAGTCTACAAAAAAGGGGAAGAACGAATCAGAATTAATCACTGTGGCAAAAGTTAATTAAAGAAGAGCAGCTCAAGTGAATGTGAACTCGACCGAGTAAGCAAACCTAGTCTACAACCAGGACGCCGGGTGCCAAGTATTTGAAAAAGATTCATTAATGAAGTCCTGAAGAATTCAGGAAAAACTAAAAAAGAGAAGATGAGGTACCAAATTCAAACAAAGATCAAAGCTCATAAACACTTAACAAAACTAATGGATACTGATAGGGCTGCAAGTAAGTCAGCGTACTGAGGTGGACGCCAGTGTTTAATACAATTATTTATACAAGTCGACCCAGTTATTTGATTTTTTCTGTAATAACATTTGTGGTATAACCACTTTGACACATTGACAGTTTTAAATTGCGATTCTCCTATTTACATGACCAGAGAATCTGGATTTCATTAAAGACACGGAGGCTAACATTATGCATACAACTTTTAATGCAGTCCAAGCATAGCCGCATATGTCACAAAGCAAAAGTTCCAACTTAGAATACATATGAATCAACAATAGCATGAATCACTAGGCAATCAGCCTCTTTTAAATGTGGTGACAATGAAAAAGGAAAAGTCCAAACAAATCCAATGAAACATCAAACTTGAAGAAGGATGACGTAAGAAAACACCATCCACGATTGATACACAGGTGTGAAATCAAGAAGACAAGTTATCTGCAAGGCAAAGAAAGGTTGTTAATAAATCCAAATAAAAGTATTACGGACAAGAATAATAAACAATCATCTAAATAACAATTCCTGACAAAGGAAAGGATGTAAGTAATCCTGCAAAGGAAAATAATGTTGGTTTGTAAGTAAAAAATTCAAATAAGCATATCATAACATATATTATATATATATATATATATATATATTATATCATTTAATCAACCACCCAGGGAAGGGTGGGAGGGATAATGTTAGCCTCTGTGTCTTTAATGAAATCCAGATTCTCTGGTCATGTAAATAGGAGAATCGCAATTTCATTACAAGACCGGAGGCTACCATTATGCATGTTGGTAGCCATGTAAATCAACATCAGACATGTGAGAAACAGGTTTGCAATAATGATGAGCAAAGGTTCTAGAATTAGACCAATCAGCAGCCATTAAAATATCATCTAACTTACCACCTGAGCAGAATGACTTACTGGCCATTGCGCCACAAATAGAATGTGGTTTAAAAATATTCAGATTGATTCCAGGAAGTTTCATGACTGTTTTAACCCATCCAGCAATAGAGCTAGAAGAAATTCCTTTATGGGGTTTAACAAAAGAGAGGAGTAACTGAGATACATTCAAAGGACGAAGAGAGTTCATTCTCACATCATATTCTTTCATACATTGAACAACACAGAGTTTAGTGCAAGTATCAAAACGAGGATAGAAAATAGAATCTGACATGGTTTTAGTTCTTCTATGTATTTCAAATTTGACTCCAAACATATCGTAAGATCTAAAAGAAATATCTAGAGCTTTAACATCAGAGACTCTAATGCATGAAATTAAGCAAAGAAGAGTAGCTAATTTGATAGAAAGATTCTTTCTGCTGAGAAGAGAATTAACTGGCCAAGAACAAAAAAGGTCAAGAATTAAATTAACATCCCAAAGAGATTGATAGCTAGGTTGAGGAGGTCTTCTAAGTCTGATACTTTTAAGTATTCTACAAATATTAGGATTTTTACCTACCGTTTTATTGTTAATTAGAGAATGTCCTGCAGAAATAGCAGATCTAAAACAATTGAGAGATCTGTAACTTGAACCTCTATCGAATTGTTCTCCAAGAAAATTAACTATATCAACAATAGGTGCCTCCACGGGATCCAAGTCCCTTTCCAAGCACCAACGTGACCAGACTTTCCAAATGTTGTTGTACCCGTAATGTGTTCCAGGGGCCCATGACTCTCCAAGGAGAGTTGAAGCTATTGACGAAAGTCTAGCGAGATCGTTAGACATGGGATGGCCAAAAAGGAGTTACTAGGACAATTGAGGATCGTTCTTGTCTCACTTTCTGAAGGAGTCTCCGGATCATTGCAAATGGAGGGAAGGCATAAGCGTTGATCCCTACCCAAGGTTGGAGAAAGGCATTCACTGCTAGAGCACCAGGATCGGGCATCCAGCTGAAATAAGATATCAATTGGGTAGTCAATCTGCTCGCAAATAAATCTATTTGGGATGGGCCCCAGAAATGATTGAGGGAGTTGAAAACAGAAGTGTTGAGCTTCCAGTCGCTGTAATCCAAGATGAATCTTGAATTCCAATCTGCGCAAAGATTGGATTTCCCTGGAAGGTATTCTGCTCTCAGAGAGATTTTGTGTTCTAGGCAGAAAAACCAAAGCTTCTTTGCTAGAATGGAGAGTTCTTCTGACTTGGTCCCTCCTAGACGGTTTATGTAAGCAACGGCAGACATATTGTCCATTTTCAATATGACTGATCTTCCTTGAAGAAAGCGTTTGAAGCTCATTAGAGCATAAAGTCCTGCAGTTAATTCTAGATAATTGATGTAGTGCAGGGACTCTTGTTGGGACCAAATTCCTCCAGTGTTCTGGGTTAGTAGACAAGCACCCCAGCCATGAAGGCTGGCATCCGATTCTAGAATAAAATCTGGTGCTGAACCAAAGATCGCTCTCCCATTCCATGCATCTAGATTGTCTAAACACCATGTTAAGTTCTAAGATTGCATCTGGGTTTAAGGAAATTCGATCTCCGTACCAAAGACCTGACCTGAGAGCTCTTGCTTTTATTCTCTGAAGGGCTCGATAATTCAGTGGTCCCGGAAAAATGGCCTGAATGGAGGAAGATAGAAGGCCTAGAAGTCTTGCTAGTTCTCTTAGGGAGAGATGTTCTTGTTTCAATACATGTCTTATCTCCTTTATTATTTTGGCAATCTTCTTGGGAGGGAGAAGGAGAAGACATTCTGTTGTGTCTACTGTGAAGCCCAGGAACTCCATCTTCTTTGAGGGGACTAGAATGGATTTTTCCCAGTTTATGATAAAACCCAGACTTTCTAAGAGGTCTATAACTGTCTTCAGATCTTTGATGATTTGAGCATAGTCTTGAGAAAGAATCAGGATGTCGTCTAAGTAAATGATGAGACAAATCCCTTTTTCTCTTAGACATGAGGCAACTGCTCTCATTACCTTGGTGAAACACCATGGGGCAGAAGAGAGGCCGAAGGGAAGAGCCTGAAATTGAAAGAGATGGTTTTTCCAAATGAACTGAAGAAAGGGTTGGTGTTCCTTTGTCATGGGAATTGTAAAGTAGGCGTCCGTCAGATCTAATTTGACTAGCCAGTCTCCTTCTAGTAAGAGGTCTCTGAGAAGATGGATGCCCTCCATCTTGAAATGACGGTAGACAAGGAATTTGTTGAGTTCCATGAGATTTATAACCGGTCTCCAACCCTTGTCTTTCTTTTCCACAAGGAAGAGAGTACTTATGAATGTCATAAATTCCATGGGTACCTCTAGAATTGCTCCTTTTTTTAGCATTGAGGAAATTTCTTCTTCTATGATTTTTTCTTGATCTAGTGTAAGGGGTGTCGGTCTTGGAAGAGAGTACTGTATTGGAGTCTTGGTGAAATCTATACAAAAACCTTGAACGGTGTTCAGAACCCAGGGATCTTGTGTGATAATTTTCCAATTGTGGTAAAAGAATCTTAGTCTGCCACCTACTTTTGGATTCAAAGAAAGGGAAGGGGAAGGAGTACTCACTTGAGGGGTGGAGTCAGCAGGTGCTCCTCGTGCTCGGAATTCTCTGGAGCGGAAACCTCTTCCTCTGGGTGGATAAAACTGTGGTTAGTTGGGTGGTTGGTACCCTCTACCAAAATTGCCTCTGTTTCTTGGGAAGGGGCGTCGATTAAAGCGGCCGGAAGATTGCCCCCTTCTTCCAGCCCTTCCAAAAAGGTTGCTGTTGTAGTTAAAAACTTTTTTCATGTTTTGATGCGCTCTATCTAAAGCGGTAAAGGTTGATACATATTAAAACTTCTCCAAAAAGTAAACCTTTTGGATTAATGGAGGTTTCTTTTTCAGCCATATCGATTAATTTTGGACTAATTTTATTGAGGACTACTCTTCTTCTTTCACAATTAAGTCCTGCGTTGGCATTTCCTAAGAGGACAAGTACTCTTTGGCTCCATCCTCGAATGGAGTGTGTGTCAAGAGGGGAACCATTAAGGTAACTCTCCTCAGCTGCGTCAATTATTTTAGTAAGTGGACCTAGGATGTCGAGAACTTTATCTTGGCAGAGCTTAAGCGACCTTTCCAAGCCTTTGCGTGGGTCTCTTCCTAATTTAAAAAGATAAGTAATTAGTTCCGGATCAAGGTTATGAGTTTGACAGACTTTACCTTCAATTGAAGGTCTGGTGCATTCTGCCCTCAAAAGATTGCAAGTTTCCCTTTCTAAAGGGTTCCTAATCCATTTAGATATGAATTTAGAAACCTGCTCATGTGGAGTCCACTCTGAGCTTCTAGGATGTTTAATGTTAAAAGGGGAGAACATTTCTTCCCCTAAACGGTCCAAGATACTATCTTTAGAAGATGAAGGACCATTGTCGTCATTCAAGAGAAAGGAATCAATATCTTGATCGTCCTCATCTAGGTCAAGAATATATTCGTCAGGAAATTCTGAGCCATCAATATCACTTGGATCATTATCTAGAGCACTTTGGTGAATTGTGCCGCGAGGGACACCCATCAAATTTGTGCCGCTAAGGACACCTTTCAGATTTGTGCCGCTAAGGACACCTTTCAGATTTGTGCCGCTAAGGACACCTTTCAGATTTGTGCCGCGAGGGACACCTGAGGCAAATGAGGTGCGAGGACCTCCTGTAAAATTTGAGGTGCTACGACCTCCCGTGCTCTCTGGGGTATAATCAATATTATTACTTTTTTTATGCTTCTTACCCCTTTTTTCGGTGAGATCATTAATCTCAGCTATGTCCAAGTCAGATAGGTCATCATTATCATGGATCAAGGGTCTCTTAGATGACCTAACTTGGGAGAGAGTAGAAAACATACGTGATCTCATCTCCTTGTGGATAAGTTTTTTGATGGCATCATTATTAAAATCAGATTCAACAGTAATACTGTGAATTGAATCAGAATCTGACTCAGACATATTTTGAATTGAAAAAATAAATATATAAGAATGTCTGAAGCTTATATTGAATTCTTAACCTTTCTCTATAAACTTTCTATATATGTACAGCCTTTTTTTTTATATGTTTATAGTAATCTTTTCAATATATATATATATCCTCTCCCTTTTTTTATTTTTTTTTTATTTTTTAATATTACCTTCAAATTAGTTTGTAAATATCAATCCTAATAGACTGATTATGGGAGGGAGGCGAGGGTAACACGGATAAATAATTAGATACATTCACAAAGCGTCGTACCTCACAAGGTTTTGACAAAGTCTTAGGTATTGGGCACAATTATGAACGTCTGGGAGATTGTTCTGAAAATAAAAGCGGGTCACTGGGTTTTTTGAATAATTCGCGCGCGAGAGGAAAGAATTATAACTTTAAAATAAAGACAACTACAGGAAAGGAAAGCGGAAGCCAACCTCCGTAAATTGGAGGTTGGGGGTCTGGGTATAAGGAGTAAAAAAGTGTTACTCTACCTTATAAGATGGTATATAAAACAGGTACATTGTATATATATATAAATATTACTCCTGTAGGGATTAAGGGGTTAATCAGTATATAGTAACAAATACTTTACAATTCCCATGACAAAGGAACACCAACCCTTTCTTCAGTTCATTTGGAAAAAACATCTCTTTCAATTTCAGGCTCTTCCCTTCGGCCTCTCTTCTGCCCCATGGTGTTTCACCAAGGTAATGAGAGCAGTTGCCTCATGTCTAAGAGAAAAAGGGATTTGTCTCATCATTTACTTAGACGACATCCTGATTCTTTCTCAAGACTATGCTCAAATCATCAAAGATCTGAAGACAGTTATAGACCTCTTAGAAAGTCTGGGTTTTATCATAAACTGGGAAAAATCCATTCTAGTCCCCTCAAAGAAGATGGAGTTCCTGGGCTTCACAGTAGACACAACAGAATGTCTTCTCCTTCTCCCTCCCAAGAAGATTGCCAAAATAATAAAGGAGATAAGACATGTATTGAAACAAGACAATCTCTCCCTAAGAGAACTAGCAAGACTTCTAGGCCTTCTATCTTCCTCCATTCAGGCCATTTTTCCGGGACCACTGAATTATCGAGCCCTTCAGAGAATAAAAGCAAGAGCTCTCAGGTCAGGTCTTTGGTACGGAGATTGAATTTCCTTAAACCCAGATGCAATCTTAGAACTTAACATGGTGTTTAGACAATCTAGATGCATGGAATGGGAGAGCGATCTTTGGTTCAGCACCAGATTTTATTCTAGAATCGGATGCCAGCCTTCATGGCTTGGGTGCTTGTCTACTGAACCAGAACACTGGAGGAATTTGGTCCCAACAAGAGTCCCTGCACCACATCAATTATCTAGAATTAACTGCAGGACTTTATGCTCTAATGAGCTTCAATTGAAAATGGACAATATGTCTGCCGTTGCTTACATAAACCGTCTAGGAGGGACCAAGTCAGAAGACCTCTCCATTCTAGCAAAGAAGCTTTGTTTTTTCTGCCTAGAACACAAAATCTCTCTGAGAGCAGAATATCTTCCAGGGAAATCCAATCTTTGCACAGATTGGAATTCAAGATTCATCTTGGATTACAGCGACTGGAAGCTCAACACTTCTGTTTTCAACTCCCTCAATCATTTCTGGGGCCCATCCCAAATAGATTTATTTGCGAGCAGATTGACTACCCAATTGATATCTTATTTCAGCTGGATGCCCGATCCTGGTGCTCTAGCAGTGAATGCCTTTCTCCAACCTTGGGTAGGGATCAACGCTTATGCCTTCCCTCCATTTGCAATGATCCAGAGACTCCTTCAGAAAGTGAGACAAGAACGATCCTCAATTGTCCTAGTAACTCCTTTTTGGCCATCCCAAGTCTAACGATCTCCCTAGACTTTCGTCAACAGCTTCAACTCTCCTTGGAGAGTCATGGGCCCCTGGAACACATTACGGGTACAACAACATTTGGAAAGTCTGGTCACGTTGGTGCTTGGAAAGGGACTTGGATCCCGTGGAGGCACCTATTGTTGATATAGTTAATTTTCTTGGAGAACAATTCGATAGAGGTTCAAGTTACAGATCTCTCAATTGTTTTAGATCTGCTATTTCTGCAGGACATTCTCTAATTAACAATAAAACGGTAGGTAAAAATCCTAATATTTGTAGAATACTTAAAAGTATCAGACTTAGAAGACCTCCTCAACCTAGCTATCAATCTCTTTGGGATGTTAATTTAATTCTTGACCTTTTTTGTTCTTGGCCAGTTAATTCTCTTCTCAGCAGGAAGAATCTCTCTATCAAATTAGCTACTCTTCTTTGCTTAATTTCATGCATTAGAGTCTCTGATGTTAAAGCTCTAGATATTTCTTTTAGATCTTACGATATGTTTGGAGTCAAATTTGAAATACATAGAAGAACTAAAACCATGTCAGATTCTATTTTCTATCCTCGTTTTGATACTTGCACTAAACTCTGTGTTGTTCAATGTATGAAAGAATATGATGTGAGAATGAACTCTCTTCGTCCTTTGAATGTATCTCAGTTACTCCTCTCTTTTGTTAAACCCCATAAAAGAATTTCTTCTAGCTCTATTGCTGGATGGGTTAAAACAGTCATGAAACTTCCTGGAATCAATCTGAATATTTTTAAACCACATTCTATTAGAGGCGCAATGGCCAGTAAGTCATTCTGCTCAGGTGGTAAGTTAGATGATATTCTAAAGGCTGCTGATTGGTCTAATTCTAGAACCTTTGCTCATCTTTATTGCAAACCTGTTTCTCACATGTCTGATGTGTTGTTTGTCTGTGGCCCATCCGGAGCCATTCTTTGTGTTACTGTTTATATGCTTTTGGTTCCAGGTGGTTTTGGCTTGCCCAAGTTATTAATGAGTAATTAGCTAAAAAAGACAAACAGGCCAATGAAAGTCATAATTTTTAGAGGCGGCATTGGCAGTCAAATTCCTCCCATGGGACAAGAATTGATCTTTCCAATATCATCATTGAGCTTCCACTGAAGCCACTGCTTTTGACTGTTTGTGAAGGAGAGCCTGCTGGCAGGTCACAGGGACCAAAGGTAGAGTTTACCATTAAGGGCAACATTGTGGAATTAATGGTGTATTCTGGATCACTTTACACTATCATACCGAAACGTTTGTGGATGATAGAGTGGCAAAATGGGAGATAATTATCTAGAGATATCAACCAGGGTGGATATCAGGGAGAGCAAATTGGCATTATTGGGCATATGCTTACATATATAACATTTTAGGATAGGAGCGTACAGGGCAAGGTGTATGTGGCTGAACTAGTTTCTCCTATTCTGGAATGGTACCATCAGTTGGATTAGCATATTATCATTAATCCATGTGTACCTTTTTTATTTTTATTTTTTATTTTCCAAAATAGACAGACAATGATACTACATAACATCCCCCTCAGCAAAATTACATGGAATATATACCAAATAGTCAAACATATTCCAAAAATTAAAATACTTCAATGTCGCCATATGTCTGGGAAGATGTCAAACAATATAAAAAACAAACAAAATAAGGGAAAAAAAGAAAGAAAAAGAAATCAAATAAAAGGAAAATAAACCACATCCTTACACATGATACAATCCTAAGTTACACAGTCTTGTTGGGGTAGTGCATCCTCTTCTGGTCACAATTCAGCCCGCCCCCCTCAACTTCCTGCATCATTACTCAGCATCAGTAACTCTTATTCCATAAGAATAGAAGCAGTGGCTCCCAAATGTCTCTCGGCCTCGAAATTGTTGGCAATTCTTCCACATATGTTTCCAGGTTTTCCCTACAGTAGACCAGGTCTTTTAACCAATGTTCGACTTTTGGTCGGCACCTGCCCCCCTACACAATCGCCACTCCCCGTGACGCCAATAACAAAGCCAGTCGCACAAATCTACCGCTCACTCCCTTGATGTGTGGTACGCAGCAAAGCAAACAGACAAGCGGAGTGCACTGAAGCTCCACAGTCACCATGTCTTTTAAATCTCTCACAACTGCTTCCCAAAACTCATACACCCGTCTACATACCGAGGAAAGATGTAAAAAATCCGCAACGCATACAGTTATCAGACTCGCGCAGCCCTAACCTATGCAAATGTGCAGGAGTGTAATAAACCTGATTAAGTATTTAAAATGTATGATAAGTAGATTCCCATTCACGCTGAGAGTCCCAGTCAATTCACATACATATTTCCAATCCGCCTCCGAGATCGGCTCGGGTAAACTAGCATTCCATCTCTCCCAATTCCCGTCCGATTCATTTATGCTTTCATCTTTAATCATCTTGTAGAGTCTGGATATCAACTGTTTATTAGTAGGAGTGGTTATTGCAAACTGCAAGGATAACAACGTGGGGGGTTCCTGTGGGTAAGTGGTGTAGTGCACCCTGGCCGCCTGCTGCAGTCGATGTATCGCAAATCTGAATAGAAATGACTGATTAGTAATGTATTGTAGAGTGGCCTGTGTGACAAACGAGCCATCTGGATATATATCTAGCATTCGCCTGAGGCCCGCCTCATGAAGCAAGCGCATTGACGGTGCCTCGTGAGATACCGGCATTGCAGCGTGATGCTCCAGATACATATTCGGCCCATACAACCGCAGTTTCCGTTCTAGGTGCCCTATTCTCTGCCAGGCGGCTACAGTGGTATCCAGTGCATTTATTTCCGTTCTCGGGGTACCACACGCCGGGTGAGTAAGCACACTGTGCAGCGGAACCGGAGAAGCATCACCTTCCTCCACCGCTACATGAGGGGTGTACACATGTGGTCTATACCAATAGAATACATATTGAGCCTGTGCACTCAGATAGTAAATATAGAAGTCCGGTGCTCCGAACGCTCCCTTCTCATACCCCTTAGTGAGAACTGACCATTTCACGCGAGCCCCCTTGCAGCCCCACACCAATCGCAACAAGAGCTTGCGAATATTATGGAAGAACCCCTTTGTTAGCACCACCAGGATGTTAATAGAGAGATATAGGAGCCGTGGCAAGGCCACGATCTTAATAAGTGCAATGTGATCCGCCAGTGACAACAGTAGTGTGATCCTTACGTCTACCTATTTCTCTAGTCTAGTACACGCTCTCCCATAATTCTCTCGAACTACTGTCTTTGGATCTCGGTGAATCCAGACTCAAGATATTTCACCGGGTCTGAAGACCACACCAACAGGAATTCCATATCCGGTTGCACAGTGATCTCCGTCAGCGGAATAATAAGGGATTTATCCCAGTTGACACAAAGGCCCGATAGACGACCAAACCTAACGTATTCCCGAAGCAGCTGCGCCAGGTATCTGGAGGGTTCACGTACAAAAAGTGCCATGTCATCTGCATACAGCGACATGGCTACTGGACGGTAGTCAAAATTTAGTGCTGTTTCCCTGTGTCTTTGCCTAATGACACATGCTAATGGTTCTAATATGATTGCAAAAAATAGTGGAGATAGCGGACAGTCCTGACGTGTACCCCTCTCTATATTAAACGGTTCAGTCGTCAGCCCTCCAACATGCACCCTAGCAGTCGGTTCCGTGTAGAGCACCGCTATTCACTGTAGGAACAAAGGTGGGAAGCCCATTCGCCGCAGCACTAAATGCATATATTTCCATTAAACCGAGTCGAACGCTTTGGCAGCATCTAATAATACGACCGCTGCTGACAGGCTCGGTTCAAGTACATGGAACATAGAAAAAATAGTTTGCAGACTGTGCGAAGTAGATCTCTCAGGTATAAAACACGACTGATCCGGCAACACCAAGCACTGCATCAAAGGTTGCAGTCTGGTCTCTAAGATCTTGGCCAGTATTTTAGCATCTATATTGATCAGCGACAACAGACGGTAGGAGTTACACTTATCTGGTGGCTTATCTTTTTTAAGCAAAGTAATTATCAATGCTTGTCTCAATGATGGTGATAATTTCCCTGACTCATGCGCCTCAGCATACATCTCTATGAGGTACGGCGAGAGGAGATCTGCATATTTCTCATAAAATTCCACCGTGATGCTGTCCGGCCCGGGTGCTTTGCCATTGGATAACGCCGAAATCGCTGACTTAACATCCTGTTCATCTATAGGCACGCATAAATACTCCCTATGTGGGTCCGACAGCCAGGGGCACGCCACATTCTCCAAATATACCTCCAATTCTGACTCCGAAGCATCACCCCGCGATGTATATAGATCCGAATAAAATTCTCTGAACCTCTCCGTGATGGCATTTGGATGATAATGTTCCCCCCATGCGCATCCACGATCTTATCTATGTGCGATACACAGTCTTGTTGGGGTAGTGCATCCTCTTCTGGTCACAATTCAGCCCGCCCCCCTTATATTCCCGCATCATTACTCAGCATCATTCACTCTTATTCAATAAGAATAGACGCAGTGGCTCCCAAATGTCTCTCGGCCTCAAATTGTTGGCAATTTTCCACATATGTTTCCAGGTTTTCCCTACAGTAGACCAGGTCTTTTAACCAATGTTCGACTTTTGGTCAACACCTGCCCCCCCGCACAATCGCCACTCCCTGTGACGCCAATAACAAAGCCAGTCGCACTAATCTACCGCTCACTCCCTTGATGTGTGGTACGCAGCAAAGCAAACAGACAAACGGAGTGCACTGAAGATCCACAGTCACCATGTCTTTTAAATCTCTCACAACTGCTTCCCAAAACTCATACACCCATCTACATCCCCAGGCAAGATGTAAAAAATCTGCGTTTTCCTGTACGCAACGCATACAGTTATCAGACTCACGCAGCCCTAACCTATGCAAATGTGCAGGAGTGTAATAAACCTGATGTAAGTATTTAAAATGTATGATAAGTAGATTCCCATTCACGCTGAGAGTCCCCGTAAGTTCACATACATTTTTCCAATCCGCCTCCGAGATCGGCTCGGGTAAACTAGCATTCCATCTCTCCCGACTCCCGTCCGATTCATTTATGCTTTCATCTTTAATCATCTTGTAGAGTCTGGATATCAACTGTTTATTACTAGGAGTGGTTATTGCAAACTGCAAGGATAACAACGTGGGGGGTTCCTGTGGGTAAGTGGTGTAGTGCACCCTGGCCGCCTGCTGCAGTCGATGTATCGCAAATCCGAATAGCAATGACTGATTAGTAATGTATTGTAGAGTGGCCTGTGTGACAAACCAGCCATCTGGATATATATCTAGCATTCGCCTTAGGCCCGCCTCATGAAGCAAGCGCATTGACGGTGCCTCGTGAGTTACCGACATTGCAGCGTGATGCTCCAGATACATATTCAGCGCATACAACCGCAGTTTCCGTGCCAGGTGCCCTATTCTCTGCCAGGCGGCTACAGTGGTATCCACTGCATTTATTTCTGTTCTCGGGGTACCACACACCTGGTGAGTTATGTTATGTTATGTTATGTTAGTATCATTTATTATGCGCACAGATGCTCCAGCAAAGGAGCGTCCTGGCGCCCACTGAGTAAGCACACTGTGCAGCAGAACCGGAGAAGCATCACCTTCCTCCACCGCTAAATGAGGGGTGTACACATGTGGTCTATACGAATAGAATACATATTGAGCATGTGCACTAAGATAGTAAATATAGAAGTCCGGTGCTCCGAACCCTCCCTTCTCATACCCCTTAGTGAGAACTGACCATTTCACGCGACCCCCCTTTCAGCCCCACACCAATCGCAACAAGAGCTTGCGAATATTATGGAAGAACCCCTTTGTTAGTACCACCAGGATGTTAATAAAGAGATATAGGATCTGTGGCAAGGCCACCATCTTAATAAGTGCAATGCGATCCGCCAGTGACAACGGTAGTGGGATCCTTACGTCTACCTGTTTCTCTAGTCTAGTATACGCTCTTCCATAATTCTCTCGAACTACTGTGTTTGGATCTTGGTGAATCCATACTCCAAGATATTTCACCTGGTCTGTAGACCACACTAACGAGAATTCCATATCCGGATGCACAGTGATCTCCGTCAGTGGAATAATAAAGGATTTATCCCAGTTGACACAAAGGCCCTATAGACGACCAAACCTAACGTACTCCCGAAGCAGCTGCGCCAGGTATCTGGAGGCTTCACGTACAAAAAGTACCATGTCATCTGCATACAGCGACATGGCTACTGGACGGTAGTCAAAATTGAGTGCTGTTTCCCTGTGTCTTTGCCTAATGACACATGCCAATGGTTCTAATATGATTGCAAACAATAGTGGAGATAGTGGACAGCCCTGACGTGTACCCCTCTCTATATTAAACGGTTCAGTTGTCAGCCCTCCAACATGCACCCTAGCAGTCGGTTCCGTGTAGAGCACCGCTATCGACTGTAGGAACAAAGGTGGGAAGCCCATTAGCCGCAGCACGAAATGCATATATTTCCATTACACCAAGTCGAACGCTTTGGCAGCATCTAATAATACGGCCGTTGCTGACAGGCTCTGTTCGAGTAAATGGAACATGGAAAAAATTGTTCGCAGATTGTGCGAAGTAGATCTCTCAGGTATAAAACCCAACTGATCCGGCAACACCAAGCACTGCATCAAAGGTTGCAGTCTGGACGCTAAGATCTTGACCAGTATTTTAGCATCTATATTGATCAGCGACAATGGACGGTAGGAGTTACACTTATCTGGTGGCTTATCTTTTTTAAGCAAAGTAATTATCAATGCTTGTCTCAATGATGGTGGTAATTTCCCTGACTCATGATCCTCAGCATACATCTCTATGAGGTATGGCGCGAGGAGGTCTGCATATTTCTCATAAAATTCCACCGTGATGCCGTCCGGCCCGGGTGCTTTGCCATTGGATAACGCCGAAATCGCTGCCATAACATCCTGTTCATCTATAGGCATGCATAAATACTACCTATGTCGGTCCGACAGCCAGGCGCACGCCACATTCTCCAAATATGCCTCCAATTCTGATTCCGAAGCATCATCCCGCGATGTATATAGATCCAAATAAAATTCTCGGAACCTCTCCGTGATGGCAATTGGATGATAATGTTCCCCCCATGCGCATCCAAGATCTTATCTATGTGCGATTGCTCCAGGCGCTCCTTAATCTTAAATGCCAGAGTGCGCCCTGGTCTTCCCCCCTCCCCATAACGCCGGGCTGTGTGTCTGCGCGACAGATATTTTATCTCTGTGTCAGCCAGTTCGTCATATTCTTTAAGCAGTTCATGTATGTGAGCCAGTGTGTCTGTCTCTGGTGCTGCGGCATACCTATGTTCCAGTTCCCACAAAGCGTCCTCAGTATTCTGTAGGTGTGTCCTTATGTCTCTAGTGCTAATGCTAATGCACACTCCCCTTATCGTAGCCTTAAAAGCCTCCCAGAGCGTCGAAGCCTCATCAACTGTGCCCTTGTTGATTGCAAAGTATTGTTCTATTGCCTCCCGCACTGTGTTCTTATATATTGGGTCAAGTAGCGCCTCGGAGCGCAACCGCCATGTAAAGGGACGATGTACGGCTGTCGGGATCTCTATATCCAGCTGCACAAGGTTGTGATCCGATAGCGTGCGAGGCAGATTTGCCACCCCTTCCACCCAGTCCATGACCTCCACTCCCAGCAGCCAGTAGTCCAACCGTGACCAGCTCTTGTACAATGGTGTCGCATGTGTCCCTTTCTTTACCAGGGGATTCCTCATATGCCACACATTACTCAAACCAAATTCCTCCATGGCGCAAGTGACACTCCTGGCTACCTTAGGGGTGCGATGAGAAATGGGATTGGACTTATCCAACTAAGGATTTAAATATGTATTCAAATCCCCCCCCCATAATACTGGAGCCTCTGGCCAGTCTCAATACCCCATACATGCGACAAAACAGGTTGCATCATCCATAATTGGTCCATACATATTGATGATAGTGACCAACCTGCCACTCAACTTACCATGCACCATCGCACACCTGCCCTCCTCATCCACATACGTACGAACTGGCTGAAACACTACCCCTCTTTTAACCAAAATCATTACACCTCTAGCGTATGATGAATATGACACCGCCAACTTAAAGCTCCCCCACCGCCCCACAATGCCACGTTCGGTGTGCTTTGTCGAATGCATTTCCTGCAGTAGGGCTATATGTACCGAATGGCGATTCAAATATGCCAGCACCTGTCATACCTTTTTAGGTGAGTTGAGGCCTCGGACATTCCAGGTCAACATCCGGCGTTTATCACCCATCACAAACACAAACGTCACCTATCTGTCCCAGAATAAGCTGCCTCAGGGGTGCGCCATCCACACCATTCCCAACTACTCCCCCACATTTGATCGCTCTCATTACGTCTGTTTGTAGTGCAAGAGATGTGGTAAAAAAATAGAGCAAAAGCAACACATACCCTTCACTTCCCACCCACCTCCCACTTCAACCTCCAAATTAGGTCGAGTCCAGGTCCTAGCCCCCGCCCACACATCATCCCCAGGAACCATTCAATGCAACATTCGGGGAACACCCGCAAGTGGGAGAGGATCGGCAACAAATACACGCACCGGGGTGCATTCGCCAGATCATCACAGTGGGTCTCATTTTTGCACATTAAGTAAATATGCGACCAGCGTCTGACAACATCGGTCAGTGTTAAATGTCTGCGCACCCATGGAACATAAGACTCCATTTTAGTGTGTCCACACCTGCCCACTCACCATTCCACTTTCAACAATAAATCAACATTCACTTGCGATCAATCCCAATTATAAATAAGGAGAAACCAGGTACGCCAATGTCCAACAAATCCACCATAACTGGGCCAGCATTAGTCGACTTCATCCAGGCCCGATGCCCCAGCCGTGTCGTCCAGTGCGTCCTGCTGAGGGCTGGTCTTACAGATATGTTTTGTGAACTTCAATGCTGACTTAGCGTCCGTGAAGAAGTGTGCCTGCTCCTCATGCGTTATTTTCAATTTGGCCGGATATAACATGGCATAGGGCACCGAAGCAGCCCATAACAGTTTTTTCACTGGCACGTACTCTTTCCTTGCCGCCTGAACCACCGGGGTGTAATCTGGGAAAAAGGACAACGTGTCTCCCTTATAAGCAACAGGGGCCCTGGCCCTAGCCTCCCTCAGGATAGTGTCTCTATCAGCATAATTTAAGAGGCACGCAATTATCGGGCGAGGTGGCGCACCAGGTTTAGGTCTGGGCCCCAGTGAGCGATGCGCCACTCCACAATCATTACTGTGGTTAGTACTGAGCCAAAGAGATCACGCAGCAATTCATCTATAAATGTCTCCATTTTGGAAATGCAGTAGATTCCAGCAGACCAATAATGCGAAGGTTATGGCGCCTCGAGCGCGCTTCCAAATCCTCATTCTTTGCACGTATGACTTCCAATATCTTCTCCATCTGCAGTATTTGAGTGGCGATTCCGCTTGTGAATCATGTGTATCCGACAGTTGATTTTCTAGAACGTCTAATCTATGTTCGTGCTTGTCCACTTTCTTCTTTACTATATCCAGCCCATTCGCCAGCCCATCTATTTTGCTTTGATTTCATGCCGGCCCGTAGTTCCAGCAGTATGGTTCTAGTGTCATCTTCTGTGCCCTCCACCAGCCCCGATGCACTCTGCTACTCAGCTCGTTCACCCATCGCCTCCATGGTGCGTGTGCTGCGCTTATTGTCAAATAGCCCAACTTTCACTATAGCGTTGTTGTAGCGCAATCTCAGGGGCAGCCAGACTTTTCCATCCAGCGTAAATCCCCACTCGGTATGCAGGAGGCTCATGGGACATAGGTAGACCCACAGCGCACCCAGAGCAGTGCCACAACCATCCCCCAGAAGCTAAGAGGCCCCCCGCAGTGCTCCGGGACTACCAACCCGAATAAACCAGGTCAGCTGGGATACCAGAGCCCCCTGGGCAGCCCTCCCTCACCAACGAGCAGTAGGTCTGCACACACCCAGAGCGCGTCGCAAGGAGTGCCACGTCGCTGCGCCCCGCGGCTGTCGGACAGCCCAAACCCCAACCAGCACCACTACGCACTACGCCGTAGCACCCGGGTAAGGCCGCACCGCCCAATTAACCCCAGGCCCAGCTCGCACTTGCGCCCCACTCACTGCGTTACACTGCAGCCACCACCAGCCTCGCACTCCTCAGCTGCCCCGTCTTCTCATCCACCACCGAGTCTGTTCAGTACATGACGGCAGCTCTGAACTTTCAAATAGGCCTCACTCTCGTCACCTCCTCCACTCCAGACACGGTGAGCGTGCACAGTCGATTGTCCTCCACGGCGCCTGTGGGACTTTTCAATAGTAGCGGTTCCTACGCCTCCAAACCCCCGCCAGCAGCCCAAGAGTCACAAGGTGCCGATCCGCCAGCCGCAGTCACTGTGAGTGCTACATGCCACAGTAAATACAGGTCCCTCAGTCCCGGACTATCTCAGTAATCACCACCGCCACAGCGAGTGCGGGCAGACCGCACAGCCGCCCCCGTTTCGCCACACACCACACTCGCTCCCTCGGGTGGTGCACCACGCCAATATCTGTGCCGTAGAGAGCCGATCCGTGCCTCCTCCAGCCGCAAGCGGTGTACTTCGTCCAGCGTCTTTCAGGCCGGCGCCATCTTTCCTCCAGTCCCGCTAGTGAGGGATCGACGTGAATTGGCAGCTTCCCGGTAGGCACGGTGGTGAAAACCACACCGCTGGTTGTCGCTGCTTAAGGGAACTGTCCCATGAGGGTTTTACGGGGCACCAAGGGTCCTGGAAGGATGGTATTAATCGTATATTGATCCAGCTTGCGGAGCTCCCTTAAGAGGCAGCCGTTCCGCCTCGCGCCGAAGCCACGCCCCTAATCCATGTGTACCTTCTGAGGTTATGGCGGTTGAAGATGCAACCTCAGAGGACATTTTGCAAGGGGCAAAGAGAGTGTTCAGAGAAGGAATGTGCGAGTTGAAAAGTTATTTCCATGAAATTAAGTTGAAACAAGGAGCTGTTCCCATGCAACACAAAGTCAGACAAGTAGCAATTTTAGTGGGGGAGGAGGTAAAAAAATGATTGGATGAAATGCTTGGACATGATATCATTGAGCCCATTGAGACATCCAACTGGGTTTCCCTAGTGGTCATCACACAGAAGAAAGATGGTAATCTGAGATTCTGTGTGGACCTGAAGGGGTTGAACCAGAACTTTGTGATTGACAATTTTCCTCTTCCCAATGTAAATAAACTTTTTTTACTTTTAAAAGAAGGAACGTTCTTCTAAAAAAATTTGGATTGTCTTCAGTGGCTAGTGTCTACCAGAGGATAATGAGTGGGTTAGGGATTTGGTCAACATCTACTTTCAGGATGACACCTTAGTCTTTGGAAACACGGTTGAGAGCCATAATATGTCCCTGAAAATGGCACGGCATTGACGTTCTGAGGCTGGTTTGACCTTGTAATGAAAAAAGCAAGACTTGCTGTCTACAATCAGGGCTGCTCCAATGCCCAGAGATAAGGAGGAGCTGCCATAGTTTCTGGTGTTAATTGAATACTATGCAAAATTCGTAAGATATTTTTCAAGCAAGACCTAGAGTTTGAAAGTTTTGTTGAGGAAGGGTGTGAGTTTTGAGCGGGGGTCTGAGTAGAAGAGTTATTTCCAGAATATTAAATTAAAGAAGACGTGTGCAAGGAGAACATTCAGGTGCCTTACGATTTAAAAAAATCATTATTACAGATGATGCAAGTGCCACAGGGATTGGTGCGGTGCTGTCTCAAAGACATTGTTCCACCGAAAAGACTGTTGCCTTTGCCTCACGCTCGTTAACTTCCACTGAGCGTCATTATGCAGTAATTAAAAAAGGAGGCTCTGGCGGCACATTGAGGCATTGAGTATTTTGGAACATTTTGTGGGGTTGCTACAAATCTTTACGCACTGATCACAAACCACTTTTGAAAATATTGTCTCCTAGAGGAACAGGAAAGGGATCGGTGAGACTGTCCAGATTGGCCTCGCCTTTTCTGAGTATAATAATCGAATTGAACACACACCGGGCTGCAAGAATGTTCTGGCCAATTGTCTGTTGCGCATGCCACTCTTTTGGAGATTGGTGAATGAGGAGGGAGTAGTTTGCAGTAAATTTGAAGGTGCGATAGCTAGCATGGGAGATGTTGTTCATTGGTGTGGAGGAGTTGTGACGGAACTGGAATGAACTGTTGCCATGAGTAATTATGAGGTTTTGAAAGAAGTCATTGTAATAATAAAGATGGAAGGAGGTAGAGTACTTTGCCTGGCGCCCTATGTCCATTTGGTAAGGTGTTGGATGAGCTTTCCGTAAATGAAGACCTCTTGCTCATGTATGGTGACAGAACTAGACCCCTTGTGGAGGTGCTAAGGAGACTTCTTGACATTGTTCACATGGGGCATCTTGGACAAACTGTTACACAGAAACTGTTGAGGAAGGCGTTTTGGTGGCCAGTTATTGACAATGATGTGGTTGAATGGGTTCAAAGGTGTTCAGAGTGTAATGAGAATGAGAAGAGGCTAAGGGTTGGGTGACAGTCTGACTAGGGTTGCATTGGTGATCCTAGAAGTGCATGGCACACTGTGTGCATGGACTTCAATAGACCTTCGTCAGGATTGAGGCGGAGCAGTCATTTTGCCATGCTGATGCTAGATGTTCACTCAAGATGGGTGGTGAAAGGTTTTGTCTGTGATCAGTACCAGAGCCACCATAGTGGTGTTTTGAGCTGTATTTAGAGAGGAAGGTTACCTTGTGGTCTTGATTACTGACAACCCGACTCAACTCACGTCTGAGGAAAAAAGATTTTCTAGGGTCATGTGGTGTCAGACATTCATGCACCGCTCTGTATATTCCCTGGGCCAATGGAATTGTAGAAAGGGCTAATCGCATGATTAAAGAGGTCCTCTAATTAGCAGAGGTTAATAAATTTAGGGGTCGATTACGATGTGGTTTGGAAACCACTCTGACCCAATCAGTTTCGGAATGGTTTCTGACTGAATTTTGGGAGTGCGTCCAACCAATTACGATGGTCAGAGTCCCATTGACTTCAATAGGAGCCTGTGTTCCTACTGAATACACAAGCATGCATTGAAGAAAGGGATGGTTGGGGAAAATCATGCACCCTGTGGTGTGCACCCCAATGTGCCTGCCACACTGTGCATGGTTGGTAAGGGGGACCATGGGTACCCCCAAGGGGCCGATATGGAGGCCCCTGGGTGAACGGGGGCCTGCTGCAGGCTCCCAAAGTCAGATTCCGACAACCGATCCATGTCGGAACAACCAATTCGGAAAGGCTGTCCAAATCTGACATCCTAATTGCTCGTTCGGTAACGCGGTCCGTAGACCTGTTTGTGTCGGCTATGAATGACTTGGTTACTCCAAATGCCATTTGGAAATGAGTCGGACAGTCCAAACAGTTTACGGACATCATAATTGGTAGTTCGGAAATGTTTCTAAGGTGGTCGGAAACAAGGCTTTCAAAACTGATTTGAACAAATCGAATGTCGTTCAGAGCCTTTCAGAACGACATCTTAATCGACCCTTAAGTGAGGAGGTCACCATTTCTGACCTTGTTTGGGTTTATTGCTTGATAGAGAACTCAGTCACTAGAGAGGCGCCTTTTTACATGACGAGGGGTAGGCAACCCACTGCCAAGCTTAATCCCTCATGGATGTGAGTTTTAATTGAAGGGAAGAATGTAGAACCTAACAGCTAACCAGATGTTGTTATGAAATCTAGAATTGTCCCTGGTGATTGGGTTAGTTCAGACCAGGAAGAATTTCAAAAGGTTTGAGTAAGTTCCATGTACCGTATGAGGTTAGGGGTATGTTTAGATGGCATGTGGTGTTAACCAATGGTGAACATTGGAACTTTAGGAGAGTGGCCAAGGATGCCTCATGCAATCGCAATTTTTAAAAATGGCAATAAATTGTGATTTCTTACATTGCGAGAGCCTTACAGTTTCATGCATCACAGAGGCCCTTTTTGCAGGCGCAAAGGATGATTTTTGTGAATTGCACCGTTTGCGCTCGCAAAAAAGGTTGATGCATTTGCCTGCATATCTTTATCCAGCAAGAACTCATGATCCGGTCAGCTGGGCCTTCTTGAAGTCAGTGGTCCTTCTTCTTTTTGCACTCCTGTAATGAGTAACAGGAGAACAACCGATTTACCCATTGAGAGCAGTTACACTTCTTGCGTGCCAGCAGGAGACCTTGAGTCATATTTTTCCAGCAGTCAGACAGTCATCATCCTTGAAGAGTTTTCCCAGTCAAAAAATGTTCTGAGAGGTAGCAGTGAAATGGCAGTATTATCCTGTGTACTGTGAGTCATTGGAGGTTACTTATACACAGTCGTGGGAACTTTCTCACAGAATCCCACCTCCTATTCATCACTTCTTTTATCAATAAACTGCAACCATTCTCAATGTCTTTCAGTCAAAAGGGCCTTATCCACAGTCTTCTTCCATCATGAGGTGTATTGTCCCTCTTTCTAGCCACTTCTGTATGATTATGCGGTTTCCTCTCCTCTGTCGGTGCTAGAACTAGTATGTGCCTACTACTTGGTACAGGCCTTACAAATCAAGGGGTGCAGTCCCTGACAGCCCAATTGACATTTTAACTACAAAGGAAAAACTGTAAATGCTGCTGTCCTTTGTACTGACAGCTGGCCCTCATATTCCGATTATTAATTCCTGCTAACTTCCCACTGTTAACAGCACTCCTGCCAGCCTGATGCCGGAGGCCTGGCCATTGTCTTCAAGGCAGGAGGATATTATCAGGTCAGCCAATGATATCTGATTCAGTCTCTGTGGCAAGGCTGAGAAGCAAACCAGTTCAAAATCAGTTTACTCTAAGGCAGCACACTTTCCTAAAGTTACTTTTCTACTAGGATTATAAAAAACATACTTTCATCATGGAATTAGATTTTTATAGGGAAGTCGAAAATAAGTTTTGTTTAACGCTCTGCAATTTCCCATGCCCAGACAGGAAAATGTGTCTTTATGCATAACTAATCATGTTCATGGAAAATGCAGCTTTACCTGCAAAATGAAAAAAACTTTTTGCAATTCTTTACTTTGTTGAATTACTTTTCCCAGTGTACAGCATGCTCCATTTTTGTTCATTAGGAACCAAGTACTGTTGGCCTACAATGCACCCATTTCCTTGGCTAAAATATAAAATGTATTGTGTCCTACATGGAAAAGGTGTATTTTTGCCAAGTGACACTGCAGTGCTTTGAAACTACATCTTAGCCAGAGCAATTGGTGTTCTCTGGAGTCAGATGTTTGTGACATGTATGTGAGTGGTTAAATACACACTGCAGTACCAATATGACATTTAGGTTCTGAGCCACTGTTGCAATTCCTGTGCCAACTTTTAATTGCTTCGCTAGACAGGAAAATAAACCAAGTGGGTGAAACCAATTTTCCTATACTATTTAAAGGGCATGGCACACACATACTGTGGTAGTCAATGGCAGTTTAACTGTGCACAAGGTATTAATATCAGCAAAAATAATTTCTATACGAATACAAATAGTCTGGGGTGTTCACATATAAAAGGCGAGTCCCTACATATATGAATTAAATACCAAAAGCTGTTCTAATGGGTAGTTTCTTAACAGATGTCATATTTTGTTAACTTCTGCCAGAGGTAGCACTTCTATTTTTCTGGGACAGCAGAATCACAATGTATGGAGTTTAAAAGATAAAGGGAAAGACAGATAGAGAAAAGGATAGTGGAATAAGAGAGAAAAAAAACCAAGGAGAGATAGTGAGAGAGATGGGAAGAGTCAATTTCTTTAAGGTCAATGTCAACAAAACGTTCCTACAGGTTCAACTCCACACCCAAGCTAATCACGTTCAACTTCCAAGTCCCTGTGAAGGCTCTTATTGTACATCTCCTGGGCAGCATCTGGGCCAGGTTAACCAGCCAGGGACACACCAGCCTCTGGGAGACACCAACCTCTCTCCTTAACAGTAGACTTTCATGCAGTGGTGTAGCTATTCAAAAGAACTGAAAATATGAATCATGTCACTTTCAACCAGTGGAACTACAGTGTCTTACATAACCAGCTGTAATACTGTTTAAACATAAGAAACCATTTGCCTGAGCATGACTACAAAACAGAGGTAAACAAGTCAGCGAATGCTTAAGCCTGCCTTAAGTTGAATGTCCAGCTCAGGGCCTACCATAAGCCCTGCATCAATACTATTCTAAACCAGAAGCAAGCCTCTTTAAGGGCCTAGAGGAATATGACCTGATCATCAATTCACATTCCAGAAACTATATCGAAACATCTGCATGAATCACATTCATGATCAGCTATGTCAATTTTAAAGAAGTCACTTGCAACACACTGTGGACAAACTCAAAATCTCCCGTCGAGAACCCAACACAGAATGAAGAGATAAAAGTGAAGAAATACAGAAATACAACAATAAAAGATGAGAAGACACCCTACCTCTTACTTAGCAGCAAAGATAACATAACATAACCTGTGTTTTGTAAAGCTCACGCTCACCCATGAGTATCTTGGTGCTGCATAATAGATGTTTATAGATCTGAGTCTCAATTCTAGCAGGGACTGGACGCATACATTTGCTCCATCACTTTAGTGTGAAGTTGACGAGCCTACTCATATTGGCACATTTTGCCCAGAACGTACTACTTTAGGGCACGATTCACAAAAGTAATCTGAGATAAAATCCTAACTTTACAACTTTCTGTATTCACAAAGGGCATTTAGGAGTAGTAAAGTTAGGAATCATAACTTTACTACTCCTAAATGCACTTTGTGAATACCCAAAGTCGTAAAGTTAGGATTTTGTCTCAGATTACTTTGGTGAATCGGGCCCTTAGTTTCTTACACCAGTAGCTTCTAGCGAATAATTACCCTCTCTTTGTACCTCCCTTCTAATCTACAGTTTTCTGTTGTTTTATAGATAGGTGTTCAGTTTAATAGATCTCCGCATGGTAAAGTATACAGAAGAATAAATATATTTTATGTTAAATATTAATGTAAATTAATTGTACATTTTTTTAAATATAGAATAAAAAATGCTCAGCACTATTAATCTAATTTTGTATTATCACTATTAAATATATATGAGCTGTTGACACGCTATCAACCCACAGCCAAACATTATACTGTAACATGAGTATGAGTATGAGATAAACTTATATCGCGCAACTTAGCCCATCGGGCGTCAAGGCGCCTAACAAAAACATAATCAGAAAACATAATCCTAGGTCCGAGAGCATGTCTATGGGTAGGCCTCGATGAAGAGCCACGTCTTTAGGGATTTCTTAAAAAGCGCCATGGAAGATTGTGTTTTTAGTTCGGAGGGGAGGGCGTTCCACAGTTTAGGGGCCACAGAGAAAAAGGCCCTTCCACCCCATCTGACTCTGTTTGTCCGAGGGACGGATAGAAGGTTCTTGTCAGCGGAGCGTAAGTTTCTACTGGGGGTGTAAGAAACCAGAAGGGAACGAATAGCTTCAGCACAGCCGCCAGACAGAGCGCTGAAAACCAGGCATAGGATTTTAAAAGAGATCCTGGCCTGGATCAGAAGCCAATGCAGACTCTTCCTGGCGAGAGTGGCTGAGGAGATGTTAGGAACATCCAGGACAAATCTAGCAGCCGCATTCTGGATGGTTTGAAGACGTCGGATAAGGCCATTATTGATGTCTGCATAAAGCGCATTGCAGTAATCCAACCGTGATGTAACTAAAGCAACCACAGTCTGTTTGCGGGCTTGGGGGGAGAGGTAATGGGAGATTTTTCTAAGAATCTTAATGACTCCCCAGCAGGTGGACACAGTTCTATTGACCTGCTGTGTCATGGTAAGCGAGGTGTCGATAATCACGCCCAGATTTCGGGCGGATTTCGAAGGCAGAGGACAGCTCCAAGAAAAGGAGGCCACCAATCGCTTGACCATGTGTCTTGATCCTTACCAAAGATCAGGACCTCGGTTTTCTCTCCGTTCAGCTTCAGAGAGTTTAAGATCATCCACTCAGAGACTGCTTGCATGCAGTTCCTGAAGCTGATCACGGAGGTACTCACCGAGTGGGAGAAGGACACCATGATCTGGGTGTCATCGGCGTATGACACCACCTCCATCCCATGCGATCTTACTAGCCTGGCAAGTGGGGCCACATAGATGTTGAAAAGGGTCGGACTCAAGGCCGACCCCTGTGGGACCCCACATTGCACAGGTGTAGCAGGGGAGAGGTACTCTCCTAGCTTGACCCTCTGCTCTCTCTGGTTAAGGAAAGAGGTCAGAAGGCTCAATGCTAGTCCCTCCACCCCTATCTCCCTCAGACGAGCTGTTAAAGTCGAGGGAGATAGGGTATTGAAGGCTGCCGTCAGATCAAGCAGGACCAGAAAAGTAGTCTGGCCTCGGTCGACCTTTGATCGGATGTTGTCTACCACTACCGTAAGGGCCGACTCGGTGCTGTGAAATTTCCGGAACCCATGCTGAGATTGATCCAGGAACCCAGACGCATCAAGAAAGGTAGTCAAATGCTGATTAAGATGGAATTGAAGCATTTTAGCTGGGGCAGGCAGCAGAGATATAGGTCGAAGGTTTTTGAGGGTTTCCGCATCCAGAGTCGGCTTTTTAAGTAGAGGCTTGACTATAGCTTTTTTCCATGCTGCTGGAAACAGGCCCTCAGTCATGGCACGATTCATCACCTCAAGAAGAGGGGGGAGCAGCGTTTCCCTGCACTCTTTCAGGACCCTCAAAGGACAAGGGTCCAGTGGAGATCCTGATTTAGTTCTATTCAAAAGCGAGACAAGATGATCGAGAGTGAGGAGAGGGAAGTTGGTAAGACTCTTGGAGGGATCCTTTGCCCAGCACTCTAAAGCAGGCTGAGCCGGAACAGGATGAGAGCTCATTAGATCTCTCTGAGCTTCAAGAGTGGAATAAATATCGGCAATTTTGGTGTGGAAAAACTGTGAGAGCTTGTCACACAGCTCTTGGGAACCTATGATGGGATCAGGAGCTTGTAGAGAACACAAAGAATCAACGATCTTAAAAAGTTCCCTAGAGGAGGTAAGGGACGTAGTTAGCTTAGAGAAATAGGCCTGTTTTTCTTTAATGACCCTAGTCTTATAGTCTCCAAGCAAAGACTTATGTTTTTCTCTGTCTGTGGGATCCCAGGTTTTTCGCCATAGTCTCTTCTGTTTCCTGCAACTCTGCCTTAAGAGCCTGAGAGGCTCTGTAAACCAGGGGGCTGAAGGTTTCCGCCTAGCTGAATAGCAAAGAGAGGCAGGGGCTAAAAGATCTACTGCTCTGGAGATAGAGTTGGAAAGTTCCAGTGCGGCATCACTGGCATCCTTCATAGAAGAGATAGTGACTTGTGCCATGAGGGGGGCAAGAGAGTCATTCGTGATTCCCCTAAAATTCCGCCTAAGTTCTTTGTTGGTGGGGCCGAGGGGCGGTGGAAAAGAGAGGGAAGATATAAGTTCCAGGGGGACTGCAAAATGGTCTGACCAGACCAGAGGAATGGAAGGACCCGTGGAGAGTCTAGGGTCGTTGGAAAACACCCCGTCCAGAATATGACCAGCCCGATGGGTGGGACTAATTACCAACTGGCGTAAGCCACATGCAGCTAGAGGGTCCACCAAGGAAAGAGTATCATTAAAGCCAAGGTCATCTAGATGGAAATTTAGGTCCCCCATAACCGTAAGGTGGGGTTTGCCAAAGTAGGGTTCTAGGATTTTGAGTAAATTATGACTAAAACTGGATCTAGGACCAGGAGGTCTATAAATGAGAAGACCAGTAAAGGATACTGAAGGAGAGGAGGATATGAAAAAATAAACAGCCTGGAAAAGGTCTGAAGGAGCAGAGAGAGTTTTAATGCGACATATGGATGAAGCCTTATATAAGATTGCCAAACCTCCGCCCCTGCGACCCACTCTATCCAATCATAGCCCTTGGGGATAGCGTTCAGAAGGTCAGGGCCAGAGGCTTCAGACGCCCAGGTTTCGGTAACAAAAACCCACGAAGGGTCCCAGGCTGTAACGAAATCGTGGAACGCAATATTGTTTTTAATCAATGATCTGGCATTGATGAGGTAGCCCCCTTCCGTATAGGTGGTAGGCGTAGTAAAGGTTTTAGCCAAGGTCTGCCTTTTAGAGGGATCAGGAAGAAAGGGCTCTATATGAGCAGTATAACAGCAACATAAAGGTGAGCAAAGAAGAGCCTCCGGGGTACAACTATAGTGGCAGGGTAATAAGGTGGGCTTTAGTGCTACAATATCATTATAAGCATAGGACAAGGTTACCTGGCTAGCCACCAATGTAGCAATGTCTTCTCTGCACAGCCCGTCCTGCAGCCCGTCCTCAGCGCGGACGGGCGCAGACGAGCTTAACTTTGGCGCAACTTCGGCGCACGACCGCTGTGCGAGTACGCTGTGCGCTGAGATATTCATCCCTGTTAAATGTATCCGGTCACGAGTCTGGCGCCCCACCTGACCAGCACCGGCCAATGAGAACGGGACCAGCTCTCTGCCTACGTGCCCTCCACTCAAACAGGAGAACCCGCGGTGGAACGGGGCACAGGCAGTGAAGGTAGCACACAGGAGAATAAGATACAGACAACAGTTATAAAGCGGCTGAAATGTAAGTGATTCTAAAACACGACGAAATAAAAACAAACTGATTTCCCCAAGTTTCCCTAATAGCAGCAAGTACGATAGAATTAGCAGCAAGGCAGTCACAAAATAAAGTTAGCAGCCAGGCATAGTATTCATGTACTGGAACCTCGGATCAACCGGAAGGGTTCTAATCATCCCTGTTAAATGTATCAGGTCACGAGTCTGGCGCCCCACCTGACCAGCACCGGCCAATGAGAACGGGACCAGCTCTCTGTCTACGTGCCTTCCACTCAAACAGGAGAACCCGCGGTGGAACGGGGCACAGGCATAGTGCCAATATCGGCCCGACCCCAGACCTTTCTTCAAACAACACACCACTCCACCAATAACGGACAAAACACAAGTTTGATGGAGAAAGTTGTTGCAGTTTTATTAGCATATACATTATGCCATCAAGTTGGGTTATCTTACGGGTCGATCCAGAGCAGGCCGCCTCTCGCGACCCGCCCACCTGATGAGCCATAACCCCCCCGAGGTGTTAACCGCGGGGGCGTTGTCAGTTTTGGGGGAAGGTCTAACCCCTCCCCTCGGCGGACCTCTATTCCACCCCTTACTCAAGCCCCTCCCCCTCGGGGGGCAGAGCGTTGTGGCAACCCCCGGTTGCTCAGGTCTACAACCGCCCAAAGGACTAACGGGGCGCCGTCACTCCTCCAGGATCCATCACAGCGTGGATCTCCCTGGGGGCTAATTCCGCTCTCGCACCCACCGGTGCTCCTGTAGAAGGTACCCCTCTGTACCTTTCTGCATTGGATCGCCCTGTAACTCCGCCTGCAACATAAAGACAGTAATATTAATAGCAAAACACCCCCCCCCCACTTACTGCCCGAAAACAGGGTAAGCTGATGGGAGGGGAAAACAGCAACGGGCAGTCACCCGCTCAGGGTCCAGGCAGGGGACTGCGAGGGTCAGCACGAGCAGCGTCCGACGAACAAAGAGGGCGCTTGACCCTCGCCCCCTGGACTATATAGTCACTCCCTCCTCCCCCAAGACACAGGAAGTGACATCACGGGGGGACCTCCAATCCCCCCAACCACTAGACCGCTCAGGGTCTGTGCCATCCTATGGCACTAAGGGTGGCGCCCTCGTAGGTGGCCACCTTTGGTGTCCCGGGGCAGCCAATCAGTGAATGTAGCACACAGGAGAATAAGATACAGACAACAGTTTAAAAAGCGGCTGAAATGTAAGTGATTCTAAAACACGACGAAATAAAAAAAAACTGATTTCCCCAAATTTCCCTAATAGCAGCAAGTACGATAGAATTAGCAGCAAGGCAGTCACAAAATAAAGTTAGCAGCCAGGCATAGTATTCATGCACTGGAACCTCGGATCAACCGGAAGGGTTCTAATCATCCCTGTTAAATGAATCAGGTCACGAGTCTGGTGCCCCACCTGACCAGCACCGGCCAATGAGAACGGGACCAGCTCTCTGCCTACGTGCCCTCCACTCAAACGGGAGAACCCGCGGTGGAACGGGGGAATAAAAGCAATGAAATAGAGAGCAAAATCTTGCATTTGTAATGATTAAATGAATGCCCTGAGGAGTTCGAATGCAGGAAAAAAAATTTGACTTCAAACTTCAAAGTGACCCATTGTTCCACTTCAAGAGCCTCTATAGTAGCTGGTGCCCTAATGAGAAATTTAGAAACATCCCTTTTCTAGAACAGAACTTTTCACAGGTAACTAACTGGGTGAAGTCCATGGAGACAGAGTGAAATGTCAAAGGCCTAAAAACACAAAACACAGCACAGGCATTAACGAGATGCATTGGTGCTTGCAACTCAGTCAACAGTCTTAATAAATGGTAATTGATCGAGAGGAGAAATGCTGCCATTGCAGGTAATTTGTTTGACTTCATGCATTTGGCATTCATTGATTTTAATGGGTTTTGTTAATTGTGTTCAAGTGAATCCTATTTGTAAAGAGACTGCTGGAACATTTCCACACCTAATAACTCATCTGCCTGAATGGTAACTTATAATTGACTGTGGGGTGGTGTAATGTGGCCATCCAGTTTCTCTTCAAATGCCTTGAATCGCTTCTAGTGTTGACTCCTGTGGGATGTCAGTGTATCGTGCTTTCACATAGAAAGAGAACATTATTTGCGTGTTAGGATCAAACCGAAAGGTTTATTTAATGTTTAATGTCACCTTGCGACCGGGGCGGAAAAGGGTTTATATGGTGGCGGTGTCTATAAGACACCGCCAGCCATATTTGGATGGGCATTTACCAATGCCTTTCCGTGGGGGCAATGCCGCCACGGAAAGGCATGTGGAGTCTACCTTGGGGGCCCGTTGCAGGCCCCCAAGGACTCCGGGGGGTGGGCGGTGCACATGTAGTACCCCCCTGCATTTTGAAGGACAACATGGCAGGCACCGCGTGGTGCCTGTCACGTTGTGCTTTAAAATGCACCACATGTATTTTTAACATTGCGGCGGGCGGTGCATTCAGCAACGCCCGCCGCAATGCTAAAAATACAGGATGCGCCCGCCACTGTGGCAGGCGCATCCTAATTCCCCTCACGGGACCCCCGCCCTTATGGCGTGCGGTCCCTTTCCACGAAGGGATGGCGGGCGGGCAAAGTACGCCTACCATCCTAATGGGGGCCCAAGTTAGCACAACTAGAGTGTCCTTTAATAAATGCAGGCCCGGACTGGCCGTTGTGGGCACCGGGTAATCCCCCGGTCGGCCGCATGGGTGGGGGCCGGTTTTGGGCCCCAGGGGGCCGTTTTTGTTACAGGGTCGTTTTTTGCAGCATAGCTGCAAAAACGGCCCTGTAACAAAATCGGCCGAAAACCGGCCCTGGCAAAGAGTGCGGTCGCACCCCCAGGGGAGAGGGGGGCCGGCTGAGCACTTTGCCAGTGCCGATTTCGGTTCCCAGTCCGGCCCTGAATAAATGAGACAAGACCAAAACTACAATAATCAAATCAGTAGAGCCGGATATATGCAATTTTAAAGATTTTAGTAGCAATAGTGCCAAAAAGCCCAAAGCACCAACTGTGGATATCAGGTCACAATGGACCGAGCCAAAGTCACAAGTTCAGGCTGACCGTGATGGAGCACTAGCTGACTACAGGGACCCAGTTAGGCCCGCTGAACAAAGTGCCTTAAATCCTGGTTTGCTGAGTGTTGCGGTAATCGGCATCTTGGCCACGCCCCCCCAAAATGCTCCAGCATAGGATATGCCGCTTAGTGCTACCCTTCTCCAACACCATTGTAAATAGAGAATGCCACAAATAAAAGGGAAACTTGCACAGACACACATTTGCCCAATATCTGGAGTTAGGTGAAGCTTCCACTGTATGAAAGTACTTGTACTAAGCTGCTGATGTGAGCACAATTTCACAACAATCTGTGAAGTCATGAATGTGAAGAGATTCCTGATTGGCTCAGTGGTGATGCACCAAAGTTTCAACAACCAGTGCACAGACCAAGTAAATAATTCCATCCAATCCAAGCGTTTACGCCCAAGCATATGGTCTTCTCCAACAGAGAAAATATCCCAAAGTCTACCCCGACAGTGCAAGCTTCACAAATGCCAAAGAACCAACCCCGAAATACCAGCGCCACAAGGTCAGTCACTAAATTCCTAATTCTGCGCCTTGAGTCGTCCACGGATCAGATTCCTGAAATTGGCTTCTGTAGGGACAAAGACAGCAAAGGCCCCAAATGAACCATGAACACATATAACCTCGACCAACACATAGGTTTTGTACCCAGGTTTGTGTTAACCTCGCGACTTGAGGGTAACTCTCGGTTTGAGGGTGTGCCTGTGCATTTCAGGCAAAGTCTGTGCCTGTGATGTTTGTGCTTGGGCAATTAGAGCTGCGCCTCAGCACCTTGGAAAGTGCCCTGTCATTTAAATATGCACCTTAGATGGAGAGGTTGTGTCTGGACATTTTTTTAAAGCAGCTCCTGTAAACATGATTATGGAACGCCTGGTCTGTCATGGCAGGTAGTTTGACATATCAAAGAGAATATTTGGTTTACCTTCTTCGTGCTCTTGTTTGTGCAAGTGTTTCTTCGAAAATATACCTTTACGGTCCTCAGTAACCGTTCTACTATTTCATTGAATATTGACTTAATTATTGCCTCAATGTACTTTATTGTTTTACTTCAGCAAATATTGCAGGTCAAGATCGTGTCAGGGTCAAAGAACATGCGCTATGACTTCTTGTGACGTCATCGAGGTGCAGGGTCATGTGATGTCACTTCCTGGGATATCAGTAGAGTCGAGGAACATGTGATATCACTTCTGCTGGGCTTGGTATTTTGGCCAATTGACGTTCCTGCATGGGTCTGCCCTTATTTGAGACAGTCAAACAGGAGATGCAAGATCGGTTGAGAGCCCCAGCAGCTGCAGAGACCTCAAATAATGCATTTTTTTGCCTAGGTTGACAGCCGGTGTATTTCAATTCGTATGGTTACTGCCGTGGAAGAGGGACGAGGAGGTAATGTGTTTACATTTGCTCACAGCCTGCATGAGTGGCTCAGACTATAAAGGGCTGTTTCTCTCTGCACAAAGACACACACGGAATTATGTATGAAAGCCAACAGAAGCCCGGTGGGATCTGTAAGTGTTTTACAGATAACCTTTATTTCATTCGAAAGCCGCTCCCACCAGGAAACACTGAGTGATTGCAAGGGTGATTCAAGGAAAGAAACCTCACTTATGCAGTGCAAATAAAAAAATCAAGAAGGTATTCTGTTTTATATAGGAGGTGAAGCTGACATCAATCTGCCTCAGAGAAAGGGAAGGCACCGGCACGAGCTTCCCTCTGGAACCTGCATTGCTCGGAGGGAAAAATGGTGTGGAATGCATACAGGGAATTAGCCTTAGCTCTTTGCACACTTCACGTTCTGTGCTTCAAGTATGCCATTGCAAGAGCTTCTTAGAGCTGTAGATGTTTTTCACTTTAGAATTCGCATATGTCTGCAGTGAGCCTGCTGTGCTTAATTTGAGCCGGTGGTTGGCAGTGGGACCTACCAGCACTCATATCTGGCGACCACCACTTACTTTTTTTCTCATCAGACTTTTATCCATGGCTATGGAGAGAAAGAGAACAAAAGAAAGAAGGTGAAAGAGAAAGATAAACAAAAAGGAGAAGGCGAGGAAGAAAAATAACGTGCAACAAGCATTTGCAATGCAATAGATCGCGCATTTAGGAGAATTAGAGCTATTGGCGTTGTAAATGACAATGTCTTTTTTTCCAGGTGTTTTGGTTTGGAGAAGAGTGGATGTATGTGTTTTGAATTTGGATTGTTAATTGTAGAATTGTGTGGGATGGAATTGTGGGTGCGTAGTGGAATTGGTGAATAGATAGGGGTGAGAGCTGCATAGAATAGATAACAAGCATTGAAAATGCAATAGATCTCGCCTTCGTTTAAGTTAAAGCAATTCTGTTTGTAAATTAGGTGGCTTTTTAGCTTTGCTTTTTATTAGTGTTTTTCAAACTTTGATGTACATAACATGCATATATGTATATGTATGCATGCATTCATATTTGTATTTATATAGATATGCAGATGTATATATATGTTTATATATGTATGTATATATACACATACATATATATAAATGCATATGCATATGTATATACATATATATATATATATATATATATATATATATATATGTGCATATGTGTGTGCGTAGAGAGATAGAGATAGTAAATGTGCCACTGACAAAGACATACGCCACTGATACAGAACACCAATATACTCAACATCGCTGTCAGACAGAGCCACACACCACACACTGCTTCATTTGCACATCCAATGAGAGAGAGAGAAAACACAAAACCTCCACTGATACAGACACACCCTGATACATCACTGACAAAGAAACGCACCCACGCTCTTCTCACTAATACATAGAACCGTGCAATAAACCTACACAAGTGTCACAGACAACCCTACACACAGGATCTCATACACCAACACACGTCATTGACACACAGCTACACAACACAGTGCTACTGAAACCAATACAACAATATGCTTCCAGCATAGCTGACAGTAGCACACAATAACAGAACTCGCATGGTAATATACTGAGCAGTAACACAGGCACAGCATCACCGACAAAGACACACAACATAGTACAATTCACACAACCACACAGTTACAGAACAGGACACAACAGAACAGCCTCTTTGATACAAACACACCTGCACACTCACTATATCGCTGCCAGTGACACAAACTACACACAGAGCAGAACCGAGGAAAACAAGCATACTCAATCTCAAGTGACACAAGGCACAAAATACGAGCAGCGCCACTAACGGTAATGCAGTCACCATTCATACTTCTTCACTGACAGCAACAGACCCACCAAAGTATCACCGACTGCAACACTAACAAAACACACTCAGCATTCCTATCATTAACACGCACGCACAGTAACAGACATGCTGGCGCACATATATTGCTGTGAAGACACAAACTAACACATAGGCAGCAACAAGCCAAAGGCTCTACTGCCAGCGCTAGGAACCCAGGCACAATTTAAAAACCCATTTACAGCATCACTGAATAGCACAGACAGCCATCAACTCACACGCTGCATCTGGCAGGAACAGCAACACACTCAGGCCCGCTGGTGCACATAAAGCAGCCACAAAGAAGCACAAAGACAACAATACACCTCCTCACATACATCACTGCTAATCACACAGGAACATTCCTTCCAGTAACACACACATACAGTAGCAATGGCGGTGCCAAAACGAATCAGTACAACATCATTTACAATTACTAGCCACATTTACATGCATGTGTGCATACCAACACCTTCACAACTTCATTGACAGTGACACACACACACACACCAACACCAGAATTACCTCAATTAGAGACACACACGGGCAGCAACTCATGTCCGCCGTAACATACTCACAATAAAACATGCCATGGCAGAAGAAAACATGACTACATGTGCTGACACGCTTGAGTGGATAGGGAGACAGGATTAAACCTTTGGACTTTTCGTTTACAAAGCATTGTTTACAGGGATGTATTTCAGCTGGATCAACTCAAATGAACCAGTACTAAAACTCCCATAATAAATGGGCCCAGAAATGGAGCATCACGCTTTCCTGATAAAAGTCATCTGATTACTTTAAATGGTCGGAGCTCTGCTGTCCTCTTGGCTTACGCAAGCGCTACAGGAAAACAAATTTCTTATCTGTCATCTTACCCTCTTGCCCCTGCTTCTTTCTTTTAATGTGGTCCTTTTCGCATTTTTCAGATGAGGCAACACCGACTCTCTGTTGCCCAGAAAATTCTCGTTCCCCCGTGATTCCCTTTCTGCATCCCCGACTGAGAATACCTTATCTCCAGCTAGTAAAGAACCCCTGAAAAAAAACCTTCATATACAAAAATACCTAGTGTCCAAACCCGGAACAGAAACTAATGGATGACAGGAACATATTTGCTTGTAGAAGCGTTAACGACTAGACTGCGCAGATACTAGGGAACACAACATAGACTTTCGGCCACTGTTCAGGAAAGGTTGAATTTGCAGGCCGTCGTTAGTGTTTTCACAAAACCCTGTCTGCTGCCTCATACGGTAAAAGTGGCAGCCACCTTAGTATGACTTGAGGGTTCGGTGTCGACTCGGCATTTATTTTTAGTGCAGTTTTATAGAGTGTTCACTTGACCAGACGATATTGGAACGCTTTATCTGTGCACAAGTTACATTACACAAGGACAGTTCATTTTTGCAGGCAAGGAAAAATTAAGTGAATTGCCCCAAACCCCACGATATTGAGCTGAGGTTCGAACCCAGATCCCCAGTACCGGAGTCGACAGTTCTGGTTGTTAAGCTACAGCCTTTATGAGTTAGTAGATTGTACTCATATCTGTCACTGGGCTCACAGCGTGCATTTGCTGCACTTGAGACCCGTCAAGCATAATTCATGGGCGTGTCAACTACTTTATTATCAATCTATTTTTTTATGCCTCTGAAACAAAGCGCTGTATGGTGTAAAGTAACGCGACTGTCATGGTCAAATTCAGCTTTCAATGACAGAGTAATATAAGAGAAAGAACTACATCTGAGGCTCGTGTGATGCAAAAGTGCACTTAATATTAAAAAAAGCGGGTCCATGCTTTGTAATGTGTCCACAGTATCAATATTCTAGGTGTTTGGAAAATACTCTACAAGCGCTTGCCATGACACAGCCTTTACTCTTTGTAGTCCATCCCAGACTTACTGCTGGCATAAAAGGTTTATCATCTTCTTTATGGGGCCATCTGTTTCGCCCCATAAAGATGATAAGAAACCTTTTACAACAGCAGTAAGTCAAGGACACCAGTCCTAGTGGGACGGCTTCAAAAGAGAAAAGAGTACGTCACTAACACCTCTTTTCCAATGGCTGGCCACCGTTTAGCTTGAACGGTGACGCCAGCCAATGGAAAATAGGGGCGGAGCTTAACCTCGCTAGTGAAACGTACTCTAACTCATTAAATCTCGCCAGTGAGACTGCGCATGTGCGCAGCCTACGCTAGCCGTGACCTAAAAAGGGAGATAGAGAGGAAAAGGTACTTTGTGCATGGAGTGGTGAATGAACTCCGCACAGAGGAGCGGAAAGAGTGTGTGAGAAAGAGTGTATGAGAAAGAGAAAAAGATGGGGAGAGCAAGCCACATACACATAGAGGGTGCACCTGTGTCGGCAGAAGAAAACCCCAAAAAAGGAAGAGAGCATGGGTTCGAGGGCAAGAAATCTTGAAAAGGCACAGGAAAGAAACTGTGCTAGAAGACTTGAAGAGAACCAAGGTGAGAGGCAGGAAGAGTGTGTGAGAGGTGTGGGAAGTAGTAGAGATTACAAGAGAAAGATGGTCAAGTAGGAGTAACAAGATTCACCCATGAAAAACAGATGGTAAAACTCCGAATTCTGAAGGCTAGGAAAATTCCTTATTAATTGCCAACTGGTGAAAAGAAGTAGAAAGCCAGAACAGCGTAGGAGGTTGCATACACAAAAAAAAGTTGAAAGTGCTCATTGACACTTATTGAATGCTTTGCATGAAAGTGGGGCATGCGAATAATTAAACAAACATGTGCCCAAGGCCGACCAAACATAACCTAATGCAACTCAAACAACCAAGTATAAAAAACACTCTCCAAACTCTGTCCACAAAAGAGGATTTTATCTCATTGTAAGTTCCATTGTGGAGGAAGCCTTAGATGATTTTGCCGCTGGTTGAACATCCAACAGTGTAATTCGGCCAGAGTAAAAGTAAACTAAAATGAAATACAATAACAAAAACTGAAACAACAGTGCTTGAATTATTACAATTCTCTCTTGCACCATACAATCATTACCGAATAATCGTGACCCTGCATGTTTGTGGTCTCAAGATGTCAGAACTGTTGCTAGCACTTTATAACCCCTTCTTCCCCCAAAATGAAGTGTATAAAACATATCATATATTAAGACTTTGTATTTTTTTGTTTTTTACCGACAAATGGACCTATCGAGTGTCCTTGGCGGCGGTGTTCCTGTGGGTGGCGTTGAATAATACCTTTTTCTTTAAATGTGCAGCCTAGGCCTGGGGCGCCAAGCAAGCGCCGCAAGAGCGGGCACCACAGCCAAAACTAAAAGCCTGCACAGGAAACTTCCTCTTGTCCGAGCAAGCATAGAGCACGGAGGGGGAGGAGACACCCTTCGGGGGGTACCCTTCCAGCACAAAACCTATGGTAGACTAAGGCACGCACCATAGAGCTGTGGCTCGAAGGTATGTGCCTGGCACACAGCAGCTGGAATTAGCGCCAGCACTAAGGAGAGGTGAGGAGAATGCCATATCTATATCTCTTTGAATATGGTGCTCTCCTGCTCTCTCCTTGTCCCATAATACAGCACAGCCTCTTTGGGTGCTGCACTGCATTGCCTTATGAGAATACGGGCCTTACAATGCAGCAGGGGTGCTCTTTTGGGGGAATATTTTGAATATTTTGGTGCGGGGCGTCACCGCAAGCCTTCTAGCTGTGCCACCCTATGTCAAAAGAAAACTGCAAGAATGCGCCGTACCTACAAGATACAAAAGATACACAAGATACAGCGCATTCCTGTCCTTTCTGCCAGCACCAGCGCACAAACTGAAACTGAGCGCCAATGCAGGCACCCTTGCACCATGGTGCAAGGGTGTCTGCATTGTTAGCATGATTGTTTTTGTTCAGGAAGCTGTCTCTTCCTGCACAAAAACAATAAACAAAGGTGTTTTCCTTGTTCTATGTGTGCTGCAGAATGCAGCACAAGTGGAAAGTGAAACAAACAAGGAGAAATGTAAACATTTCTCCTTGTTACTCCTGCTTTGCGAAGGCGTTAGTTTTGGTGCTGCCCCAGATTTATGCTATGTTGTAAATCTAGGACAATGTCAAAACCATGGGTGTTGCTTAGGAACACCCACAACAACACCCATGGAACGCCCCTTCCACACAGAGTAAGGTATTGCCTTGCTCCATATTTATAATTGTAAGGCTGTGAAATGCTATGCAGGATGGCTTTGAGTGGCCTTGTAAATATGGGCCAGCACACTATGCCTCTGAAGCGTCACAAAAGTGATGCTCCGGCGGCATAAAAATGCCGCAGGGGCATTGAAAATATGCCCCTTGGTATTTGTGCCAGAGCATCCTGCTTTCCTGCCCAGAAGGGTTTGCTGGAGACTACACTGGGTTCAGCCTTTGATTACACCTACCATACCATGGTTCATGGCCCAACCTTACACAGAAACACATAGCGGAAAGACCATCTTTGCTCCATATTTCTGTTGTGCGCTGCTCCTAACACAACCGCAAGATACAGCACTTTTTTTCCTCATGGGACCTGTGCTAGAAATTATCCCATTGATATTTTGATTGATCACTTAATGGTTGTACTGTCTTGAATCACTACTGTTCCATTTGAACACTGTATGTGAGTACTATTGCAATCCACAGGATGCATGATCTTGAATGTTCAGTTTGTGTCTGGAGGAGGTCAACCTACTGGCAGTTGATCCCTGGACAGAGACACCAGTGGCTGTATACCAATAAATTGGGGAACCTTCCCCAGCGTTTCACCTTATGTTAAAGAACTGTTACCCCATTTCCAATTCCGCCCTAGATATGCAATCCAAATGTAATGCTAATTGAAGTGCGGGATGGGGTGGCAGCTAATGGAACGATGAAGTCTAGTAGCCATTTTGTACATGGCATTATTGCACTCTCAGGAGGAGGAGGGCCCTGATAGGAAATGAGTGCAACCGTTAAGTGATCAATCAAAATATCAATGGGATAATTTCTAGCGCAGCTAAATAGAGTAGAGAAATGTAGAGGCCGTAGACGGGCATACTGCTTTAAGGGCCATTCCAGGTAGAGACTTGCAGGATGCATTTTCATGAACTTATGGGGTATATTTGCATATTTGCAAGAGGATTGCGCCACAGGAACGTCACTTTTACTAATGTTCCTGTGACGCAATGCCCCACTCCATTATTAAAAGTGATGTTAAGCCACTTTTTGAGGTTTAGCGCTGTTTTGTTAATATGGGACACTTTCTCGCAAGTATCTGCGTGAAAGGGCCATGCATTGAGTGTTGCTGTGGGCGTTCCAATGCTTCACCCATTGCTTTTTGATGTTGTCCCGGATTTACAAGGATGTATAAATCTGAGGCAGCGCCAAAAACTAATGCCATGCAATAGCAGGTGTTAGAATGATGCACCGAGGAGAAATACTTTTATTTCTCCTCATTTTTGCTTTTTCTATGTGTGATGCATTGTGCAGCACACATAGAAAGAGAACAACCCATTGTTGATTGTTTATGTGCAGGAAGGGACATCTTCCTGCATGTAAACTATCATTCCCTGCAACACAGGCACCCTTGCACTATGGTGCAAGGGTGTCTGTGTTGGTGCTAGGCAGATACTTTTAGCACCAGCGCTAGGAAAAACACAGGGACATGCCGTATTGTTGTGAATAAAGCGATACCAAAGGGGATGATGGACGGAGCGCTTGAGCAAATCAAACACTCACCCCCATTCGACTGATCTGGTTTTAAACAATCATCATTCTTTAGCTCACTCCACCACCCCAGTTCAGACATGGCCATATGCAAATCAGTCTGACCCTGTGCCTCATGGGAACAGTCCAGCCCGAACTGCCAAGCCATGTCTTCCCTGGACCGGAAACAAGCATCCTGGGACCAGTTTCTGGCTAATCAGCCGTCATCAGCCAGGCTAGCTTGAATCCAGTGGCAAAGTGAGCAAGGGACCCATGTCTCGGCATACCCTGCCAACTTAGGGCGAACAAATGCCCAGACGTGGGTCCTGTGCTCTCCATGCCATTGGAATGAAGCTATCCTGGCTGAAGAGGGGCGAAACCCCGAAACCGGTCCTAGGATGCTTGTTTCCAGTCCAGGGAGGACCTGGCTTGGCAGTTCTGGCTGGACTGTTGCCATGAGACACAGGGTCAAGACTGATTTGCATATAGCTGGGTTCAAACTGGAACGGCATGGTGATAAAAAAACAATGGATTTAGGCCCATATCTCTGTATTGGGGTGAATGTAAGACTTTGTTCTGCATTCTGTCCATCAACTGTTGTTTTGGTATTGTTGTGAATACGGCTCTGCTCTCTGCTATTGCCTTGTAAATATGCCCCTATGTATGAAAATTCTGTAGCCAATTTGGCATCACTTCACCGGTTTAGACCAGCCAACCAATGCACCATGGACAAACATTATGCTACAGTATGTACATATGTAATTTCAGTAAGTACAGTGAGTCATTGTGGGCATTTAGGTCATAGAAAAAGAAGCGTAGAGTGCAATACACGTACATCTGTATCTATCTGTCAGACAGTGGAAGCAAAGCATTCTCTGTATCAGGCTCTCTTTTTTTAAGTGAGGGTTTATTTATTATTAATAGTAATAATATGTTCTTTACAGGATGGATGCTGTCAGCCCAGAGGGAGGTTTACACTGGAGTCCCACTAAAGATATTGATCTGTTGGTAAAACCCATGAAGCACATAACTTAGGAGGAGAGGCAATGTCTTATGAAGTCTGACAATGAGCGTTGTGCAGGATCTCAAGGGAGTGGGGGTAAAGTCACTGTAAGATGGAACAATTGATGTGATTCTTTCAACAGATAATGCTCCTAGAATAATGTGTCATGAGTGTAGCATATTGATGGAGTGGGTTTGCCTTGTGCATTAAGGCCTGGATGGATAATGATGGGAGGAAACAATGTTTGCTTCCAGTGGATGTGAAGACACTTTTGCTGTTGGTGCTGGCATTTCACTTAGAATAACTTAATAAGCTGATATACTCATACCTATGTTTTGTGGGGCCTGGGGTAAAAACAAGTTGAGGGGCCCTAACCCATAGAACCGGGGGGCATATTTACAAGCCCTTTGTGCCATGAGAGCATCTCTTTTTTTACACCATGGTGATGCACAGTGTTGGTCAAACGCATAGCCACACTGCATGGCTTTTCATGGCCTTGTAGATAAGGTGCTAGGCCACGCAGCGCAAGTCGTTGCGTTGCCTTACATTGCGGCTGGGAGGCATGACATGGGTGGTACTATGGCTATTTCCATGCAAAACCCAAGGATTTTGACACTGCTCTAGATGTACAACATAGCATGTATCTGGGGCAGAGCCAAAAATGTACACCTCCCTAGAGCAGCTTACTTTTTCCTCTTTCACATGTGCTGTATTGGGCACACATAGGAGGAAAATGCCCCTCATGATTGTTTTTGTGCAGGAAGGGGCACCTTCCTGCTCAAGAACAATCATGCCAACAACACAAACACCCTTGCACCATGGTGCAAAGGTGTCTGCGTTGACGCAAAGCTGCAATTTCTGTGCCAGCAGATGGCTGAAAGGGACAGGAATGCACTGAATGCACTGTATCTTGTAAATACAGTGCATTTCTGTCCTTTCGATTTGGCATAGGGCAGTGCAGCAAAATGACTTGCGGGGCTGTCCAACACCAATTCTTTGTATGTATGCCCCGGGTTTCAATCCTCGTTTCCCAGGTTGGCCAAACTGTGTGACCCTCTGCAATTACTTTTCTGGCATCATATCATTTGAGCAAACATTGGAATAGTTCTGTTCAGCATGCACAATGCACAAAAACCTTTCCTCTTTTGTTTGATAGGCCAGAATGATGCTCCCTCTATAAAAACAATAAAGATTTTATTTAGGAGTCAATCGACTTGCGTTTTTGATCACTAATAAAATCTTCGTCAGAGCAGAAGTGGGGAAGATGTGGGTGGATCATTTACACCAGTGTAATCTCGCTTAGGGGCATATGTACAAGCCCCTATCGCCACCACAATGTCACTTTTAGTGATGTTGTGGTGGCAATAGGGGCTTTACCTTATTTACTAGGCAGCGTTAAGCCATTGAATGTGGCTTAATACTGTTAGGGGCCAGATGTAGGTAGGTCGGTAACGGCCGAAAATCGGTATTTTCGGCCGTTACCGACCGGTAAATCAGAATTGGTATGTAGGGCCCAGAATTTTACAGATTCGGTAAATTTACCGATCGGTAAATTTACCGAATCTGTAAAATACCGAATCGGTATTTTTACCGATTCGGTAATAATGAGATGTAGGTGGGACTCTTCTGAGTCCCACAAGCCTTACAGAATTGGTATTTCACCATCAAATATATTTGATGGTAAAATACCGATTCCGGTGTGCATGCACATGTGTGCATGCACACCTGTGCCATATGACAGGCAGACCTGCCCTTAGGGCAGGTATGCCTGCCACATGGCCCCGAACCTTTTTTGGGGGTGCTAGAGGGTGTCAAAGTGACACCCGCTGCACCCTTGTCAAAATCGGTATTTACCGATTCGGTAAATACCGACCGGTAATGCCCCATTCATTCCCATGGGCTTCAAAGCCCATAGGAATGAATGGAGCATTACCGGTCAGTATTTACCGAATCGGTAAATACCGATATTTACCGATTCGGTAAAAAACACATCTGGGTGGACCTACATGTCCACCCTTCATATTTACCAAATTCTTAATTACCGAATCGGTAAAATTCGGTAATTAAGAACCGGTAAATAAGTTTTACCTACATCGGGCCCTTAGTAAATAAGACCCCCTTTCCCGTAGTGGCGTAGCAAGGGGGGGGGCGGTCTGCCACAGGCGGTATGGATTTTGGGGTTGGCGCCCCCACTCTCACAAGAGTTTACAGCAGGCATGGCAAACGGCAAAATCATCGCTAGTATCCCCCCGCTCTTCAGCGTGGCGCCGCGGGCGGGAAAGGCATGGGCCAGCATGGGCGACAAAGTGCCTAGCTATGCCACTGCTTTCACGCTATGCTTAGTTTTAGACTTGGCACCATTGGCGTGAGTCTCCCTTCCATTCTTTTGCTGTTGCCTTCTGTGTTTTTGTGATCTAGATGCTTTGGGCACTTTGCCACTGCTTCTCAGTGCCAAAATGCAAGTGCTCCCTTTTGTAAACTGGTGTTATGGATTAGTGACTCCATGATTGGGTATTTGCTTTATTTGTCAGACCCTAGTACAGTGCACCATGTGTGCCCAGGGCCTGTAAATCAAATGCTGCAAGTGGGCTTGCAGCACTGATTGTGCCACCCACAGAAGCAGCTTGTAAAATGTGGCTCAGGCCTGCCATTGCAGAGCCTGTGTGCAGTCTGGGACTGCCTTGTCGACTTAGCAAGTGCACACATTTGCCAGTCCCCAAACCTTCCCTTTTCTGCATGTTAGTCACCCCCAAGGTAGGACCAAGGTACCGCCGTGGGCAGGGTGCATTGTGTGTGAAAGGTAGGACATGCCCTGATGAGTGTGGCATGTCCTGATAGTGAAATACTGCCAATTGTGTTTTTCACTATTGCAAGGCTATCTGTTCCCATAGGCCAGAATGGGCAGTTTGCTTAAAAAAACGTAAAAATATAACTGACCCTGGGAACAAAATAGGAAAGTAAAGTTTAGTAGGCCTGAACTCAGAATGTTAAAATGCATCTTTTAGTGTGGGTGATTTTTACATTCTGTGTTTGAAAATACCACTTTTAGAAAGTAGTTATTTTCTTGACTAACCATCCAGTACGCCTCTGCTAGATTTGTGTATTGCATGTGTGGCTTTTGAATGACAGGGGCTGGGAGAGGGCAGTGGCTCAGGCAGTCTGATGAGTCAGGGCTAGGCTGAATGGACCTGGGTTGAATTTAGAGTAGGGGGAGCAGAGTTCCTTTCACCTGCCTGGGCCAGGTCTGCTTTCATCAATGCTGTCTCCACCTCCTGCCAGGAAGCTGCACCAGAGAGGACAGAACTGGTTTTGGCTGCGTACAGACCCTCTCTGCCTTCAGAGAACAAAGTATTTATATGTATAAAAAGTGGGACCCAGACCCCAGAACTTTAGATCACTTCTGGGAAATCAAGAGGAACCTTTACCAAGGAGAAGAACCGGAGAAGCTGAGGAAGATTACTGCCCCTCTGCTGTTTGTTGTTTCCTGTTTGGTGCTTGCCTGCAGTGGTTACTTGTTGCCAAGGAAAGAAGAAAAAGAACTTTGCTGTTTGCTTTGGCATCTTGAGGAAGATCTCCAAGGGCTTGAAACTGAACTTGCCTCCTGTTCTGAAGTCTCAGGGATACAAAGACTGCACCACCTGCTCCCCTGAATTTCCTTGCTGGAAATTCCAACCTGCAAAGAGGCGCTTGCTGCTGTTTAGGACCTCTAGAGACTGTTAGTTTTTGGGAGCTGGAAGATCGAGACAAAGAGGAAGTAGTGTGCCACATCCGCACCAATTCCCGACGTATCTCTAAGTCATGGAGAAGATGCGTGCCGCATACACACCTATTCCTGACGCATTGCTGAGCCACGGAGAAGAAGCGTGCCGCATCCACACCGGGTCCCGACATATCGGCGAGAAAACCATCACAGCTGTGTGGCTGCAAATGTTCATGCATCGTCCAGATCGTTGCATAGCATCGAGCCTCCATTTTGTCACATTGCACCGGATCATCGCCATGCATCGAGGCGCCATCTTGTTGCATCGTAACCGGAACGCAGTAAGAAACAGATGCATCCCCTCCTCTCCGGTAAGGCGCAGAAGCATCACATCCCCTGCGCTACAGTAAGGAACAGATGCATCACCTCCCCCTAAGCAAGGAATGACCTTCCCTGTGACCCTTTTGTTGTTTTGCATGATGCATTTAAGGTACTTTGTGGGAAAAGAGTCACATTTACAACTTGCATTGAACTGAACTATTTCTACCATTTAAGAGCCTTATTTTTGATACTGTATTGTGGATTTTTGTCGTTTGGTCTTGTTTAGATAAAGATTACTTATTTTTCTAAACTGGTGTGGTGTCCATTTGTAGTGTCTTTGTTGGACCCCAGGGGAGACAGAAGGTGTCTGACTGTCCGCCCCGAGTCTCACCTCTCTCTGGGGAATAGGCCAAGCGCCGTAGGGAGGCCTCCTTGGCGAGGCTCCACTCCTACAATCGTACCAGCAGAGCAATCACACTACTTACAGATAGACACCACACAGGAAGGATATTCACACGAATCTTTATATAAGTGATCAAAGCAAGTTCTTGGCAGGGTAGCGGCAAGGATCGAGGGATCCGTAATGTTGTGGTCTCGGGGAAAGGGGGTAGCGGGACAGTCTTGGCACCCACTGGTGCGTGGATAGTTCAAGGGTTCAGGCCGCGACAGCGTCAGCAGGGCCTCGGAGATAGTTCAGCTTGGACAGGCCGCGACGGCGTCAGCAGGGCCTCGAAGGTGGTTCAGCTTGGTCAGGCCGCGACAGCGTCAGCAGGGCCTCGAAGGTGGTTCAGATTGGTCAGGCCGCGACAGCGTCAGCAGGGCCTCGAAGGTGGTTCAGCTTGGTCGGGCCGCGACAGCGTCAGCAGGGCCTCGAAGGTGGTTCAGCTTGGTCAGGCCGCGACAGCGTCAGCAGGGCCTCGAAGGTGGTTCAGCTTGGTCAGGCCGCGACAGCGTCAGCAGGGCCTCGAAGATAGTTCCAGGTGCAAGAGTTCGGATCAGGATCAGCCGCGACGAGGTCAGCAGGGCTTCGACTCCAGATACAACTGCTGTCTTGATCCGGGGCTGGCCCAGATATAGGACTGGAGGGCTTTGATGTCCGGACCCTCGCGCCTGGGGGTCAGAGGGGCCGGGATGAAGGTGTCCAGACACCCAGCAGGGGGGCGGAGCCAGTGGCCAGGGAGCCGGGAGAGCGATCGATACCAGGCGTCCGGGGGCGGTGGAAGGCCCATCGAGACTCTCCTCCTCCGGGATCTGGTCGAGTGGCCACTTTACCACCTAGGAGGATCCTGGTGCCTCAATGTCTGGGCTTCGCTGGGGCCGGGCCCGGGATGGCTGCGGCCACGTGTTCGGGGCGTGAGGGTCCCAAGATGGAGTCGGGCCGGAAAGGGTGGCCTGGTCAGGGTGCCAGGCTGGCAGCGTTGGCAAGCAGGTTCTGCCGGGGTACCAGGGAGGGGGAGAGCTGTAGGTGGCCGGGGAGGCTGCTCGCGCCGATGGTTCACGAATGTGCATGTCAGGGGGGTCGATAGTAGGTAAATGGAGGGCCGATGTCGTCCTGGGCCCTCCATGTGGACGGGGTCGGACCACGCCACGAGGCCGTGTCCAACACACGTCCCCTCCAGCTGAAGGCGGGGAGAGTCACCCATCTTCCTGGGGGCTCTCTTCGTCGAGGCGGAAAAACCGGGACAGGCCGTCCGCGTTGGCGTGGTCACTGCCAGGGCGATGCTCCACAGTGAAATCCATGCCTTGGAGGGAGATGGACCATCGCAGCAGTTTGGGATTTTCGCCACGCATGTGCATCAGCCACCTTAGGGGTCGGTGGTCAGTCTGCACCCGGAAGTGGGTGCCGAAGAGGTAGGGCCGGAGTTTCTTGAGGGCCCACACGACAGCGAAGGCTTCTCTCTCGATGGTGCTCCATCGCTGTTCTCGGGCCAGCAGCCGCCGGCTGATGAAGGCCGCAGGATGGTCAGTTCCCGTGGAGTCCAATTGCGATAGGACCGCCCCGATGCCGTGTTCCGAGGCGTCGGTCTGGACCACAAACTCTCGGCTGTAGTCGGGGGCCTGGAGCACAGGGGCGGTACACATGGCTGCTTTCAAGGTCTCGAAGGCCACCTGACACGAGGGTGTCCACTGCACTTTCTGTGGCCGGTTCTTCGAGGTCAGTTCGTGAGGGGCCCCACAATGCTCCCATAGTTCTTGATAAAGCGCCAATAGTACCCCGTGAGCCCCAGGAAGGCTCGGACGGCGGTCTGGTTGACCGGAGGTTCCCAGGCTAGGATGGCGTCGATCTTGGGTTGGAGGGGAGCCACTTGGCCGCTCCCCACTTGGTGTCCCAGATAGGTCACGGACCCTTGGCCTATCTGGCATTTGCTGGCCTTCACAGTTAGCCCGGCCCGGCGGAGGGCTGTCAGGACTTCCCAGAGGTGTTTCAGGTGCTCAGCCCAGTGGAGGCTGTAGACCGCAATGTCGTCTAGGTAGGCGGCACTGAACTCTTCTAGCCCCGCCAGTACTTTGTTTACTAGTCTCTGGAAGGTGGCCGGGGCGTTTTTCATGCCGAAGGGCATCACCTTGAACTGGAAGTGGCCGTCGGGTGTGGAGAAGGCTGAGCGCTCCTGGGCGCCAGGGGTGAGGCCGATCTGCCAATACCCGGCGGTGAGGTCGAAGGTACTGAGGTACTTGGCGGCCCCCAGGCGGTCGATCAGTTCATCGGCCCGGGGGATGGGATGTGCGTCGGTTCTCGTAACAGCATTCAGCCCCCGGTAGTCGACGCAAAACCGGAGTTCTGGCGGGGTGCCAGGCGCGGCGGCCTTGGGGACCAGGACCACTGGGCTGGCCCAGGGACTGTCGGAGGGTTCAACTACCCCCAGGGCCAGCATCTTGGTGACTTCCGTCTGGATGCAGGCCCGAACTCGGTCGGGGACCCGGTAGGCCCGGTGTCGTACTGGCTGACTGTCCCCGGTGTCGACATCGTGGACACACCATTGGGTAACCCCGGGGGTGAGGGAGAACAGATCTGTGAATTGTCCCAACAGTTCTTGACAGTCTCGGCGCTGTGCGGGGGTCAGGTCGGGGGAGAGAGAGATCCCTTCGACGGAGCCGTCCTTCTCAGTGCACTTTAGGAGGTCGGGCTCGGAGTCGTCTTCGGTCCCATCGTCGGTAGCGAGTAGCAGGCTCAGTTCGGTGCGGGCAAAATGAGGTTTGAGCCGGTTGGCGTGCAGAACCCGGAGGGGGTTCCGGGGAGACTCCATATCCACGAGGTAAGTGACGGGGCTCTTGCGCTCGATCACCTTGAAGGGCCCCGACCATTTGTCCTGGAGGGCACATGGTTCGACCGGGGACATGACCCAGACTCGCTGGCTCGGCTCGAACTCGATGGAGGAGGAGTGCTGGTCGTACCAGCGTTTCATATCCTCCTGACTGGCCTCCAGGTTGGCCTCTGCAAGGGCCCGGAACTTCCGAGTCTGGTTTCGGAGGATCAGGAGGTACCGGTAGACATCCGGTGGTGCGCCTTGGACGGTAGTTTCCCAGCCTTCTTTGACTAGGCTGAGCGGACCTCGGACAGGGTGTCCGTACAAGAGTTCAAAGGGGCTGAACCCCAGGGATTTCTGTGGTACCTCCCGATAGGCAAACAGGAGGCAGGGCAGCAGGACATCCCATTTGCGTCGTAGTGGCTCTTCTAGGCCCTGGATCATTCCCTTGAGTGTCCGGTTGAACCGCTCCACAAGTCCATTCCCTTGGGGATGATACGGGGTGGTGAACTTGTATGTGACCCCGCACTGTTGCCACAGGGATACTTAGATATAAAGTTCGTGCCCCGATCGCTCACGACCTCCCGGGGGAATCCTACTCGGGAGAAGATCCCCATCAAGGCTCGCCCCACCACGGGAGCGGTGATGGTTCTGAGGGGGATGGCCTCAGGATAGCGGGTGGCGTGGTCCACCAGGACAAGTATGAAGCGATGCCCTTGTGAGGTTTGAGGGTCCAGGGGCCCCACAATGTCTATTCCCACTCGCTCGAAGGGGGTGGTCACTACTGGAAAAGGTTGGAGCGGGGCCTTCACCTTCCCCCCGCTCTTTCCGCTGGCTTGGCATGTCGGGCAGGTGCGGCAGTGGTTATGTACGTCAGTGCGCATTTTGGGCCAGTAGAAATGGGTCACCAGGCGGCTGTAAGTTTTGTCCTGCCCCAGGTGCCCTGCGAGGGGCACATCGTGCGCCAGGTTCAAAAGGAAGTCTCTGAATCGCAGGGGAACCACTAGCACTCGGCTGGCCCCCAGCTCAGCAATTTTCTGTTCACTATATAGGAGGTCGTGGTCCCAGTAGACCCAGTGGGACCCTGAGGTGTCCCCGGTAGCTTGGGCAGCGGCTTGTTGGCGGGTCCCCTCGAGGGAAGGGCAGGTCTTCTGTTCCTGTCGAAACTGTTCTCGGGTGGGACCACCCTCTTGGCGCCATTGGGCGAGTTCGGGGATGTCGCTGAGCTCGTGGTGGTTTCCGGGCTCCGAGGGTCTGGTCTCGGAGTCGCCTTCTTCATGGAGGGCAGAGGGGGGTGGCTCGGGCCACTCCGGCTCTTCGGTCGGGGCGGCCTCAGTTGCTGCCGGGGCTCGGGCCGCCATAGATCGGGTCGTCGCACAGACCCACTCTGGTAATCCCATCATTCCTAGGTGCTCTCTCCGCTCGACTTGGGCCCAGGGAGAGCTCTCGAGGTCGTTCCCAAGGAGGCAGTCCACGGGGGCGTCGTCCCGGACGGTCACCTTGAGGGTGCCCGACACTCCCCCCCATTCGAAGGGAATTCGGGCCATCTGGCATAGAGTTTCGGAGTTGTCGGCGGCCCTCACGGGGCAGCGTACATTCGGGATGATCTGTTCGGGGGTCACCAAGTGGCAGCGGACGGCCGTCACACTGGCTCCCGTGTCTCGGAGGGCTTCGGCCCGCCGTCCATTGATGTGGACCCACTGACGGTATTTACGAGTGTTGCTCGGTAGCGGGGCCTGGGGGACCAGGTCTCTACTGCCCAGGCAGGCTAGGGCCATGGCGGCCGGTTCATACTCGATTTGATCTTCCTCGTAGACCTCTACGTCTTCTTCTCCCTCTTCTCCCAGAGCTGCAGCAGCGAACTGGCGGGTCGGAGGCCCAGTGGTGCCGGGACGCTGGTTCATGGGGCAGAGGGGGTCACTGGCATAGTGACCGGTCCGCTGGCATCTGTGGCAAGTAATGTTCGGGTGGGGCCCCGGCCGTGCTGGGGGGTCCCTCTTCAGGGACGGCGAAGTGTTACTCGGGGGGGACCCTGGAGGGGGGCCCCGGCCCGAGGCCGGCGGGAAGCTTCAGCTCTGGTTCTGTCCTCCTCCGCCTCCCCGCTGGCGGGGGTGCCCCCGGCCGCCCTGACCGGTTTCTCCTATCGGTGTTCGGGGGACCCGGGTGTTCACCCATCGATCCGCCTCGACGGCGAGTTTCCGGGGCTCGGTTAGCTTGCTGTCGAGTAGATGCTGTCTGAGCTCGACAAAGCAGTTGTTGGAGAGGTGCTCCCAAACGATGAGGTCGAACAGCTGCTCGTAGGTGGACACTTTGCTGCCCTTTATCCATCCTTCCAGGGCCCTGCTATAAAAGTTCACGTACTCGACCCACGTGGTACCGGGGATTTTCTTGCAATCTCTGAATCTCTGCCGGTACATCTCGGGGGTGAGGCCATACCAGACAAGCAGGGCGTCCTTCATGTGGTCATAGGAGGACATTACGTCGTCGGCCAGCTCCAGCAGGGTGTCCCTTCCTTCGCTGACGAATCTCCCCCATAAGCCGGCACCCCAGTCCTTTCGCGGAATGCGGTGCGCGGTCATGGCAACCTCGTACGCCTTGAACCATTGCTGGATATCGTCATTCTTGTAGTACTCCTTGACGATATCCTTCGGGATGTGGACCTTTGGGTCGGCAGGAGGTGGGGGGTTCCGGGCTACCGTGGCGCCAGCCTCTTCGAGTTTGGCTTTGATTTCGAGTTCTTTGAGGCCACGCTCGTGTTCGTATGCGAGTTTTTTTTCTTCTAATTCTCTTTGCCGCCGCCTCTCTTCCAGATCTCCCTCTAATCGCAGTTGTTCAAGGGCCATTTTCTTTTCTGCTAATTGGAGTTCTCCGTCCAGCCGGAGTCGGGCGAGCTCTAGTTCATGGAGCCGACTCCTCTCTCGCTCCCGGGCGTCTTCGTGGGAGAGGCCCGGGTCCCTGTTGGCGGTTCTTTCCTCTATGGGGGCTATGACGGTACTCACGGGTACTTCTCGGACAATGTCATCGTTCGTTTGGGGTGGGGTCTCTCTGGTCTCCACCCAGGTTTGCAGCGCTTCTTTGAAATCGTCCTTTGTGCTTAGTCCGGTGGTAGCGATACCCAAGTCTTTGCAAAATTGTTTAAGTTCTTTATGGGTATACTCCTCTAACAGGTCTTTCTGGAATTCTGCAGTCGTTCCGGCTTCCTTAGTAGTCATCGTGGCTGTGGGTCTCTGTCAGTAGTGACGTGTTACTCGCTGTACGATTTGCGTGGGCTCGGATCCCGTCGCTTGCCACCAATGTTGGAAAGGCGACCCCAGGGGAGACAGAAGGTGTCTGACTGTCCGCACCGAGTCTCACCTCTCTCTGGGGAATAGGCCGAGCGCCATAGGGAGGCCTCCTTGGCGAGGCTCCACTCCTACATTCGTACCAGCAGAGCAATCACACTACTTACAGATAGACACCACACAGGAAGGATATTCACACGAATCTTTATATAAGTGATCAAAGCAAGTTCTTGGCAGGGTAGCGGCAAGGATCGAGGGATCCGTAATGTCGTGGTCTCGGGGAAAGGGGGTAGCGGGACAGTCTTGGCACCCACTGGTGCGTGGATAGTTCAAGGGTTCAGGCCGCGACAGCGTCAGCAGGGCCTCGGAGATAGTTCAGCTTGGACAGGCCGCGACGGCGTCAGCAGGGCCTCGAAGGTGGTTCAGCTTGGTCGGGCCGCGACAGCGTCAGCAGGGCCTCGAAGGTGGTTCAGCTTGGTCAGGCCGCGACAGCGTCAGCAGGGCCTCGAAGGTGGTTCAGCTTGGTCAGGCCGCGACAGCGTCAGCAGGGCCTCGAAGATAGTTCCAGGTGCAAGAGTTCGGATCAGGATCAGCCGCGACAAGGTCAGCAGGGCTTCGACTCCAGATACAACTGCTGTCTTGATCCGGGGCTGGCCCAGATATAGGACTGGAGGGCTTTGATGTCCGGACCCTCGCGCCTGGGGGTCAGAGGGGCCGGGATGAAGGTGTCCAGACACCCAGCAGGGGGGCGGAGCCAGTGCCCAGGGAGCCGGGAGAGCGATCGATACCAGGCGTCCGGGGGCGGTGGAAGGCCCATCGAGACTCTCCTCCTCCGGGATCTGGTCGAGTGGCCACTTTACCACCTAGGAGGATCCTGGTGCCTCAATGTCTGGGCTTCGCTGGGGCCGGGCCCGGGATGGCTGCGGCCACGTGTTCGGGGCGTGAGGGTCCCAAGATGGAGTCGGGCCGGAAAGGGTGGCCTGGTCAGGGTGCCAGGCTGGCAGCGTTGGCGAGCAGGTTCTGCCGGGGTACCAGGGAGGGGGAGAGCTGTAGGTGGCCGGGGAGGCTGCTCGCGCCGATGGTTCACGAATGTGCGTGTCAGGGGGGTCGATAGTAGGTAAATGGAGGGCCGATGTCGTCCTGGGCCCTCCATGCGGACGGGGTCGGACCACGCCACGAGGCCGTGTCCAACAGTCTTCAATGTATTACTGAATGTGTTCACAATGCTTTACACACTGCCTCTGAGATAAGGCTGTCTGCTCGTGCCAAGCTACCAAGGGGTTTAGCAGGGGTTATTTTAGAAGGGTATCCCCTTTATCCTGACTAGAAGCAAGTGTCCTTATTTGGACAAAGCTACTGAACTCTGCCAACTGGAGACCCCCATTTCTAATTTTGGTGGTCAACGGTGAGGATTTTGACTTGCATTTGTGATTTACTTACAGTGATTGGTGTACACTACTAGTGAGTGCAGACCATTACGCGACCACATACATTTTGGCAGAACATTTTCTGTGGAACTTTTATTGTTTTGGAGAACTGCCAATTTTTTAACCATGAGCAAAGTAGGATCCATTGCATCTGTGGATATTGAGTTTGAAGAAGAGAGGATTGATACCTACACTGTGCCACACCTCAAAGCTGTTTTTAAGGAATTTTAAATCTCTATAAGAGGCCCCACCAGGAGGGAGGAATACCAAACGGCGCTGAGGGCCTGGTTGGAATCTAGGAATGCCAGAGGGCATCCTGGAGAGCCTTGGGAGGAGGCAGAGAATTTAGCTGGAGGGGGTATTGGGCCTGGCTGGGGGGAGAGTGCCTTCCATGGTGGGCAACAGTGTTTCTTCAAAAGGCTCGTCCCCAGAAGAGCTGGAGGACAGGGAGAAAAGCAGAGTGCATGAGATGGAGCTAACCAAGCTCAAAATGGGGAGTCAGAATGACATAGAGAATACGAAATTGGAGTTAGAAAATAAGAGGTTAGCTGTGGAAGAGAAGAAGATGCTTTTAGAGCATGAGGGAGTGGTGAGGAAGCTGGAGCTGAAAGCAAAGAGCTTAGAGATCAGTCCCTCTGATGGCAGCAGACCACCAGTGCCTGTAGAAGCAAAAGTATATATTCCCAAAGATGTTATTAAGGACTTTATGAGGCATGAGGACATTGGGCAGTGGTTTAAGACCTATCAGGTAGCGATGAAATCCTACTGGGTCCCTGAGAGAGATTGCGGAGCGGGGTCGTGGATCGCTTCATGGGTGAAGGAAGGGACAACTTACTAGCTCTGCCCACTGAGGTTTAGATGTCCTATGCCCCCATGAAAGAAGCCGTAGTAGCCAGGTATGGATTGACCCCAGAGCTTCACAGTCAGAAATGTAGAAATTGAAGGAAGCTGGAGTCTAGTACCTGGGTGGAGTATGTGTTTTTATTTTGCAGCTCATTGGATGGTTGGCTGAAGGGTAGCAAGATGAATGATTTTAAGGAGCTCTATGATTTGATTGCATGGGAGCACTGGTAATTGTTTTCCAGAGCTACACCAACACTTGATTGACAATAAGCTGACTGAGCCCATGAAGCTTGCTGAGGAGGCGGACCACTGGGTCAGCACCAGAGTCCGCAAGGTTCATGTGGGAGACTTCGCCAAAGGTGGGCAGGGTCCCCAGCAGAAGAGTGGGGGGACAAGGGTAAATAGAAGGAGTTCCAGAATGGACCCCAAAGTAATTCCCAAGGGAACCAAGGCAAGGGTTCCCAGCTTCCCAGCCTCCCACTGAGAAGAAACCTGGGGGCCCGACTGATAAGTCTGTTCAGAGGGGTCCCAAGACATGTTCTGGTTGTGCTCAGGTGGGCCACTTCTCCTGGGATCCTAAGTGTCCCAAAAAGGTTAATACTGCACCCACTAGTGCACCACCCAGGCAGATGGATAGTGTAGCCCTGGGGGAGAAGTTTGGTGCCCAAGTTTAGTGGGGTCCTGCAGAGATGTTCCTAGTCTCTTTAGGAGACAGTGAGATGGTCCCTAGGACTCAACTACCTGATAACACTAAGAAGTGCAGGCAGTGGGTGACCATCAATGGCCATTTGGTGGAGGCTCTGAGAGATACCAGAGCCAGTGTGACAGCAGGTCAGTTGTAAATGTAAATGTATACTTGTAAAGCGCACTGTTACTCCATCTCGGAGTGTCCTGGCGCTGTATACCGCTGGGGAACCCCTCCTGGCTTTCCCTGTAAGATGGTCCCTCCTGGGCACCCCCAAGGTGAAGCCAGGCATCCCCGGCGCTGATAGGGCCGTTGTGGAGATTAACCAAGCTATTGCCCAGAGTTGCAGAGTGGGACTCATGGTTAGCTTAGGCACCTAGGCGAGAATTATCGAGTCCGCGGACACTGACCCAAGACCCTGCCGCATCGGGATTTGAACCCTGGTCCCGGGCCGACCTCTGCTTCAGGGTCTGCTGCTTCTAACCAGTGAGCCACACTTCTCCAGTTGTCGGCTGGTGTCTGAAGAGCAGGTGATCCCCAATGCATTCTATCCGGTAGTTGCCGCTGACAATTCAGGGTACCACTGCAAGGTGGCACAGGTTCCCTTTGAGTGGGGGGGGGGTCTTTCAAGTGGCTGTGAGGCCAGCCATGCCTGTTTACTGTCTGCTAGGCAATGATTTGGAGAACTCCCCTTGGGCTAAGGTGGAGAGAAGGTCTGATTTGGAGATGTTTGGTCTGCCTGAGTGGGCTGTCCATGGCAGCCGGAAAGGGTATTCAAGGGAACCTGTAGCCTGAAAGCGTGGCCCAGGTGCCTGCATTAAAGAGAAGAGGCAGGGGGCACGGGAAACTGGCCCTTGAAGGTCCCACAGTCCAAGAGGAGGCAAACCTTGAGGGGGATGCCCTGGAGCCTATAGGGGAACAATCGGCTGAACTGGGGGACCTGCCTGAGCTGACACATTGGCAGCAGGAAGGAGGCCCCTCCAGGGAGGAGTTCTGTGAGGAGCAGAAGTGCTCTCTATGGTGCAACCAGGCAGCAGGTGAGCAGTCTGGATCGCATTGGATATACTGGGAGAATTGTCTCCTGGATAGTGAGCCTTAGATTGCTGAGCCTGGGTCAGCCCGTGTGCTGGTGGTACCCCAGCGCTTCAGAGCCTTCCTACTGGGTCTTGCTCATGATGTACCTTTAGCAGGGCATTTGGGGCCAGATAAGCCCTTTGAAAGGCTTGTCACCCACTTTTACTGGCCCCAAATGCGTAAGAGTTCAGATACTCATTGCAGGACTTGTCAGACTTGCCAGGCAAGTAGTAAGAGTGGGAAGAAGTACAAGTCTCCTCTCCAACCTTTCCCTATGGTCAGCACCCCATTTGAGAGGGTGGGTATTGACATTCTGGGGCCTCTGGATCCCAAAACAGCCATGGGCAACAGGTTCATCCTGGTCTTTGTGGACCATGCCACCCGGTACCCGGAAGCCATCCGTCTCTGGACAGTGATGACCCCCCCATGATGAGTCGTGCGTTGATGGGGATTTTCTCCTGTGTGGGGTTCCCCAGAGAGGTGGTATCAGACCATGATACCACCTTCATATCTTAGTATATGAAGTCCCTGTGGCAGGAGTGCAGTGTAGCCTATAAGTTCACCACTCCTTACCACCCCCAAGGTAATGGGCTGGTTGAGAGATTCAACCGGACCCTGAAGGGCATGATTATGGGTCTTGAGAAACACATGAGGTGTAAGTGGGACATCCTCTTGCCATGCCTTCTGTTTGCTTACAGAGAGGTAAAAAGTGCTTCTAATGAATCATTAGTTGCATCCCCCTGGGCACTCCTTCCGGTTCCCTATGAAATTGGGGAGAGTCTGTTCGTATATGTCGGAACTTTTACGAATAGTAAGTCCATCCGTACTATTTTTTCGAGCCGAACTGTCACTGCGAAAGCGTATTGTTCACATTTGATGAGGATATCGTTTTTGTTTTCTTTCTTTTTTCTAGGAGCATGACAACGAATAGGGGGAAAGGCATGTAAGTCCTGACATCGTGTTGTTACACAGAGCAGTATGGTAATAACATTGTTTGAATCAGGTTTGTGTAGTGATAATCCACAACAGATGATGTATAAATGGTTATGTTGTCATTCTTTGAATTATAGTGATGCTCCCTGAGGAAGGGCTTTCGGCCCGAAATGTCATAGGAGCTGAATAAAGCAACAATGCCATACTAAGAATAACAATGAAAAATGAAAATGAAATGACAAATACATTTTATTAATTAAGTTTGAAAAAATTGGATAAAAAATAAAGTAAATGTTTTGAGCAAGGATACACAACTTTTGGACTCCTAGTTCTTTCATAGGGAACCACAAGGAGTGCCCAGGGGGATGCAACTAATGATTCATTAGAAGCACTTTTTACAGTTATGAACAGACGTCCAGGACGGAAGACGCCACCCGTGGAGCACCCAAACAATTGACAACACTTCTTTTCAAAAATCATATTGAGCAATTTCAAGGCTGTGCACCTGCATCAAAAAGTTAGAATTGCTTACAGAGAGGTGCCACGGAAGTCCTTAGGGTTCAGTCCCTTTGAACTGCGGTCCGGCCATCGTGTGAGAGGACCTCTGAGTTTGGTGAAAGAAGGATGGGAGAAAGCTCCCAGTAATCCTCCCCAGAATGTATATCGCTACATGCTGGCCTTCAGAAACCAGACTAGGCGTTTCAGACAACTCGCTCAGGCGAATCTGGAAGCCAGCCAGGTGGAGATGAAACGTTGGTATGATCAGAATGCCACTCTGATCGAGTTTCAGACTAAACAGAAAGTTTGGGTCATGACCCCAGTGGAGCCTTGTGTGCTCCAGGATAAGTGGACAGGCCCATTTGAGGTGTTGGAGTGCAAGAGTAATCTCACCTACTTGGTGGACTTGCAGTCTTCTAGGAACCCTTTACAGGTCCTGCATGTGATCCACCTGAAGCCCCACTTGGAGAGGTCTGAAGTGGGGATGCTCCTAGCAACAGATGCTGGGATGGAAGAGGAGACTGAGCCTCTTCCTGACCTCCTGTATGCCCAGGAGCAAGATGGGTCAGTGGATGGTATGAACCTCTCTATCACCCTGATCCCTAAGCAGCAGAGTGACTGTTGCCAACTTTTGGGCCAGTTTCCAGACCAGTTCTCCCTGACCCCCGGTGTCACTCAGTGGTGCATCCATGATGTGGACACTGGGGACGTTCCTCCAGTAAAACATAAGAGTTTCAGAGTGACTGACAGGGTCATAGCTTGAATCAAGGAGGAGGTCTCTAAGAGATGTTAGCGCTAGGGGTGATTGAGCCGTCAGACAGACCTTGGGCCAGCCCTGTGGTCTTGGTCCCTAAGGCTGCCGTACCCAGTGCCACACCAGAACTATGGTTTTGTGTGGACTACTGAGGGTTCAATTCAGTCACCAGGACTGTTGGGCACCCCATCCCTAGAGCTGATGAGCTCATCGATCGGTTGGGGGCTGCCCGGTACCTCATTACGTTTGACTTAACATCTGGGTACTGACAGCTCGCCTTAACTGATGGGGCAAGAGAGAGGTCAGCATTCTCCGCACCAGATGGGCACTACCAATTCTGGATGATGCCCTTTGGGATGAAGAATTCCCCTGCCCCCTTTCAGAGGTTGGTCAACCAAGTGTTGCTGAGCTGGAGGATTTCAAGGGAGCCTACCTGCATGACATTGCAGTGTTCAGTGCCACTTGGGAGGAACATCTGCACCACCTCTGGGAAGAGTTGAAGGTGCTACGGAGGGCAGGCCTCGCAATCAAGCCTAGAAAGTGCCAGATCGGGCAGGGTTCTGTGGAGTACTTAGGACACCAGGTTGGGAGCGGCCAGGTGACGCCCCTACTGCCCAAGATTGATACCATTCTGGCTTGAGAACCCCCCAGGACCCAGACAGAGGTGAGAGCCTTTTTAGGACTTACAGGGTATTACAGGAGATTTGTCATGAGGTATGGCAACATTGTTGCACCCTTGACAGAGCTGACTTCCAGGAAGCAGCCCAGGAAAGTGAACTGGACTGATTCCTGCCAGAGATCTTTTGATGCCGTGAAATCTGCCATGTGCACGGCACCCATGCTTCAGGCACCCAACTTCTCAAGAGAATTCATTGTGCAGACAGATGCTTCGGAGCATGGTGTGGTGGCTGTGCATTCACAGATGATTGAGGAGGGCCTAGACCAACCTGTAGCCTTCATTAGTAGGAGGTTACTTCCACAGGAACAGAGGTGGAGTGCGATTGAGCATGAGGCATTTGCTGTGGTCTGGGCGCTGAAGAAGTTGAGACCATACTTGTTTGGGACTCACTTCCGGGTTCAGACAGACCACAGGCCCCACAGATGGTTGATGCAGAATAGGGGTGAGAATCCAAAGCTGTTGAGGTGGTCCATCGCCCTACTGGAGATGGACTTCACGGGGGAACACCGCCCTGGTACAGAACACGCCAATGCTGATGGTCTGTCCAGATTTTTGCGCCTTAGTGAAGAAAACTCCCAAGAGGTTGGGAAGTTCACCCCACATTTCAGATGGAGGGGACATGTGTTAGACTTGGCACCATTGGCGTGCGTCTCCCTTCCATTTTTTTTGCTGTTGCCTCCTTTGTTTTTGTTGGTCTAGATGCTTTGGGCACTTTGCCACTGCTGTTCAGTGCCAAAGTGAAAGTGCTCCCTTTTGTAAATTATTGTTATGGATTAGTGACTCCATGATTAGTTATTTGATTTACTTGTCAGACCCTAGTCCAATGCACCATCTGTGCCAATGCCTTGTAAATCATATGCTGCTTGTGGGCTTGCAGCACTGATTGTGCCACCGACAGAAGCAGCTTGTAAAATGTGGCTCAGGACTGCCATTGCAGAGCCTGTGTGCATTCTGGGACTGCCATGTTGACTTGGCACGTGCACACACTTGCCAGTCCCCAAGCCTTCCCTTTTACGTAATTACTTTGGCCTTGGAGAGAACTTTAAGGAAGTCTGTATACTCCAAGAATTAAGAATAACCCCTCTAGGTTTCTTTGATCAGGTAGCCCTGGTAGGCGGATGACCCAGTCTGTGAACTACGTTTATATTGAGTGAGGGTGACTCTGACATACTGAGCAACTTTGGAAGAAAAGCTGTGACTAACAAGATGGGGTTCACACCCTCTATGGCTTCAGGCAAACCATAAATGCTCACGCTAGTTCATCTGTTCCTATTTGCCAAGTCTTTGACCAGCCTTTGAAGCATAGAAACTTGCATCTGAAGATGGTTTACTTTGAAGGTAGTATCATTGAAATTAGATATTTGTTGTTCCTCTGCCAATAATCTTTCTTCCATCTGCGACGACCACTTATCATCCAGATTCTGTAATTTTACATTTGTCTTGCCTGTGAAATGCCACAAAGCCCTAATCTCTTCCAAGAGAAGCTCCATTGAGACAGGTAGAAGAGATTTCATAGGAGGTGGTTTTTTTAATTTCTTTGTGTAGTAGATTTACTAGTAGGATAAGATAGAGTAGCTACAATGGGAGGTGTACCTAAAGATGAGGTTATCCCTCTAGGCATAGAAGAACTTGTTTCATCAATTTTTAGAATGTGGGAATTCAAAAGGAATTTTGTAGTGAGTTTACAAGAAGCATCAGTGAAGCAAGAAGAAGATTATATAGGCTTTTTTCAATCTGACCCTAAAATGATATCAAATAGTACAGAAAGCAGGCATTGCAGACCTGGATGACGAACAGAACAAACCAAATATGACCTCATAGTGAGTATCAACTGTTCAGCCACCGCCATGAAGTGCATCAGAGTCCGGAGGAAAGGAGTGCAGCTGGAATAAGGCAGCAAAGTTCTTCTTCTTAGAGGCTGCAAGTTGGCACAAATGCAACCTTAAAGGTTGCTGGAGCTGTTTCTACTATGGGGAGAGTCGCCTCTGGGGGAAACCGCAGCAAAACAGCGAGTTCTCTGTGCCCACCTTTGCAGTTCTAAGCGGATGCCACCATCTTCCTTTGGCATATAGCCACACTCCACAAACTGGGATTTCTATTCCTCTGTTTAACAAGCATTTGCAATGCAATAGGTCTCGCATTTATGAGAGTTTGAGCTATTGGCATTGTAAATGACAATGCTTTTTATTTATTTCTTGGTTTTGAAAACAGATAGATAAAAGGCATTGCCATTTACAATGCCAATAGCTTAAACTCTTGCAAATGGAAGACCTATTGCTTTGTAAATGCATGTTTTTAGTTACACTTCTGACTTCTTCCACAATATCAGCACTACTCACTACCCTATAGAGCGCTGTCATTGTCTCTATAGAGGGGCCATCAGCGTTCTGTGTGCCCTCTAGAGAGGCAACACAAGCAGGACTCATGTCCCCTGAAGCTGAAGCATAAGCACTGTTCAGGCTCCCTGCATAGGAGCATGGCAGACACACACAGACTACGAGAGGAGGTTGTGCTGGAGAGCCCTGAGGGGAGGTACATTAACTCGCTATATCTTGGAGGTTTCTGTGCAGGATGTTTATGTAAGAGTGCTGTGAGGGATACATGTGTCAGCTGTGGAGCACCCAGTGCCAAAACGGAAAGCTTCCTCCCCTGCAGGCCCACCCCGGGCCCGCACTCCCTTCAAGCGCCTTGGGAGGGGAGTATGACGAATGCACCCTCTGCAGGCCTCTGTGTTTAAGTTCATGAATACATAGTCCTGGCGTTGTGTTCTAGTTTGGAAACTTTCCATATCTAGCCAAAAATAATAGAAGAATGAGGTTGGGGCCCAGTCTGGCAGGACTGCTGCCAAATGTGGACATAATATGAATGTGTTCCAAACACCCTCCCTCACATGAAGCGGAAAGGAAGGAAAAAGTAGAGGCAACAGAGAGTCGTGACTCAAGAGAAGATTGGAAAGAGAATGAAGAGTGGGCGTTCCAGAAAGATCTAATAATAGTTGTGGACTTTTACACAGTTTAAAGATTTGGGGAGGACTTGCGTTCTTGGGGGGAGTGGAGGTGAAGCACTGGACTCAGTAACATATAAGTGTCAGAGGACTCCATGCCATCATTAACCTGCTTACATAGAGAACTGTATTAATTCGGATGTAGCCTGAACTTGCTAAACAAGGTCGGCAGCTCTGGCCGTTACACATCCCCCCCACCCAATTCCTTTGTATACTCATAAATGCTCCTGTCAGTCACCCCTGTGTTTCATTTGAACAGCACTCGACAATGCTTAATTTGTTTTTAAAAAATACATAAATGCCAGGGATCTCAGTCGGCCAGCGCAGCTTGCACCACACATTGCTCCTGCCAGCGCTGCCAATGTAGTAGCAATGCAACTACCTCCTGTGTGACAATTTGCACTATTTCAGGCCCCAAAACTATAAGAATGGCTTGGACTGCAGGTAATAGTAACTTTAATTTATATTGAATTCATCATTACCTGTTGTGGTCCTCTCTAACTTAGCCAGACAGCTCCACCATGTGACAAGGCCGTGACAAGCGCCTGGGTTGACAATTAAGTACCGGTGCCGAGCACCGGAAACCACCAGCTCCAATTAAGCAATGAGCTGGTCTCTTGTAAAGCGTGGCAGATGGTGTTCAGTATCTGTATTCTTAATAGACACTAGTTGAGCTTGGCATAAGTTATCAACATGAGTTTCTATCTTAGTTTCCCTCAACAATGTTCGACAATCACAGACACTTTGCGCCCTGACATGAACTTTTCATTCTGGCACAGGTGTCAGTCAGCTTGTGTTTACAATTGTACTAAACTTTCCACGAGGACGCTCTCGGCCAAACAGTTACCACCACCCGTTCCCAGTCCAGAAACACACCAGTCACATGGAGTTCGATTTTACTGCTTGGCGTCGTGGCATTCGTGCAGTTTCATAGCGGTGTTTTACACATCCTTCCCCACGGAGCGGATCCTTGCAGGCCGGCCTCCGAGAGGCCGGTGGGTCTGGGGTGGTGTCAGGCTCATCGGACATGTGACTGCCCTGAGTCCCCAGTGGAACCCGGGGTGCTCTGCCAGTCAGTCAGGATAGCGCTACTTTACCACATGAGGCACTTGGAGGACCGGAGTGAGATCACGAGTGGCCCTGGGGGAGAGTTAGCTGAGAGGGAGGCTATAAGTAACTGAATATAAATAGCTGGGATGTGGCCAGACGGGACATCACCGGCGCAAGGTGGTCACCAGAGGCCGCCATTTTTAAATGCCCCCATAATCAGAAGCATGAGGGGTGTCGAGGCGCTCCTCATGATCACACTGGAGCTGTTTACTAAATGTTTGCAGCGCGTGAGATTAATATACACAGAACAAAAGTGGCAATTGTGCACATGAAATCTGGATGTTGATTCCTAATCTGCGCAATTTTACCGGGACCGACGATGCGAAAATGACCACAGTCATGATACCTAGAAATGGGGAGATTGTGTTCCCAGAGTGGTGTTGGGAGGTGCGTGGTCAACAATATTTACAATATTTAGCCTACAGCTACAGTATAACAACATTAAGTGGCGTGAGTGATGCTGCAAGTGAGGGGCACATCCCTGTCATGTCCTCATGATGTGACCCTCATGACCTCGAGGACAGACAAGGCCAACTCCCCGGGACAGCCCCAAACTCCTCCATTTCTGAAGAGAGTGTTTAGAAAAAGAAGTTTTCACAAGAAAAGAAAAAAAACGCTCGGAATCGAAACCTGTGGTGTGCGCGCACCACAGAGGAGCCGATGCGGGAATCAAAACCAGTGGTGCGCGCGTACCACCGAGGAGTGGGGGCAAGGGAGCCTGTCGTCTGTGCCGATGTCTGTCTGATGCGCGTGCTAGACACCGATGGGAATGGGCGGAGCAAAGGCGGGACATGGGCCACCTTTGCTCAATGACGTGTTGCATTTTTTTTAAAAAGCACGCTAAAGCCAATTGCAGCGGGCGAAAGCTAAACCACAGGCACAAGCGTGTGGTCAGCTTTCTGAAGCCCGTACAAGAGGTCTCGCGCTGAGCGAGCAATGCTACACACTGCAGCGCTAGGCGCGGGACCTAAAAAACTGAACACAAAACAATGATTACCAGAATGTACAGTGATGTAGGATAAAAAGCTAGGATAAGCTGGTGTGTGTGTTTGTGTATACATGTATGTATGTATATGTGTATACACCGCTCTTCAAGCACTCCTGGAACACATTCTAAAATAGGATTAATTACATACTACACCTAGGAGTAAATCCCATAAAGTGCAGCTGGGTTAAGCACTTTAAATGCGTTTTCATCTAGCATTAACACTCTCAGGGCAATAAAATATAGGATTCTGAGATATTTTTGAAACTGAACATGATTTTTAAAGAGGATTTGTTTTTGTTTTACTGCTAGGTGGTATTCTCATTATAGTGCATGCCTGAACTACCTTTGAATAAGGTATTTTAGGTGATTATTTATTGCCTTTTACCCAATCAAGCCAAAATGTAATCTGTTGTCCAGCAGTCATGTCCCAGTAAAGCCCCAAGCTCATACCCACTGTGGGTGTATTTTTAACACCGGCTGGCCCTTCTGACATATAAAGTGCAGGGACCTCTCTGCAATGCAGGGACTGCAGGAAACTCAGTTACACAACCATCTACCTCTACTTGCTGGGGAACATCTGACAAGTGACTGCTTCTATACAGGACCCAGCGCTGATGGATTGTAGAGGCAGGGCTTATCTTATGTGATTCAATGATGTCGGTTCAGCCTGCAGAGAGCCAAGGATATCACATCAAATATTTCTCTGCACAGATTACCAAGATTGCATCTAGAGAGGTGTGAGGAGTATAACTGGGAGTGATCTTGGGAGTGGAGGGGGAAGAAATGAGTGGGTGGGTGGATTGAGGAATGACCCAGTGGTAATGGTTGGACTGGGTACTATGCGATGTTTTATTAGTAAAATTTAACGCTATTCCTCTGTGGCTCTGGTGTTCAAAAAGCTATAATGATACATTGTCATTTAAACACATTGGGGGATATTCGCAAGAACATGTGATAAGCATCGCAAAATTTACTTAATACAACCTCAAACCTGCGAGACATGAACACAAAAAAACTTGCGATGGGGCCAATCGTAATGCAAAAAGCAGCGAAAACCATTGGCAGGCCTGCAAATCCCACGCGTTTGGCGGGAAAATGCACTATAAAAGCAACCAAAAATACACACCAAAAACATTCCAAAGTGCGTAGCAACATGGATGCACCCTGACCGAGTGCAGAGGTGAATGTGAACCCCACAAGCCCCACAGACCACCAGCAAGGAACAACGGGCTCAGGAAGGCCAAGGAGAAGAGGACGAGGAAGATGGGGTGCAGTCCGCCGGAAAAATGGATCAGCATCACGAAGGTGACAGAACACTACCATCGACTGACCCACAATTGGACTACTGTGAATGCTGTCGGAGTGTCCAGGAGGTCAATGGAGGAGGCCAAGAGGCGCTGGCATGATGTGAAAACCAAACCAAGGACAAACCCGCTGACAACAGAAAAGTAGCAACGGCGACAGGAGGTGGGAGTCCTGCGCCACAGGAGGAGCTGGAGGAAATGGAGGCCATAGTCATCAGTGTGGAGACGGTGCAAGGAGGTGGGAGTACCGACACAGCTCGAGCGGACCTGATACAACATCAACAGGGTGAGTAACGACCAGGGACTGGGGGGACTGGGGGGACGGGGGGAGATGGGCATCATGACATACATGCAAAACGATGTGTAGCACACTGCACACCCACAATGACCCTGGATCATGTCCCTGATCCCCATGGCACACTGCAGCACACACACATAGCAAGAACAGCACATCCACATTGACAACAATGTGGTGCAACACCGACACTGACACTGCAGAACAGGGGACACAAATGGGTCTGCTCAGGTGCAGAAACAGGCCAATCACATTAAACAGAGCAGGAAACTGTGAGATGCATATGTACGTGTACAACCTCACATCCGTCACGTAGTCCAAATGTCCACTGTCCCCCTCAAATTGCCAGCACCGCCCAAACAGTCACTATGTACATTGTCACACAGTCTGCATGTCAGCAATAACAATGCACCAACATAAATGTCAACACAATGTCAACATGCATCTCCCCTTCACATTGCAGAGGGACAAACAACACCTCCAGCAGGGCAGGCCACACATCCCATCAGTGATGCTGGAGACGACCACCACACCTTCGACACCGACGCCCTACAACAGCTCATGGACATCTTAGGCAACCCACCCCCAGGAGCAGGGCAGCCAAGCTACATAGAGGTGACCTCAGCCCCGGCACAGACCACACAGCAGGAAGCACCCGCCACCACGGCTGGCTCCCAACACTTCATTGAGGCACACATCGCATTCCAATGCTAGTTGTCAAAATGCCAAAAGGAGGTGTCCGAACAGGTGCGGTGGGATCAGAGCTCATGGAAGCCGAACTACATCACATACTGTAGTGTAGTTCCTATTATCCCAATAGGCTCTGCGCATTGGAATAATACCTTCAATAGTATAGGCCTAGACCAGACGTTAACTAGGTCTACTACTGTCGATATTAGACTTAAAGTTTTGGGTTTGCCAGCTAGCTCAGAGTTCACTAGAAACTTTCTCGAATAGGCAAGGAGGAGTTGAACCTCCCTGGATAGACAAGAAGGGATTTAGTTTCTGACAACCATAGAACATGACAACTTTGCTCTCCCCTAATCAAGAGTGTATCTCGAGAGTCGTGTGAACAAAAGGCAATTTATTTTACTCAGTCAGTACGTGCATTCTTAGTCTCATCAGATTGTAGAGAAAAGGAAGAGACGGGCGTGTTCAATAAAAGATGTTATTTATTGATCAGTCTCTTTTCTCATACAAGAGAAATGGATCGATATTATTGCAATACTTATGGTTAAGTAAAGTGCATACATTAAAAGCAGAAGTATAAAATAATACTGTAAAAACATTGATATGGTTTCTAAGCCATATGAAGGTTTAAAATGAATAAGATATATTACATACACATATACATTTGACTACTCGTACCTAACTGGTGTTTCTAACTACGCCTACCCCGTGTACCTGACCTAAGTCTAATGCGTGGGCGGGAATAGAAAGTTACAGTTTAAGTTAAGTTTGTTTTGCCAAGTGACTGACTAAAGAATTCTCTGTGAGGGGTTATTCAGTTCTGTACCTGGAGTCTAGGATGGATGAGGGATGGTATCTCTCGTCTTTGGCCTCGATATTCCAGGCTGCCTGCGAGGGTACCCGGAAGCGCCGGAGCTGAATTTCTCGGCAGGAGAATAGACAGCTTCTCGTTCTCAGCGCGTCAGGAAGGCGGGGCTGCGCCAGCGGGGTCTGCTCTGCTCTGGGCTTCGGCAAGTCTGGCTGCTCCGATCTCGTCACCACCGCGTGTGTTTGCATAGGGCAATATCGGTAATATTTATACCTTTAAGGTGCCGAGATTGACGTAAGGATGGACATAGATACGTCAATAAGGATGTCATACGACCAGGTCGTTAGCACATTCTTTTGCTGAAGTTCTCGGTGAAATCAAAACAATGGCCGCAGGGTTTTTCCCAGGTTGTCATAGGTTTGATTTGTTTTGAGAACTCCGTATGCCTTATCAGGGGCTGGAGGAATATCGCTTGTCTAATTAGATGGCAAGCGTTATGACCTAATCAGATAACGCGTTCCTGTGCCGTAGTGTGGCTTTATCAGATAACGGTTCCTGCATCATGGGGGTTTTCTGCCTCATGGGATGGCTGCTAGTTAACTTGTTAGTTTGTTAACCAGAATAGGGTCAGGAATAGGGGGATCGATACAGAACCTATAGGAATACATCACACCCACTACACGCTAACTATGGACATATTTACTAATCTATGCATAGTAAAACATACGGTAGAGTATCGTGTATACCTTACCACCCCAAAATACATAAATGCATTTTGAAATTATCAAATATACGGAAAAAAAGCTTTTACATGTATTGTATGCACTCAAGCTGTGAAATAATGCTAAAGTAATCACGCATTTGTATACATTATTGCTAAATGGTATATGAGAATTTACACATGAAATGGCTCTTAATACAGAAAAAGGTTCGAGACCATTCCATCACAGAATAAAATAATTATGAACATACCAGCGGGCAGCTAATGTCTATAAGCTATCTAAAAAGTAGAAATCTTAGTTCTCTAAGAATAGTTCTTACTTTAAGCAGAAGATAGTGTCCCGAAAAATATGCAAAAATATGTTGGGGCTGCTGAAAAAATTGCTGTCCGTGAACTGGAGGGAAAAAATGTTCATGGTATTTTTCTTTTCTAGTTGAAGGCCAAATTCAGGGAACGCCGTGTACGAGCTTGCTCAAAAGTCTCTATTTCTGCTCTGGTGAGAACATCATATCATTTAGACTCTCGAAAAAGTTGTCAACAGCTTCCTGGGAGAATTCCACTAACTCGGAAATAGGTGTAACCATGCATTCGTGCGCATGATTGTCTCCATTGACATTCTGATTTGGATTGCTGACAGAAGGTCATACCTGATCGATGCTGCTTTCATTTTGAACTTCACTACCCCCTAATCGTAGTGGTGAAGCTTCCACGAATGCCGTCATCAGGATTGGTAGCCGTTGAGGGCAGCACAAAGCATGAGCCTTTGTTGGACTCAACAATGTTTCTGCATCCATTGGCGCATCCGATTGTAGCGTCAGACAGGTGTCTAACACGCATTCTTCTCCGCATAGCAGGCACCTTAATACAGGTAAAACACATCGATGCCACATTGGTCGAAATGAAAGAAACCAAGTCATGTTCAGGTCTCTAAGCCGGGATAGTCCCAGGATTTTTGATATCCGGTCCCGGTATCCAATGGCTAGGATTGTTTCTTCCCTTGTCGCAGGTGTTTTGTCTGTGACATGGTTTGCCATAACGAAATATAAGGACCAAGAATAGGATTCCTGCAATTAGTCCTAAAATGAGGGGAAGTCCGCCAAAAATCGAATGGACGAAATCTGGAAAAATACCCAGTATGGCTTTGAATGGTGTTAATGCCATCGAAAATACTGTCTTAAATACTTTTGAGACTCCACTGGTATCAGAAATATTTAAGATTTCATTCAGGATTTCTGCGAAATGTATGGGAGAATTAGTCGATAACAATGAATGTATCTCTGCAGTCGTCCTTGCGACTAGGAGATCATACGTTTCTTTTGATGACGTGAGCCTTGTCGGCGTCTGAAGAAGCACTGTTTTCATTCTGCTTAAAGTATCTATTCGAATAGAAGTAATTTTCAAGTTGGGCCATGCCCTTGCCTCCCTGTCTGGAAAGGAGCTGGGGAACAATAAGCGTCCACAGCACTTGACCTTCGCAGTCGTAGTTACGAGATAAGGAGTCCCGGGCATAAGACTACAGCATCTGCGGTCCACAATTAGAATGTAACTCCCATTATAGAGTCTTTGAAAGAATGGGTCTATCTCTGTAGCAGGTGTGCCTAGCTGGTGACATGAAAGGTTATTTGAGTTCCCTTCACAGGCTCCATGCAAACTAATTCCATTACACAGAAGTGTACCGCTTAGTGACATCGCACAATTATTGCCACTAAGAAACACTTTCTGTCCTTTATTACTGACACATGCATGTGAATAGGGCAGGTTCCATGTTGTTTTAATGTACCCCTTTCCCAATTTTTCGTACATGCCAGCCTGTATATATTTTTGGCAGTATTGAAACCTGAAGGTTGATATTGGAATATTAATTATCCCATGTATTATCCATTCACTGACAGGTCGTTCTGACATTGTCACTGGTAATCTTTCGAGTTTCTCAATGCTCAGGATTGTATAATCAGCACCCTTCTGGGCCATACTGATTTGTTTATCAGTAAGGTTAAAGATATTGAAAAGTGACGTTGTGTTGATTAAACGCCAAGGCACATAGCCTGATCGCAGATTTTGTAACGTCCAGCCAAGCTGTACAATAGAACGCAATTGAGACTGACCGTGTTGTAACAACAGTAAGTCTTGCGATATTATGTCGATTGCTGAAGACACAATGCTGTCCAGAGAAAAAATTCTGGAGGACAGAGTCATTAACCCATTGTCCACTACAGAAAGTGATTTTTCCAAATTAATACGGTCAATTTCCCGTATCCTTTCTGCTGTCTCAATTTGAGTAACCTTCCAGGCCTCATTGTATGCTGCATATACAGAGGCTGCTATGAAACGCTTTTGACGCTGTTTGCGTGGTCCCATAGTGAAATCACGCAAGTCAGCACCATCAGTAAGTAAAGTTAGGTGTTGCTTAATTTCTGCCAGTGTGGAAGTTTGTAGCCATTGAAGGCATAATTTGCCCACACTGTAGGTGGTTATTATCCCTGGGTGATGTCTTTGGGGATATCTAGGGTCTGGCCTGGTCATTTTGAACCCCTGTGTTTTGTTCAGGAATCTGTCTTGACAGTTATTAGTATCTGTGGGCCAGATCAACCACTTTTTCCAATCAGGATGTGTTCTGTTTTGGTTTAATACATAATTTACGTCTATCTCCTCATCTGTAGAGCTATTGCTGTTCATTGTTGGTTTTGGAATAGACGGTTTATTTAAGTCTTTGATTTTGGCTAAGCCAAGACAGGTAGTTTGTTGAACAGTGTCATTTAAAAATATAATTTGTTCTGGGATCATGCAGGCTCTAAACAAAGATTCTATACCTTGTACTTGCCATTCTCTTGTACCCCAAACACTTTTTACTTCAACATTTTTGTCCCAATAATCAAAACCAAAAGTATTCATTTGTTCAAAGAATGAGTCTGAATATATCAATTTCGTGTTTGTTATCATGGTCTTTGTCCCTGTCTTATTTGACAATTTGAAATAAAATGTTTCAGCATTACTTGTGTTGAAACCTGAAAAGTATGAATATTTGTCATAAACGGTTCTTGAGCTTCCTTTTGGAGGGGTTGCACAATGTTCCCATTGATTATAATGTAAAACATTTCTAGGTTGTGCAGATCTATGTAAAAAATGGTTACCATAGTTGTTGTAGCAATACATACTATCATAATTTGTAGAACCCTGCAAATAATCATGTTTGGTCAATTTAGCAGACATCACTAAGTCAGACATCATATTGTTTATACTTTCAAAGTCCCAATCATCAGCAAATGTGCTTGGTTTTACGAAGTCACTCAATGAGATTTTAATTTGGTGTGGATATTTCAGGAGTTCAACCGGACCATAGATTTCGTAGTAAATGTTGTCCCATGCTACCCCACCCGGTATAGGATTGGCTGTGAAATTGACTGAAGAAAGTTCTCTTTTCTCGACGTGTGAAGATGTGTGTGGTTTGAGGATCAAGTTGATTTTCTGACTTGCTGTGTCCATTTTAGCATATTTTCCCTCAATGAAGCGTCCCAAAGTTAGTACCATGATGAGCCAAAGTATGAGGATAAATGCGCCAAAACCCACCCAAAATTCAATCCATGGAGAAATCAGATATGTTTCTTTCAGTGGTTTCAAAAGTTCTTTAGCTTTATCTTTAAAGGTTTTTGATGATGGCTGTGTTTTTGATTCAGTGAAGCCTTCGGAGGAATCATCGAAGTTTATGAAGTAGCCGGATGCGGTTCTGTCAATTGTTCCAATTGCTTCAGGATTACTGTTTCTTGCATAGTCGTTTGTTACTTCATTATAGGTTGGTGTGTCTCTGCTAAATGTTTTTATTTGGGTGTTCAGAGGTCTAAGTTCCAACGCATTGTTGCATAGTCCTTGTTGTGGTTCTGTAGGCGTTTCGAATGTGATTAGCCTCTTAGATTGAACCTCTGTGTTAGTAGCAAATCTTGGTGTTCTACTACTTCTCGGGAGTCCACTTGGCCTACTATTTGTTATCGGCCACATGTTGTGGTTTTACCAGGTCGATGGATACAACTCGGTTCTCCTTTTTACCAGCAAGCGGCGGTAGTACTACTGATCTTGTCCCGTTGACAGACAAGACAGGAACTGCTTTTCTGTAAGAAGGCCCAAATTCCTTCTTTACCGCGATCTTTTCTCTGACTAGATCCCCGACTTTTGGAATCCAGACAGGTCTTGCTGGGACAGGTGGTGGTTCTTCAGTGGTTGTTGGCTGCTGTTTCAACTTTATGTTGCTCAGGTCTTTTCTTGTTTCGTTTAAGTCCTGTAAAATAGCCAAACGATCTTTGATATCAAAGCTTTTTTCCTTTACCACTGAAGTCTGACTGTCAAGGTCAGAGATTAACATCCTAGTTCCAAATAATAATTCGTACGGACTGAATCCCTTCAGAGAATTTCTTGGCAGGTTATTTAGACTACGTTGGACACTTATAATTTGACCCACCCAGCTCCCGAACCTAATATCCTTTCCGTTACAGATTGCTTTATGCCTTGGTTTTTTCTTTACACCATCCCGTATCCCTCAGGAAGGAAGTGAGAAGATTCCCGCTGTGCTATGCTCATTTGGCCATGTTTCCCCTCAGGCTGGAGGGCTAGAGTGAAAACAATGGTCAAACGTAGCATGCTCTTAGCGTATATGCCATTTAGACTCGCAAATCTTTGTATAACAGTCCAGACGTCAGCCAAGGGCTGGTGATCTACATTATAAGTGGAAACTAGCCTGTATATGTTAATCGCAAGCCTTGCTTTTTACTGTTGATTTTTTCTGGAGTGAAACGACACGGTATTACACCGTTTCTCTCACCACTGCGATTCCTGTTGCAGTTGGGGCACTTTTTGACAAACACAGTGTGATGCAGGCTCATGCCTGGCCACCAGTACCTTGATTGTAATTCTTCCAGAGAATCTTTTAGTTTGAGGTGTCTGAGACCCTCGCCCATATGTGCGTCTGCGATTAACAAGTTTCTCCTGTCCATGTTTGGAATCACTCTATCCCCCACTCCAGGGATTCGAGCAAAAGGGACGGAGTTTGCATCGATTATGTATGTATAATTGAGTGGATAGTTGATCGGTAGCGCTGAGCAGTCACCTTTTGATGATTCCCTGCAACGTGAACGCCATCACGCTGATGACTCAGTGAGTGTGTCACGTGAGTCTTTGGTAGTTCTTTTTGTAAAAGAGCTATTTGTTCCCAAAGCAGTTTTTGCTTTATTGTTGCACCTGTGTCATCTTTGTAACCAATTTGAATCCATGTCTGCAAATCGTTGTTATATGATTTGACGTAGTAATATGAATCGGACACTATAAGTGTCGGGAATTCGCAATCCGCATTATCTAGCGCCATTTTCAATGCTATTATTTCAGTCTGTTGTTCTGAATTAGTTTCTACTGAGTGTGTTTTTGTTAATAGAGGTCTTAGTTTACCTCCGCGCCACACTTCTTTTGTAATCTCACATGTTGGGTTGTATGCTTGTTCTCCCCAAACGGAGGGTTGAGCATGTCCGTCTGTATAGATTACACAAGCGTATTGTCGTAAGGGCAGAATGTTGATTGGCAGAGGGAATGTTCTTTCATATTCTAGATTTTTTAGTTCCTCTACTTCTGGATCAAAGTAGTAGTATACTTTGTCCGTTGTAATGGAATTCACCCATTGTATCCATTCCGGATCCAATGTTGTTGTTGGTAAATTACACGGCGTTGTTAATGCCTCAAAGGCTGATTCTGCTGTTCTGACTGTGATACGTCTACCGTCAGCTTGATCTTTTTCTCTAGCTATTGCGGTTTGAACTGCATGAACACTTTTTTCTTTAATGCTGAATTTCTGTTCAGCTTCTGTGTACAAGTGTGATTTGAATGCAATTGGTACCTTTTCTCCCTCATTAGAGGTCAGGTATGTGAATCCGCATCTTCCTGGGATGACTCGAATCACAAGATTGCGTGTGTTATCACGTGTTTCTAATTTTGTTTTAATTAGCATATCTGTTTGTAAGGATCTCAGAATTTCTGTGTGTATTTGAGTCCAATTGGTTCTTTTAAAATCTGGTTTTATTAGGTCATAAAGGGGTTTGACCCTTTCTGCGTAATTTGCAATGTATGTTCTTCCGAAATTTAGGAAGCCTAGAATTGACTGTAGGTTTTTTAGTGTTCTAGGTGCTTGGAGTACGGCACATTTCTCTAGAAAATTGTCAGCCAGGCTTTTGCCTTCACTTGATAATTCATATCCTAAGAACAGGACTGTCAGATGGGCAATTCTGGATTTTTTAAAGTTGAATTTGTAACCCTCTGCTGCGAACCCAAGTATTATGGTGTTCACTCTCTTCAAGTGAGTCTCCAAGTCATCATCTGTTAAGTATATGTCGTCGACATATGATAATGCTTCGTCGTCATATGTTTGTAGTAATTCTGTTACTCTCGCTGAGAATACTCCCGGGCTGTTCTTGTACCCCTGGGCTAACCGACAGAATTGTTTTTGAGTGCCATTTATTGAGAATGCAGACAAATATCTGCTCTCTGGTGCTATGTTTTGACAAAAGAATCCATTAGAGATGTCTAATGTTGTTTTGTATTTTTTGCGCACTATGTTATTCATTAGTGCAGCACTATGCGAGTTTTGCACTGCAAAAGTTTTGCAACATGAGTTAAGGTGTCGGTAATCCAAAACTAGACGATATGAATTGTCTGGTTTGGAGACCGGAAACAAAGGGTTGTTCATTTGTGAGGTGCAAGTTTCAATCACCCCCTGGTATTCTAGCTGATCTAGGATTTCTTTTACCTGTTTTTTTGCTTCTTGCTTAATTGGGTACTGTCTCTGTGCAGTAGGTTGTGATTTTAACTGGATTTTGTGAGGAGGAGAGTCCTCATCCCATCCTACGTGATTTTTATATAAAGCAGGAGCTAGGGCTACTGCCCACTTCCTAGCAAGTGTGTATTTTTTATGAATTGGGATGTGATTTGAGAAGGCAGGCATAATTATTTCTTCGCCATGAGGGCAATCCCTGACAAACTCTGGTGGCCAGTCTTTTTCAGCTAGAAGGATGTCATAGCCCTTGGAGAGATTATCCCAAAATAGTCCCCTTATTTTTCTAGTCTTATCCCCCTCTATACGTAAAGTTATTTCATATATTTTGTGAGGTTTGCTAACTCTGGTGTCTGCAGTTTCCACTTGAAGATATTCATTCGTGTCCACTGTCTCCAGATGATTCATAAGGACTTTGCGAGCTATGCTCACTTCTGCTGCGCTGTCTAGCATTGTCTGAGCCCATTCTCCGTTTTTCAGTTGTGTCCTCAGTATTCTCGGCATTGTTAACTACCTTGATACTGGCTACCTTCTTTTTTGGAAATTGTAATTTCTTTTTTAGCTGAGCAGGTTCCTTGTCTTTGGACTTGGCGTGCTCTTCTCTTTGTTCTGATCGTCCTCTTCTTTCCGATTTCTGCGAGGAAGTCTGAAAAGATTGAGAGGGACGTGTATCAATGTCTTGATATCTATCAGGCTTCTTTATATTATCCCTATTTCTAAGGTTTAAATCTTTTCCCAGAGGGGTCACTCTGGGGTGACCTGTGTCTTTGGTTCGGAGATTTTTCTCTTCGCCTAGGAGACCTTCCTCTGGACTGGAATTTCTTTTCTTTAGGATTGGATTGTTTGTTTCCATCCCAGCTCTTTTTTTGTGATGTTGAGTTATTATTAAAAAATATTTTTTCAGGACTTTCAATCAGTTGTGGTTTTACTGGTATTCCACCTAAACTATCTCTACCTAGTTCCTCATAGGATTTTTCTATGATTCTAGCAATTTCAGCTGGTTGGTCTGCTATATCTGTCTCTTTTAGCCTCTGGCGGATCGCCACGTTCGCTGCTTCTCCCTTTATGTTGGCTAATAATATAGCCGAGACCTGCTTGAAGTCTTTTAGTAATTTCATACCAAGAGTTAAAGCGGGTTCTGGACCATATTCGTCTTGAATTTGTTTTAGCACATCTGGTATTACCGAAATGGATGGAACACCGTGCGTTTTTGTGTAGATGGAAGCAAAGACTGTACCCCAAGTGTCACAGTCCTCAATGTGTGGTGCGATTCCCATTGGAAGACAGATAGTCAGAATCCTGTGTTTTTCTAACGGGGTCGTGTCTGGAAACACAGCCTCTATTTGGGTGATTTTTTGTGCTAACCAGAATGGTATTTGTTCCCGTTTAGCTGGTACTTTACCTAGGCAGGATTGTATGTTCTGTGATGTAATTTTATTTGTGTTCCCCTGGTGAGGGGTCAGCTGTGGAATTTTAATTGCTGGCTGAATTGTTGAAGTCCGCATCACATATTGGACTAATTGTCTATGTATCTTTATTAATTGTTTTAGTTGTACTAAAAGATCTGCTGCAGGCATTCTTTCGAACTCTGGATGTGGTGTGTATCCGGCTAGGACCGGCCACGTTGCTCCTGGTCTACCTAAAGGACCGAGCCTGGTGATGTGATTATTGTGTTTTAGGGCGCCATTAAATAAGAGCAGGTGCTCTTGAAATTTAAGTGGTACTTCCACCTCCTCGAAAGGAGTGTACTCATTAGGAGGGTCCTCTGTTTTGTAATAGTGGAAGTACTTTGTTACAGCATTTGCTGCTGGAAAATGTATCCATGAATAGTATACCTCTGTCTGCCGATATTCGTGTGCCTCAATTACGAATATGACTGTACCACCTCTAGGTGTCAGTCCATTTTCTATAAGTTTTAAGGTTATAGATTTCCTTTTGATGACCGGGATGAGTATTATATCCTGGTCTGCTTCTTGCAGTGCAGTATCAGCTGCTGCGAGTTCAGTTGCTAATCTAACTGCCTCTCTTTCATCATCACTGTCTACCATTTTACCGACAGGATGGTTACTTTGTTTGTTTGCAGATCAGGTTTCTTATGGAAACAAAGATTAGATGCACAATATTTTGGAACGGTTTATCCTTCAACGTTGACTAAACCAAGTACCATACATAGGAGTTTCCTCCTGCGAGGTTTGGCGGATATTACCTCTCACCCACTCCAGACGTCTTTGGAGTATTATGGGAAAAAGGGGTCTGAGTGAGAAAGCACGACTGAGTTTCTCTAAATGTCTTACGTTAGTTTTATCGCCCTTCCAAACGCGTTGGGCGCCATGTAGTGTAGTTCCTATTATCCCAATAGGCTCTGCGCATTGGAATAATACCTTCAACAGTATAGGCCTAGACCAGACGTTAACTAGGTCTACTACTGTCGATATTAGACTTAAAGTTTTGGGTTTGCCAGCTAGCTCAGAGTTCACTAGAAACTTTCTCGAATAGGCAAGGAGGAGTTGAACCTCCCTGGATAGACAAGAAGGGATTTAGTTTCTGACAACCATAGAACATGACAACTTTGCTCTCCCCTAATCAAGAGTGTATCTCGAGAGTCGTGTGAACAAAAGGCAATTTATTTTACTCAGTCAGTACGTGCATTCTTAGTCTCATCAGATTGTAGAGAAAAGGAAGAGACGGGCGTGTTCAATAAAAGATGTTATTTATTGATCAGTCTCTTTTCTCATACAAGAGAAATGGATCGATATTATTGCAATACTTATGGTTAAGTAAAGTGCATACATTAAAAGCAGAAGTATAAAATAATACTGTAAAAACATTGATATGGTTTCTAAGCCATATGAAGGTTTAAAATGAATAAGATATATTACATACACATATACATTTGACTACTCGTACTCAACTGGTGTTTCTAACTACGCCTACCCCGTGTGCCTGACCTAAGTCTAATGCGTGGGCGGGAATAGAAAGTTACAGTTTAAGTTAAGTTTGTTTTGCCAAGTGACTGACTAAAGAATTCTCTGTGAGGGGTTATTCAGTTCTGTACCTGGAGTCTAGGATGGATGAGGGATGGTATCTCTCGTCTTTGGCCTCGATATTCCAGGCTGCCTGCGAGGGCTACCCGGTAGCGCCGGAGCTGGATTTCTCGGCAGGAGAATAGACAGCTTCTCGTTCTCAGCGCGTCAGGAAGGCGGGGCTGCGCCAGCGGGGTCTGCTCTGCTCTGGGCTTCGGCAAGTCTGGCTGTTCCGATCTCGTCACCACCGCGTGTGTTTGCATAGGGCAATATCGGTAATATTTATACCTTTAAGGTGCCGAGATTGACGTAAGGATGGACATAGATACGTCAATAAGGATGTCATACGACCAGGTCGTTAGCACATTCTTTTGCTGAAGTTCTCGGTGAAATCAAAACAATGGCCGCAGGGTTTTTCCCAGGTTGTCATAGGTTTGATTTGTTTTGAGAACTCCGTATGCCTTATCAGGGGCTGGAGGAATATCGCTTGTCTAATTAGATGGCAAGCGTTATGACCTAATCAGATAACACGTTCCTGTGCCGTAGTGTGGCTTTATCAGATAACGGTTCCTGCATCATGGGGGTTTTCTGCCTCATGGGATGGCTGCTAGTTAACTTGTTAGTTTGTTAACCAGAATAGGGTCAGGAATAGGGGGATCGATACAGAACCTATAGGAATACATCACAATACGGGGTGTCGAAGTCCCATCAGGGACCACTTACACCCCACAAAGGAGACCCTAATTGTGACAGAGACACCTGCATTTGCACATAACCTGTACTGAACTACACCCAGAGCCCCGGAATTAACATCCACACACCCACGCTGGTTCTCCGTACGACAGCCCAGTACACCCCTCGTATGTATTTAGGGGCTGACGAAAAAGCTACATCTCCAAGCTCTAACCCGCTGCCTGTAATGAAATGGTTTGCGCCCGCTGTACACAGCACAATGTAATGTTGTAAGGCCCGGGGCCCTCATGCACACATCATGACCACACGGACACACGCAGATAGTTTGTAGAATGGCTACGGGCACGTGCGCCCGGCCCCTTTATTGGCAGGGTCACATGTGCAGTGAAGCCTGTGCCGGATGTGTGTGCGGTGAGTGTAAGCCAGCCCTCAGGAAGTTGTTGGTGCTGGCAACAAATACAACAGTGAACACTATGAATACGGAAACAGAAAACACCAGCATTACAGAGACAACTGCGGAGCATCATGGAGGGAGCTGGAGAAAGTACAGAGGTCACACAATGAGCAAACAGAAGTGTCCCTGAGTTACAGTGCACTGAGGATGGGGCACTAGAGCTGAGCGTGCTCATGTGAAGAAAATGACTAGGACTGTTTCCCTTCGGGACATTCCTGATGCAGCTGCAGTGGGGGTGTCACACCTGTATCATCTTCCTCATCATCATCCCAGGTCTCCCACACTGCCTGAGGTGACATTGCTGCATGAGCTCTCCACAGCACATAACCAAAATAGAAATGGACGATGATTCGTGGTGCACTGAGTTAGTGGCATCTGGAGTGCTGAGCAAGAGATCAGGCAGAAGATGGCATCTACAACAGGTGAGAGCAACTCCGTCAGGCTGCCAGTACGACCGTTTCAACACTGGCAGTTGGAGGTGGTCCTAGTGTGTGCCTCCTGCGGTGATGCGATGTCCAGGCCGGTCAGGACTCGATTTGATGTGTGGTCCCTGGTGGACCGCAGTTGAGGCCGGAGGCAGCAGACAGCACAGGGCCACAAACACATGACGTTGATGACCCAAGGCCATCGTCTCAGAGGCCATCCAATACTTCAGAAGAGAGGGTCCCTGACTTGAGCTGCACAGAGTTAGTGGCCCGGGATGCACAGCGGCCGGCACAGGCACCCCGCCACGGGACATTGACTTGCATTGCACTGAGGTAGGGCCATGCGGACTGAGCGGGTCCTCATCGATGTCCGATGTGAATGTGGCAGAGGGCTGCGGGGGACAGTGGAGGGTGTCCTCCAGGGCATGGAGTAGAATGCTGCAGCCTTGTTTTAACCACCATTTAGGTATCAGCTACATGAGGATGATGACAACCCTCAGTCCATAGACTCAACAGCGACCAAAGTTTAAACAGAGAGTTTCCATGAATGACAATGAACAGACTTCGTGATACCGGGGCTGAGAGGGGATGCAGTCTGTGATGATGCCGGTACAATGTTATGAACTCGGCCGTTGCTAAATCAAGACTCAGTTCTAAATGTGTGACCTACTCGACCTCAGTGTAGGCCAGAGGCAGCGGTCAACAGTGACCCACAGCCACGTGTCGTTGGCTCTCGATGCACAGAGTTAGTGACACCAGGGCATTGTCGGTAGTGTCCGATCACCTCCGTAATGTTGATCCCTCCTGACTGCAACGCGTCATCCTCTTACACCTCTCCGTGCACGCAATGATATGCACTCTGTCATCGATGCTCAGTTCCAATTGTATGACCTATTTGAGCGCAGCGTAGGCCGAGGGCAGTAGTCCGCGTGGGCCCAAAGACACGTGTGGTTGTAATGCAATGCACAGACTTGGTGGCACCACATCGAAGGGAGTATAGTGACAAAAAATCTACCTTAATTGAGGCTCTCTGCCATAATGTAATCAAGACTCAGTTCCAAATATGTGACCTACTAGTCCGCTGTGTATGCTGGTAGGGTACGTCAACAAGAAAGGAGTACTGCGGGCTTGCTCGCGTAGGCCGTAACGGTCGTAGCAGGTTGACAGGGTCACGGGCCTCGGACTTGCAACTTGCACTGGCAGGTGGTTGGCCCTCTTCAACACATGTCAGTGTCGGCAGGTAAGCAGTGAGGCTTAGGTACGCAGGGGCGGGCACGTTGGGTTCGGGAACCAGCAGCCTGGGGTGCAGCAGGGGCACAGGATCGCAGGCAACAGGCATCGGCCTCGTGGCGGGCTGAGGGGCGCTGCCCTGGCAGAGATGTTGGGCATTCCGGAAGAGGACCAAGGCCAGAGCTACGTGCTTTTCATTCACACCCCTACGCTGGCCTGGCGTACGCCGGGACAGCCCACTCGGCTTCTCACACTTATGGGGGGGATGTAACAAGCTACATTTCCACGAACTTCCCCAGTGGCTGGGGTGACATGGTTGCGTCCACTGTCCACTACACTCCAAACACCAGCGGTGTATGTCACCATGCATATTTGTGTGGTCTGCATACTGTAGTCTGACCATCACATCCACGCCACATTCATGGGTCAGTTTACTCTTTCGCACATGCCTGGTTCCTATCTCTCCCCACATTCAGCAATTTGTGTGGCTGAGGTGCCATGCCATTGATGGCTTATGTACATGGCTGGCCCTGGTTCCCACAGTAAGTTATGCTGTCGTGTCTGGTGGGTGGGCATGTTGTTTGGCATGTTGTATGTGACTTTGTAGCGTGTGCATTCCCAGTGTTGTGTGTTGCATGATTGTGGAGTTGAGGTGTGTGTGTCAGGCGCCCCACAAGTCTTACCTTGCTTGTGACGCGATTCCGCAGAGACGACAGGAGCACCCGTCCCTGTACCCACCCGACCCTCGTGGAAGACAACAACCCAGCAGGGATGAGATGGATGCAGGGATGGGAGCCAGGGTGTAGGGTGAAAGGTAGGCGTGGAGCTGGTGGGGCGTCCCGGTGTCAGCTGGAACCAAGGAAGAGAGATCAGAGACCTACGTAAACCCGAACAACAACCACCCCCTACATGCACACACAGGACTTGTCACCCCTCGAGGACTCACCAATGTTCCGGGGAAGAAGGGCCTCCGAATGAGAACAGCTCCGGAAGTGAAGAACGAAAATGATGCGCTCCTGCGCGTTACCAATAAGTACCAACTAAAGAAAGTGCTCCTGCGCGTTTCACCCAAGCTAAAACAAAAGAAAGTGCTCCTGCGCGTGTAGTAGGATGGTGGACATAGTCATGCAGCCTGTGGCATCCCAGGTAAGGAAACCCAGGAGTATAGGTGTAGTTGTTCCCTTAGCGCTCCTGCACGGGGGAAATCCGAAACATAAAAACCCCAAAAACACAATCCTAGTCCTTTAACCACCCTCAAGGCGCTCCTGCGCTTCAAGGGTTAAAACTAAAAAACGGGCACAGTCCTGGAACCTTCAGGTGAGGAAACAAACAAGCGCTCCTGAATGGAGCAGTCTTTGAGGCAAGGAAGCGCTCCTGCGCGATCAGGAGGTGTCCTACGGTGGCTGTCTTGAGGGCTCAGCGGCGCTCCAGCGCGGCTCGCCAGACAGCTGAACAGCGCACCAGCGCGGCTTGTCAGGCAGGACTCGGCAAAGGTACTGGAATCCAAAGCACCAAGCCGGCGGGAAACGCGATGGTTAAGCGCTTCCCCCGGAAGTGCCTTGGTGCTCTGTTGCCCGGGACTAGACCGCGTCCTCGACTTCCGGCCGGAAGTGAGTATGGCCGGAAGTGAGTATTCGGCCTCCCGTGTGTGCATGCGGGAATGGCCGGTAGCGGCTATGCCGCGCACCGTGACAGCACCCCCCTAGAACAGAACCCCCTCCCAAGCCTCCCACGGAAGTCAGAAAAGAGAGACAGGGCGAGGGCACAGGGGGTGACTCAGATGGAAAGCACGAACCAGAACAGGAGCATGGCGCACGTGGGACAAGGGCTCCCAGGACCGTTCATCGGGACCGTACCCCTTCCAGTCCACAAGGTAGAACAGCTTGCCCCTGGTACGCCGGGAACCCAAAATTGCCCTGACCTCATACTCTACGTGGCCCTCCACCACCACCGGAGAAGGAGGAGCCGGAAGGGTGCCGCCAGACTGGACCGCTCGCAGGAGGGAGACATGGAAGACCGGATGGATCTTCATGTGCGGAGGAAGCAACAGTTTCATGGCCACAGGGTTGACCACCTTCTCTATCCGAAAGGGACCCACAAAACGAGGTAACAGCTTCTTGGGCCCATGCACGCTCAGGTGCCGAAAAGAAAGCCACACGCTATCACCCGTGCGATAGGCGGGCTCCTTTTGTCGGTGAGCGTCCGCATGCTCCTTGTAGGTGTCCTTCGCCTTGGCCAGCTCGAACCGGGCCTGTTGCCAGAGGGTACGTAGGGTCTCGTGATACGATCGCACGGTGAGCAGATGGCTATCCAGAGGTTTCTCCCATGCCGAAGTGCGAGGGTGACGTCCATGGAGACAAAAGAAGGGGGACATCCCGATGGCCGAATGCTTGCTGTTGTTATACGCATACTCAGCCATCCACAACACTTCGGACCATTCCTTCTCGACCGTAAGCAGCAAACAGCGGAGGTACTGTTCCATGGTTTGATTTGTTCTTTCTGCTTGACCATCCGTCTGGGGGTGGTACGCTGAGGAGAGACGAACGTCCATCTCGAGTATCCTGCATACCTCCTTCCAGAAACGGGACACAAACTGAGAACCCCGATCCGTTATGACCACAGACGGGATGCCATGGAGGCGAACCACCTCCTGCACGAAGATCAAGGCCAGTTCGGCCGCCGTAGGCAGTTTCGTCAAGGGAACGAAATGTGCCATCTTGGTGAGGTGGTCCACTATTGTGAGAACCGTGGTGTGACCCGTCTTGGTGAGTGGGAGTTCAACCACGAAATCCATGGAGATGGTGTGCCATGGAGAAGGAGGCACTGGAATGGATCGCAAAAGGCCAACCGATGGTTCGGATCTGTTCTTGCCGAGGCAAACAGCGCAGTTCGTCACGTGTTTCTTAGTATCGGTCACCATCGTTGGCCACCAAAACCGCCGTCGCACAAGATCGAGCGTTTTGTGGTATCCAGGATGGCCGGAGAGGACATGATCGTGACAGGAGTAAAGGGCCTTCTTCTGTTCGGGTACCTCCATAAGATGTGTTTGGGCTCCCGTCGGGACAACAAGAGCGGACCGTTTCTTGTCTGGATCTGCCTTGCCGCTGGAAGTCATAGAAGCGACTATGCCCTGGAAGTGTTTCTCCGGTAGTATGGAGACAGGCTCGTGGTCTTCAGCGTCTTCTTCGGCTTCAGACAGTCGCGACAGTGCATCCGCTTTGGCGTTGTCCTTCCCTGGCCGGAACGTGATCACGAAGTCGTACTCGTTGAAGAATAGGGTCCATCGGAGCTGTCGGGCTGTGAGGGCTCGTGCTGATCGCAGAAACTGCAGGTTTCTGTGGTCTGTATAGATGGTTACCTTGTGTTTCGAGTCCTTCAGGAAGTGTCGCCAATCCTCAAACGTGGTCTTGATGGCTAAGAGTTCCCGATCAGACACGGTGTAGTTGCGTTCAGCGGGTTGGAGCTTCTTGGAGTAAAAGGCCACAGGATGCAGTTGTCCCGTCTCGAGGTTCCGTTGAGAGAGCACACCGCCTATGGCGTCCCTAGAAGCATCTGCCTCTACTATGAAAGGTTGCTCGGTGTCGGGGTGCACCAGAACTGGGGCCACGGTAAACCGTCTCTTTAGTTCCTGGAAGGCGGCGTCTGCTTTTTGGTCCCAACCAAACCGAACCCCTTTGCGTAGCAGGCGCGTGATGGGTGCTACCATCTCGGAGAAACCGGTGATAAAACGACGGTAATAGTTGGAAAACCCGAGGAACCGTTGGACGCCTTTCACAGACTCCGGTGTCGGCCAGGACAGGATGGCTTCCACTTTTTTGTTGTCCATTTGGATGCCTGCCGGTGTGATGATGTGCCCCAGGAACTCCACGGATGTGACGTGAAACAAGGTCTTTTCCAACTTCACGTACAGTCGGTGTTTCTCCAATTGCTGCAGGACGGAACGTACGTGATGGACGTGTTCTCCGGGGGTCTGAGAGTAAATCAGGATGTCGTCGATGTAGACAATACAAAAGACATCGATGTAGTCTCTCAACACTTCATCGATGAAGAACTGGAATGCGGCGGGTGCGTTGCAGAGTCCGAAAGGCATGACCTGGTGTTCGAACAGGCCGAACTTTGTCCGGAAGGCGGTTTTCCATTCGTCACCCTTCCGGACTCTGACTAGGTGGTAAGCACCCCGCAGATCCAGTTTAGTGTATATGGTGGCATTCTTGACCTGGTCCAGGAGATTGGTTATTAATGGCAGCGGGTACCGTTTTTTTACAGTGATGGCGTTCATAGCACGAAAGTCTATACAGGTCCTCAGATCCCCTTCCTTCTTCGACACGAAGAAAAGAGGAGAGGAAACCGGTGATCTGGAATGACGTATAAACCCGTTGTTCAGGTATTCGTCCATATAAGAGCGGAGGTGGATGTTCTCCTTTTCCGTGAGCGAGTAAATCCTGCTGCAAGGCAACGTAGAGCCGGGAATCAGGTCTATGCGGCAGTCGAATGATCGGTGAAGTGGCAGAGTGTTGGCTCCCTTCTTATCGAACACTACTGCTAGGTCCAGATATTCTTTCGGTATGGTTCCTTGGGTAACGGTTCCCATGCCCACTACGGGCAACGAGTGTGCCTGTACAAAACGAGGACCTGACAGGTCGATCTTAGCGTAACAGGTGCTGCTGCAGTACTCCGATTCCAAGTGGACGGTTCTGGTCACCCAATCGATGCGGGGATTGTGCTTCACCAACCACGGCAAGCCCAAGATCACCTTAAACTGTGGGGCGTCTATGACGTCAAAACTAACCGATTCGGAATGGTTGTTCGAGAAGGACATCGTTAAGGTCTCTGTTCGGTGTCGGATGGGTCCGGAAGTAAGGTCCGTTCCATCAACAGCCTTGACGGGTTCGGGTTGGGCCTTCGTCACTGTATCAATGCCCAAGGTGCGGGAAAATGCTGTATCGATGAAGCAGCCTGTCGCCCCGGAATCCAACATGGCGGTCACCACCCAGGTTCTGCCCGCCAGATTCCGTAAGGACACGGCCATGCCGACGTGATGACTACCGTCGTATACCACAGGGATCGCAGATGTACAAGACGAAGAACCCAGAGGACGGACCCCTGTGTCTACTGGGTTGTCTCGTTTCCCGTCTTGTCACCCTTGCTGATGGGTAACGCGTACGGCGTTCTGCCTCGTGGTTTGGAGGGCTTAACGGGGCATTCCCTCACAAAGTGTCCGCTTTTTCCGCAATAAAGGCACTGGTTCTGCTTCCTCCTTTTCTCCCGTTCTTGACTGGTCAAGGGTCCTCTTATGCCTCCAATCTGCATGGGCTCGGAAGCTTCTCCCAGGGGAGTGGAATCCTCTTTGGCTTTTTCGACGCCCTTGTCCCCGATAGGCAGGAGACGGTTGTCGTTGCTTTTTCCTCTATCGGTCTTTCTTTCTTGTAGACGGAAATTCATTTTCACCACCATGTCGATAAAAGGGCCTATTGCTTCGGGCGGATCGGGATACTGTGAGATAAGGTCCTTCAGGTCATCCCGTAACCCTTGGTAGAACACCGATACCTTCTTATCCTCTGGCGAGTGGGCCTCGATGACAAGCCTGTTAAACATGGTGATATAATGGAGCAAGTCCTGGTTACCTTGTTTGAGGCCGAGCAACTCGTTGTCTGCGGCCTGCACAAAGGTGTGGCGAGCGAACATACGCCTCATGGTTTCCTTAAACGTTGGCAGGTGGTTCAGCATAGGATCGTCGTTCTCTACCAGGGATATTGACCACTGAGCAGCATCCCCGCCCATGTATGAAAGTATAAAGGCGACCTTGGAAGCATCATCGGGAAAGGCCGCGATCCTAGCCATGAAATGCAGCTGACATTGATGGATGAATATCCCGTACTTGGTACTATCACCGTAGAAGCGTTCAGGTGGTGCCAACTGCACAGGATGGAGTGTGACCACCTGGATGGCTGTGTCCTGGTTGGTGGCGGCGGAGGACCCCCCAAAGGTGAACGTTGGTTGTCTTAACAGGCCTTCATGTCTAACTCTGGGGCTGGGAGTGGTACCCCACGGATTAGTGACCCCAGACGCCAGTTGACCCTGGAGGGCCGTTATGTCTTGGCGTAAGGCGAGGTTCTCTGTTTGCATGGCAGCCAGCATGACTGCGATATCTTGCAGAGTAACCTCCGGGTCGTTCATGTCGTCTGGGCGGAATGGTTATCGTGGGCTTTGGATTCTGTCAGGCGCCCCACAAGTCTTACCTTGCTTGTGACGCGATTCCGCAGAGACGACAGGAGCACCCGTCCCTGTACCCACCCGACCCTCGTGGAAGACAACAACCCAGCAGGGATGAGATGGACGCAGGGATGGGAGCCAGGGTGTAGGGTGAAAGGTAGGCGTGGAGCTGGTGGGGCGTCCCGGTGTCAGCTGGAACCAAGGAAGAGAGATCAGAGACCTACGTAAACCCGAACAACAACCACCCCCTACATGCACACACAGGACTTGTCACCCCTCGAGGACTCACCAATGTTCCGGGGAAGAAGGGCCTCCGAATGAGAACAGCTCCGGAAGTGAAGAACGAAAATGATGCGCTCCTGCGCGTTACCAATAAGTACCAACTAAAGAAAGCGCTCCTGCGCGTTTCACCCAAGCTAAAACAAAAGAAAGCGCTCCTGCGCGTGTAGTAGGATGCTGGACATAGTCATGCAGCCTGTGGCATCCTGTTGAAAATTAGTACGGTTTGGTGAACATTATCTGCGCCATCTTGCCTCTTCCCCTGATGCCACACTTTTGTCGTGCGCACCCGCCATTTTAAGATGCCTTGATCAGAGCGAACCCTTTTGCATGCCGCTGGCCCCTGATATAGCCCTTCGCCCTCACTAAGCCTGCACGCTGACCAACCCCCCTGCTTGCACCTGCCTTGAATCATAAACCCCTTTTCGGCGCTGCTCTGCCCCAGGCCCTCATCCTGTTCCCAGCGCGACACCTCCCTTCTTCCCTTTCACGATCCCCGGCCCTTAGATGCAAACCCCCTTTTTTCCCCGTGTGCCCGTTTGTCTTCCCCGTTCCCAGGCCGACACCCAGCACTGCCGATACCATTCCTTGCCCCTCCCCGTACAATAGAAAGCTTCCCCCACCAAAGGATCCCCGGGTTGATCAAAGCCCCCACTCCATGAGATCCGATCAAACCCCCCACATTCCGTGAATCGGCGGAATATCCAGCTGCGCGATACTCATCACCTGTTGTGACTAGGGTGGGGACTTCAACTGTAAATGTGTGTGGGAACGGGCCCAAAGGGGAGTTCCGGGAATGTCTTTTCCATACATCAAAGCTTTAACATGAATATGTAATCTGCAATAAAGTCATAAAACAGTGTATAAGAGGCCAGGCCTCAGAAATGTAGCTAGAGCACCTCAGAACGATACCTTCTGCCCGTTTTGTTGTGTTCTCCTCCGGAGAGAATAAAAAACCTTGTTTCCTGCCTTCCAGTTTCCGGCACCTGCCTCTTCATTGATTAAATAACTAGAGGGTCACAGAGGCAATACCGCCGGGCAAATACCGATTGTCCCCGACCCGTCCCAGGTTTAACAATTGGCGTCCCAAGCGTGGGGCCCATCAGCGACTCGTGGATCCAGTGGGAGAGGTCCCGACGACAGAGTGAACGACTGCAACGATCGGGAGAGCTCTTGCCCAATAGACCCTCGTCTGGCAGCCGATCATCCGAACTTCACTAGTTCCGAACAGACCTCTCTCGAGTGATCTACGGTCCTGACTGGGAACCATTAGGAGTGCCGTGAGAAATACGAGAAAAAGAGGACGAACGGGCGCTGGATTCGGAAGACAAGAAACTGTCCACATGGTCCGGGTAAGGTCGTGTAATCACGACAAGTTGCGAAATGATTGCTTGATTGTTTGATTGCTTGATTATTTATAAAATACTAGTATTACTCTTTGTTTGACCTATTTGGAGATTCACTGTCTGCACACGGAGAAACAGTAGGCTCCTTCTCTTTTGCAAACGGTGAAGGATAGGTAACGTAACCGTCGCGCCTATCTTTCTCCCCCACTGACTCTATTATTTCTTAACGGTTTTTGGGAGACTCCCCTCTCCCTCACTGATTAAACTGGGTTCTTTAACCCCGAACTACTGTTCACAGATTGTCTTCTAGAGATTCTCTGTCTGCAAACCGGAAACAACAGCTTCCTCTTTGCGGTTAGTGAAAGGGTAGAGGACGCAGACTTTTGCGCCCTACTTACTCTCCCCATTGTCCTTTTTCTATCCTATTTATTTATTTATTAATTGCTTGATTGTTCCGCGCTCTTGGTTACTCTTTTTTTTTATTTTTTGTTCATGAGGTATTCACTGCCTGCAAACAACGTAGAATAGGAATATTCTGTCTAGTCTTTGCACCTAGTGATAAGATAGGCACTGCTGACTTATTAGTCCCTCGTTACGAGCCGTCATGTCTGTCTTCTCCCCATTGATTGATAATTGGTTCAGCCCGGACCGTGTATTAGAGGTGGACCATATAGCTCCACTAGAAGGCACCCCTAATAAGGACATGTTCATAAACTATGGATTAGTTACCATAGCCTATAATAAATTGTGGCACAGGTATACCAAAGAAAGTCAAGACAAACAGTGGCCACTGGCAGGATCCTTTGACCTTGATAAAATAGAAACGTTAGAAATAGCCCTTCGAAATAATAAGACAACGCCTATTATGCTCGACAGTCTCGGTATGTGGCGCAGAGAGGCTATGCAACGACAGAGAAAAGACGAGGACAAACCAAGTAGAGAAATATACCGACAGGACAACCCCAGGACACCGCTACCCACAAGTTATTCCCCGACACTACGCAAAAGACGACCAGACTTAGGGCCAGACCAATGCGCTTTTTGTAGATATGTCGGACACTGGAAAGCACAATGCCCGACTCTACTGAGCGTGAGTAAAGGCAAAGGGCCGACAGGAACGACAGATCGGCAGTATGAGAAAAAGCGCGAGACAAAGAAGAACCCGACTTACATAGACAGACCAGATAGAACCACCACGTTTGATTATGCCCGATGGCACAGATTTCGCCAGGACAATTTCAGCGGCATGCTCAAGTTCTCCTAGGTCGGGCAACGTCAAGACGGGAACCCAGCCACGCTTTAAGATTCACAAACGGAAAGAGATAATTATGACCAATAACTGTTTTATATTCGTCTTGGGTCTTTGTATGTCGTACTTGTACTGTCCCCCCCCCCCGTCTGAGTTTGTGTGTATAAAATGTACGAATCTGCGTCATCCCTCTACACGTGTTTCCGTGTTACTCAACCTCTGTTAAGCAGAAACTTAGCATAAAAGCAACCTGGAAAGAAAGAAATGGTACAACAAAATCCGTAGACCATTGATGAACTTGAACTTTTAATTTAACACAGCAAACAAGAAATAATAACGGTAAACTGTAGAAAATGAAAGTCAAACAGAACATTCGCCCCCCCCCCCCCATTCTGGAACCTTCCAAAGTAGGGCAGGGTTGCGGCTACGCCCAACCAGCGGCAACCCATATAAGGCGGGCCCCGCTGCCAACTCTTGGTCAGGAAATCTTAACATATGGGGAAGCCGGAGGAGAGGCAGGGGCCAGCGGAGTCCAGCCGCAACGGCCCTAGGTAGTTTCCGGTAGTCCCGCCACATGCCTCCTCGGCCCAGCCGCAACGGGCCTGGATAGACTTGAGTAGTCCCGCCACATGTCCAGAGAAGAGCGAGGCACCTCTTCCTTTTCTCCTCCGCAACAGCCGCAGCAGCCCTGGGCGGCGGATGCCCTGTCCATACCCCTGCAGGAATGCGTCCAGGTCGGGCCGGGAGGGAGAGGCGACGCGGACGAGCCTCTCCCACCTCCACCGATAGGAGGTCTCCCAGCCCCCGGCCCAACGCCGAACACCCCCAGTCAGGCGATGGTGCCCATACTTGCACAGCACCGAACACACCATGGTGGCACCCCAGTATTTGCGCAGCACCGAACGTGCAATGGTGGCCATATTTTCGGAACACCGAACCTGCAATGACTGCACCGATACTCGTGCCGCGCCGAATGCGCGCCACAGGTGGCCATACTCCCACAGCACTGAGCACAAGACTTGGGGAACACCGGATGTGGAGAGACCTTCATGCGGGGCGATGAAAAAGAGCAGCATGGAGTGCACCGGGAGAAGGAGACGGCGCGAACGAGTCTCCCTTGCCCCCCCCAGGTGGGGGCATCACAGCTGCACCCCAGCTGAACGTCCCGCTTTCACACAACAGGGACCTCTTCCTTTCACTCCGAAGGGTCTCTTCCACTCTTGCAAACTCGACGAGAGTGGCCCCTGTAGGGCCTCAAAATGGCGTCTGGGTCCGCTGGAAGGCGGGCCCCGGCCACTAGAGTAACTTTGACCAGCAATATAACTCGGACATTTGCCCACTGGGGCACGAGCCCCCATCTCCGACAGCATCTCCGCAGCCTTGAAGATCCTACAAAAGTCCCCGGCGGAACCTTCGGCCTCTGCAGGTTTCCGGTAAGGGACGGCTGCCTTGACCGCCAACGAAATAAACATGACATTGCCACTCCTTCTGTTAGCATGAATTCTAGAACTGCCGAAAAGGACTCTGGTCCAAACTGCCAGTAATGGGAAACATTTCCCCCTGATGCTACTTCCGGACTGAGCCGGCCCCGCCCAAAATGGCGCCGGTATCAAGAGGGACTCGCGAACACCTCGTGGTGTTCCTTCGCACTAATATAAACTTGATGTTCTGAGACTTTATATGATCCTTTGTACACTTGGCTAGAAAAGACAAGGAGAGCTCACTCGACGAACAGTATGAAATGAAATGAAAGGGAATTTATAATGCGCAAAAAACAATAACCCGCAGGTATCAAGGCGCCTAATAATACAATCAAAATTTGAAACCAACGTCCTTACATATAGGCCTGTTGAAAGAGGCGAGTTTTTAGGGCCATGCGGAATTTCTGTAAGGATGGAAGAGAACGCAGGTCAAAAGGGAGATCGTTCCACCATTTGTATGAAAGGATCCCGTTAAAAATGTTGATTACAAATGTACAATGTATTATATTTTTATAGCTGATGTATAACCTCATCTACGACGCACACATACAGTATGCATATAGGAAATCTGATTGCAACTATTATGATCATGCTTCTAAATTATGAAATAAATGCCCCCGAACCCCCAGCCAATTAATAGACGTTTTAGTTTCCTGCAAATGAGTGAATAAAACTTTCCAATGTATTTGTTTCCGCAAGACGACACCCCCACTGTACGCGCTTTAACCATTGCCATGTCCGACCAAATACGACTGCACCCTCATCATCCACGTATTGAAATGATTCCGAGAAATAAAGGTTTTCGAAACTATGGACGGGTATTGCATGCTTTATTTTATAAAAAAAAAAATGTGGGATCGGTGGGAAAGTTCTTTTCTGTGCACCCTACTCTGCTCTCTCTTTAAGGTTGAAAGAAGATGGTTGCCCAGCCCTGGAGGACGGATCGGATCGACAACACGACACTCTGCCTTCAAAGTACGCGACTGACTCATGAACTCTCGCGTGGAGGAAGACCTTGACTTCCAAGGATGGGTAAAACGAACGGTGTAAATGAGGGAATGTAAAAGGAGGGTGAAATGAAATGATGTAAACGTTATAAAGTACAACGTTCCAAGGTATCAGGGAACGGAGCTGACCCAAGAACCGAAGAACCTTAGAACGCCACAGCGTTGAAGGAGGTTTAAGGATCCCGATAGTGAGATACGTCCTTTGACTAGATACCTCGCACTAGGCACCTCTGGTTTCCTTTTCACGTTCCCCGCACACAACCTATACGGACACACTGCCCCCCCCCCCGACTCCAGAAACCATATCCCCGGGGACTCTGCCCCGAGGAGGGAAGACGAGTAAGAGGTGAGTAAAGGACTCTTGAATACATGTATTTAAATATGCGCGAATGCTGTTCCCTCCCCTCCCCCTTTTTTCCTCCCTCTGCAGGTTACATCAGAAATTACAGCCGAGGTGTGGCGAAGATCTGAAGCCTTGCCATGTCTAATACACGAAGCAGACTAGCGCCGCAAGGTGGTGCCTAAGCACGCCTGCAAACTACTCACGTATCGAACAAACCCGAAAATTAGCACGACCTGATAAAAAGTGATCACCCTTAAACCAGACCGGACGAATGAACCCATGTCACGCATGATGCGAAACTGAGAGAATGTGTGTGTGTGACCGAGGCGCTGACCCAACTGGTCGAAGGACCGAGAATGCGAGAAAATGCGACAAAATGGTACCTCCTCTCTTCTTTCCTTTTCTCAAGGCACGTCCCCTCTACCCTGTCTAATACTCAAACTGCATGATTACAAGATCCTAACGCAGACCCGTGAATGTCCTTTACTGTGTAATGCACTAAATAGCCTTTTCTGACTACACTGCCACCCTCTCTGTTGCACGTGTACTATTTAGCCTGCCGTTGCACTCTCTCTCTCTCTCTCTCTCTCTCTCTCTCTCTCTCTCTCTCTCTCTCTCTCTCTCTCCCTCTCTCTCTCTCTCTCTCTCTCTCTCCTTCTTTTTTTGCACTCCCACTCTTCCGAGCGATTAGCCCCGAAATTGGCAGACTGCCACCCCTAGCGCACCACCTAATTGGCTTCAAATACCGTCAGTATTTGCACAAAAACTTGTCTTTAATACAATCACCCTGAGACCGTGTCATTACCTCTCCTTTTCCGCTAGAAGTCAATGAACCGAGGTTGGACCGTAAGGGAAAGGACAGGTAAGACGACAGAGGTTCCCTAATCTGGCCCGTAATAAGGGAACTACATGTCAACGGCTCCTATGGTATAAAACAAGGACCTCAGAATACGCGACCCTCCCCGCCCCGAATTGTCGCAATACCCAAACAGGAAAAATGATCACCCCTGTTACATCCCCTGTATCAGCCGCTCCAAACTGGAGTTATGAAACTACCCCTCATTCCCGGTTGGGAGGAATGGGTCGATTTACGCCCTTACCACAAGTTTCTATGTCCCTAGTTGTCTCCCATAAAACCCCTGTCTTTTCTGATTAAGTACTCAGGCCGTAGGAAGCTACGTAGGAACCAGAATGATGTTTTACAAGGTTAAAAGACTAGACCAAAGTGAAGAAGTCGTTGAAATGAACCCTGTTTAGTTGAAAAACAGGACGCATTGATAAAAAGAACTGTTTAGCCTATGTTCGTCCCACAGCAAAATATCTGTTTAGTACCATGTCGATAGCACACAGTACCCTTGGTAAATATAAAGCCCTAGAGAACGGCATAACTTTGTCAAGCCCGTCTTACGAAGGTGGGTCTCCATCAGATAAACTGTCGAAACTGTAATAAATAATTATGAAGGAAAGCCATAATACCTCCAACAGGCCCGTCATCGGTCATTTATATGTTAGTTGTGAACCCTAAAATAACGGACGTTTTCATTTCTATCTGAAGCTGGGAAAGAAATAGACTTTTGTGATTTCCTTCCTCTACAAATTCTCTAAAGACTGTCTTTTCAAACTCGTTTAAGGGTACGGCTGTCAGGAGAGAGAAGGACCGGATGTGGGAGCACGAGGCCTGACTGCAGACTATGGAACACCTACGACATGGGCCAAGGCGAGACCGCGACAGAACAGAGCTACAGGACGAGGCACTACCTCCAGCAAAGTGAGAAGAAAGGGCTAAACTGATGCCCCCGCTCTATGTTCGAATGTGTGCCGAAAGGTCCCCGCTCTCCAGACTCGGTCATGAGCCCGCCCATCTGAAGTCTCTCGTTCCCCTAGTTTGTTCCTAATTTGGCCTTGCTCCATCCCCCTTTTTCTCCGACCTACCCTATGGACTGTTTTTTACGCTCTTCTTCCATCTGAACTTTCTGACAATCACCTCAAAGGACACAGGGCGAAAAGGACCTTTCCGACCAGAAACGCGAGGAAAGGGTCGTGCCCTGCAACGCAGAACTTAGAATAGAGCTGGACTTGTAGCTCCACCGCCGGTGCTCCACAGCGCCAACGAAAGACAACAAAGAATAATGAGAACTCGTTAACTTCGAACATTTGACATCCTCAATCACCGTTTCTGCTATGCCTCATTTCTCTCCCAGCCGCCATTGTATTGATCATGCTCCAATCCGAATCTGATATATGTAATAACCTACCAGTTCACGTTATGAAATGTACTTGCTGCTCTCGCTACAGAACCGTTTTTGTATTACATTTTTATGACTTTCCTGCTAAAACAAATTGATCAAAGTTTATCAAATAGGTCCACCTCCTAAAACTAGAAATGTTAAAATGTATTGTTTACAACTCTTTTCATCTAGGGTTCCTACCGTTTTCTTTCTCATGCCCACCACAATAGAACCGAGTAGAAAATGAACCAGCAAGATGTCTTGAATATGTTAAAGGGAGGACTGTTGAAAATTAGTACGGTTTGGTGAACATTATCTGCGCCATCTTGCCTCTTCCCCTGATGCCACACTTTTGTCGTGCGCACCCGCCATTTTAAGATGCCTTGATCAGAGCGAACCCTTTTGCATGCCGCTGGCCCCTGATATAGCCCTTCGCCCTCACTAAGCCTGCACGCTGACCAACCCCCCTGCTTGCACCTGCCTTGAATCATAAACCCCTTTTCGGCGCTGCTCTGCCCCAGGCCCTCATCCTGTTCCCAGCGCGACACCTCCCTTCTTCCCTTTCACGATCCCCGGCCCTTAGATGCAAACCCCCTTTTTTCCCCGTGTGCCCGTTTGTCTTCCCCGTTCCCAGGCCGACACCCAGCACTGCCGATACCATTCCTTGCCCCTCCCCGTACAATAGAAAGCTTCCCCCACCAAAGGATCCCCGGGTTGATCAAAGCCCCCACTCCATGAGATCCAATCAAACCCCCCACATTCCGTGAATCGGCGGAATATCCAGCTGCGCGATACTCATCACCTGTTGTGACTAGGGTGGGGACTTCAACTGTAAATGTGTGTGGGAACGGGCCCAAAGGGGAGTTCCGGGAATGTCTTTTCCATACATCAAAGCTTTAACATGAATATGTAATCTGCAATAAAGTCATAAAACAGTGTATAAGAGGCCAGGCCTCAGAAATGTAGCTAGAGCACCTCAGAACGATACCTTCTGCCCGTTTTGTTGTGTTCTCCTCCGGAGAGAATAAAAAAACCTTGTTTCCTGCCTTCCAGTCTCCGGCGCCTGCCTCTTCATTGATTAAATAACTAGAGGGTCACAGAGGCAATACCGCCGGGCAAATACCGATTGTCCCCGACCCGTCCCAGGTTTAACAATCCCAGGTAAGGAAACCAGGAGTATAGGTGTAGTTGTTCCCTTAGCGCTCCTGCGCGGGGGAAATCCGAAACATAAAAACCCCAAAAACACAATCCTAGTCTTTTAACCACCCTCAAGGCGCTCCTGCGCTTCAAGGGTTAAAACTAAAAAACGGGCACAGTCCTGGAACCTCCAGGTGAGGAAACAAACAAGCGCTCCTGAATGGAGCAGTCTTTGAGGCTAGGAAGCGCTCCTGCGCGATCAGGAGGTGTCCTACGGTGGCTGTCTTGAGGGCTCAGCGGCGCTCCAGCGCGGCTCGCCAGACAGCTGAACAGCGCACCAGCGCGCTCGTCAGGCAGGACTCGGCAAAGGTACTGGAATCCAAAGCACCAAGCCGGCGGGAAACGCGATGGTTAAGCGCTTCCCCCGGAAGTGCCTTGGTGCTCTGTTGCCCGGGACTAGACCGCGTCCTCGACTTCCGGCCGGAAGTGAGTATGGCCGGAAGTGAGTATTCGGCCTCCCGTGTGTGCATGCGGGAATGGCCGGTAGCGGCTATGCCGCGCACCGTGACAGTGTGTTGTGTTCATTTGGTACTGAGTGAATACCGGCTTCTCCTTCTTTACCGCAAAATTGCGGAAAGAAAAGAAAAGTGACTCACATTAGGAGTCAACCTGAAACCTATTTCTGGCTTGGACCTCTCGACTGGTATGCGCCAACGTGGTCGATTGAGGTTGTGAAGACAACGATTGTCCTCATGCAGTGGCTTAAAAAATCTGTAACTCCCTGAAGAAATTGCCCAAAATGGAAGTGGCAATGAAACATGTTGGCAAGTGGAGTATGGCTAGATAGGTATTAGCCACTCTCACTTTTTTAACACCCCACGACCAACACGAAAGTGACAGAATAAAGCTAAGTTCCGTGTTGCTCGTGGTTTTTTACGTATTTGTTGTGTGACACGTATTGTGTTGTTTCTTCCCCCTCACACACTGCATTTTTCCACAAACACTGTTTTGTTTGTTTTGTGGACACCCATCTTTCTTTTGAGCTTGAAGGCGCCAATGATGAGATCAGGGCAATCCTGGTGAGTACCTGCCAGGTTCCCGTTGGTGGTTCGCCCTTGAGGTGCCTTCTCGCTCACACACACTTTTTCTCCGATTACCTATTTAGGCACATAGGTGTGTGTTATTTGTTGTCTCACAACTGTTTTATGTGTTCAAGGGTCTGGGCATATGTTCTTTAATTATGGCATAACTTGGATGTACCTCCTACCTCAACAAATAAAAGAGAGGAGTATTGTGCAAAAAGTTTTGCAGTTGATGGTACACCAGCAATTGATTGAATGTTTTATGCCTGCTTGGTCTAGGTCTTGTTTTGTGAATTCATTTGGTACTTGCCAACAAGCAGTGCATTTCCTTAGGTGCCATCCTGGTAGCGCAGGTTGCTGATGGACTGTTGGGAGATGTAGGAATCATGCACACTGCCTGGGTGGTTGTTGTCGACTTTGGTGGAGATTTCCTGGTGGGCGCTATTGCCTGCACATTGATGGAATGCTTGTGCTTTCTGTTGCAGTTATTGTCTGCAGTGTTGCCAGGGGGCACAAGTAGGACATGTGTGCAGTTAATTGCCCCCTCACACGTGCGGGAAGCCAGCTATGGCATAGGCGCCTTGCTTGGTCTTCAGCTGCGCAGTGTGGGGGAAGTACAGGAAGTGGGGTACCAAGCTGATGATGGTATCCATGACTGTTGTGAGGAACTTGGATTGGGCTGGATGTGAGACTCCTCCGACTCTGGCAGTTGTTGGTTGGTAGGTACCAGAGGCCAACAGGTGCAGCACAGCCAGTAGCTATGCCTGATGTGGGATGTTGGTTGTCCCTTTGAGCCTGTGGTGTGTAATGTCATTCTCTGGTGTTGGGTCTGTGAGGTTGGTGCATATTCAGGGGGTCGCTATCTTTGCCTGCGCTGCCTCAGTGTTGGTCCTGGGGGTGGTGGTGGTGGTGGCGGTGGGTGTTGTGGTCCTCTTGGGTGTCCGGCCAGGGTGAGCAGTGGCTCCATGGCATTTGTTGCCCTTCAGGTGTGGCTCTGGGCCGGGCTCCCTTTTCTGGTGCAGGCTGTCATCCGACTTTACACCAGGACGGAGCAGGTGATAATTTCCTGCAGCTAACGCGCCTTATCGCCTGTTTTGTGATATTATCGCCGATCTGGCTTGTCGTTGAGAATGTTGCGGAGGGATGTTGCTGCGGCTTTTGGCACAGGAACGCCTACTCTGCATCTCATTAGTGATAGTTGCCGGGGTTATCGGTGGCGATGTATTTTGCGGCTGTTGTCTCGGGTACACTGGTGATATGGACTGTTATCAACTGCTTGTGAATAGGCCCCATAGTCATTTACAATATAAACTCTATAAGGCAATACATTCAAAAGAAATAGTCTGTATTTAACCCGTTGGCTGCTTTGAACGTTCTGCTCCAGTGTTGAACGTTCGAAAAACGGGTGGGGCCGCGTCGGCCAACGGACGTGCGCAGCACTACCGAGGCAGTGCTCGCGACGGCCGTTGGCCGGCGGCAGCAGCCGACGGGTTAATGTTAATCTAAAAAATAAATTAAACTAAAAAGCACACATTGAACCAGAGAAAGGAATTATTTTCATTTTTCGGGAAGATGTGAACAGCGTGCACGGTCTCTATTCAGTCATTCAAAGTGAAGGCAGCAATGTGTAAAGTGGGCTGACCCACTGCCCCCTCCTGTATTGTGGTGGATGGAAGAAAAATGAGAATGACAACTCAACAGACCAATGGGTGAAGCCCACTGACCAAACGACCTTCCGTCTGTGTATATCTATGATTTTTGTAGAAAAACAATATCTAGGTAGACAGCTAAAGCTATCTTGACTGCTAAACCAGAATAGCTGCCTCCTACAGTGAGCCCGTGCCAAGAAAGCAAAACTGACAGCAGCATCTTAATGATGGAGGACCCTCTCAGGGTGTCATAGTCCAGACCCCTCAATTCTTAAGTCAGACCACAAGGCATGTTCACACATGGTTTGCATGCAGACACTACTGGCAGGTCCAAGTTGTGGAAAAGTTGCTGAGTACAATGGTTTCCCTTCTGTCTGTCATATAGTGGGAGCGAAGCTATCCTGATAGGAGTTGATTCGTGTTATCGGTTCTAGGGTGCACTTCTCCCAGGGGTGCGCGTTCTCAGTGTGGTAGGAGGCAGCTGAGCATCCGTGCTGTTTTTTTAACCTGCGCCAGACAGCTTTAGCTTTGCCACAAGATCTCATACAACATATGAAGTAAAGAAAGGGGCTTTGTATTATCTCTTGATGGCCACTGGCTAGTTTCCGTATACTCACTACCTCTGCATGCTGGATCTTATGTGACAAACTAACCCAAGCATCCAGGTGGAGCAACAAGGAGCTGCCAGATGTTTTGAACTTCATAGAGCACTCTACATCAGTGTAATTACTTCAGTTGGCACATGCGCAATGCCCATCCCAATTCTGGTTAAAGGGTAGTAGAAGTTGTGTCCTGCTCAGAGAGTTCCTCGAGGTGTACTGTTTCCTGGTTGAGCTTGGCAGTGATTCGGCAGCTGTTACTTGTGGAAGGGCACAGCATCCTGTCAGACTCCACCATCGATCCAGCAGGAAGACATCCCCAGTCCAATCGTAAAGGCTCCACAGGGGCAGGGAGTCCACCCAATGGTTGCACAGAACTCGACAGAAACCCCCATATAGATCTAGGAGTTGGGTTTTATGAACACACCAAGCTTACTACAGCAGATGTCAAGCTGAGTTTTGACAGATGCTTATCTTCAGTCCATCTTTGTCTCTTGCCAGTAAACCAGGAACTAGAGGATCAAAATGGAGCAAAACGCAGTGCAGCACCCTCTAGGAAAATATCTAGTGCTGATGTCCTAGGTGTGCCTTAAGTGCCTCTACATTGCACTTTATAAATCCATCAAGAAGACATGGAATGCTTTCACATCTGAAAAGTGTCGCAGTACTAGCACACACCTTCGGCAATTATTTAAGAAGCATCTTGTTAAAGAATTGTCTTTAATTTAAAGATAAGATTATGAAGCATCATTGCAACTCTAAAACCAGCATATTTCTAACCTCTCAAAAGTACAGCCCCCCTGAGGTTCCTTGTGTCTGTACAATAACCTGCATGGGAGACTAAATGGAAATGTACAATAAGTCAGGTCTAAGTTTCAGCACTCAATGTGAGTATCAAAGTTGCATTCTAGAGTGTTATACAGAGCAAGACTAAAAATCAAAATTGTCCCTGGCAAAAATATTCAAACCAGCCACAAATTGCAGAGACCGACTAAAATGCCTTGGAAGTTGGGTGATGGCAGCACATTCAGTACTAAAAAGTAAGGGGCATATTTATGAATTTTGTGGTGCAGGCGCAGGCCAGTGCAGCAAGTCACCTTGCTTCGTGGCCCTGTATCACAGGGAAAGGGCAGGAATGCGCCCAGTACTGTCCTCTTCTCTTGTGCCGTTTTGGCAGCTTAGCGCCAATGCAGGCACCCTTGCACCATGGTGCTGGTGTGCCTGTGTCATAGGCAGGATTGTTTTGTGCAGGTAGGGACACCTTCCTGCACAAAAACAATCCAGAGAGGATTTGTCCCCCTCTTTCTATCTGTGCCACAGACTGCAGCATACTGAAAAAGAGGAAGCAACAAGGAGAAATAAAGATATTCGCTTTGCTGCGGTCATACTGAGGAGTATCTTTTTGGCACATTCTCAGGTTTACAAGGTTTTGTAAATCTGGGAATGTGTCAAAAACCATGAGTGATGTGTGTGAACACCATCACAACACCCGTGGAATGCCTACCCAGGGCAGAGTAAGGCAGCTCAGCGATTTGTCCTGCATTGCGTTACTCCATATTTTTGGAGCCACTCAAAACCATGTTGGGTGGTGCAAGAGTGACGCAAAGTGGGTAATAAATATAGCCCCAAGTTCTTGTCTATATTCCACTGAGACAATGCTAGAGTGGCAGAATTGCCAGTTAGGGAGAGAGTCACATTCAACATTCTAATAGGGACTCACTCTACAGGAGTTAATGTCAATTAACCTTTGGATAATGTGTCTTGTGCCTCCTGTAGGTAATCCTAATTAGTTGCTTCTGTTCAACAGATGAGAATTTACAGTCAGAAATTTCATAAAAATATAGAAATGTAAGTGTGATTTATGCATACCTAAAATGTCTTACCTCTGTAACTTGGAAGCGGTTAGCAAGCTCTGAAATGCGTTGTTTAGACAAAATATCAGAAAAACAAATATCGTGGGACAGGATATAGTGTCAAAAATATTGAGTACAAGAATATCGTAAAGGCCACTTTCTATGGATAAGTAAAGTTTTACTATAGTTAACTCTATATATATGTACCTTGCAGCTATATATATATCTTCAAGGTACAAGCAGATATGTACATCAGAGGAGTATATTGAAGAATCTCAAGTGATCTGGAATTTCACAAGTAGATTGCTTCTGTAAACTGTCTACAGGTCAAGAGTAAAATATCCCTAGTGACTCCCCAAATCGACTTTATCACAGCTTGAATTTAAGTTTATGCATTGTTCATAATACATAGGCAAGTATTTGTGAGCAAAGAAAGTTTCCTTTGTTGATATTGTTATAGTCATTAATTCAAATAAATATACAAAAAAGTTCCTATGTGCTCCTCTAAAAAAAAAACTATTGGGCCATAATAATATTGGCCTTAGGTAAATAGAATATTTACAGGAAATCTAGAATCTTCCCCATGCTATACTCATTCCTTGTTTCTCCACAAAAGCAAGAGTGAGAGGAATAAGAAATGTTATGTATTGTAATTAAGCAATTAAAGGATCAGCAGTGTTTTATATGACATGCATAGGGTGACCACCTGCCATAAAGGCAAATTCTGGAAAGGACTGTAAAAAAGTCAGCACAAGGGATCAACATTCAGAATAAAATATAAGGACAGACATTCAAATTTCAGGACAAAAGGTGAATTTTACACACACACCCAGAGAGGCATTATTACCCCACTACTTTATCAGTGCATTAATGTATTATTTCTACATAGCATTATTTATTTACCATGGTCTGTATGTCTAGATATGTTACATTCAGGTGGTGCATTGTGTCCTTGTTCAATGGTACATTTATTCCCTTGAGCACTGTGTCATGGGCATCACTCCCTCCCAAATTTAGCCAGTTATTCTTGGAGAGAAATCAACAGCAAAACTTTGAGAATGTTCTAAACATTTAACTAAGCGGCCGCATGGCACTAATGTAGATGGTGGTGTTACCCCTTCCATTGTGTTATTTAGCAAACCTTTCACTGCTCATCCCTATTTCCTTCTTCAGACACCTAGAAACGTCCCTCATTTCTCTGATTTGGGGTCAGGGACGCTGCTGGGTAGCTCTTTCCACTCTACAGCTAACCGTGACTGGGGAGGACAGCCCTTCCGGACTTAGAATGCTCTTATTTACCTTCACAGCTCCAATGGCGTTGGTGACCCAAGGCCATCGTCTCAGAGGCACTCCAATATTTCTGAAGAGAGGGTCCCTGACTTGAGCTGCACAGAGCTAGTGGCCCCGGATGCACAGCGGGCAGCACAGGCACCTTGCCACAGGACGGTGACATGCCGTGCACTGAGGAAGGTCCACGCGGACTGAGCGAGTCCTCATCGATGTCCGAGGTGAATGTGGTGGAGGGCTTCGCCTGGACAGTGGAGCATGTCCTCCAGGGCATGATGCAGAGGGCAGAAGCCGTCCAGAAGCAGCAAATGGGGAAGTGGAATGCTGCAGCCTTGTTTTCACCACCATTTAGGTATCAGCTATATGAGGATGATGACACCCGCAGTCCATAGACTCAGCCGCCACTAAAGTTCAAAGAGAGAGTGTCCATTAATGACGGTGAACAGACTTCGTGGCACAAGGGCTGAGAGGGGATGAAGTCTGTGATGATGCCGGTACAATGCTATGAACTCGGCCATTGCTAAACAAGACTCAGTTCCAAATGTGCGACCTACTCAACTGCAGTGTAGGCCGGAGGCAGCGGTGAGCAGTGGCCCACAGCCACGTGTCATTGGCTCGCGAGGCACAGAGTTAGTGACACCTGGACAGTTGTCAGTAGTGTACGATCACCTCCGTAATGATGATCCTTTTTTCCTCCTGACTGCAACGCGTCATCCTCTTACACCTCTCCTTGCGTGCAATGATATGTACTCTACCATTGAAGTATCACTGCTCAGTTCTAATTGTGTGACCTACTCGAGCACAGCGTAGGCTGAGGGCAGTAGCCCGCGTGGGCTCACAGACATGTGTGGTTATAATGCTATGCACAGACTTGGTAGCACAACATCGAAGGGAATATAGTGACATAAAATCTACCATAATTGATGTTCTCTGCCATAGTGTAACCTAACCTCAGTTCCAAATGGGTGACCTACTACTCCACTGTGTATCCAAATCAATGAGAAAGGAGTACTGCAGGCCTTGCTCACGGAGGCCGTGATGGTCGTAGCAGGTTGCCAAGGCCCTGGGCCTCAGGCTTGGAGCTTGCACGGGCACGTGGTGGGCCATCTTCGACACACGCCTGTGTCAGCAGGTGAGCAGTGAGGCCTGGGTGGGGCGGGCAAGTTGGGTTTAGGAACCAGCGGCCTGGGGTGCAGCAGGCGTACAGGATTGCAGGCAGCACCGCTCACAGCGACAGCATCGGCCTCATGGCGGGCTGAGGGGTGCCCCCCTGGCAGATATGTTGGGCATTCCAGGAGAGGACCACACCCAGAGCTATGTGCTTTTTATTCACAGCCCTATGCTGGCCTGGCGTACGCTGGGCCAGCCCACTCTGCTCACGCTTACGAGGGAAGTAACAAGCTACATTTCTGTGAACTGCCCCAGTGGCACGAGTGACATGGTTGCGTCCATTGTCCACTACACTCCAAACACCATAGGTGTATGTCGCCATGGATATGTGTGTGGTCTGCATACTGCAGTCTGGCAATCACATCCACACCACACTTGGCATTGTGTACATTCTCATTCATGGGTCAGTTGCCTCCTTCACAAATGACTGGTTCCCACTTCTTCCCACATTCAGCTATTGTGTGGCTGAGGTGCCATGCCGTTGATGGCTTACGTACATGGCTGGCCCAGGTTCCCACAGTAAGTTGTGCTGTTGTGTCTGGTGGGTGGGCATGTTGTTTGGAATGTCGTATTCCCAGTGATGTGTGTTGCATGGTTGTGGAGTTGAGGTGTGTGTTGTGTTCATTTGGTACTTGCCAACGAGCAGTGCATTCCCTTAGGTGCCACCCTGGTAGCACTGGTTGCCGATGAACTGTCAGGAGATGTAGGAATCATGCACACTGCCTTTTTGGTTGTCGTCGATGTTGGTGGAGATTTCCTGGGGGACCGCTATTGCCTGCATCTTGATGGAATGTGTGTGCTCTCTGTTGCGGTTATTGTGTGCAGTGTTGCCAGGGGGCACATTAGGACATGTGTGGGGTCAATTGCCCCCTCGCACATGCGGGAAGCCAGCTATGGCGTAGACGTCTTGCTTACTCTACAGCTGTTCCTGTGCAGTGTGGGGGAGTATAGGTAGTGGGGTAACAAGCTGATGATGTCATCCACAACCATTGTGAGGAATTTGGATTGGGCTGACTGTGAGATTCCTCCGACTCTGGCAGTTGTTGGTTGGTAGGTACCAGAGGCCAACAGGTGCAGCGTGCCCAGCATCTTTGAGGTGGGATGTTGATTGTCCCTTGGAGCCTGTGGTGTGTAATTTCATTCTCTGGTGTTGGGTCTGTGAGGTTGGTGGGTTTTCAGGGGGTCGCTGTCTTTGCCGGCGCTGCCTTAGTGTTGGGTTGGGGGGGCGGTTGGGGTCCGGTGGGGTGGAGTGTGGTCTTGGGGGTGGTGCTGGTGGGTGTTGTGGCCCTCTTGGGTGTCCGGCCTGCATGAATAGTGGCTTCATGGCATCTGCTGCCCTTCAGGTGTGGCTCTTTGCTTGACTCCCTTTTCTGGTGCAGGCTGTTGTCCGACTTTACATCAGGTCGGAGCAGGTGTTAATTTCCTGCTGCTAACACACCTTATCGCCTGTTTTGTGATCTGATCGCCGATCTGGCTGGTCATTGAGAATGTTGCGGAGTGGTGTTGTAGCAGCTTTTGGCAAGGGAATGCCTACTCTACATCTCATTAACGATAGTTGCTGGGATCATCTGTGGCGATGTATTTTGCGGCTCCTATCGCGGGTAAACTGGTGATATGGGCTGTTAGCACCAGCTTGTGAATAGGGTGTTAGTTTTATCGCAATTTTGGCTGCGATAAAGTTCTGATAACGCGGTGATAGTTCCTTGAAAATTTGCCCCATTGTCGTTTATAGTATAAACTCTATAAGGAAGTACATTCAAAAGAAATATTCTGTATTTAATGCCAATCTAAAAAATAAATTAAATTAAAAAGCCCACATTGAACCAGAGAAAGTAATTATTTTAGGAAGGTTGTGAACAGCATGCACAGGCTCCATGCAGTCACTCAAAGTGAAGGAAGCAATGTGTAATGTGGGCTGACCCACTGCCCCTGCCTGTATGTTGTGGTGGGTGGAAGAAAAATGAGAATGACAACTCAACAGACCAATGGATGAAGCCCACTGACCAAACGACCTTCCGTCCGTGTATATCTATGATTTTTTGGGAAAAACAATATCTAGGTAGACAGCTAAAGCTATCTCAAATGCTAAGCCTGAAGAGCTGCCTCCTACAGTGAGCCTGTGCCAAGACACAAGCACGTGCAGCATGAGAGCAAGACTTACAGCAGCATCTTAATGATGGAGTACCCTCTCAGGGTGCCATAGTCCAGACCGCTCAATTCTCAAGTCAGAACACAAGGCATGTTCACACATGGCTTGAATGCAGACACTACTGGCTGGTAAGTTGTGGAAAATGTGCTGATTACAATGATTTCCTTTCTGTCTGTTATATAGTGGGAGCGGAGCTATCCTGATGGGAGTAGATGTCCTGTTATCGGTTCTGGGGTGCACTTTCCCCGGGGGTGCGCATTCTCAGTGCGGTGGGAGGCAGCTGCGCATCCGTGCTGTTTTTTAGCCTGCCTAGACAGCTTTAGCTTTGCTACATATGAAGTACAGAAAGGGGCTTTGTATTATCTCTTGATGGCCACTGGCTAGTTTCTGAATGCTCACCACCCCTGCATGCTGGATCTTATGTGACAAACTAACCCAAGCATCCAGGTGGAGCAACAAGGAGCTGCCAGATCTTTTGAACTTCATAGAGCACTCTACATCAGTGTAATTACTCCAGTTGGCACATGCGCAATGCCCATCCCAATTCTTTTTAAAGGGTAGTAGAAGGTTTTTCTTGCTCAGAGAATTCCTCGAGGTGTACTGTTTCCTGGTTGAGCTTGGCAGTGATTCGGCAGATGTTACTTGTGGAAGGTCATAGCATTCTGTCAGACTCCACCATCGATCCAGCAGGAAGACATCCCCAGTCCGATCGTAAAGGCTCCACAGGGGCAGGGAGTCCACAAAATGGTGGCAGAGAACTAGACAGGAACCACCCATATAGATCTAGGAGTTGGGTTTTATGAACACACCAAGCTTACTATAGCAGATGTCAAGCTGAGTTTTGACAGATGCTTATTTTCACTCCATCTTTGACTCTTGCCAGTAAACTAGGAACTACAGGATCAAAATGGAGCAAAACGCAGTGCAGCACCCTCTAGGAAAATATCTAGTGCTGATGTCCTAGGCGTGCCTTAAGTGCCTCTACATTGCACTTTATAAATCCATCAAGAAGACATGTAATGCTTTCACATCTGAAAAGTGTCGCAGTACAAGCACACACCTTTCAGCAATTATTTAAGAAGCATCTTCTTGAAGAATTGTCTTTAATTTAAAGATAAGAATATGAAGCATCATTGCAACTCTAAAACCAGCATGATATTTATAACCTCTCAAAAGTACAGCCCCCCTGAGGTTCCTTGTATCTGTACAATAACCCACATGGAAGGCTAAATGGAAATGTACAATAAGTTAGGTCTTAGTTTCAGCACTCAATGTGAGCATCAAAGTTGGATTCTAGAGTGTTATACAGAGCCAGATACAAATCAAAATTGGCCCAGACAAATATATTCAAACCAGCCTCAAATTGCAGAGACTGACTAAAATGCCTTGGAAGTTGGGTGATGGCAGCCCATTCAGTACTAAAAAGTAAGGGGCATATTTATGATTTTTGTGGTGCAGGCGCAGGCCAGTGCAGCAAGTCACCTTGCTGCATGGCCCTGTATCACAGGCAAAGGGCAGGAATGCGCCCGTTCCTGTCCTCGTCTTTTGTGACGTTTTGGCAACCTAGCGCCAATGCAGGCACCCTTGCACCATGGTGCTGGAGTGCCTGTGTTGTAGGCAGGATTGTTTTGTGCAGGTAGGGACACATACCTGCACAAAAACAATCCAGAGAGGTTTTGTCCCCCTCTTTCTATCTGTGCCACAGACTGCAGCACACATCAAAAGAGGAAGCAACAAGGAGAAATAAAGATATTCTCTTTGCTGCGGTCATACTGAGGAGTATCTTTTTGGCACATTCTCAGGTTTACAAGGTTTTGTAAATCTGGGAATGTGTCAAAAACCATGAGAGATGTGTGTGAACACCATCACAACACCCGTGGAATGCCTACCCAGGGCAGAGTAAGGCAGCTCAGCGATTTGTCCTGCATTGCGTTACTCCTTTTTTTTGGAGCCACTCAAAACCATGTTGGGTGGTGCAAGAGTGACGCAAAGTGGGTAATAAATATAGCCCCAAGTTCTTGTCTATATTCTACTGAGACAATGCTAGACTGGCAGAATTGCCAGTTAGGGGGAGAGTTACATTCAACATCCTAATAGGGACTCACTCTACAGGAGTTAAAGTCAATTAACCTTTTGATAATGAGTCTTGTGCCTCCTGTAGGTAATCCTAATTAGTTGCTTCTGTTCAACAGATGAGAATTTACAGTCAGAAATTACATAAAAATATAAAAATGTAAGTGTGATTTATGCATGCCTAAAATGTCTTGTAACTTTGAAATGATTCGCAAGCTCTGAAATATCGGAAAAACAAATATTGTGAGTACAAGAATATTGTGCTGGCCACTTTCTATGGATAAGTGACGTTTTTACTATATTTAATTCTAAATATATGTACCTTGAAGCTTTATACATATCTTCAAGGTACAAGAAGATATGTACATCAGAGGAGTGTTTTGAAGAATTTCAAGTGATCTGGAATTTCACAAGTAGATTGCTTCGGTAAACTGTCTACAGGTCAAGAGTAAAACATCCCTAGTGACTCCCCAAATCAACGTTATCACAGCTTGAATTTAAGTTTATGCATTATTCATAATACATGGGCACGTTTTTGTGAGATGTAGCAAAGTCATTCTGTGCCCTGGGCACTCCCCCCCCCCAACTTTTTGCTGACTGGAACTGGTGGTAACTGACTCTGACTGACCCTGGGCCCTGTTTAACAAGGCCCAGGGCCAGTGCCAAGCTAAAAGACATTAGAATGCAGTTAAGACACCCAACATACACTAGGGTACACTATGGTATGGTGGAGTACCCCTCCTACTGGAGGAACGCAGGCCGGACGCAGTGTATCTTACGGAAACATGGCTAACGTCTGACTCCGACCCTGATGTGGTAGCATCCCTCCCCTCTGGTTATCAAATTACTCATCAAGATCGTCCAGACGGCAGAGGGGGAGGACTAGCAATCATATTCAAAGATCAATATCGCTGCAGACTTACCGTGGAAAACATCCCAGATTGTGAAAGCATAGCCTTCTCGCTGGAGCTTTCTCCCAATCACTGCTTCTCGGGCACATTGATATATCGCCCACCTGGCCCCCCCAAACAATTTCATAATCACCTACCAGCAATAGTGGCACCACGCATTAGCACCGCCGCCAACTTCACTGTGTTGGGCGACCTTAACTTTCACTTCGATTCACCGCTGGATCCCACGGCTACTACACTAACCGACGACTTGGCCGCGTTACAACTCACCCAACGAGTAAATACATCAACTCATGTGAAAGGACATCTCCTAGACCCAGTCTTTAGTAACTGTGTGGATCTCGTAGTTGAGCCCCCACTCCCTCTCCCCTGGACTGACCATTTCTTGGTGCCTTTCACCTGGTCCACCCAGAAACCCATCCCGGTAACACCCAGGACAAGACATGCTAGATCCTGGGCACGGATACAAGTAGATGAATGGACAAATAAACTAATGGAAGAACTTCCCCCTAATAACGAAGATCCATGCCTGGCAAACCAGGACTATGAAAATTGGATCTTGCACTCCCTCTATACTATCCTCCCTCTTAAGAAATCTACGGTAAAACGTTCCCACAAAACAGCACCATGGTACTCGGAAGCCCTCAGGAACAAAAAGCGCCAATGCCGAAAAATCGAAAGGAAATGGCGCTCAAACTATTCCACGGAGGAAAAAATTCGATATCGTGAGGAAATCAAAGCATATAAAGAGGAAATAAAAGCTGCTCAAGCAGCATACTTCTCTGACAAGATCCTAGCTTCAAATTCTAAACCCAGGGAAATCTTTCAAACTCTGCAAAAATTGACTAAACCTCCCCCCCCCCCAGTCTCCCAATGCAACGATCTGGCGGAATTTTTCTCGGCCAAAGTACATAAAATATACACTTCCTTCCCTCTCAGCACTACTCCTTTGACAGCTCAGGATACCATCCGGGGGTCAGACCTTGGGCTAGCCTCTTCACCCACACTTGACCACTTTCCCTGCATGGATCTGGAAGTGGTGGAATCTACGGCTCGGAAAGTAAAATCCGGTTCTCCTACCGACCCGGCTCCTCCAGAGGCCATGTTACTCGCATCTCAGACGGTCCTACCTATCATCAAGAACCTTCTGAATGCTTCCATTGCTTCTGGTATTGTCCCTCCTGCCTGGAAACAGGCAATGGTCCGAGCATTGATAAAAAAGCCAAACCTAGACCCATTGGACCTTGCCAACTATCGTCCAATTTCACTGCTTCCCTGGGTGAGTAAAATCGCTGAGAAGTATATCAACCTCCAGCTGGTTAGCTTTCTTGAAGATAACCAGCTGTTAGACTCCACCCAGACAGGGTTCAGACCTAAGCATGGAACAGAGTCCGCCCTCCTAATGGTCATAGAGGAGTCCAGGAAAATTCTTGATCAAGGAGGATCAGTGGCAGTGATCCTCCTTGATCTCAGCGCGGCGTTCGACACGGTCAGTCATAACACCTTACTGAACCGTCTTTCGAGCGTCGGCATTGTGGACAAGGCCTGGCTCTGGATTAAATCTTTCCTAAGCAATAGATCATTCCAGGTGTTTGACGGGCAGACAGTCTCCTCCAGCATACCCCTGAAATGTGGAGTCCCCCAGGGCTCCTCTCTAAGCCCCGCGCTTTTTAATATCTACATGAGGCCACTGGCTGAGGTAGTTCGTCCGTATGGAGTTAAGATCATCTCCTATGTGGACGACACCCAGCTGGTGGTCTCACTAGCGCAGGAGGCTCATCATCCACTCTCAGGAGGATTAACAAAATGCTTGGAGGAGGTGAAGGCCTGGATGACTCTGTCATCACTAAAGCTCAACGGTGACAAAACGGAGCTTATGCTCCTGGGCCCGGCTGATCCGACCTTCGTCAACTCATTATGGCCCACCTGTCTTGGCCCCCCCCCGGCGCCGAAAGAAAACATCAAAAGCCTAGGGGTATGGCTGGACAGGAGTCTCTCTCTTAACACTCAGGCCACAAAGCTTTCCGCCATCTGCTTTGGACTACTCAGGACACTGAAGAAAGTTCTCCCTCTGCTCCCAATGGAGGCAAAGCAAACAGCCATACAGGGCATAATACAGTCACGGCTGGACTCTAACAACGCCCTCTATCTGGGTGCACCAGAGTACACATTAAAGAGACTACAACTAGTGCAAAATTGTGCTGCTCGCACTCTACTGCAGATCCCTCGCAGAACTTCATTCAGTGAGGCACTAACCAGCCTACACTGGCTCCCAGTACGTAAGAGAGTCACTTTCAAAGCAATGTGTATTGCCCACCAGGCTTTCTGGGACTCGGGGCCCCAAATCACGCGTAGCCTAGTTAGCCAATATCGTCCAGGCAGAGAATTGCGCTCTAGCCAGGCTTTTATGGCAACAGTCCCTAGAATTAAAAGGACAAGATCAGGCGGAAGGATGTTTGCCTTCAACGCCTCTAAGATCTGGAACTCCCTTCCTTTTCATTTGAGATCCAACCCTGACCTCGCCTCCTTTCGCAAACAACTGAAAACACATCTGTTCAAATCTCCTTAACAATTTAGTTCCACCCCCCCCCCTCCCAGTTCAGCCAACCTCTATTATACTTCCACCTGGTTCCTCTAGCGCTTGGACGCCTCAGGGCAGCAATTCGCGCTCTAATAAATCCATTTTCATTCATTTCATTCATTCATTCATTCATTAATTCAAATAAATAGTCAAAAAAGTTCTTCTGTGCTCCTCTAAAAAACAACTATTGGGCCAAAATAATATTGGCCTTAGGTAACAAGAATATTTACAGGAAATGTAGAATCTCTCCCATGCTATACTCATTCCTTGTATGAGGAATAAGAAATGCTATCTATTGTAATTAAGGAATTAAAGTATCAGCTGTGTTTTATATGACATGCATAGGGTGACCACCTGGCATAAAGGCAAATTCTGGAAAGGCCTGTAACAAAGTCAGCACAAGGGATCAAAATTCAGAATAAAAAATAAAGACAGACATTCAAATTTCAGGACAAAAGGTGAATTTTACAGACACACCCAGAGAGGCATTATTACCCCACTACTTTATCAGTGTGTTAATTTACTATTTTCTACATAGCAGTATTTATTCACTATGGTCCATATGTCTAGGTATGTTACATCCAGGTGGAACATTGTGTCCTTGTTCAATGGTACATTTATTCCCTTGAGCACTGTGTCATGAGCATCCCTCCTACCCAAATTTAGTCAATTATTCTTGGAGAGAAATTAGAAGCAAAACTTTGAGTATGTTCTAAACATTTCACTAAGCGGCCGCATGGCACTAGTGTAGATGGTGGTGTTATCCCTTTCATTGTATTATTTTGCAAACCTTTCACTGCTCATCCCTAGTTCCTTCTTCAGACACCTAGAAATGTCCCTCATTTCTCTGATTTGGGGACAGGGACACTGCCGCGTAGCTCTTTCCACTCTAAAGCTACCCGTGACTGGGGAGGATCAGCCCTTCCGGACTTTGAATGCTATTATTTACCTTCACAGCTCCACTGGTTGGCTTGCTGGCTGTCTGGTGGCTACCTGCATATGACAGGGTATACCCATAAAGACTTTAAGGAGGACTTACTTTACTACTCATTGTTTCCTACTAACCATTCTAATCAACGCCAACTGGGGTTATTCCGCATGGCTTTCTTGCCTAACTAGAACTCGTAAACTCATTAACACAAATAAACCCTTTCTAAGGTCTCCCCACGTGCACAGGACGGTTTCGCTCAGGGCTACTCCGTCAGTGGCATGTTGCAGGACTTTCAAAATTGGGGGATTCATTTGTTGACAGTGAGCTAATGGATTTCCAAACCCTTATGGAGAACTTCAATCTTCACCCTGATCAATTCCTTACTTATGAACACCTTAAATAATCATTAAGTATCCTATTTCATGTTTGCCACCAAGCACCAACCTCAAACGCGTTGTACAAGACTTTCTACACCATAGGAACTGGCAGTAAACCTATACAATGGGCATACAGAGCTTACCTACAACATGGGGACCACTTCAGGACTGTCACCGTACTAACCCGGAGACTCACTAGGCGAAACCCCTACACAATGCAGGCTGGGCTAAAATATTACAGTATCCCTACAAAGAATCCCACTGCTCCGATTTTATGTATATTCAATTTAATATTCTTAACTGAACTCTCCTTACACCTACCCCAATTTACAAAATATACCTAGGACCCACAGCTGCATGTCCTCGCTGTATGCAATTAGATGGCGATTTGCTTCATATGCTTTGGTCTTGCCCCACACTCCTGCCATACTGACAGAGAGTTCTTACGATGCTGTCAAATACGAAGGGCTGTGTGCATTCTGTAGCAGACAAAGAATGAGGAAAACACCTTTCAGTGTTTTTGTGCTGGAATGTGCCCCTTCCTGCAAAAAAGCAATCATGCCACCAACAGAGACACCCATGCTCTATGGTGCAAGGGTGCCTGCATTGGCACTCAGCTGCAGTTTGTGCGCCGGCACTGGCAGAAAGGAAAGGAATGTGCTGTATCCTGTTGATATAGAGCTTTCCTGCCATTTTCTTTTGATTTAGGGCAGGGAAGCTAGAAGACTAAGGGCGCTGGCCTACACCAAAATATTGTTATTATGCCTCAAGTATTCTACGTACTGGTTCTTACCACATCTAGGCCACTCTACAAGGCCGTGATCCAGCAGCGGCCAGTGCAGGTAAGAACAGTGGAGCTGGGTGGGGGAGCCCTTACCTGCTCTTACCTGCACAGGCCGCTGCTGCAGTGGTCGAAGACGTCTATCTCCAACAAAATTACACTATTTTCCCACTATTACACTTTCATATATGCACCACATGGTTAACTCGTCTTATTCCCTACACCAATAATTAATGCAGTGGCGACTGGGCAGGATAAAGTGGAGGAAAGCTTATCATGGGTCAGTTTCTTGCCCTGAAAAACAATTTACATTTGTGCCCTAACTTTTCATAAATGTGTGCAGCCCAGCACTGCTCTTCTATAATTGTTTGATGTAATCAGTTGCTACATAACTGGCAAATGTCATGCTTTGTAACCTTTTTTGGCATTCAACAGTACATTTTTTTTAATGGCAATGTTTCAATTTAGTACAATCAGATCACAACACTTCATTGACATTTATTTGAAGTTTCTTTCCACACATCTTCCAAACGAAAATAAAATTCAGGAAGTTCAGTCTCCCTATCAGCGTCCTCCAAACCCGCCATCCTTGAACAGACTTTCGCCATGTTAGAGCACGAGGCCAGAAAAAGACTTGGGCTTAGGGTCACTCCATGACTGAGCCACCAAGGAAGAGGGAACGGGGACATGTACCCATCACTGACAAGGTAAGCACTCTTAATGTCCCCAAAAATGCCACCTTTCATGTCCTAGTGAGATTTTTTAACTCAGGACTTAACTCTGCAGAGCCTCCACAAACGAGCTGGAAATCCCTCTGAGTAGTAGAGGTTGCCAACTCAACTAGTGCTCAATGTGTGATATGGGTCCTTCACTGGGTGAGCACGTGAAGAGGGCCATCGCCATTTGAGTTGGCAGATCGGGTGCTCCACAGGGAATGGTGTGTGTGTGCTCTGTGTCATCTTAACAAGGTTTTGCCTCTTGCTGCTTCAGGAGCCCCTCTGCTCGCCTATGACCTCACCCATCAGCATAGCTGCAGTGGTCAGTTATCTCTGCTGCACGCGCCCGGACAACCAGGCGGCTCGTGCAGAGCTGGGTGAAGGGAGGCATTGCCACGCGCCCACTCCCGCCCTCAAGGCACAACTACTAAATATGTGCTGCTTGCTGCAGGAAGCGTCTGGTACTGTCAGACGTAAGTATTCCAGTGCTGCAGAAAAAAATGCCTCATCTCTCATATTAACAGCCTGTTAGTCTCGCAGGAAGTAGGATAACTGCCCCATTAGAAGCATGGCAGCCCTACAAACTACTGCCATACGGTCTCATTTAAAGTGCACCTTCCAGCAACTAGAAATAAAAGAATGCCACCAGCTGTCTCACTGCATGGAGTGTCTTTTTCCTGGAATTTCCGCCTCTTTCCTACAATAATCGTGATATATATATATATCTAGTATTGAAATGACATACCTCTTGGATATGTAATTTTTCAATGTGATACTTACTGTGCTGGCACCCCGTTTCAATTTATACATCACATATGGCTTGTTGGATTGCATAAATTGTGCTGCAGATCTTGATAACAAAAAATTGAATTTTAATGAGAATTCTCATTTTCTCTCTCTTGTTCTGTTCATGCTGAAGAGAGTAAATGAGACAGGGAGCGGAAGGAGCCTGGCACATGTCAGTGCTTGTGGCACTGATAGGGCACTTTTCATGTAACAGCTTCTTCCTACCCCTCAACATGTGAGCGAGTGCTGTTCCCCGAGGCACATGTGGCAAGGACCACGATACTCCGGAACTCAAGGTTAAAGGTAAATAGGTAATAAGTAAATAATATGTGCTTCCTTTTACTAGTAGGATTAGTTGTTTTAACTTTGTTAAGTTTGTGCTTTGAGTAGGCCTGGGCAGTAAATTCCATTCTGTTCGTGGAATTTGGGTAATTTCGCGTTCCGTGGAGAACGCGGACTTGCCAAATTTTTTGCTTGTTCGCGCTTTCAAAATGTATGTTCGCGAGATATTTCTCCCCGAGCACACAAACAGCATTTGTGAACAGGAAAAAAGCATCGCGAACGGGCAGAACAAGCAATTTCGCATCTTCACAGAATTTGTGTGTGCTCGCAGGGAATTTTTACCGTTTCGCAGACCTTTGCGTAGCGCGACTACGCAAATTCCGCCCACCCCTGCTCTTGAGATCTCATGAATATCCTTCAGGGCCTGATGTTCTACAGTTTGACGCAGAGTCAAAAGAAAAGGGCATATCTATGAAATATAGAGCATTCCTGCCCTCTTTCACAGTGCTGGCACACAAATGGCTGCCATGCGCTAACGGAGGAACCCTTGCACCATGGTGCAAGGGTGTCTGTTGAAATCAGGTTGTTTTGTGGAGGAAGGGACACCTTCCTTCAGATTCACATTTTGTTCTAAATCTGAGAATGGTAAAAATCCATGGCCGTTGAGTGGGAACACCCACCGCAACGCACATGGCATTCCTTCCTGGGACAGTGTGAGGCAACACAGCAACTTGTGCTGCGTTGCCTTATAGTATAGCTACTAGGCAATGAAGAGCCATGCAGGGTGGCTTTCCATGGCCTCGTAGATATGGGTAAGCCCAGTGCACCGCCAGAACATCAGAAAATGTGACGTTCGGGTGGCACACTTGGCTTGTATATAAGCCCCTAGTGTTTTGAATGGCAAGAGATTAATTGAAGTTGATTAATGAGAGGAAGATATGCATTTTTTGGGGGGGAGTGGTGGACATGTGTGTCTTTTAGTTGGATGTATTGGCTAGAAAAGAGGGAAGACCCTGGAAAGCATGTTTGGAAGTAAAAAGTAGAGAGAACAGTTTGTGATAAGTCAAGAGTGGAAGGAAAAGGAAAAGATTTTAATGATTTTTAATATATCCATATCAATGTCTATATTTATATCTATATATCTTTATCTATTATATATATATATATAATGGTTTTTTTTTAAAATAAAAAATAAATATGTAATTCCAACAAGCGGTATTTCGCCTGGTGCACTCCAGGGAAACGGTGATATTAGCAGTCCTGGACACTCTACGAGATAAAGCTGACAGAGGTTCCCCTAAGGCCCTGGTGCTACTGGATCTCTCTGCTACCTTTGACATGGTCGACCATGACATACTGGCGGACCGTGTCAGGCTGGCTGGCATCCAGTGTAAAGCCTTTAGCTGGATCAGCTCCTTCCTTGAAAACCGCTCCCAGGCTGTCCGCACAGCCCAGTTTACAGCACCTAGGCATAGAACAACCTGTGGGGTCCCGCAAGGATCCTTACTATGCCCCCACTTGTTCAGCCTTTACCTTCTCCCCCTGATTCAGTCCCTGAAGGTAAGGAACGTGACTACCTTTAATTATGCCGATGATCTACAACTGATGTTTACCATCGACAACCCACCAAACCAAGTCTCCGAATTTCAGGCCACCATGCTGTACATCTGCCACTGGATGGACCATAACCACTTAAAGCTTTATCCAGGACCGACGGAGTTAGTCCAGACAGGGAGCAGTCACAAGTTTTGGGGTCCACACTATTGGCCTACGGAGCTTGGACCTTACCCCATCCCCTCCTCCTCTGCCAAAACCCTGGGTGTCACTCTAAATAATGACCTCTCATTCAGAATGCAGGTCGGATCAGTGATCTCGACCTGCTTCTTCCAGCTGTGAAAGATCAGAAAGATCAGCCGATTACTCACAGAAGGAGCTCTGATACAGGTCGTGATAGCCACAGTTCTGTCACACTTGGACTATGCAAACTCAGTCTACCTGGGCATGCTGCTCTTCCTCGCCAAGCGGCTGCAGATGATTCCAAACCAAACGCCCACAATGATCCATCGGCAACCTAGGTGGCAATCTGCCTCCCCTCTCTTAAAGAAACTACACTGGCTCCCCATTGCTCAAAGCTGCACTTTTAAAACAGGCTGCTTGATCTTCAAATCTCTCTACGGCCATAGCTCCAAATTTATAGACGATCTGATATAAGGTACACTTTCTAGCGCAACCTTCACTCAGCTCACCTCCTGCTACTGACTACCCCCACCTTTAAGTGAAAATAATACCTCAGGGAGGGTGCAGGTTCGCCTCTCTGGCTCCAAGACAATGGAATTCCATCCCCTTGGAGATTCAGTCATGCACTGACCTACTGAGCTTTAGGAAAACTCTCAAAACATGGCTGTTTGGGCAGGCCTTTGAATAATCTCTCCACTGGACGCAGCTAATCCTAAACCAGCGCCATGAAACCAACGGATGTACGTGCGTTTTACAAGCCTTTATAACATAACATAACATATAGGCATTGAAAAATCTATGAAAATGGTGTCAACAGTTTAAAATGTTAGGAATATGCATAGCAGGAAGAGGTTGAATCCTCTGGGATGAGTATTAAAGCTAAAGCTCTAACAGAAGGTGTTGGACATGTTTGTGTTAAGGTACAAAACCAGGGCTGAGCTAATGCAGCAGGTTCAACATTTCAGTACTTGGGAGAATTCAGAGCACTGATGAGGGATTGTATTGTATTACATCATTTATATAGAACATACTACGTCTATGTGGGGCCCTGAAGCGCTTACCTATGTGTGTAGTAAGCTACGCCATGTAGGGTGTGTGGTTGGAAGGGTGCAGTCTTTAGTTTGTGATCCTATGTGGTAAGTGTTTCAATGGCGTGAGTGAGGACTACCAAGTGAGGGTTATCGTATTATGGGACGCAGCACATAGCAGAATAGTGGATGAAGAGGTGTGATTGACAGAGGCGCGGTTTCATGGTTTTCAGTGTTCTGGGTAGCTTTGAATAGCTTGTCAAGTACTTTTGTGGCATTTCTTAAGATTACAGTCTGCTCAGATGGTTACAGCACTAGGTTATTGTAGCTGAGAATTTGCCTATAGTTGTGGCACTGCATGTTTGGAGGTAGACAGAAATGGAGAGATCTTCTGAGATGGACATCATTACTATCACACTCACGCCTTAGGGAACTGATGTTTTGTGGCAACTGATTCATATTGTAGGGTCAGAGGACAAAATCCTTGCAGCACTGGCCCTGTCACCTGTACCCCTTGCAGAAGCATCTATTGACCTTCTTGACTGAATTCACACATAACTAGTAATCTGTAGTTCCCGAAGAGTGTGATTGTGCTTATTTGTTGTGTGCATGGAAACTGGGTGCATTATTGTTGGAACCCGAAGGTCTCTGGTTGGCACAGGTAGGCACTTGTGACAAGCAGGGACCCTGAGCTCCAAGTCAGGGCAAGGGAACTACTCCTTCGAATAACCCCTGCTCACCCTCTAGGTAGTGTGGCGCGAGCAGACAAGGCTAATCCTCAGGGCGATAGTAAGTTAAGCATTTATGATTACACACAGCAAACCCACTGACCCACCACAAATGGACACCAGTCGAATGGTTGTATCAAAAATACGTATACTTTATATAAAAGATAGATTCAAGCAGATTTAGTACAAGACCAACAATAACGTTTAGCGAATGGGTGCCACCAGATTAAAAATAGGCAATCTTAGTCTCTCAAGGTTCGTTGTTCGGCAAGGTACGATGACAGGGAAATAAGAACGTTGCGGACCCTGGATGCGATATGAACTCGAGACGGAGTTCAAGTGTACCTTGCTGTGGAAGTCCGAGGCGTTTCAGGCGCGGCTGGTGAGGGATGACCCCGAACGAGGCCGACGGTTCTCCACAGGATCTCTCCGGCTCGGTCCACCTCGAGGAGCGAGGCTGGGGAGCTAGACTGTGGAGGGTTGCGGCGATCCGGGATCGATGCAGCTCAAGGGGCGAGGCACCGTTCAGGCCTGCGGGGCGGGCTACTTCTTAGCACGCGGGTTCTGACTCGTGGATCTGTGAGAGGCGTCACGTTCACGGGCAGACGGGTGCAGCACCAGGCTTCCAGTACCACTGTACGGGGAGGCCTTTCTGGAGGTGCGGCACGAGCCTTGGTATGCAGGAGGACAAAGCGAGACAGTCGGGTACGCGTCGACGTACGGACCGTCCGAGGCTATGGGAATGTCCTCCGTGCAGATTCCGGCTGGAGAGATGAGAGGTACACAGTCGCGCTCCGTTAGCGGCGAGGTGACAGGAGAGCAGGCGGCCCGGCACTGAAGCGGAGAGCGACTCAGGGATGAGCGAGGCTCTCTACGGCGGGGCGACCAGGCTCCGAGCTGTCACGACCTGGGAGGGGGCGAGGGCACCCGAGTCACAACTCTGGTGAGGGAATAAGAACTAAGGCCCAACAGCAGACGGGCACAAGCAGATAGAACCCAATGGTCCTGGGGTTCCGTTCAGGGGGCAAGCTCTCGATCAAGCCCTTGGAGATTGTTTCAGGCACAAGTCTTCAAAGTCCTTTCTGGTCCTTTCCTCTCCGTTCTCAGCAAGGCACCACTGCAGGCCATTCTAACAGGATACAGACTGGTTTCCGTCCTTCAGCTTCTCTTGGTCCTTCTAGTCAGGCAGAGGTTCGTCGTGGTCAAAACAAGATCTGATTTGTGAGGAGCGGAGCTCCTACCTTTATACTAAGATTCTTTTGTCTTTGCAGGCCAGGGGGCCTGAGCCTGGTTCAACCCAGTTCTGGAGCACTTTGTTGACAGGACGCTGCCGTCTTCTTTCAGAGTTCAGGGCAGAGACATCAGACGCTCTGCGGGGCGGTGGAGCCAGCATTGTGGTGGAGGAGCACAACCCTATTCAGAGCCAAGGTCTACTCCGCCCACCCATCCTGGTGTAAGTACTCTATTCACCACCTGGAGCACCCGACTATCCCCGGGAATCTCCCAGCCCTGTCACTCACACAAACCCAGACAGCCGATACACATCCTGGCAGAGGCGGTTGAACAGTTAGGCGAGCAAAGGCTAACTTTCTAAAAGTAGTGTTTGCAAACACAGGATATTAAAATAAACCTTACTAAAGGAAGTATTTTATTATTCTGAGTTCAGGCATACTAAACTCGACCTGCTACCGGGTTCTCGGAGCCTGCCGGGACTATAGCGTGTAATAGCTCCGACAGCTCGTCTGGCCTAAGAGAACCGGTAGCCCTTCAATAGTGAAGAACCAAAAAGGGCAGCAATTCACTACTAGGACATGCCACACTCGGTGCTTGTCCTACCCTACGCTCGCAATGCACCCTGCCCGTAGGCCTCTCATAGGGGCGAATGATATGGAGGTTAGGGAAGGTTCAGGGACTGGCAAGTGTGGGCACTTGCGCAATCAGCGTGCAGTACGAGACTGTACGCGGGGTCAGCAATGGCGGACCCGAGACACATCTTACGAGGCCGCTTCCGTGGGTGGCGCAACCAGCGCTGCAAGCCCACCAGCAGCATTTGTATCTACAAGCCCCGGCACTCCTCGTGCACGTTACTGGGGACTGACAGTAAACCAAATAAGCCAATCATGGAGATCAATTGTACATACACCTTACATTGGGAGCACTTGCACTGCGACATGGATTGGCCGTGGCGCAGTGCCCTGAGCATCGAATACGAGCAAACCATCGGAGGCACATCAGCAAAAAGAGGGAGGGAGACTCACACCAAGGTGCCAGGTCTAACACATGTCCCCTCCAGCTGAAATGTGGGGAGAACTACCCTTGCCCAGGGAGTTCCTCATCACTAAGGCGGAAAAACCTTGATAGACAGTCAGCATTGGCGTGGTCTATGCCAGGGCGATGTTCCACCGTAAAGTCCATACTCTGTAGAGAAATGGACCACCTCAACAGTTTCGGGATCTCACCCCTCATTTGCATCAACCATCTGAGGGGCCTGTGGTCCGTCTGAACTCGGAAGTGAGACCCAAACAAGTAGGGTCTTAGCTAACCCTGGGCGAAGAACTACGCTCCGTTCGCGGAGCTCGCGGAGTTTCGGCAACTCCGCGTTCAGCGGAGAACGCGTAGCTGTCGATTACTCCGTGATCCGGTGCGTAGCGTAGTTCTCGCGCGCTGAATACCATTATTGCGTTCGTGGCAATGGCTTACCTTGGTTCTGCGTTCGCTTTTTCCCGGTCGCGTGTGCCACCATGTTTGTAAACCCTCCCGCACAATCCCGTGCGACTGTGCGAACGCGATAACGTCATTTGGATGCGCGATAGCGTCATAAGGACGCGCGAGGATGCTTGTTGGTAAGATCGAGTTGCCGAACACGCAGAAACTGCAATCTTGCACAGAATAACTCGCGAGCATGTTAAAACCATAATAAATTACCATTTTGGTTAGCAAAAAAAGTGAAAAACCCCTTAAAGTTGTACCTTTGGCTGTATTTTTTGGGGGGAAGGAGTCCTCTTTTTTGTTTCTACTCTTTTTTTGAAGAGTAAGCAGGAAGGGCCCTTGAGTTTACAACTTCCTGTTCCTGTCCACCAGGCTCCTCCCAGTGCTTTGTCCATGTGGTGCTCACTTTCATTTGGATTTTGAGCTGGAAGGATCACTTTCTGTGTGTGTTGGCTGCATTACTGCTTTTTCTTGGATTTATTGAGGAATTTTGGATTTGGAATTCTCTTTTTCAAGTAAGTTTGAGTAATGTATGAGTGAGTATGATGTAGACTTGTGTTTGTTTGATTTGAGATTTTTTTTAACTACAGTATTCAATCCTGGATTTAAATTATTGATGGAGGCCTGTACTTTTATGAGGTCCCAACTTGTATTTTTTTTTTAATATCATCCAGGCTACATAGAGAGGTACCCATGGGTCCAATCATGTTTCTGTGGTCTGTGTTAACATTTTTATTTTGTATTCCAGTTTGTAAACAAACATCATGGATGGCTTTGGATTATGGTCATTATGCATTAGCAATGTCTGTTGTGGAATTTCTGTTTGTGTAATTTAAATGTTTTTATTTTTTTAAGCCAATAGCTGACCCTAGTACTCCATGTAGTTAGTGTGTAGGCATGCTTGAGTTCATTGTATTAACTTTCTGTGGTTGGCCTGGCCATGTGTTGGCGGCCATTTTATGTTTCCAGCCACTTTGCTCTTGCCATAGGCCTCCAACCTTGTGGCCTACTCTGCCAGTAGGCCATAGGTACTACTCATAGGGTCATGAAAGTTAATCAACTGTTTTTGTGGTGTACCCTTAATTTTAAAATCATGGATGGCTTGGATTGATTTAGAAAATCTTATTTTTATGTGTGGGGTATTTCAGGTTTTGGGTGTGTTTAACTAATCTGTCAATTTCTGCCATTAGGTAACCCTAGGAATACAGCTTGGGTAGTTTTGGTAACTTCGCACAGTGTGAGAACGTGACCTTACATTTTTTGTCTTGTTCGCGCGCTCAATGTACTTGCTCGGGAACGCGATAACGACGTTTTATTCCATTCACGCTGCCGAACACGCCGATTTTGCAATCTCGCGAACAATATGTCTCGAGTTGCATAAAAGTTTCTTGAAAATGTTGAATGTGTTTATTGTGCTACAAAAAGTCCTCATTTATGTTGTCATTTGGTTGTAGTTTTCTCTTTTTGAAGCATGGTTGGACCACTTCCAGTTTCTGTCCTCTATGTAATGATTACTTGTTTATGGGTGGGGTGACCAATTTGGGCGGTGGTGTGTCCATTTTGTGAAGCAAAGCATTGTCCCTTTGCCATAGGCATTTATTGTCTGTCTTCTCTTTCTTTTCATGTTGTTGTGGGTGGCCAGGCCATGTGGTGGGGGCCATTTTGTGTGTACTTCCTTTGTGATGATTTTGCCATGTTGTTGTTGGTGGCCAGGCCATGTGGTGGCGGCCATTTTGTGTATGCTTCCTTTGTGATTTTGCCATGTTGTTGTTGGTGGCCAGGCCATGTGGTGGAGGCCATTTTATGTATACATCCTTTGTGATTTTTCCATGTTGTTGTTGGTGGCCAGGCCCTATGGTGGCGGCCATTTTGTGTGTCCTTCCTTTGTGCTTTTGCCATAGGCATCCAAGGTTTTTGACTATTCTGGCAGTAGGGCAGAGGTACTACTACTCATAGCCATAGGTGCATTAAAGTTAATCAACTCTTTTTGTGGTGTATCTTTAATGTGTACATTGTGTATGGCTTTGGATTGCTTCAAATTTTTTTTTTATGTGGGTACTTTTCAGCTTTTGAGTGTGTGTAACTAATATGGCACTCCCTGCCAGTAGGTAACCTTAGGAATACAGCTCGCGTACTTTTGGTAACTTCGCACAGTGTGGACACGCGACATTACATTTTTTGTCTTGTTTGCGCGCTCAATGTACTTGCTCGGGAACGCGATAACGACGTTTTATTCCATTCGCGCTGCCGAACACGCCGATTTTGCAATCTCGCGAACAATATGTCCCGAGTAGCATAAAAGTTTCTTGAAAATGTTGAATGTGTTTCTTGTGCTACATAAAGTCCTCATTTATGTTGTCATTTGGTTGTAGTTTTCTCTTTTTGGAGCATGGACCACTTCCAGTTTCTGTCCTCTGTAATGATTTCTTGTTTATGGGTGGGGTGACCAATTTGGGCGGTGGTGTGTCCATTTTGTGAAGCAAAGCATTGTCCCTTTGCCATAGGCATTTATTGTCTGTCTTCTCTTTCTTTTCATGTTGTTGTGGGTGGCCAGGCCATGTGGTGGGGGCCATTTTGTGTGTACTTCCTTTGTGATGATTTTGCCATGTTGTTGTTGGTGGCCAGGCCATGTGGTGGCGGCCATTTTGTGTATGCTTCCTTTGTGATTTTGCCATGTTGTTGTTGGTGGCCAGGCCATGTGGTGGAGGCCATTTTGTGTATACATCCTTTGTGATTTTTCCATGTTGTTGTTGGTGGCCAGGCCCTATGGTGGCGGCCATTTTGTGTGTCCTTCCTTTGTGCTTTTGCCATAGGCATCCAAGGTTTTTGACTATTCTGGCAGTAGGGCAGAGGTACTACTACTCATAGCCATAGGTGCATTAAAGTTAATCAACTCTTTTTGTGGTGTATCTTTAATGTGTACATTGTGTATGGCTTTGGATAGCTTCAAATTATTTTTTTATGTGGGTACTTTTCAGCTTTTGAGTGTGTGTAACTAATATGGCACTCCCTGCCAGTAGGTAACCTTAGGAATACAGCTCGCGTACTTTTGGTAACTTCGCACAGTGTGGACACGCGACATTACATTTTTTGTCTTGTTTGCGCGCTCAATGTACTTGCTCGGGAACGCGATAACGACGTTTTATTCCATTCGCGCTGCCGAACACGCCGATTTTGCAATCTCGCGAACAATATGTCCCGAGTAGCATAAAAGTTTCTTGAAAATGTTGAATGTGTTTCTTGTGCTACATAAAGTCCTCATTTATGTTGTCATTTGGTTGTAGTTTTCTCTTTTTGGAGCATGGACCACTTCCAGTTTCTGTCCTCTGTAATGATTTCTTGTTTATGGGTGGGGTGACCAATTTGGGCGGTGGTGTGTCCATTTTGTGAAGCAAAGCATTGTCCCTTTGCCATAGGCATTTATTGTCTGTCTTCTCTTTCTTTTCATGTTGTTGTGGGTGGCCAGGCCATGTGGTGGGGTCCATTTTGTGTGTACTTCCTTTGTGATGATTTTGCCATGTTGTTGTTGGTGGCCAGGCCATGTGGTGGCGGCCATTTTGTGTATGCTTCCTTTGTGATTTTGCCATGTTGTTGTTGGTGGCCAGGCCATGTGGTGGAGGCCATTTTGTGTATACATCCTTTGTGATTTTTCCATGTTGTTGTTGGTGGCCAGGCCCTATGGTGGCGGCCATTTTGTGTGTCCTTCCTTTGTGCTTTTGCCATAGGCATCCAAGGTTTTTGACCATTCTGGCAGTAGGGCAGAGGTACTACTACTCATAGCCATAGGTGCATTAAAGTTAATCAACTCTTTTTGTGGTGTATCTTTAATGTGTACATCGTGTATGGCTTTGGATTGCTTCAAATTTTTTTTTTTATGTGGGTACTTTCAGCTTTTGGGTGTGTGTAACTAATATGGCACTCCCTGCCAGTAGGTAACCTTAGGAATACAGCTCGCGTACTTTTGGTAACTTCGCACAGTGTGGACACGCAAAATTACATTTTTTGTCTTGTTCGCGCGCTCAATGTACTTGCTCGGGAACGTGATAACGACGTTTTATTCCATTCGCGCTGCCGAACACGCCGATTTTGCAATCTCGCGAACAATATGTCCCGAGTAGCATAAAAGTTTCTTGAAAATGTTGAATGTGTTTCTTGTGCTACAAAAAGTCCTCATTTATGTTGTCATTTGGTTGTAGTTTTCTCTTTTTGGAGCATGGACCACTTCCAGTTTCTGTCCTCTGTAATGATTTCTTGTTTATGGGTGGGGTGACCAATTTGGGCGGTGGTGTGTCCATTTTGTGAAGCAAAGCATTGTCCCTTTGCCATAGGCATTTATTGTCTGTCTTCTCTTTCTTTTCATGTTGTTGTTGGTGGCCAGGCCATGTGGTGGAGGCCATTTTGTGTATACATCCTTTGTGATTTTTCCATGTTGTTGTTGGTGGCCAGGCCCTATGGTGGCGGCCATTTTGTGTGTCCTTCCTTTGTGCTTTTGCCATAGGCATCCAAGGTTTTTGACTATTCTGGCAGTAGGGCAGAGGTACTACTACTCATAGCCATAGGTGCATTAAAGTTAATCAACACTTTTTGTGGTGTATCTTTAATGTGTACATTGTGTATGGCTTTGGATTGCTTCAATTTTTTTTTATGTGGGTACTTTTCAGCTTTTGGGTGTGTGTAACTAATATGGCACTCCCTGCCAGTAGGTAACCTTAGGAATACAGCTCGCGTACTTTTGGTAACTTCGCACAGTGTGGACACGCGACATTACATTTTTTGTCTTGTTCGCGCGCTCAATGTACTTGCTCGGGAACGCGATAACGAGGTTTTATTCCATTCGCGCTGCGGAACACGCCGATTTTGCAATCTCGCGAACAATATGTCCCGAGTAGCATAAAAGTTTCTTGAAAATGTTGAATGTGTTTCTTGTGCTACAAAAAGTCCTCATTTATGTTGTCATTTGGTTGTAGTTTTCTCTTTTTGGAGCATGGACCACTTCCAGTTTCTGTCCTCTGTAATGATTTCTTGTTTATGGGTGGGGTGACCAATTTGGGCGGTGGTGTGTCCATTTTGTGAAGCAAAGCATTGTCCCTTTGCCATAGGCATTTATTGTCTGTCTTCTCTTTCTTTTCATGTTGTTGTGGGTGGCCAGGCCATGTGGTGGGGGCCATTTTGTGTGTACTTCCTTTGTGATGATTTTGCCATGTTGTTGTTGGTGGCCAGGCCATGTGGTGGCGGCCATTTTGTGTATGCTTCCCTTGTGATTTTGCCATGTTGTTGTTGGTGGCCAGGCCATGTGGTGGAGGCCATTTTGTGTATACATCCTTTGTGATTTTTCCATGTTGTTGTTGGTGGCCAGGCCCTATGGTGGCGGCCATTTTGTGTGTCCTTCCTTTGTGCTTTTGCCATAGGCATCCAAGGTTTTTGACTATTCTGGCACTAGGGCAGAGGTACTACTACTCATAGCCATAGGTGCATTAAAGTTAATCAACTCTTTTTGTGGTGTATCTTTAATGTGTACATCGTGTATGGCTTTGGATTGCTTCAAATTATTTTTTTTATGTGGGTACTTTTCAGCTTTTGGGTGTGTGTAACTAATATGGCACTCCCTGCCAGTAGGTAACCTTAGGAATACAGCTCGCGTACTTTTGGTAACTTTGCACAGTGTGGACACGCGACATTACATTTTTTGTCTTGTTCGCACGCTCAATGTACTTGCTCGGGAACGCGATAACGACGTTTTATTGCATTCGCGCTGCCGAACACGCCGATTTTGCAATCTCGCGAACAATATGTCCTGAGTAGCATAAAAGTTTCTTGAAAATGTTGAATGTGTTTCTTGTGCTACAAAAAGTCCTCATTTATGTTGTCATTTGGTTGTAGTTTTCTCTTTTTGGAGCATGGACCACTTCCAGTTTCTGTCCTCTGTAATGATTTCTTGTTTATGGGTGGGGTGACCAATTTGGGCTGTGGTGTGTCCATTTTGTGAAGCAAAGCATTGTCCCTTTGCCATAGGCATTTATTGTCTGTCTTCTCTTTCTTTTCATGTTTTTGTGGGTGGCCAGGCCATGTGGTGGCGGCCAGTTTTGTAGGTACTTCCTTTGTGCATTTATCATTGGCCTCCCAGCTTTTGGTCTGATCTGACAGTAGGCCAGAGTCCCAGAGGTAGTAGTTAGCGGGGGTGCTTTATGTAGCTGTTTCCATTCGGTCTATTCAATTAACACCATTAGGGCATGTGTGTATGGCATTGCATTCCCAAATGTGTTGTCTGGGCAGGGGTGTAGGTAACTTTTTGTGTGTTTGATAATTTTATGCCTTTGGATGTGTTTTTGCGGTGTAGGTTTACAACCTCTTAGCCATGGGGTATTTTTATTCCTTGCATTAACCTGTCATGTCTAGCAGGCATCCTCCTTTTTCTGTCCATATTATATAGGCCTGCTTGACTTTATTGGTTCTTTCTGGACTTCATGTGGCTGGGAGCTGTGGTGCTGGTAGTATTAGTCTTCTGTTTTGTCTTTTATACATTGGCCTGTGTGTCTTTCAATTGTTAATGTTGGCTTACTGCTTGTTTGACTGATGTTGTTCTGCCTTCTTTGCTTGTAGGTGCACAAAAAAAGACTGAGGAGGTGCTGGTTGTTTCCATCCATCGCCCGTTCTACTGCCAGACGGACGTCCTTCAGTTGTACGCCACGTGTGGTGTGTGACTCATCTGACCAGACATCTCTGCAATTTGTGCAGCTGTGTGCTGACATCAGAAGAAGATGGGCCCTAAGAAAGCTACCAGGTCCTCCACCACCAAGAAAGTTGCTGAGAAGAAGGAACAGAAGAAGGAAGTGTCACTTAAGTCTGGTATGGACCCCAAAACCTTTTTTGGGACCCCAAAAGGTACGCCTGCAGCAGCGGTGTCCGGGGTGCAAGCTGGGGCCAGCACATCCGCATTAGTGGGGGCAAGCCACCAACCCAGGGCCAAGCACATGATGAGGGTCGAAGAGGTAGCCAGCCTAATGTTTGGAAGCAGTGATACTGAGCCTGAACTAAACTTATCGCTGTCTCAAAGTAGTACACAATCCACGCAAGATGGAAGTGCTCAACAACCACCGCCAGCAGTAGATGTTCAACAACCACAACCACGGCCCGCAATAGGAGTTGTTCAACCACAACCACTTCCCGCAACAGTTGTTGAACAACCACAACCACCGCCCGCAATTGGAGTTGTTCAACAACAACAACAACCAAATCCCACAATAGTAGTTGTTGAAGAACCACAGCCCGCAATAGTACTTCCTGAAGAACAACAACCACCATCTACGCACGCAATAGTAGTAGTTGTTCCTCCCGAAGTCGGAGCAGTTCAGGAAGTAGAGCCTCATTCCGAGCAAGAAGAAGAGGAAGCCACTTCTGGAGGTGATCTATTGTCTTGCAATTCACCAAGGGAAAGGAGGGTTAGTGCATCGAGTTCTTCGCCAAGCATCCCTTCCGATGATCTTGATAAGGATTGGCAGCCACAACTATCTGAGCATTCAAAGGAGAGACATCCCAAGACCAGGCTAGGAAAAAGGAAGTTTCCAGCAAGGCTTGAACTTATGGAGGCCGATGTAGGTGAGCAGGATACTGCTGGTGATAAAGACGGGTCTGACACTGTCATCATCACGAGCGTTATTCCTGGTGCAGAGGATGTAGAGACCAACATTTTCACCCTATCCAGAAAGGCTGCGATTAGTGATGAGCAGGTAGCACGCATAACTCCTACACACTCAACACCCAAAGTAACACCAGCTCCCATTTTTTCATCAACGAAGGCCCGGCAGCATCCGACATCCAGCACAAGCGCCACTTCAACAGAAGGAGGTAGTGGCAGTACTAGGACTGAGCTGTCACATAGGGAAATTCAACAAAAATCCTCCAGTCCATCCGGCATTGGAAGTGGGTCCTCCTCTTCCTATGGCAGGAGACAAAAGTTTACCTCCCCAGTGTGGGACTTCTTTACGGTTCACCCAGGTCAGGAGAACATTGCTGTATGCACCATTTGTCATGTCAATGTTAGTCGTGGTAAGATTGGTACAAACTATGGTACTGGAGGCCAAACGACCCATTTGAAAAAAACACACTTAATCAGGTGGGAGAACCACCTTGCAAGCTTAAAAAATGTGAGCACTGGTGTTTTGGAGGGGATACAGTACTACAAGGTCCACTCATGGTTGACCAGGAGGTAGAAGAAGAGGGAGACGATGAACTTCTATCTGGGAGTGGTACACAAATGAGCCCTGTCGCCAGCACTGGAGTGGTAAAGTCCACATCCTCCGCATCAGCAACTTCTCAGTGGCACCAGAGTCAGCCGGAGACACCAAGGAGTGCAAAGTCTGCGATGCAAGGTGGTCCGTATAGCATAGCTGAAAGAAATACAAAGCAGTGGACCATTACTAGCATGTTTAGGCAGGAGGGAAAGTACGAGCGGAACCACCCAATAGCACGTTTGTACAATGCGAAACTTGCAAAAATGTTGGCACTGGACCTTCTCCCATTTTCATTTGTTGAGGCTGTGGGATTTCGGGAATTAGTGGCAACACTCTGCCCAAAATGGAACGTTCCCAGTCGCTACTATTTTGCCAGAGTTGCTGTTCCAGCACTACACCACGACGTGCTGAAATTGATTGGGAAAGCTTTACAACAGAGTGTTGTCCATTGTATCCACCTGACAACAGACATGTGGAGCAGTTGCGATGCTACAGATTACATGTGCATCACCGCACACTGGATCTCTTTTGCAGGTGTTAAAGACAAGTTAACTTCAGGCCTTGACGTTGCTGGGATTTTTAATGATACTCGCAGACATGCAACTGTAGCCATGTTTGCTATGGAGAAAAGTCATACTGCTGAAAACATTTTGTCTGAGTTTAACACCAAGGTCTTTGAATGGCTGCAACCAAGAGGCCTTAAGATTGGTTTTGTTGCCACCGACAATGGCAGTAATGTAGTGAAGGCAATTAGAGAAGGACATTATTTCAGGGTACCCTGTTTGGCACACTGCATTAACTTAGTCGTGCAAGACTTTCTGAAAACTGAAGCCAAAGTCAGCAACATACTGACCATCTGCAGAAGAATATGCACGCATTTTAACCATTCTTTTAAAGCAAGGAAGCTGCTACGGGTCATTCAGCGTGAGCATAAATTGCCAGCCAAAGCACTGATCCAGGAGGTCCCAACACGTTGGAACTCTACTTAATTCATGCTTGAGCGTCTCTTTGAGCAGTACATACCACTGAATGCTTATGTCATGTCAAGAAGATTAGGGGATCCTACTGTTAATCTTAAAGCCCTGACCGTTGAGATGTGGCAGTGGGACCTCATTAAATGCTTCACAGAGATGCTACTACCTTTTGAGGTCTTCACACGTGCAGTTAGCAGGGAGGACTGTACTATGGGCCAAGCCATCCCATTGTTGTACATGCTTGAGCAACAGCTGAAGGAGGTCTGTGAAACATACGAAGGTGACGAAGAAAAAGTTGATGCATATACCTTGGCCAAGGCCTTAGCCAACCGCTTATCTCTAAATGCAAGGCTTCAAATGATTGTGTCAGGTCAACATTACATAACTGCAACAATGTTGGATCCACGGTACAAATTATTTGTCAGCAGTAGCGCAGTAATTCCTTTTTCAGATGTGGATGTTGCCAAGTACAAAACTTCCATAGCTGCGGAAGCTAATGATTTAGAAACTGAACGGCTGTTTCTTAAAGGCCTGCCAGTGCCAGCCCAGGCCAGTCAAAGTACTCCTGAGGCAAGTTCTTCAGAGCATGAGAGCAGTGCGTCTGCTTCCCAGCAGGCACCAACAGTACCAAAAGCAGCACCTACACGATCTGATTCAGCAGACACAACCAAAAGCATAACTGCTTTTTTTCTACAGAAAGGGATGGGTAAGTCCGTTGCTGTTGCAAAGGGGAAAGAGGACCAGCAAAGCCGAGCCCCAATGAACACTGAGCGGATGGTTCAGGCCTATCTGGATGACACAACAGAGGTGTTCATGGAGCAAAGCCCATTGGTCTATTGGTATGAAAGAAGGAGACAGTGGCCAGTGCTGAGCAGGCTGGCGATAAAGTATCTGGCTTGTCCTGTAGCCAGTGTCTCTTCTGAGCGGGTTTTCAGTGCTGCTGGTGCCATTGTATAAAGAACAAAACAGTTGCAAATGCCACTAATTTTTCAAATTAAACATTCGTTAAGTGAACATACGATTGAAACAATATGTTTAATGAATTAAATTCTGCTTGTTTTAATTTTTTTGCATTTTCATTTGAACACTTCTATTTGAAAATAGTTTTCACATATATTCTACAAATATTAAAAACCTGGAGTGCACAACAATTATCATATACAGTGCTCACAGACTTGTTGAATATTTACAATATAATACAACTTCCTTACCATTCAGTCTTCACTCATACAACACTCAATCCACTACAAACCATACCGACTAACAACAAAACATAAATGATTCGAAAAATGCTGTAATAAATCTCCAGCAACAGAAGCCAAATGTTTTTTTCAATCTGAACAAATATTCCCTTATTAATAAAACAATTGTAGTTTTTTGGGCTATTAAAGGGGTCTACGCGTTTCGAACTACCATTCTTGCGTAGTTCTCTTCAGGACCAATCTTGCGCTCGACAAAAACAAGCTGGAGGAATTGTGATCCCAATTTGGGGATTTTCAGTGCGCTCACAGACTGGCCTGGCTCGCCTATCTCGTTCAGGCGGGTCAGGCGCGGTGTATGTAGAAACGAGTCTATCGCCTCATTGTCCTTGTATTCCTTAGTATTCACTCGTAACCGTTTGCACAGGTCGCGGCTGAGTCCCGTCTGTGTCACTGGGAGTCCGGACGCTACACTGAATGTAGGCACTTCCTGGTACAACTAGTTATTATATTGTAAATATTCAACAAGTCTGTGAGCACTGTATATGATAATTGTTGTGCACTCCAGGTTTTTAATATTTGTAGAATATATGTGAAAACTATTTTCAAATAGAAGTGTTCAAATGAAAATGCAAAAAAATTAAAACAAGCAGAATTTAATTCATTAAACATATTGTTTCAATCGTATGTTCACTTAACGAATGTTTAATTTGAAAAATTAGTGGCATTTGCAACTGTTTTGTTCTTTATACAATTGTGGCAAGCAATGCCCGTGGGAGCCCATACCCAGTGGTTTTGTGTTTATTGCTGGTGCCATTGTGACATCGAAAAGGACTAGTGTCTCCCCCAAAAGCGTGGAGAGGCTGACAATGATAAAAATGAATCAACACTTCATACCACCGGACTATAAAGTACGTGAATCAGAGCAGGATGAAGAAAGCGAGTCCGAAGACATCATCACTACTGGGTTACATGACCTACTTCTGTCTGAACCCCCAGAGTTTGAGGACGAACTCCTCTTCCCTGACAACTAGGCTTTTAAATTGTTACTTTCTCCCTTCCTTTATTTGTGTTATTTTCTTATTAAAAATGGCTTTCTGGTGCAAAACTGCAAATAAAAACCACAACCAAATCCATCCCCACCACTGATTCTTTTTATGTACCTACTGGAGTTGCACGCCTGTGCATTTGTTGACTGCACTCCTCAGAGTCTTGCTCCATCTTCTTGACTCCCACTCAAGTCAATACAATTCCATCTTGCCAGCCATACATTTGATGTTGTAGATGGAGTATAGTACAATAATGTAGCCTCTAACAGTCCCTCCATAACAAGTGAACCATACAGTCATGACTACAGCCATCCTCTTTTTCATTTGAAATCTGCAACTCATCACTGTCTTACTCTTAAGGCTACCATCTCTGTCTGCAGGCATTCATAGACGACTCTTCAGTGTCAAAACTTGAGCAGGCAACCACAACTGAAGTCAACTTGTTGTGACTCGTCATTACTTTTAAAAGGCTCGGCAGCATCTGTGATCAATCATCTGACAGTGAAAGACAAGAGCAAGACAGGTATATTAAATGAATGATGCAATGCATTGCATTGGATGTTTAGCTGACTGAGCAAATGTGCATGGAATTAAAGTATACTAGTAACTTCAGACTCACGTGATAGCCAATTTTTCCATGTTATTTAATAATATAAATTTTTTACGCACTTGTGTTCCTACTACTACAGGTGCAGTCAGGACTTAATTTATCGTAGTCACTCACTACAGACTGAGTTGCTGTTGGACTAGACGTGCCACACCTGATAATGATGGTGACACCACCATATCTTTGCAAGCTGTCAGGCAGTTGGATCTGAGCTGATTGATGTACGATGTTTCTTGGAGTGGAATACAAGGTAAATACAAATAAGAGGCACAGCACAGTAGACCCAGGCTACTTCATGTGTGTGCACTGTGCAGTGGTAGAGTACAATAGTGGTATGATTGATGACTGAGAATGACGCATTGATTTTGTTGATTAATTTTGAAAACGCTAGGTTGCTTTTTTATGCCCCTTTCTCTGGCTCAGTCAAATTTTTAGGGAAATGCAGTTTGTGTTACGGGCGACCCTGTGTCGTGGCGTGGGTCTGTTCTGTGCTGGCTCCTGTCTTTTCTTGTACTTCTAGATTAATAATGATGTGCAACTAGTAGACTTATACATACCATATTGTATCGAAGCCGCCTCAGTCAGAAAGTCCTCTCTTACGACTACTCCGCTTGTATTATTTTTATGATCTTCACTGTATTACAAATACAATTTGTTTAGGTCATTCACATTCTTTTGTATTTGCCTTTTCTTTTCCAATCCACACAGGCTGGACGTTTTTCACCCACTGCTATTATGAGCATCAACTCACCCTTACCACTAATCCTCATCATCAAGCAATTGGATGGCGGGAAACCAAGAATGATATTCAGCGTGTCCTTTTCCTACGTTTATTCCTTACATTCATTGGCTAGTGGATCATCAACATCATAAATTATCGTCTTCATAGTTTTGCTTTTGTTGTCTCCATGCGTACTGTTTTTCTTTCTCAAACCTTTCCCAAACCCCCGTACCCATCCACTCAACAAACCCTAACCCTCTTCCCCCGGGCTGCGTGGTTTCATTGAGGTGTGATGTTTGTTACATTAAATATACACCAACAATTTGATCACGCGCTTGCTGGGGCAGATGTGGTGAAAGCAACAATAGTGAAATTTCAACAAGGCATGGCCAGGATCTTCTTCTGCTTCCCAACTCAAGCTCTGTGTATGATGCCAAATAATTTACCATTACCATCAAACAACGAATACATCTAATTGGCGTCATTGTTAGGTTTTAAGTTTACAGCATTATGATTTAGAAAAGTTTGACGTTGACGTGAGTAGTACTACAACTACAGTTGAACTTCTTATCTTCTCTTGCACTTATTTTCCAGTCCCCAAAAGCATTGTTTTGTTTCAGTTTAGCAGTTGCAATATTGTTTTGGATCAGTGATGTAATGAGTGTACTTCTACCCCCACATTGTCTATCACGCAAATGACTGCCTCTTTCTTTTTGTCTCAAAATGCTACTGGCAGGGTCTGTCTACTACTACTATCACAGAAGTTCAGAACCACAGATTCTTCTCCATTGTCTTGTGAATCAAATGCAGCCCTTGCAGTGCCACACTTCATCATCAATCATCATCAGCAATCACAGGTAAGATAAGTTTGCTGTGAGGTGTATAACGCAAGACAGACTGGTAGTTCTTCTATACTAGAAATATAACTCGGTGAGGGTTGACCGCATCTATCTGTCTGCATGTTAAAGATGTGGCCAATATATTTTTTTATTCGAAAGCACTGTCCCCTGACCTGCATGGCCAATTAAACCTTGCGATGTTGCACAACGTACATTATTTGGTGAAACAGTCCCCCCTCCACCCTCCCAACAAACACAAATGAACTTCAAATGTTTTCTTTTGAAAATAACTTTGTGTCTCATTTATTTTACCATAATATAAAGAAAGATGATACAAAAATAAAATATATATGAAATCTTACCCCACAGCTGTCCCTACCCTCCCCTAACCCCAACCAAATTTCCAAGTTCAATGTAAACCCCAACACCCAATTCCCACCCACCAACAAAAGGATTGAAAAAGGGGCAAACAAACAGGGTACATCTCAAAGCCGGCGGGCTTTCAAGTGTTTGTCCACAATGAGCTTCACCCGCTCCTCCATTTCATCCTCGAGCCTCGCTACCCGGAGGAGAATCTTTTTTTGAAAATCACGGCACCTACACTGGCATGCATGTTGTGGGGGGCGGCCGATGATGAAAAAATCCGGCGGCGGGCGGCTGCCTGACCACGGCGACGTACTCCTGCAGGCTTGGGGGCCGGGGCATTGGAAGAGGCAGCAGCTGCTGCCGCCACCTCCTCCTCCTCCTCGGCCTGAGCCACCAGCCGGCGGTAGGCCTCAACGATGGCCTGCAGTTTCCGCTGCCGGGCCCGGACTGCCAACTCCTTTCTTGTTGGTTTTGAAGGAGTAACTATAAAGAAAGAGACAGAATTGTTGTAATCCAAAATCCCAGCAATTCAAGAACACAAATGTATTCAACACATAGTGACACAGTACAGTAGCACTAGCAAGCAAGCTGAGTACAAAAAATTGTGTTGCATCTACGGCCTATATAATGAATTTGTTGGACTTTTTGGAACGGCATTTTAGCCTGCCCTAGTAGCATGGGTGTACTTCAACGGTCGCACACATATGAACAACTGTCTTTTTCATATCTCGTTTTATATCATATACTCTGCTTCCGGGAACAGTCTCAAACTAGCATTAATTAACAGGGGCAGCTAGTAGTAAATGTCTAGTAGAGACTATCATTCTTTATATCGCGCAACAAACCTTAGGTGGTTTGTGTTTCACCAGCAACGACCCATACATCCAGTCGTCCCCTCCTTCCCTTGCCTTTGGGTTTGACCAAAACACCGCTGCTGAGACTATACTAGCCACCAATATTGGGTGTGTCTCCCAACCACGCAGGCAGCTGTGTTTTCCCCTTTCCATGCTTCCACAACAACCCATGCATCCGACTGCTATCAGCCACCTGCATTGCTGATTCCAAAGTATACTTCTATATTAGATGATTGGTGCTTTTTCCTTGCTCCTTTCATCATACTTAAAATCGATCTCCTTAGTCTTGTTAATCCATCGCGGTCATGTTGTGGATAAGACTTTTAGTCTGCCACCAACCTTTCACAGCTGAGTTGTAGTCAGATAGAAGAGGCCTGTTATTTTATCAATTCTCGCCGGTGGTAATGCTAAGCATGGTAAATTTGGTAATGACAAATAAAGGTGGCGTCATATATTGTCCAGTAGAACTTCAAGTTCGAGTACAGTGAGGAAGTTTTCCCCTCCCACCAAGTAATGCGGATCACTATTGAATGTAACTTACCATCGCCCACCGCTGTTGGATCCTCCCCCACTGCTGCTGGTGCTGGTGTAGGTGCCTCTGGTCATCCTGTCCCCTCCGGGATCGCCTCTGCTGACGCTGCGCCGCTGTCCCCGTCGGCACTGGTGGATGGTACCGGTTCTGCACCTATAAAAATAAGTACACCTTTTTAGATGGATGCACAGCCCCCATTGTACTTGTTCACCAAGAATGGAGTTCTGCAAAACAGTTAAGTACAACGTAATCAGTAGTAGTCCACATTGCATAGTACAGCAGAGTCATTTGTTATGGTATGGTACCCAAGCTCATCTCATCTGCTACTCTAGTCCTTGGAAATTTGAACTGAACCATGTAACCTTTGTACATCAATGTATACAGTTTTGCGCATGCTACCTCGCAGCTTGTTGCGCAGTACGAGAAGATGCCTTTGAGGCCACATGATTGTTCAATGCATACACCTGAAGAGGTTGGAAAATAAAAAGGCCCGTATTTACTTTTTTTATGTGGATTGTGGAATCGAGTTTGCTTAAAGGTTACACCTTTTTTTTAGCATGACTGGAAAAAACTTGCATAAATGTATTTCATACTGTCTAACGTGCACCACTTTTGTCATTATTTTTCGGCAGATGAGAAGATTTCCTTCTACGAAGCAGAGATTTCCAGAGCTTACCAAAAAGAGGCATATGTAACCAGTATACGTTCAATGGTGAGGGGTCTCCGACATTTCCCTATTGTGCACTATTAGCTGTACAAATGTAGATTACTTTATTCAGCCTTTTTTAACTCTGGATTTTTTCTGGTGGGCCCCTTGACGTATTTCACGGAACAACTTAAAAACATTGATGTTACTTACTTACTTCTAACAAAATAAAGCTTTTGAAGTACCACATTGACTCTGAAGTATATTTTCAGTGTCTGTTGTCTTGTAGACTTACACGAGTGAGTGAGCAAAAGGGGGTTACTTAGGTTATGGATTGTGTAATAAAAAAGCATTGGGCATCTTGGTATTGGGGTTCAGGAGTGGGATAATTGAATAATTGACCAATGACTGAGCCTATATAGGTTGTCGTTCAGTGAATTGTGGGTTCCTCAGAGTTCTGTGACTGAGGTGTAAGTAAGGTCCAACCTGCCTATCCCCAACATCCAATTTTCTGGTGCATACATAGTTATGTATGTGACTGCATAGAAGAATACCCACAAGAGTAGTAGTGGTATACTAATGTTTACAAAATACTAGACCAACATCTGGATGCATACTTGGTTGGTGTCAATTGGCAAAGCAGAGACATTACAGAGGAAAAAGCATAAGACAGGAGAGGACCCTGTGCCTACAGCTATTCTATCACAGATTTTTTGAAAAGATTAATACCTTAACTAAAGAGTGGGCAACAGGGCAAGCTTACCTACAGACAGTCTAATACTAGTAGTAGCACAGAGAGTCATAGCAGAGGCTCTTTGAAGGAACAGAAAGGCAGGGACAGATACCCCAAATTTTGAAAACATAATGAAAATCAAAAAAGCATTTGTCAAAATTTATTTAGGAAGGAAATGTCATTAATTGGTTGGAAAAAAAAGCTCCGTTAGAAAGTTAGGGAAATATCATTGTTCCAAAAGAAAGCACTGTTGGACTTACTGGGGACAGCAGCAGGATCCTCAGTAGAGGAGCTCTGTGCCTGTGGTTCACCTGCCGACTCGGTCCCAGCCTTCTGCTTGCCCCTGGGTTCTGTGGTTCATGTAAGAAATAATAAAGAAAGAGAAAAACATTGAGTGCTGTGAAACATAGACATCATTTCAAAAACCACTGCTAGAACATTAAAAGAAACAAACATTGATCTACCAAATGACTACTGCCTTGCAGGATTCACTGACTGTATACTTGGAGAAAACAACTAAAATGTTCCATAAACATTCTGCTTGCAGATTACTAAGTAACACAGAGGCAGTAACACCTGAACAACACCACCGATTCAAGAATGGGGTAAGCAATTATCTGTAAGTAGGCATTTCTTTTTTATTTTTCCCAGCAAAATGCATAGATAGTTCGGCTACTGACTGAATGCTACTGCTGCTAAGCCTACCCACTCACTAAACAAACTACATCAGTTCTGGAGGGCTGAGGCAGGGGCAGCTCTAGGCTCATGGTGGTCCTGGGCATGGAGCGTAGGTAGGGGGCCCCGGAAGAGGAGGTCGGGGCGGAGCACGGAGGCCAGTGAAGTGGGGGGAGTCAGGGTGTTTGGAAGTGGAACAGAGCCGGAGGCACCAAATCCCTGCAAGGGGCCGCCACGCAAATATGTATCCATCCATCCTCAGAGGATTATTAAATTAAGGATATATATTGATGTGGTGGCCCCTGGCGTTTGGTGGCCCTGTGCAGTTGCACAGCTTGCACATGCGAAAGCCGGCCCTGGCTGAGGTAAAGTAACATTAGCATTCATTGCCAGAGGAGGATTCATGCAGAAGAGAAGGCCGTGAAAAAAATGATACAATATGCAAACTACGTACAATTATCCATCCACCGCTATTTCACTGACGGACAAAGGAAGGACAAGACTCTATTAATAGCATTAACTAACTTCAGTTCTCTACAATAAAGAAAATCTCACATCAATAAACAGCAAAAGCTAGCGCCAAGTTGAAACAACACGCAAGAGTCAGTGAAGAAGAGCAGCACAGACCAGTGTCATACAATTACAGTAGATATAACGGAATACATCGGAAATGTAACTAGGAGCACCAGTCATCGCGTTACTTATTCAGCCAAGATTTAGAAAGATACAATAACAATACTTATACTACAATAGATATATATATATATATATACATATATATATATATATATATATATATATATATATATATATATATATACATATACAATTATACACACACTTTTTTTTTTTGGGTAGCCACTCACCAAGACCCACGACCTCGACACCAAGCAGGTCCAAGAGGTCCTGCTCCCGGTCCAAAATGTCTGCCCAGCGGTGGGTCAGCTGATGGTGGGTACGCCGGATACCGGAGCAGCGGAAGACTGCCCGGCGCACCTTCGCCCACCGCCGGAGACGCTCTTCAATCTGGTAGCCGAGGTCAAGGGGAGGAGGCGCTGGAGAAGAAAGACCAGGGCAGCCACCTCCTCCTCCCCAAAAAGTTGGCGGGCCGTCACCCCTGAGGGGCGCATTCTGCCGCAAGGCAGCCGGGTTTTTTTGGGCACAGGCGCCTTGCACTTTGAGCCGCCGATGCTGCTGGCGCCCTTCACCATGGTTCTGGGTGGAGGGGAGAAGAAAAGTTCAAGACAAAAAGGTAGGGGAAAGAAGAAGCAAGGTAAAAGAAGGAAGTAAAATAAAACAATAGAAAAGTTGAAAAAAAGTTGTAAAAGTAGAAATGAAATGAAAAATATAAACCTAGGCACAGAGAGAGATAGGTAATAACTAAAGAAAGTTTGAAAAAGTGGGTAAAAAGATCAGGATTGAAGAGATATCAGCTAGATGCTAAAGTAGGCCCAAAACCATAGCCAGAGTGTGAAATCCAAGATGGCTGCGCCCGTCACGACCACGTGGGTAGGTTCGTGCGATATTTAGCGCGATCACGCACTTTTGTAGTGCGAACGGGAAGATGAGTTCCCGAACATGTCTTGCACAACCCGAACATGTGACTTGTGACCCGGAACAGGAAATAAGGGAACGCAAGCGGGCGGGACAAACCTCTTGGGTAACTTAGCGCGCTAGCCATCCCGAGCATGCAGGCAGCGCCCCGAACACGCGCACCGCGCTCCCGAAGATGAAAAACGGCACGCAAACGGGTCTAGCAAGCAACTACGCATGTCCGCGGAGCTACGCGTAGGTCGCGGAGTGCAAGTGCGTCTTCGCTTAGCTCCGCGGAGTGCGGCTCCGCGAACTACGCCCAGGGTTAGTCTTAGCTTCTTCAGGGCCCAGACCACAGCGAAAGCTTCTCGCTCAATCGCACTCCACTTCTGTTCCAGTGGAAGTAACCTTCGGCTGATGAAGGCCACAGGGTGATCCCAGCCCTCCTCAGTCGTCTGTGAAAGGACAGCCCCCAATCCCATGCTCTGAAGCGTCTGTCTGCACTACAAACTCTCTGGAGAAATCAGGAGCCAGGAGCACGGGCGCCGTGCACATGGCTTTCTTCAGGGTGTTGAAGGCTTCCTGACAAGCGTCGGTCCAGATCACTTTCCGGGGCTGCTTCTTCAAAGTCAGCTCTGTCAAGGCGGCAACGATGGTGCCGTATCCCTTGACAAACCTCCTGTAGTACCCGGTGAGTCCGAGGAAGGCCCTCACCTCCGTTTGGGTCTTGGGGGCTTCCCAAGCCAGGATGGTCTGAATTTTGGGTTGGAGGGGCGCCACCTGGCCGCTCCCAACTTGGTGTCCCAAATACACCACGGATCCCTGCCCGATCTGGCACTTGCTTGCCTTGATCGTGAGGCCTGCCTTGCGCAGAGCCGCCAACACTTCCCACAGGAGTCGCAAGTGTTCCTTCCACGTTCCGCTGAACACTGCGATGTCGTCCAGGTAGGCGGCACTGAACTCGTCCAGTCCGACTAACACCTGGTTGACCAACCTCTGGAAGGTGGCAGGGGCGTTTTTCATCCCAAAGGGCATAACCCGGAATTGGTAGTGCCCATCTGGGGTTGAAAACGCTGACCTCTCTTTGGCCCCGTCAATTAAGGCAATCTGCCAGTACCCAGACGTTAAGTCAAATGTACTGAGGTACCGGGCAGCTCCCAACCGATCGATGAGCTCGTCCGCTCTGGGGATGGGGTGCGCGTCGGTCTTCGTGACCGAATTGAGTCCTCGATAGTCCACACAGAACCGGAGTTCGGGTGTGGCTCCCGGCGTCGCAGCCTTCGGGACCAAGACCACTGGGCTGGCCCAAGGACTGCTGGAGGACTCAATCACCCCAAGAGCGAACATCTTCGAGACTTCCTCTTTGATGCAAGCTCGCACCCTGTCAGTCACGCGGTAAGCCTTGTGCTTCACCGGCAAGCTGTCCCCGGTGTCCACGTCATGGACGCACCAATCTGTGACACCCGGGACCAGGGAGAACAAGTCAGAGAATTGCCCCAGCAACTGGCGGCAATCGTCCTGCTGTTCGGGGGTCAGGGAGGGTGAGAGGTTAACTCCATCCACTGACCCATCTCGCTCGGAGGCCACCAAGAGGTCTGGGAGAGGCTCGGTCTCCTCCTCCATTCCGTCATCGGTAGCCAACAGCATGCCCACTTCTGGCCTCTCCAAGTGGGGCTTAAGGCGGTTAACATGTAGGACCCTCAAAGGGTTCCTGGGAGTTTGCAAGTCCACCAGGTAGGTGACAGGACTCTTGCGCTCCACAACCTCAAATGGACCCGTCCACTTATCCTGAAGTGCACAGGGCTCCACTGGGGCCAAGACCCACACCTTTTGTCCAGGCTGAAGCTCTACCAGAGTGGCATTCTGGTCGTACCACCGCTTCATCTCCTCCTGGCTGGCTTCCAGGTTTGCCTCAGCAAGTTTCCTGAATCGCCTGGTCTGGTTTCGGAAGGCCAGCATGTAGCTTTATACATTCTGGGGAGGTTTCCTGGGAGATTGCTCCCAGCCTTCCCTAACCAGACTCAGAGGTCCTCGTACCGGGTGACCGTACAGAAGCTCGAAGGGACTGAACCCGAGCGACTTCTGGGGCACCTCTCGGTACGCAAACAGTAGACATGGTAAGAGGACGTCCCACTTACGCCTCATCGGTCCTTCTAGGCCCATTATCATGCCTTTCAGGGTTCGGTTGAATCTCTCAACCAACCCGTTTCCTTGGGGGTGGTAAGGGGTGGTGAACTTGTACGTTACACCACACTCTTGCCAAAGGGATTTCATATAGTTCGATATGAAATTGGTACCTCTGTCAGACACCACCTCTAGAGGGAATCCTACTCGAGAGAAAATTCCCATCAGTGCTCGTCCCACCACTGGGGCCGTCACTGTTCTCAGAGGGATGGCTTCAGGGTACCGGGTGGCATGGTCCACCAAGACCAGGATGAACCTGTTGCCCAGGGCTGTCTTGGGGTCCAGAGGCCCCACAATGTCAATTCCCACTCACTGGAATGGGGTACTGACGACGGGGAATGGTTGGAGGGGAGCCTTGTTCTTCCCTCCGCACTTACCGCTTGCCTGGCAAGTCTGGCAAGTTCTGCAATGAGCGTCTGAGCTCCGATGCATCTGGGGCCAGTAAAAGTGGGTGACAAGCCTGTCATAGGTCTTGTCCATCCCCAGATGTCCTGCTAACGGCACATCGTGAGCCAAACCCAGTAGGAAGGCCCTGAACTTCTGGGGTACCACCAGCACACGGGCTGACCCAGGTTCAGCAGCCTTAGGCTCTGAATACAGGAGATCGTTCTCCCAGTACACTAAGTGAGTTCCGGACCGAACACCATTGGCCTGGTCTGCAGCCTGCTGCCGCATACCCGCTAGAGAAGGGCACGTTCTCTGCTCCTCGCAGAATTCCTCCCTGGAGGGACCTCCTTCTTGCTGCCAATGGGTCAGCTCAGGCAAGTCTCCCAGTTCGGCGATCTGTTCCCCCGTAGGCTCCAGGGCATTCCCCTCAAGGTCTGCTTCCTCCTGGGCCATAGGAACATCGGGGACCGGCTGTCCGCGCCCCCGGTGCTGCCTCTCTAAGGCCGGTTCCTGGGCCTCTCCCTCAGGCTCCAGGACCTCTTCAACACCCCTACTGGCTGCCATGGACCGTGTGGTCACGCACGCCCAGTCGGGTAGACCCACCATCCGCAGATGAGCCGCTTTCTCCACCTTGTCCCAAGGGGAGTTCTCCAAATCGTTCCCTAGCAGACAATCAACAGGCATGGAGGTCCTCACAGCGACTTGAAGAGTACCTGAGACCCCCCCCCACTCAAAGGGAAACTGAGCCATCGGACACTGGCTCTCTGAATTGTCAGCATTGACAACCCTACAGTAGGCGTGCGGTACTACCTGCTCCTGAGACACCAGGTGCTGCCTCACTGCAGTCACACTGGCTCCTGTATCTCGAAGAGCCTCCGCCTTCTTACCGTTGATGGTCACTACTTGCGCATATTTCTTAGTGTTCTTGGGCAGGTAGTTTTCGGGGACCATCTCACTGTCTCCTAGCGAGACTAGGGTCATCTGAACGGGATCCCCACCCATTTGGACGGCTACTTCCTCCCCAAAGTTAACGTTAGCTTGTTGCCGGGGTGGAGCACCAGTGGGTGCGGGTTTTCCAAAAAGACGACACTTAGGGTCAGTGGCAATGTGACCCAGGTCGCCACACCTAAAACAGGTGATGGGCCCCTTCGGAACAGGTTTACCTGTCGGGGCCCCGGTTGATTTCGGGGGTGGGGAAGACTGAGAACCTTTCCCTTGGTTCCCTTGGGGATTACTTTGGGGGCCTTTCCGGAACCCTTTCTGTTTTCCCTTGTCCCCCCCACTCTTCTGCTGGGGACCCTGCCCACCTTTGGCTGAGTCTCCCACTGGACCTTTGTGGACCCTGGTGCTGAGCCAGCGGTCCGCTTCCTCAGCAAGCTTCCTCGGGTTGGACAGCTTGCTATCGATCAGGTGTTGGCGTAGCTCAGGAAAACAATTATCCGACAAGTGCTCCCATGCTATCAAATCAAGCAGCCCTTGAAAATCATTTACTTTGCTACCCTTCACCCAACCATCCAGCGCTCTGCAGAAAAAGGTCACATACTCCACATACGTACCCCCTTGAATCTTGACACATTTCCTAAACCGCTGTCGGTACATTTCAGGAGTTAAACCAAACCGATTCATCAGGGCTTCTTTCATTCATGGGTAGGAATTGGACTCTTCGGAAGGGAGATCTAACAGGGTATCCCGCCCCTCGGTCAGGAACCGTCCCCACAACCCAGCTCCCCAATCCTTCTCAGGGACCCGGTGGGAAGACATGGCTACCTCGTAGGCTCGGAACCACTGCCCTATGTCATCTCCCTTAAAGAACTCCTTCACCACATCTTTCGGTACGTAGACCCTTGGCTCTACCTGGGCTGGCGTTGTGCTGCCACCAGGAGCTGAATCCAAGCGCTTTGCTTTCAGCTCCAACTCTCTCATTCGAACTTTGTGCTCCAGCTGGAGCCTTTTTTCTTCCATGGCCATCTCCACTTCATGCGCTCTGATTGCGGCCCTATCCGCCAGCTCTTCTGACGACGGGCCTCCCGGTACCTCACCAATGCTATCAGGTGGATCCACCACCACCCGATTGGCTGGCTCTCTCGACTCCTTCCAAGCCGTGAGTGCCTTGATGCGCTGGGCTCTGGATCGGAAGCCCGCCTGGGAAACTCGAAACTTCTCACACAGGACTTTCAAGTCCTCCAGTTTCATCTAGTCGAGCTCTTCCCAGTTAACGTCGTCGATTCCAGAGTACACATAGAGTACAATGGAGGGTGCTGGTGCCGGAAGTGAACCAGGCATGGTTGGGAGATTGGAGATCTCTCGGCGAGAATGTAATCTGTGGCTACGTTATTTGGTCTGCTCTCACTACGTGGTGATCAGTAATTTACTGTATATAAATCATAAATGCAAATCCGAAATCCTCACCGCTGCCTCCAATGTTGGAACCCGAAGGTCTCTGGTTGGCACAGGTAGGCACTTGTGACAAGCAGGGACCCTGAGCTCCAAGTCAGGGCAAGGGAACTACTCCTTCGAATAACCCCTGCTCACCCTCTAGGTAGTGTGGCGCGAGCAGACAAGGCTAATCCTCAGGGCGATAGTAAGTTAAGCATTTATGATTACACACAGCAAACCCACTGACCCACCACAAATGGACACCAGTCGGATGGTTGTATCAAAAATACGTATACTTTATATAAAAGAAAGATTCAAGCAGATTTAGCACAAGACCAACAATAACGTTTAGCGAATGGGTGCCACCAGATTAAAAATAGGCAATCTTAGTCTCTCAAGGTTCGTTGTTCGGCAAGGTACGATGACAGGGAAAAAAGAACGTTGCGGACCCTGGATCCGATATGAACTCGAGACGGAGTTCAAGTGTACCTTGCTGTGGAAGTCCGAGGCGTTTCAGGCGCGGCTGGTGAGGGATGACCCCGAACGAGGCCGACGGTTCTCCAGAGGATCTCTCCGGCTCGGTCCACCTCGAGGAGCGAGGCTGGGGAGCTAGACTGTGGAGGGTCGCGGCGATCCGGGATCGATGCAGCTCATGGGGCGAGGCACCGTTCAGGCCTGCGGGGCGGGCTACTTCTTTGCACGCGGGTTCTGACTCGTGGATCTGTGTGTCACGACCCACGGAGGTGGGTAGTTTTGAACACTGCCTTGAGACGTTTCTTGCAGGTTGGAAACTACAGTTCCCATGATCCTTGGCACTGCGCGCGACGCCTCAGCATGATGACGTCACACGCGGAAGCTTCAAGACGGAGATGGGGACTACAGCGCTTCGCCGTTTATTCTGATTGCTGGTTGAAGACACGGTAGGATTCAGATTTCCTCGAGTTCCAGCGTATCCTTTAGTGAGGCTTTTGCCTTGCATGCATCGGATTTCCTTGAGTGTTCCGTTTTTGAGCATTGCTCGCTGTTACGGAGCAATCGCTTGTGGTTAACGGAGCCCTAGGCTGAGGCTCCGTCTTAGCGTATCCGAAGAGGTTTTGCACAGAGACTTTCCCGCTGGAGGTTTCTTATTTTGACTTTCCGGTTTGGAGAGCATTGTGCCTAGGGTCGTTCTTCTGCCCGGATCCGAATATCAGACTGCATTTCTTTGTTACTTCAACTGCACTTCAGACTCAGTGACATTGTTTACAAATGCCCTCGGGAACAGTGGGGTATTGACTTTATCGTTGCTGCATGAAGTGTTGATGCTTTGTTATTTTTTTTGTTCCATATGTAAGTGCCTTAAAGGACATGGGATGTGCTCATGTCAAACAACTGGTCCATACATATTATACTGAAGACGTATTCAGTGCTCTGGTTATATAAGCGCTCATGTACATGTATGGTCAAATATTTCTATATCCCAGTATCCTGTTTGAACCACTCACAGTATGATCTTCTGGTGAGGTAAACCTGGAGGTCTAGTACATTGTGGTTTTCTGGTTCTAACGCTTATTTTCTATTTTTATGAACTTCTTACAACAGGGGTATAATGAGCTTCGCCTGGCAGGCTATTTTCCATTCTGCCCTCTGTTGAAGCCTTTGATGTTATCACTATTGGTACGTGTTTATCACATTGGAGTGTTCTTAGAGAATATACAGTCTATCAGAAAGATAACCTATAGTTTCTTGCATTATAGATCTGTGATATATGTACTACCAACTGATTGCCAGGCAAAGCCAACCTTTTTCTTCTCTACAGGTAATAAGTGTACAAATACCTCTATAGAGTGGGGAAGTACATTGTGCATAGTATTTGGGTTACCTGTTTCTACTGTGTGTGCTTGGCTCATGGTGTCTTGTTCTCGTTTCAGCTTCCTATCCCCGCCGTTCCCTTCCTACCCTTCCTGCTATCCCTCGCTTGACCACTTCTGTGTGTCTGTGAGTATTCAGACCCAGGGGTTGTCGAGAGGTGGAACCCATATAGCATCGTACGATCCTGAGGACACCAAGGACCTAACACTGTGAGAGGCGTCGCGTTCTCGGGCAGACGGGTGCAGCACCAGGCTTCCAGTACCACTGTACGGGGAGGCCTTTCTGGAGGTGCGGCACGAGCCTTGGTATGCAGGAGGACAAAGCGAGACAGTCGGGTACGCGTCGACGTACGGACCGTCCGAGGCTATGGGAATGTCCTCCGTGCAGATTCCGGCTGGAGAGATGAGAGGTACACAGTCGCGCTCCGTTAGCGGCGAGGTGACAGGAGAACAGGCGGCCCGGCACTGAAGCGGAGAGCGACTCAGGGATGAGCGAGGCTCTCTACGGCGGGGCGACCAGGCTCCGAGCTGTCACGACCTGGGAGGGGGCGAGGGCACCCGAGTCACAACTCTGGCGAGGGAATAAGAACTAAGGCCCAACAGCAGACGGGCACAAGCAGATAGAACCCAATGGTCCTGGGGTTCCGTTCAGGGGGCAAGCTCTCGATCAAGCCCTTGGAGATTGTTTCAGGCACAATTCTTCAAAGTCCTTTCATGTCCTTTCCTCTCCGTTCTCAGCAAGGCACCACTGCAGGCCAGTCTAACAGGATACAGACTGGTTTCCGTCCTTCAGCTTCTCTTGGTCCTTCTAGTCAGGCAGAGGTTCGTCGTGGTCAAAACAAGATCTGATTTGTGAGGAGCGGAGCTCCTACCTTTATACTAAGATTCTTTTGTCTTTTCAGGCCAGGGGGCCTGAGCCTGGTTCAACCCAGTTCTGGAGCACTTTGTTGACAGGACGCTGCCGTCTTCTTTCAGAGTTCAGGGCAGAGACATCAGACGCTCTGCGGGGCGGTGGAGCCAGCATTGTGGTGGAGGAGCACAACCCTATTCAGAGCCAAGGTCTACTCCGCCCACCCATCCTGGTGTAAGTACTCTATTCACCACCTGGAGCACCCGACTATCCCCGGGAATCTCCCAGCCCTGTCACTCACACAAACCCAGACAGCCGATACACATCCTGGCAGAGGCGGTTGAACAGTTAGGCGAGCAAAGGCTAACTTTCTAAAAGTAGCGTTTGCAAACACAGGATATTAAAATAAACCTTACTAAAGGAAGTATTTTATTATTCTGAGTTCAGGCATACTAAACTCGACCTGCTACCGGGTTCTCGGAGCCTGCCGGGACTATAGCGTGTAATAGCTCCGACAGCTCGTCTGGCCTAAGAGAACCGGTAGCCCTTCAATAGTGAAGAACCAAAAAGGGAGGCAATTCACTACTAGGACATGCCACACTCGGGGCTTGTTCTACCCTATGCTCGCAATGCACCCTGCCCGTAGGCCTCTCATAGGGGTGACTGATATGGAGGTTAGGGAAGGTTCAGGGACTGGCAAGTGTGGGCACTTGCGCAATCAGCGTGCAGTACGAGACTGTACGCGGGGTCAGCAATGGCGGACCCGAGACACATCTTACGAGGCCGCTTCCGTGGGTGGCGCAACCAGCGCTGCAAGCCCACCAGCAGCATTTGTATCTACAAGCCCCGGCACTCCTCGTGCACGTTACTGGGGACTGACAGTAAACCAAATAAGCCAATCATGGAGATCAATTGTACATACACTTTACATTGGGAGCACTTGCACTGCGACATGGATTGGCCGTGGCGCAGTGCCCTGAGCATCGAATACCAGCAAAACATCGGAGGCACATCAGCAAAAAGAGGGAGGGAGACTCACGCCAAGGTGCCAGGTCTAACAATTATGAATAGTACCTATTCCAGAGATGAACTGAGAGCAGCACAGTAGTTCCTTGTGCAGAGTTAAGTTTCCTGCTTCCTGTCCTTGAAGCAGTCCCAGACACCCATACATCAGAGATCCTAAAGACGTTTTACCCTGGTCTGGTTTCTGACTGTGATATGCAATAGTCTCAAAGACCCATCTGATAGCGAAGAAGCTGACTGGACATAATGCTCCGTCCCTATATCCACTGGCTGGCACCTTAGATCTATCCTGCTCATTAGTATTTGAGGTTGGGGGCCCTAGTCATGTATATGAGACCATCTGTTGCTTCTTTTGGGTACATCTGATCAGTTTCTGGATAGAGAAGCGACCCCGCTCAGAATGTCTGTACTGTCTGTCTTGTAATCCATATTCCTTTGACTGTATGTTGCCAGCTCCCTTTCATCCAGGCAGTGGGGGCTGCCATCTACGAAGGGAGGGAGCTGTGGGGGGTGTTGGGCATGCTTAAGAGCAAAAAAAAAAAAATACATTTACCTCCACACCGGACCTCTTTTTTCTTCCACTGCAGCCCACCCACCAGGAAGCTCCCTTGACCAATCCTGGTGCGGCTCTCATGCAGCATGAGAGCTACACCCTGGTTGGAGGGACTGCCCTCACTCGGCATGCCACAGTGCTCTGGAGGCCTGCGCTTGCTCTTAACCAGATGCCTTAAGACAGCTGTGTTACAGATGAATAAAGAGCGCATGTGCAGCTGGCAGCCGCAAGATGGCCTACCAAAAAGACATGCGCACTTTAAACAGTGCACATACAGCCCACCCTCCTATCTGCTGCTGTCACTCAGCAGGCCCTGCCCTTTCCTGACACTCTGTTCGGGATATGGGATGAAAAATAAAATGGTAATGAATTACCTTTATATTTTCATCTCAATGGCTTTGGATGGAATTTAAGTGGGGCAATGCTCCTCTGCTCCATCAGAGGAGCTGCCCCTGCATTCAGGAAAAGCCAAAGAAGGTTATGTGGCCTAGAATTTTGTTTTTTAAGGTGGCATTCCTGTTCATTGGCTTTTGCATCACATCAGTGCCCACAAACCTGGACACCAGCGGACCTTCAATTCCTAAGTTTGCTTTGGATAATAAAGAAGCATTCAAGGGCGTGTCTTCCGAGGTGGGTTGTCTGGGGTGGATCACCCCAAATAAATGTACAGTTGGGTCAAATGCCTGATGGGCTGTGCTGGTCCTGTTATCAAATTATACAGCTTGTTGTTACAAGGTGAACATTGACCCTGTCAGTGGTGCGTTTGTGATTTGCAGCCAGCGTTTGGGGGTTCCCAGTGGAGGGTCGATTTAGAATCCTTCTTCAGTCGGCCCTTGGTCACTCACATGGTCTTCACTCTGACCTCACTGCCACAACACCAATGCAGATGTTGGAGTTGAAGGCACTGAGACACCGTGGGGATTATTCACAAACCCCTTGCGCCACTGGTGCATCACTTCTAATATGGGAAAAAGTGACTGACTGGGGCTTGAAAATAAGTACCTGCATGTTTGTGGTAATGCACTCTCCTCAGGGGTGGACAACATGTCAGTTAGTCTACGCAGTCAAGCCTGAGAGCCCAAAGATTGCAATCATTTTCTGCTTCTTAATGACCATGTGATCATAGAGCAAGGTGGTGGCAGCTCCTTGTGTGTTTTGCTGAGAAGAGCTCGTGCAGATTGCGAGGGGATCCTCCTCTGCATGCTGTGAAGCCCAGTGTCAAACGCAATATTTTAAAAACTCCCTATGTTAAAAAACGCACCTTTTAATCTGATGCAATTGATGTACCAAGTGTTATTTTAAAAATATTTTAACTCACTAGCAGTACTGTGATTCTCTGCACCCTTAGCCCCGTTCCACCGCGGCTCTGTGCCGTTTGTGTGGAGGGCAGGGTAGAGCTCCATTGTGCCTCAGGGCCGGCTCCCCGACCAGAACGGAGTTAGCGTTCCAGCTGGGGGCGGGGCTTAGACCATAAGAAGAAGCGGGATTGGGGGCTTGGGCGACTAGCAAGGTGGTGGCAGCTCCTTGTGTGTTTTGCTGAGAAGAGCTCGTGCAGATTGCGAGGGGATCCTCCTCTGCATGCTGTGAAGCCCAGTGTCAAACGCTGTATTTTAAAAACTCCCTATGTTAAAAAAGCACCTTTTAATCTGATGCAATTGATGTACCAAGTGTTATTTTAAAAATATTTTAACTCACTAGCAGTACTGTGATTCTCTGCACAATTAGCCCCGTTCCACCGCGGCTCTGTGCCGTTTGTGTGGAGGGCAGGGTAAGGCTCCATTGTGCCTCAGGGCCGGCTCCCCGACCAGAACGGAGTTAGCGTTCCAGCTGGGGGCGGGGCTTAGACCATAAGAAGAAGCGGGATTGGGGGCTCGGGCGACTAGCAAGGTGGTGGCAGCTCCTTGTGTGTTTTGCTGAGAAGAGCTCGTGCAGATTGCGAGGGGATCCTCCTCTGCATGCTGTGAAGCCCAGTGTCAAACGCTGTATTTTAAAAACTCCCTATGTTAAAAAACGCACCTTTTAATCTGATGCAATTGATGTACCAAGTGTTATTTTAAAAATATTTTAACTCACTAGCAGTACTGTGATTCTCTGCACCCTTAGCCCCATTCCACCGCGGCTCTGTGCCGTTTGTGTGGAGGGCAGGGTAGAGCTCCATTGTGCCTCAGGGCAGGCTCCCCGACCAGAACGGAGTTAGCGTTCCAGCTGGGGGAGGGGCTTAGACCATAAGAATGGCTACCCGGAAGCGCAGCGGTCGAGCGCAGCGGTCGAGCGCAGCGGGAGCGCCGTCACCGCGCCAAAGCCGTGCCAAAGGGGTGCCAGTCTGCGCCAGTCCGCGCTGGGACCGCGGTGTGCGCCAGATCCCCTGGCCCCCGCAGAACCCATTATACAACGAAGGTAACCACCTTCTGAGTATAGGAAACACTGTAAATTACAAGAGCTGCACTCACTTTGAAATAGATTCTTTCTGTAACCCATTTTCTAATGCCTGTCCGAATTGCTCATTTAAGATTACGTTACCGTATTCACAACAAGTATCCCTCCCGGTCTCCAGAAACGAAGATAAACACATAATCTGCGTACTCATAAATGCACGTTCTCTTATAAAACACAGGGAAGACGTGGCGGAACTCATAGCTAATCAAAATATAGACGTTATGTTTATAACTGAGACCTGGGCAGATCTAGCATCTGGCCCAGATTTTAGTATAGCCACCCCGGATGGCTATCATGTGATTAGACTCGATAGACCATCTGGCAAAAGGGGGGGCGGTCTAGCTATTATATACCGAACCAATTTAGCTATAAAAACTGACCCATTAGACTGTGACTTTGCGTAAGATTTAGGTTTCACTATTACTCTCTCTCCTATACAAACCTTTAAGGGAACTCTGTTGTATCGACCACCTATCTCATGAATACCCTTCTTGAAATCCCTTAATTTCCTATTACAACCAGTAGCTGCCAACTCGGACTACACAATATTGGGAGACTTTAATTTTCATTTAAAAAATCTTGCAGATAAAGACTCGTCCACTCTTATCTCGGATTTTTCGGCCGCTGGCTAAGAACAGCGGGTCTCCTCAGCTACTCATCAAGCAGGTCACACTCTGGATGGCTTATTCACTAACAATTCTTATATGACTTACCCTACAGTGTTCCCGCTTACATGGACGGATCACTCGGCAGTTAAATTTACTATCTTAGTCAGGAATCAAAAAAAATTCATCTCCTCTCATTCGCCCCTGGAAAAACATTGATCCCACTGTTTTATACAATACCCTGGAATCCACGAGACCAGAAGACATATCTGACCCACATGAAGCATCCAATAATTATGGACATTGGCTGAACAATGCCTTTAACCGCTTAGCACCTAATACAAAAAGGCGGCCAAACCGCACTAAACCCTCAGCGCCGTGGTTCTCGGAACCACTAAGGCTCGAGAGACAACGATGCCGAAATTTGGAGAGGCGCTGGCGTATGAAATACGATAATAATGACAGAGATACATACAAGAAAGCTTTGTCGAGCTACAAAAAACGTATAATTGCAGAAAAATTTAACTTTTTATAGCACACAAATAGAACTAGCTCAAAATTCGAGCAAACAGCTATATCAGGTGGTTACAAAATTAGCCAATCCACCGGCCCCTGCCATCACAGAGCCATCTCAAATTTTTTGCAATAAGGTAGCGGAATTTTTCAAGGCAAAGGTCAAAGACATTTTTAACAACTTTACTAAAAGAACTATCACTGATTCAGCCCGTTTGGAGATTTCTCTCACGTCACCAAAGCCAACTTTTGAGGTCTTCTCCCCACTATCCCAACTGTCTATGAAAGAACTTATGAATACTGTTAAGTCAGGATCACCTTTGATTAATGAGCTGCTGGATGACACCCAGTTTGGGTTCAGGATGGGCCACGGGACTGAGACTGCTCTGATAAAGGCAGCAGAGGAGGTCAGGATAATCATGGACCAAGGTGGTGCAGCGGTCTTAATACTCTTGGATTTGTCTGCAGCCTTCGACACGGTCGATCACACCATCCTGATCGACTGTGTCGCTGCAATAGGCATTCAGAGTAAAGCCAGGGTACTCCCGGCATCCTTCCTGGCTGACAGAGAGCAGTCTGTGAAGATGGGCAGTTATTACTCTCCTGATTTCACTCTGCCGTGTGGAGTTCCCCAGGGCTCCTCGCTAAGTCCGACACTTTTTAACATCTATGTGTCGGACTTGGCGAAGGTGATCAAGTCATTTGGTATTGGATTGACCTCATATGCCGATGACATCCAGCTGGTCCTGGCGATCCACAAAAATGGAGGAGCAGTGGCCGCTAATTTCCAGGAGGGTATGAGAGCCATCAGTACCTGGATGGATCAGAATTGTTTAAAGTTAATATCTGACAAGACTGAGGTTATGGTATTTGGTGAGCTGACCCCGTCTTGGTCCCCAGTTTGGTGGCCTCCGGAGCTAGGAACCCCCCCATCACCAGTATCCAAAGTTAGAAATCTGGGAGTTCTATTTGACAACAAGCTAGCTTTTGTCAGCCATGCCAACGCAGTGGTCTCAGCCTCCTTTTTTACCCTAAGAATGGTAAAGAAATTGCTTCCATTTCTTCCCCCAAATGCAGGCAAGACCCTAATGTCCACTTTGGTATTGTCTAAAGTGGACTATTGCAATGGCCTACTGTTGAACGCGCAGGAGCAAGTTTTGAACAAATTACAGCTTGTTCAAAATGCTGCCGCAAGGATTCTAACCGGCACACCTAAATATTCATCTATCTCTCCCATCATTCGTCAACTACATTGGTTTCCGGTTAGAAGCCGTACAAAGTTTAAGGCCTTGTGTATCACATATAAGGCATTGAACAACATGGGACCAGAATTTTTTAGAAAGGCTATTAGTGTTTATACACCTAGTCGAACATTACGCTCATCTGCAGCCCAACAGCTCCAAATTCCATGCACAAAAAAAGCGACATGGGGAGACAAACGCTTTGTGGTTGCTGCTTCTAAACTATGGAACCTGCTCCCTTCCTATATCAAATTTAGCCCATCACTACTAACATTCCGAAAGCACCTTAAAACCTGGCTTTTTAATCAGTAAACTTCCAATAGGAACCCCTTGCAATCTGTAAACTCTAGCGCCGAGACACCGGAAGGTATTTGTGCGCTATAGAAATTAAAAAAATTTAAAAAAGATCACCCTTCCTTCCCTTTACTTGTCATTCAAGCAGCATAGGGTCCCGCCATGTCTAAACATTTCAGCTCACCATTAATTTCAGCCATGATGATAAGTAACATTTTAACCAGAAATCTACAGCATACAATAATATTTTGTTGTCTTTTAAAAAGGCTAGAGCTATGGTGCTAAAGGTCCGTTAATAATCAGTGTATTAGGTAACTCAAGTGGTTAATGCACTTGCTGGATATCAGTGTTTGAATCTCTCCTCATTGGTCTGAATGTACCTAAACATTACATCTAGTTAATGTACCTGTTTGCATTTATCAGCTTGCTGTGCCTGTATGTATTTTTCTCAGCTTGTAAATCTGGGCGTGTGTAATAATCCAGTAAAGCTTGATATCAAAAGGTTTATTCATCAGCACAGCATATGATCCTTGTACAGCTACATCAAGGTTACAACTGACAGGCAATACAGAATGCTACATGAGCAAAGCTCTGTTCAGAACATGGAATGCATGCAGAAACATAACATGTCGCATGCAGTTAAAGAGACAGGCTTACAAGACTAAATAATAATAAAAACTGTAACAGAATATAACACATCTCCCTTATTTAAAGAAAACAAACCAAATATGTTTTACACAAAATCCTGTAAAGAAGTGGGTCTTCTTCTGACACGCATAGCACCTTTGATTCTTGATGCCACTGAGTCAGGAAAAGAATTAGCTTTTGACTCACCATTGTCTAAATTACCATGAGGCTGAAACTGTACATCATTTTGTGTAGGACATTTGGCAATTTTACTCACATTCCAAACTTTGCCATGCCATCTTGAGTAATGACAGAATTACTGAAAACTTTTTTAACCTGAATTGGTCTACCATACTTACTCATGCCCTTGCTGACCATGAAGGGTTTCAAGATCCTGACCCAATCACCAACCACCAGATTATGCTCTCTAGTCTTCCACTTTTTATTGTACCACAAAGCTGACTTGCTTTGTTTGCAACTAACCCTGTTCGCAATTCCTTTAATATCAACTTCATCTTCTGCCAAATTTTTGCATTTCTCCTTAAACCACCAGGGACATATATCTGAGGCAGGATCTCTTCCTTTAAGTAGTTTGAAAGAACTAACTTCCGTGGTGGTATGAGGAGTTATGCGATAAGTCCAAAGCTTCTCCCTAAGCACACTTAACCAATTCCTTTTCTCCTTAATAGCATCAGAAACAAAACCCTTTAATACTCGGTTAAAGCGTTCAACCTGTCAGTTCTCATGTGATTCATAAAGAGATGTCCGAATGTGTTTAATATTGCAACCCTTTAAAAATTATTGCATCTCAGATGAAACTAACTGCACACCATTGTCAGACACTAAGACAGAGGGAGAACCTTCTCTCGCCAAAACTTCTTTGAAAAAGCAACTAACAACCTCAGAAGTTACTTTAGCCACAAATTTCACTTCTGGCCATTTAAAATGATAGTCTATCATGACTAATGCGAATCGTGAGGCTTCTGGTAAAATATGAAAAGGGCCTGAAATATCAAACGCTATTTTATTCCAAGGAAATTCCTGCCATTTCACAGCTTTGAGAGGTGGAACATGCAATTCAAGCATCTTATCATTGATGCAGCACTCGCTACACTCCCTAACTGTGCGGTCAACAAATCTGTCCATCCCTGGCCACCAAAAATGTAATCTTATTAGACGCTTCATGGCCGAGAGCCCAGGATGAGTTTTGTGAGCTAACTTAGGTATCAGCTCTTGCACCCCAACTGGTGGAATGCATTTACCAGATTTGAAAATCAAATCACCTTCACACCATAACTCATCTGCCACATTATAAAATGGAAGTAAATCATCTCTGACATTGGCTTTGTTGGGCCAACCCTCTAAGAGACATTTCTTTAACAATACCAATTTCTCATCGTCATCTTGACATTTCAACCAAAATTGTTCAGTAATGTCTTGATACTGAGGGGAAACAAAATCAGACAATCCTAAAACAAAATCGACCTCCCTGAGACCATTAACCTGGTCAACTTTACTTTCACAAGGCAAAGGTGACAGACAGTCAGCGGTAACATTTTTTTTTCCAGGAATATATTCTACTGTGAAGTAGTATTCCTGTAACTTTGATGCCAGATGTGCAATTCTTGCAGTGGAGTTCCAACCTCCACAAACTGATAAGATATGTACAAGCGGCTTATGATCTGTTCTCAGGATAAACTTGCTGCCCCATATGTAAATTCTATAATGTTCAATAGCCCACACACAAGAGAGCAACTCTCGTTCAATAACCGCATACTTGCGCTCCGTCTCACTCAACGTCCTGGAAGAAAAATCCACATTCCATTCTATGACACCATCTGTCTGAGACAGCACACACCCAAGACCATACAGACTTGCATCAGTGGAAATGATACATTTCTTACCCATCCTAAAAGGTTTCAAAGTTGGTGAATTAACAATATCGTTCTTAATGTCAGTGAATGCTTTTTCCTGTTCAGCTTCCCAAACAAACGCATTACTTTGTCTTAGCAATCTCCTTAGTGGCTCCATTGTGGTAGCAAAGTTTACAACAAATTTACTGTAATACTCGCACATACCCGAGAATGACAACAGTTGTTCCTTATTGCTTGGGGCTGGAGCATTGAGAATAGCTTCCACATTTGATTTTTTGGGAATCAAACCTTCCCCCGACAATGTATGGCCCAAGTACTCCACAGATTTCCTAAATAGTTTGCATTTGTGTGCCTTGAGTGTAAGACCACACCTTTCCAGTCTACTACACACTTCATCTAAGTGTGAAGCATGCTCAAGCTCATTTTTAGAAAAGATCAAGATGTCATCCTGAAAACATTTAACAAATAAATCAAGGTTTCAAAAAATTTGGAACATAACCCATTGAAAAACAGAGGCAGCGGATGCCAACCCAAAAGGAGTGATGAAAGCTGTGTATTTTTTAGATTCCTCAGTGAGCTCAATTTGGTGGTACGCAGACCTAAGATCTAATGTGGAAAAAATCTGCGCACCATCAAATAGGGAAACAAGCTCATTAATGTTGGGAAGGGAATGACAATCTATGATAATATTGGAATTAAGGGGCGCGTGGCCAGGCGCCGAAGGAAATGGCCGCCTGATTCCCTAGCTCCGCCGGGGCCGTCAGTGTCCCTTTCTAAATCCGTGCAAAATCCTGGCTGGGAGGCTCACCGAAGGCAGCCCCCAGCTCCCTCAGGTTGGGTAATTTATCGGAGCGCTTTCCAGGTTCGTAGAACCCTCGGAGGCACCGTTAGGCGGCCGCGACTCGCAGCGGCGATCCGGCGTCTCGCTCCTGGAGCCCGGGAGCCGCCGCCTCTGCCACTCGAGGTCCCGGCTTTCGGCCTGCCGCGTTCCGCGGCCTGAGAAGCGCGAAGACGGGGGCGTGGCCTCCGCAGCGGCGCGGAAACATCGCTGCATTGGGGTCGTCTGACGAGGCGGCCAGCGAGACCCTTCGGACCCAGGGGGCCCACACACCGGGACTCATTGCCCAGCTAAGCGCCTACCCAAGAAGTAAGGAGGGCTGCTCCATACAGCGCTACTGAGATATAGCGTGCGGGGGAAACGACCTGCTCGCGTCGCCCACAGCCTTGCAGGGAGCTGCTGGCCCTAAGTGCTGCACAAGACGCCCTTTTGAGGAAGGACACATACCCACGGTTGTGGAGGCGGCTGGTTCACAGGACATCGGCTGACAGGTGGACCGGTGGTGTGAGACTGCAGACCTGAATAGCTTGAGGTCACTACAGAGAGTCTTGGAGTACAACCCTGGCAGCAGGCCCCATGCTGATAGAGACCTTGGGCAGTGCCTACAGTCCTGGTTGCGGTCTGTTGGAGGCGGGGAGTGGATCAGAACTGGCGGCGGCCCGAAAGAAGGTGGGTGACGGACCATCCGGCCCCAGGGGCACCAGCTCGACCATGCGGCCTAAAGGGGGTGTAGTGCCCCAAACCAACAAACTTGATCAATATACGGTGCCCAAAACGCCAACGCAGACCAGGGGGGCAACAAAGGAAGGCACGGGGCAGGCGGAGCCCTCACTAACGTCCATAATGGCGGCGATCCAGACCCTAGGCACCAGCCTCGAAACGAAGATGGACAAGATCACTATCGAAGTGAATCTGCTCCGCACCGACTTGGGGAAGACCACGGACCGCTCGAAAACCAACGAAATGGACGTAAAGGCCCTTCAGGAGTCAGAGAAGAAGCTTGAACGCAGGGTCAGCGAGCTTGTCCACCAGCACCGACAGATGGCACTTCGGCTCGATGACCAGGAAGGTAGGGCTCGGAGGAGTAACATACGAGTGGTGGGCGTAGAGGAAGAACTGGAGGGTGATAGTACGGAGCTGTTTCTCGAAGACCTGATTCTCCGCCACCTTAAACCCAAGAGGCTCTCCAAGATATTTACTGTTGAGCGAGCCCACCGGGCCCCTATTCCTAAACCCAAGCCTGGAGCCCCACAGCGAACAATTATCGCCAAAATACTCAATTATCGAGACCGGTATGCGATCCTACAGGCTGACAGACATCATGGGGACCTACAGTACGAGGGTTCCACAATTCGTTTTTTCCCTGACTTTACGCTGCAGTTTCAACAGGAGAGGCGCTCCTTCCAGGGGGTCAAGGCGGCACTACGGGACCACGGAGTTCGATACATGATGTTCTTTCCCGCAAAACTAAAGATTATACATGGCGGCAAGTCCCACTTCTTCACCTCGCCAGAGACTTTACAGGAGTGGATTGACACAACATTGGCAGTGGCCCACCCTCTTCAAAACGGCGGACAGTGGAGAGACACAGGACACCCCTCCCCGGGTTCGGCGACAGGGGGAGTTGAGAATGTTGAGCAGAGCCAACTATCCTGGCGTTCGAGGTCGAACAGTCCCCGCTGGGACTCATCTGGAGATAACACAGCGCGATGAGGCGGCACACACTGGACTTGGAAGAAGCCGGACAGTAATGTATACAGTGTGATTGTTTGTATGCCTGAGCACTCCGAGGGGACAACGCGGGGCCTGCCCGTGGTTTAAGGGACGGTCTACCCTATGTACTCATATGCCCCTGGCCTGAGGGGCTGAATGACCAGGGACACTGCGGGAGGGCGGCCGGGACGGAGCTGGCCACGTTAATCCCGAGTTAGAAGTTCCTCGGTGTTCCACCGGGATAGGGTTGGGCGACAGGCGCTCTGCTAATTGGGGTGGTGGGTAGTTTGAAACCCACGGAGCAGGGGGGCAGGGAGGGGGGGGTTTGTTTTCACAGAGGTGGGTGGGATGTGGGGGGTCGATACTAGGAGGAAAGCATGGAGTCAACTGTTTGATATGCATCTTACTGTTTGCACTGTTAGAGTCTTTGGGGGGAACCAGGGTGGGCGGTGGAGTTGGAGAGTTTTGCTGCTGGGGGGGATCCGGGGAGGGTTGGGAAGTACTGGGTATGTTTTGGTCGTACAGAATCTATGTCCGTGAAGACTTCACTGGTTCAGGAGTGCTGAGTAGGGACTGCTTTCACAGTAATGGTTATGGCTAGGAAATGGGATAAGAGCCTTAAAATAATGAGCTGGAATGTGAATGGACTTGGAGACAGACTCAAGCGTACTATAGTCTTGCAATTCATTAAACGGCACCAACCTGACGTAGTAATGCTGCAAGAAACTCACTTACTGGGGAACACATGTCAGGCCCTCAACAGGTGGGGTTACACGCTTGCCTCACACTCCGGCTTCACCTCAGGCTCCAGAGGGGTGGGAATCCTCATCCGCCGCTCCTTGCCCCTCCATATCGATCGCACTACATCGGATCCACAGGGCCGCTTTACGGTGGTCACAGGCAGGTGGGAGGGGTACGTACTGAACTTGCTCTCGGTGTATGTCCCGCCGGGCTTGCAGGCCTCTGCCTTTGCAGACTTGGGCAAATTGTTACTCTCCCTCCCCGAAGGTCAGTTGGTTCTGGGAGGGGACTTCAACTCGGTGGTGTCGGGCATGGTGGATAGACAGCCCTCCAGAACCATACCCCAAGGACAGCAATGGTTGGCTGAGTTTCTTGAGGCCTTCGGACTCACTGACGTTTGGCGCCACCTTCACCCCACAGCCATCCAATTCACCTTCTTCTCTGGGCCACATCACACCTTCTCACGCCTCGATTACATTCTCACCATCATGCAACATCACACTTTCGTGCGAGAGGCAACACTTCTTACGCGAGGCATATCGGACCACTCCCCAGTAACAACGCACATCACATTCGGAGCAAGGAGGGAGGGGTGCGTAGCGCCAATAAGCCCCTGGCACCTGCAGAATGAAGAAACGCGGGGGAAAATCGATGCCCTATCACTCAATATTTTGAAGAAAATGAGGGTTCAGTGGACTCCCCAGTCACGGTATGGGAGGCGTTTAAAACAGTAGTAAGAGGGGAAGCGCTATCAGTCATTTCTGGCAGGCGAAGAGAACAGCGCAGTCAAGTTACCACAGCTGAGGCGGAGCTGGCAGAGCTTGAGGCGGAAGCGCTCGAGAAAGGGGGAAGGACGATCCGACACAAATGGCAACTCAAACTGGCGGAATATAGAGCACTGGTTTCCCAGGAGGCCCAGACAATAGCTAGACATAAAATGGGCAGGCTATACGATCAGGGTGACAAAGCCGGAAAACTTATCGCCTGGCTAGAAAAAAAGCAGCAGGCCAGGAAGACTGTGCCGCTAATACATAATCAATCCGGGGCGATTCTCACTGAGCCGCGGGACGTGGTGAAGGAGTTTGCTAGACACTACAAACAGGTCTATACTAGGGTGTCTGACCGCCCAGAGGAGGACTCTATAGCCCTCCTCGCTGATATCCGAATGCCATGTCTGTCGGATGAGGACCGGGAAACCATAGATAGCCCACTCACTGTGGCCGAAATACAGCGTGCCACAATGGAACTCCGACCAGGGAAAGTGTTGGGCCCTAACGGTCTCCCGATAGAATTAAACCTGAGACAATTAGCAAACACCTGAAAGCCATGTTCGACGCCAGCAGAAAGGAGGGAATACTGCCACGAGACCAGCGCATTGCTACTATTGTGGCTATCCCTAAGGAGGGGAAACCTGTTGAATCTTGTGCCTCCTATAGGCCGATTTCCCTCCTAAACGCGGAGCCCAAAATACTGGCAAAAACACTCGCTAATAGGCTTAAACCAATACTGAATACACTGGTACATCCAGACCAGTCAGGCTTTATGCCACATCGAAACACGGCCATAAATATCAGACGCTTACACGGGGTGATTGGACAACGCCATAGGAAGGAAGACGCGGTTGTGGTCTCCCTGGACGCCACCATGGCTTTTGATACCCTAGAGTGGCCGTATATGTTCGCTGTCCTGCGTAAACTGGGCTTTGGGCCCCATTTTGTGGAGTGGGTTCGTCTCCTTTATACGGAACCCCTGGCGCAGGTCCTGGTGAACAATAAAGTGTCGGAGGTATTTACTTTAGACCGAGGAACTCGACAGGGCTGCCCCCTCTCTCCTCTCCTGTTCGCCCTCTCCCTTGAACCACTAGCTGCCTGGATCAGACATGACGTCTACCTTCGTGGAATAGAATGGGCGGAGGGGTGGGAAGACAAAATATCCCTTTATGCTGACGATATTCTCCTCTACCTCTCTAAGCCACGACGGTCAATCCTTGACATCTTCGCGAGCTTCGGTCGAAATTCCGGCTTCAGCATCAACTGGAGCAACTCGTCTCTGTACGTCCTCAGTGGGGACCCCCCTAAGCTCCCTGACACTTGTCCCATCACAGTCGCCGAGGACGGCTTCAAATACCTGGGAGTGTTCATATCCAAGGACGAGACCCTGTCCTATGAGCGTAATCTCCAGCCTCCCCTACGGCGTCTCCAACGAGAGGCCTAGTCATGGCAGGGCCTCCCACTATCATTGCTAGGCCGAGCTGCCTTGTTCAAAATGATGGCGCTGCCCAGGTTTCTCTACGCCCTTCAAAACTACCCAGACATGGTGCCTAACGCCTACTTTACAGCAATCGAGGCAGCTCAGCGCACCCTCCTTTGGGCGGGAGCCCCGCGTATTACTCTGTCAAAACTCACACTGGGGTGGTACGACAGTGGCATAGCCCTCCCCGACATTCGCAAGTACTACTGGGCAGCTCATCTCACCGCGATTAACCAAGGGACTTATGGGGATGGGAATGATCCAGCCTATGGGATGGACAGATGGCAACTTCCTGGGGGGAACTATGAAATAGCTCTCTACTCTACACGGGGCAAACTTCATCTTACTGGGCCTACACAACACTCGGTGCGGATATGGCACACAGCGCAGAAACAATTGGGGTGGTCAGGGGTCCTCACCATGGCTACACCACTCTTGGCTTCTGAAAAGTTAGGCAACCTAGGTCGGACTAAAGGGTTCCGGAACTGGGACCTTATAGGCATCTCCCAAATAAAAGATATCTGGGGCCCTAAAGGAGTTCATACATTCGCTCAAATGCAGGCCACGTACGACCTGTCGCACACCGAATACTTCAGATATTTACAGGTGCGACACTCCCTTCAGACACACATTCCACCTGGCACCACACTGCCTCAAAGCTCCCCTCTAGAAGACAGGCTATTAGACGGGAACATTCCAGAACACGCCATTTCTCTCACGTACAAAAAACTGATAAATAATTCCCCCGACCTGCTACTACCCTTAAAAGAGAAATGGATTGCCGATGGGTTGGAAATGGATGAGGAGGAATGGAGGTCTGCTCTGGCCTCCCCCCGTGAGGTGGCCATTTCTGCCCGCCTGCGCCTAATTCAACTTAAAGTTCTACATAGAATATATATCTCCTGTACTAGGCTGCAAATGATGAGAAATGGTGGAGATGGACTCTGTCGCAGGGGATGTGGTGTAGCTGGCACCTTCTTTCATACCTTATGGGGGTGCCAAAAAGTGCAACAGTATTGGGGGAGAGAAGTGCACTGCATGCAGGAGGTGTGGGAGGTAGAAATTAGACCCGAGGCCAAGAAATGTCTACTTAACACCTGGGAACCCACTGACCTGACGCACAGAGGGAAACTGTGGGTGACACTTGGGCTGGTAGTGGCTAAAAGGAACATTGCGAGGTTGTGGGGGGACCCTAATCCGCCGAAACTGAGGGGCTGGCAATGTGACATGGACTAGTGCATGCTGCAGGAGAAGACAGTGTATGTCTCCAGAGGATGTCCTCGCAAATGGATAGAAATATGGTCCAGATGGAATGACTATAGGGGGAATATATGTGAGCCTCCTCCAACCATGCAATCTAGCTCCTTGGACACATGACATTGGTCATTGCTAACTGAGTCAAGGCACTTGAGGACGCCTAGTCTCTGTACACACACCGGCACTGCCTAGAACCATACAGTACTGTAATCTGACGACCGAGTTACCGGGGGGTTTATTTTTGTTAGTTCCTTTTCTGAAAATAGAAGTTATTTACCATGGACCTTATTATATGCATAAACTCGTAAAATATGACCTTCCTTCTCCTCAAATATCCTTCGGGATCTCGTATACTTGAACTCCGTTACGCCGCCGTACCCCCGGGTTGACGGCATGGGGCTGTGTTATTGTACTACTATACTGAAATGTCTGCTTGAAAGCCGGCCCGATAGGTTGTAGGCGAGGAATGTCAAAAGTGATCTACGTAATAAAGGTCATTATAAAAAAAATATATATATATTGGAATTAAGTGCCCTCAAATCAATGCAAACTCTCAATTTTTGATCGGGCTTCCGTACCAACACTATGGGCGAAACCCATTCTGACGACTCAATGGGCTCTATAATGTTGTCTTTCAGTAAATCATTTAACATTTCCTTTAACTCATCTCTAACATTGAGAGGAACCCCTCTTATTTTTTGTTTAACTGGCAGTGCATCTTCCTTCAGCACAATTTTATGTGCGAAATTTTTCAATTTTCCTAACTGATCACAGAAAACTTTGTCAAATTTGTTGCTCCAAAAGGAAATATCATTTTTCCCTTCCTCACTGGGACAAATGGCATTTATCATGTCTTGCTCGCTACACAGCGAGACAGGGTCTTTTGCACGTGGATTTAACTTGATGCCAAGTTCCCATTGGTCATGCCAACCCAGCACATTGACTCCCTCGACTGCAATATACAGTTTGATATGGGCTAATCTTCCCCTAAAACTTAACGGAACCTTGAAGTATTCTCTAGTAATTATGGTCCATGGAGACCCAGAATCCACCATAAGTTCAATGGCAATGGTAAAAATATGAAAAAAACATTTGGGTGATTTCTTACTGGTTAGCATAACACAGCCACCTTCAACAATAGAGACAACATAACCTCTGTCAAGATTTTGTTCTACGCCCTCGACACTACCAATGGCAGATACTTTTGTAGGAGTAACACTGTTAGTGGGTGGACGTGATTGTCCTGTTCGCAATTGGCTGTTAAAACGTTTCTCTCTACAAACATTACTGAAGTGTCCTACCCTACCACAAATGTTACATGTTTTATCAATAGCAGGGTAACTTGGAAAGATGCAATATGTGATTTGCTACCACACCTATAACAAGAAACAAAATTATTACCAAAATCTGTCCTCCTACTATTGATACCATACTGATTCTTTGTTCTCACTTGTGTAGGAAGGAAATTTGTGTTGTCCGCTTTGGGCTTGACAACACATACTTCTTCTTCAGAAGTGGTTTTACCAGAGTTAGAACTTTGTTTAACAACTATGTCCATCCATTTTTCCGACATTTCAGTGGATTTAGCGATGGCAATTGTTTCCTCCAAATAATATCACCCATGCACCATAGTTTATCCTCAACTTTTTTGCTCTTAACAGGAACAATAATTTGGTCACAAATCATGTCATCGGACACAGCTCCGAAATTACAATGCAAAATTAGAGCTCTTAAAGCAGTGAGGAAATCATCAAAAGATTCTTCCTGCTTTTGTGCTCTAGTGTAAAATTTGAAACGATTTAAAGCAATGTTAGCTGTGGGTTTAAATCTTTTTTCCAATCTGTTAAGAGCTTCAGTATAAACATTCATAGTATCCCCACTACCGGCAGGAACTGACAACTGGGGTAAAGTTCTGAAAATTTCTTGCCCTCAGACCCTAAACAGTGCAATAGAATACTTTTTTTTCTTTCCGTCCCCATTCGCTCCCAGTCAATAGCTCTCATATAATTGAAAAATTCTTCCTTCCACCTAGACCAAGGCATAGGGGGATCGCCCTTAATCTGTAAAAATTTAGCAGGGGGATCAAACTGCATTTTAACAATAGCCAAATAACCACAAAATAGTGAAGATCAATAAAATTGGAAAAGAAAAATTGAATGAAATTGCACTGTTTGAAACTTATACACATAAAAGAAAATAAAATAGAATTTAAACTGTAAACAGGAAAAAGTACTTGTAAATATTAGCGTTGTTAAAGAAATCCTTTGATGTCTTCATCAGTTGTGGCTGCTAAGAAGTGCTTCATAGAGCAGTCTTGAACAAATAAGGTAAAATAAAGCTGGAGTTGAACTGTTGCACTAGAAATAGTTTAAAACGCACTTAAATTGCCTCTTCACGTTCCGAAATTATTAATAAAATGTTTAGAAACAGATAAATATAAGCGCGTTGAAAGGAAAAGCTTCGCGTTTAAAACAAAATCATCTGATGCTTGTAGTTGCTCGGCAACGCTGTCGATGACGTCAGTGCCTCTTTGAAGAAAGTAATCTCACGATAGGCTGAACGCGCTTACGTTAGCGTCGTCAGCGTGCACTGAAGATGAGGCATACAAAAGGAAGTAACTGGCTACATGCGCTTACGTGAGCGCCGTGGAATCACAACAAATGGTTGCCACAGAAACAATGTAATTCCGCAGCATCAATTGTAGAGGCGAAGGCTCCAGAATCCCAATAAAACGCAGGGGAAACTCGAGCAAGCACAACACTGACGTCAGCTCAAGAGCGTTCAAGATACAGAGGAGAGGCTCGAGCAAAGACGACGTTGTCAGCAGGTAACCAGGCAACATTAAGTTGAAAGATGCTTAGCTTGAACGCACCTGACAAATAAAGTAAATAGTTTCCAAATCACACGGAAACAATTCCAATAGCTCCCAAGAAAGTCACTCTTCTTGTAGAAATGAAGCAGATAGTTCCTTCTTCTTGTTCCCTTGAAGAAGAAATAGGTAAAAATCAGTAAATAATCAGAAATCGTTGAAAATGTAAAGGTGGGTCCAAAACTCCGCTCCTGTGCTGAAAATAGCTAGAGTAGGGTTGTCCTCGTCGCCAAAAATTGTAATAATCCAGTAAAGCTTGATATCAAAAGGTTTATTCATCAGCACAGCATATGATCCTTGTACAGCTACATCAAGGTTACAACTGACAGACAATACAGAATGCTACATGAGCAAAGCTCTGTTCAGAACATGGAATACATGCAGAAACATAACATGTCGCATGCAGTTAAAGAGACAGGCTTACAAGACTAAATAATAATAAAAACTGTAACAGAATATAACAGCGTGTCTGCAGATTCAACTGGAATGGGAAGAATCAGCAGTTCTCGTGATTAAGGGGCATATTTACAATGAACTGGCGTAGGGTAGCGCCGCAAGTCATTTTGCAGGGCTACCCTACCCCAATTTTAAAGGACAGAAATACACCCCATTTACAAGATACGGTGCATTCCTGTCCTTTCAGCAAGTGCCAGCGCATAAATTGCAGCCATGCCATAACGCAGGAAGGGACACCTTACTGCACAAACACAATAAAAGTAGGCATGTTCCTTGTTCTATGTGTGCTGCAGAATGCAGCACACGTGCAAAGAGGAAAAAACAAGGAGAATGTAAAACTTTCTCCTCGTTACCCCTGCTTTGGGAAGGCGTTAGTTTTGGTGCTGTTCCAGATGTACGTAATGTTATGAATCTGGGGCAATGTAAAAAAACCATGGGTGTTGCATGTGAACAACCACAGTAATAACCATGGAACACCCTTTCAACGCAGAATAACGCATTGCCTTACTCCATATTTACAAGGCAATAAAAAGCCACACAGAGTGGCTTTGTGTGGGCTTGTAAATATGGTTCTGCACACTGCACCTCCGGAGCATCTCAAAAGTGACGCTCCGGCAGAAAAAGTGCTGCAGCAGCATTGTAAATATGGTCCTCAGTGTGATTGCGTGGATGTGGCAGTGTGATTTGAGGTTTGGGGGCACACCTTATTTTTACTCCTGGAACTGAGATCTATTGACCCATCTGTGTAAAATCTACTGTTGTCACCACCAGCCACAGCGAGAGAGTGGAAGGTGAAAAGGGGGCTAGTCTGTGGTTATTGCTGTACATGTTAACATGTACATGTGTTTTTAAACTGAGTTTACTCCTGAGATGCCTGCCTGACTTCAATGGGTACTTTTAACTGATTATCCACCGAGGTAATTCCACCCCACCTTCAGAAGCGTGTGCCTGTATTATAGTTATGTTGGTACAGTCACTCTTGAGAGGAGGATCAGTACTGTATGTGACCTTCCTAACATCATCAAGGAGGGTTCTTATGGCATCCTGCCCTTCTTTCCTTATAATATGAGTGCAAAACTTCCTAGGCAATTATTCAAGGAAACAAGTAAAAAATGGAAAACATCAAAAGACAAAAGTATTATAAAAAAATATTCGTTTTAATGATATCATCATAAAAAGATTACTGTTATGTACACCACATAACACATATTTACACAAACATACACAATATTAAAAATTCAATCCTTTCTTAAAACAAGGACACATTACTGCAGTTATATTAATACACTTGGTGGCAAGAAAATCAATCAATTGTATCTATACACTTTGTGGCAAAAAATCAATCGACGCGCGTTTTGGCGTATACAACGCCTTCTTCAGGAGCCACACATACACATGTAAATAACAATAAATAACATTCAATATCATTATACACAGTTTACATAATTAAAATACATCATTTCGATCTCTTCTAATTTTTAACAGATTTTATCACAACACTAATCATAAAAACATTAACATTTCATCAGATTCCCTTAATACTAAATCATGTTTCCATTTGGAAGGATATTTATTATCTGAGTACTCATATTATTCATGGAGATGCTTGTATAGATTTACAAAGCTCTCTAGTAGTAGTGCCCCGCACGGATAACCTCAGTGTTCCAACACTCACTTGCATTATAATAGTGACTCCTAAAATAAATTGCTATGCGCTATAAAAGTGCGCACCACCTACAGAACACCCATGGAGCTGTAGAGGATCACATATTCATTAAAGGGAACATCAGATCGTCCTCCTATTGGATATATGAACATGCATGAAGGGACCAATATTATTAGTCGTCATCAGGACTTTACTTTATCTAAGGAACGGATCTTTGTGAATATACCACCGCTATCAGGTCATCCGACGCATTAGGTGCCTAGAAAAGGCGATTTAGAGATGAAATATATTATGTAAGTGTTTTATTCATATTGCACTGTCCTGATGACGACTAATAATATTGGTCCCTTCATGCATGTTCATATATCCAATAGGAGGACGATCTGATGTTCCCTTTAATGAATATGTGATCCTCTACAGCTCCATGGGTGTTCTGTAGGTGGTGCGCACTTTTATAGAGCATAGCGATTTATTTTAGGAGTCACTATTATAATGCAAGTGAGTGTTCGAACACTGAAGTTATCCGTGCAGGGCACTACTACTAGAGAGCTTTGTAAATCCATACAAGCATCTCCATGAATATTATGAGTACTCAGATAATAAATATCCTTCCAAATGGAAACATGATTTAGTATTAAGGGAATCTGATGAAATGTTAATGTTTTTATGATTAGTGTTGTGATAAAATCTGTTAAAAATTATAAGAGATCGAGATGATGTATTTTAATTATGTAAACTGTGTATAATGATATTGAATGTTATTTATTGTTATTTACAGGTGTATGTGTGGCTCCTGAAGAAGGCGTTGTATACACCGAAACGCGTGTTGATTGATTTTTTGCCACAAAGTGTACAGAAACAATTGATGATTTTCTTGCCACCAAGTGTATTAATATAATTGCAGCAATTTGTCCTTGTTTTTAGAAAGGATTGAATTTTTAATATTGTGTATGTTTGTGTAATTATGTGTTGTACATAACAGTAATTTTTTTTAAGATGATATCATTAAAATGAATGATTTTTTATAATTCTTTTGTCTTTTGATGTTTTCCCTTTTTCACTTGTTTCCTTGAATAATTGCCTAGGAAGTTTTGCACTCATATTATCTTTCCCTGTCCTAGGAATTGAACGATTTACTGTTCAGGGGGTCCTTGTTTTTTACACTTTTTTTTTCTTCTTCCCTTATGCCACATCCTCCCAAAAAAGAGTTTATTAATTTGTTCTGTATCTCTCTGACTTGAAAGCTGGTGTCAGCATCAATTTCCAGCTGAGATTGCTTTTCATTGTGCTACAAAAGAACAGTTAAATTGCCGTCTTATCCCTCAGGATAGTTTGTGCATGACGCTCATTGTCTGACTGGAACTGCATTTGACCTCAATGTTCACCTGTAGTACTTGTAGCATCCTCAACCTGTGAAACTTATTATGGCCTACTTCCACTCCATCTGGATTATAGTTCTGACAAAGAAGACAGTTTGCCTGACTACAGAAGAGCTCTCTCAAGCAACAGAATCTCCAACACGAGGCTCAAATAAAGATTAAAAGAACTGCTCCCTGTGCTCCAAAGGCATGGCCACTGCCTGAATAAATTAAAATGTTAGTGACCGAGTGGATCTTGTGATCCAGGGAGAATGATATCAAAAATGGCCAAAATTTCAAGTGATCATCTTTGAAGTTGTGATTTTCTGTCATGCTTGGGTCCCTGCATTATCCAATCCCACCCAGGTGACTCCCATCTGGGGGATTTATATCTTGTATCACAAACTTTCTATCTGCCTCCATCCTGCTGGGGTCAGGAACTTACCCATGTTGAGCTTTAATGGTGTTTAAAAATATCAAGAGTTTTGTAAACACTTTCAAAGTATAGAAAGTTGTACATTACTGACACCTTCCAAACATTGAATGAGCTGCATACCCTGTTTTGGGAGCCACTGAACACGCCTAATAAGGTTATCTGAATCTCCTATAGATCAATTGGCTGAATGACTATTGACAACTGGTTTCCGAAAGCAACTGGCCCGCACGAAACACTACACATCTAGGGCACCAAATATGTTGACCTCAACCACCACATTCAAGATGAAGACCTGTGGATATCCAATTGCCACAGGGGCTCATGAAAAAGTAGGCTGCTGCTGTAAATTTCAAGCTTGTGATCCTGAACAACATAGTACACAGTATCTTGTGCTGGATGAGTCTCACAGTTTGCTGTACAGATTTTCACAGTGGGTGTGTATGTCCGTTACCTTAGAGGCGAGTCTCACTTATGGATGTGAGTTTCACTTCTTGGAGAAGAGGCTCAATAATTGCTTGCAACTTACAATTTTTGGAACATATCATCCCTCATTTGATGCAAGTCTCACAAATCAATGGACAGACTTGTGTATTTGGTGGGAGTCCTACACCTTGAGGAACAGCCTTACTCATTTGATACAAATATCGCATCTTAGTGCACTGTCTCAGTGGGTGCAAATTTCACATGGATGAGCACATTCTTAGTGGGTACCTGACATTAGATGTTTTTTTTTCAAATTTATTTTCCCCTATCCCTTCCAACATAATATCGAGAATCTACCTAGAACAAGCTGCTGGGAGAAATGAAACGAAGGACATGTAGAAGTGTAACTAGATACCATGGTAATAAGGGGCCATGTAACATTATAAACAGCTTCTATCACCTGTGGCTTTTAGAAATTGTATTGATAAAAGCACAGCTGTACCACAATTGACTCAAAATTATCTTGAGTACAACACTCCTGGAGAGTGTCATGCTTGCGTGGCACACACTGAATGGACGTGGCAAACACTGCACAGCATGGAAGCACCGGAGAATTTCACAATTGTTTTTCTAGAGCCTTCATCTTTTGGGGAATGTTATTTAAAATGTGGACCTTAAATACAATATTTCACCTTTTCTAACATTGTTTCTAGTTGCGAGGTAGGGTAGAACCTTCCTTGAAAATATTTGTCTTGGCCATTGCAAGTCAGAGCAAATATTACACCTTACCACTTTTAAAGATCACCATTAACCACTTCAGAGAGTGTTAAACAACATTTCTATATTGTCCCTGGAAATGTGGCTGCATTATTAGAGCTACTTCATGCTAGTTATACAGCAGCTTTTACATTTGCCCAGACTTTTTGCCCGAGAAAGCAAAAGACACACAATTGATGGACAGAATGCAGAACAAATCTAAACATTCACCCCCAGCCAAGAGATCTGGGTTAAATCCATCATTCTTTTGCTTACCATGACACCCCAGTGTAGACCTGGCCATATGCAAATCAGTCTTGACTCTGTGACTTGTTACCCAGCAGGGTTTGTGATGTTCAATTAGCCTGTGGGTGCTCCCATGGCACCCTAAGCATTGTTACTACTGCTCCTGGTCTTCCACCTCCAGGGCCACTGGTCTGGCTGTGGTTGCTACTCAACTTGCTCTTACTGCCCTCCATCAGTATTGCCTGCAAGATCTGGGGTGGTGCTTTGTTGCCTCTGTGCCCTTACAGTGCTTTGCCAAGAACATAGGCTAGTGTGGATAACCTCTGCTGATGCAGACTATACAGCTATGGACCTGTGCTTAACTGGCTGGTCTACAATCAAATTGGACCTTGCACGCGGATTCCCCAAAAACAGCTGTATCCAGCCAAGAGACCAGCCCACTGTTCAGCTTACAAACACGTCAGTGGCTATCATCAGGTAAGCCTGAATTCCCAGCACAATACTTAGCTTCTGCACAGAGGATTGCAAGGTTTCCTGAGAACACATCTGGATCCCACCAATGCACTGTGCAAATGTTTGTCCTTTGGCATCAGCATTGTTTAAAACTGGGATCTACTTTAAAGCACCCTTTTTACATTGCAAAATTCAGCTACCCAGACCAAGTGCACAACATAATATCGAAATGGCACACTGCATGCCTCGTTTGCATACGTAATAGTTCCTATCAGGTGAATGTGGCTTTGCATTATGGCACTTTGTAAACAAGGCCCTTTGAAGTGCTACCTTATAGTATTTCTAGCATCGATTCATTATTCATTTTGACTGGATGTCATGTACTTAGGTAGGGGTACATGATCATAGTGAATGCCCGTAACCCCTGCCCACGCAAACCCCCACCCAGCTGCCCTTGTCTTTTTTAGGTTGGCACATAGTGTTACTTGTTGGGAAACATCTGTCTCTCATCCGCCTAGTAATATTGACCAAGCTATGCCCCTGGAAGCATTGCAAGACAGCTAAGAGATCCAAGTTTGGGATCTGGCCAAGCCTTGCTGCTGCTCTCTGCTGGAAATGTTGGTGGCATGCTGCTGTCAAGAACCCAGGCTGAATACATTACTGTGAAAAACGAAGACAGTTACTATGGAGCAGGCACTCAGAATTAGCATTCATTTTTTGTCCGGTCGGATGAAAATCGACCTTGCTTTGGCGGGTCAGAGACACTAGCCCTCTGCCCCCAGAAACACCCGAAAACACATGCTACTTCAAACTTACCCGGCCATATCACGGAGCACAAAAACACAAAATTAAATATTTTAGCCGCGGGCACAAATCAGGCGCAGCTCCACAGTTCTAAAATATTTAGTGCATTTTCACAAAACAACTCTCGCTTGAATAACAGACATCAAAGAATATTAACTTTCACTGACAATCAACTAAAAATGACAGTGTTATTTGCTACTGGTCATGTGAGGAACGTCTGTGATGTGTTTTTAGTTTTAACATTGTTTTCTGATATTTGAACTACCTGGAAGTCAGGTTATTAAAAGTGCAGAATTATAAATATCTTCCAAAGTTAAAGTATTTCAGTTTTGTATGTTATAAAGTGAAGGCGCATTGTAGTAATTGTTCTGAATTAAATGCCCATGCAGCCTTAGAAAACTGTAACTTCACTCTCCAATAAACGTTCCTATTTTCTTTCCTTTTGAAGGTAATACGCTTTAATGTAGACACATCCAATTTGAACAATCTTTGTAAATTCGGCAGATGTTTTCTGAAAACTGTCGGAAAAGATTCAGCTATTTCACAAAATAAATGTTATATTACTTTTCTCTAACCACCTCGGCTTCGACTTTTTTTCACATTACCAGGTTCATAGAATTTATGTAAATGTACCGAATTACCTTCACTTATGCCTATGCTCTCTCCCGCCCCTACTAGGGGTGGGAGGAAATTCAGGTGTCCCCCTAAAGAGGAGCGCATACGGGCATGTAAGAAATATTACAACGGTAGAAAAAAAATATCGAATTCGAAATATAGAATTATCAAAATATCGAAGTCAAAATATAGAATGGACAAAATATCGAATGGACAGAATATAGTGGTGAAAAATATCGAATTGAAGGTAAGTAATTTAATATCGAATACTAATTTTTACCCCTACGCTATCCAACGCTTTCCATACTGTTACACTCACTGGAGTGGTAATAGTAAATGTTATATTTATTATTTCATTAATTTTAAATTACTTTTAAGACATTTTAAAAAAATCGATATTTTGACTAACTATTTTTTTTAAAACTATATTTTTGATTCAATATTTTTGTACTTACCTGTTTGTAGATAGGAATTCGATATTTTTGCATTCTATATTTTTTCTTCGATATTTTGGTAATTCTATATTTGTGTATTTGATATTATGTCAGTGATCCGTTTTACATCATAAACAATGCAGAGGGAAAAGATAAGCCTGCCACTCAGGGCCTGATTCACAAAGGTAAATTTACACTTAGGGGAGCCAGACAGCTGGCGGCCAAGCTGGCCGTGGTTCTGTGAGCTTCTGGGGGTTGGAGAGACAAAATTGGACAACATCCTTGCTCATGGCGAGCTGGGGCACCACCAAGGTGAATTGCACATTTTGCTGCCTTTGAGACTTCAAGACCCCAGGTTGCCTTGAACAGTGCACCTGCCATCTTGTGTCGCAGCCAGACTGGTGCTGGGCAGCGGTGGGGAGATCGCATGGCAGATCTCAAATGGTCCAGACAGGGAGAGGATTGGCAGACCTGGTAAGCGAATGGGAGGCGTGCCCATTTTTGAATGCGGCTCGCACTCCGTGGGCTCTGTTGTGAGGAGAAAATTGCAGGCCCACAGTGATTGTGGAAAGTGCTGTCAAGGGGCCATGACGGGGCTTTCTGGGCTTCCTTCTGGCACACTTAGGAGGGATTGTGTACCCTGTGGACTAACCTGCGCCAAACCAACACAGGGGAGGCAGGAGTGCATGAGGCGGGTAGCGGGTCCAGAGTGACTGAAGTTGGAAAGTCTCCTTCTCCCTCCTCAGAACATGTGTGTTGATACAGTGGGAGCCCCTGGTAGCAGGAAACGATTGTTGGGTCGCTAGGTTTGCCGTTAAATTAATCGTGCAAAAACGAAAACACTCATGACCCATGATTAGGGTAAAAGGCCATTTATTAGGACATGGTTGCAAACTTATTAAACTTTATTCAACAATAAAATTAACGTTGCAAATAAGGCACAATCCCCCATACATCACATGGCCAATCACATCTCTCGCCAATTTCCATTCCCCCAAACGTCATACCTTGTTCCATCCTTCCCTGATCCAATCCTTACGTTCTTGCCATCTCCCCAGGCTCTCTTTCTTTTATCTCCCAAACACCCTCCCCTGAACTCTCTCCTTGCTCCTGAATGTGTGAAAACATACTTATGAATGCATCCCTGCCATTTAGGCACTCCCTAGGTTCTTCGCTTGAGACTCCAAAACAATTATCATTAGTTGGTTGTTGGTGGCCCCGATGATGAAGCATGTCACCGACCAGGTCGGTGAGTGAGGGGTTATTAAATACCAAAGAAGGACTCTCTTCTTTCTCGAATTGATTCATCCCGCCTAAAATCGCTCTTTGAGCATCTTTTCAGGTGGTACTCCTTTTTTTTGTTAATTAAGATACCTAACCCAGGGGACCAGGAGTATTGTTCCGTCCACTTCGGTGGATAAAATCCCTTCACTCTGTCCCTTTGTTTATATTATAATTGTTTTGGAGTCTCAATCGAAGAACCTAGGGAGTGCCCAAATGGCAGGGATGCATTCATAAGTATGTTTGCACACATTCAGCAGCAATTTATCAACGTGACGGACGGACACGTTACCTGCAGGAGCACCCGACCTTATTAGCATCAAACAGAATTGCAAGAAAACTATTAACCAAATCAGCTGTGCACCTAGCCCATTACCCACATTGTACTCTCTCCTTACTCGACAAGGTACCGCACGCTGAATTTTCAACTGTGCTCTGTTCTTCTTCCCCTGAGGGTGTGGAAGAGCCCGCATGTTACACTCCACCACCGCAAGGCTCCCGCCTATGAGCTATGAAACCTGTCCTAACTTTGGTAAGCAACACTGTAATACAGAAAACAAGCCCTTGTTCCCAGAACGACATCACTTTCCCCCGATGATGCACAAAGTACAGAAGAGGCAGACTTCGCCTCTCCTGACCATTATATACTTTTTCCCTAAACCCACCCCTTTCCCCCAACTACCTATCCCCACCCATGTCCTGTTTTCCTGCACGAAATCCCCCAGCGAAAGACTAGTATGCAACATGCTTTCTCCGGGGGCCAGCATTGTCCAGTTGCCAGGGGTAGCGGTCAGTTCGTGCTCCCACACTTGACGAAAGCTTAAGAGGACTTATAGAGGGAGTGTAGCGGAGTTCGTAGTCTTTGGAGCGGACTCTGCTGACCCAAATCCAAATCCGCAAGTCTCTAGCCCTGGCCCCCCAGTCCAGGCCACTACTGAAACCAGTGCAACTGGAAACTATCCTGGAAGGCGCAATACCACAGAATTGATCCTCTGTAGATTGTGACTGGGGCACCGCTACTGGGGACCCCTGTGATACACATCATGCAAACTGTAGTGCCATTGAAAAATTAAGCAATGCAGAAGCTGGATGGGAGACAGTCTTAGCTGCAATTTGATGCCAGAAAGAGCATAAATGTGGTAGCCACAGAAAGATCTGTCTCCACGGAGCAGGGGACTCAAGTCAAGGGCCTGGGAGAGGAGGAGGCAGATGTGAGGTCGCTTCTATGTACCATGCAGTGTATCTTGTGATGTTGCAACAATTGATAGACCTAATGCTGAATGAATCAAACACTTATTTGTACATGGCTGGGACCAAACTGGGTGTAGGATAGTGAGCAAAAGAATGATGGATTTAACCCAGATCTGTTGACTAGGTGTGAATGTTTGATTCATTCAGCATTCTGTCCAACAATTGTTCTTTTTGCATTCGTCACCTCGAGTGGGACAGGTATGCCCAGACGTGGGGCTGTTCTCTCCATGCCACTGGAGTCAAGCTAGCCAGGCTGATGAGGGTGTTACCTTGAAATCGATCTCAGGATGCTTGTTTGCAGGGAGGAATTGGCCAGGCAGTTCGGGCTGGACTGTTCCCATTGGGAGCAGGGTCAAGACTAATTTGCATATGGCTTGGTTTAAACTGGAATGCTTGGGGAGCACAAAAACGATGGATTTAGGCCCAGATCTCTGTACTGTGATGAATGTTTGACATTGTCCAGCACTCTGTCCATCAATTGTTCTTTTTGCAGGGTAATTTATCATCCATAGAATCTAAAATGGATGCTCTGGGTCGTGAATGTACATGATATCCCACAAAATGGGGAGACATAATACCAAACTTCAAGAGGCAGAGCAGCGTATTTCCTACACGGAAGATGACCCAGCAGTGAAAGGAGAATCCCTTTTCAATATGTACTCAAGGTGATACATGCAAAAAATGAAGATTTGGAAGCAAGTCGCTGGAAACAATATGCACTTATTGGAAGTTCCAGAATCCATGAGCAAGATGGAAGACTATGTAGAAAGGATGCTGGTGTCTCTCTTTAGCTCAGATCATTTCTCCCCGCTGCTTGTAGTGGAGAGAGCGAACAGGCCCCTCGCCAGCAGACCACCTCCTGGATTTCCAGCTAGACCCATCATTGCCCGAATCCTACATTTCAGAGACTGTAACACTGCCCTCTGCGTGGCTAGAAGGAAGCGATCCTTGGTGTTTGAGGGTAACACTGTATTTCTCTTTCCAGACTTTACCATAGCGGTGCAGGAGGTGAGGTAGAAATTCACTCTTGTTAAACAGAAACTACAGCAGTATGCCATGCTCTACCTGTGGATCTCAAGTGTAGGTCGTGCATACGTATATGTGAATGCATCCCTGGGTGAGGCACTCCTTAAGGTTCCGAAAACTGACTCCACAAGGTGTATAATGTTATTCTCAAAGTTTTTATGTAATGTTCAGATTTTACATGATTCTCTTCACTTTTATATGCTTTTGCAATGTAATGATAATATTCTCATTGGACATTGGCTCAAATATACATACTCCAACTCCTACATACTCCAACTCCGATGCATTTCGGGCGGAAAAGCCCTTTTCAAGGAGTACTGTAAAGGAAAATATATGATAAATCGTGCGAACTGTGATACACGAAAACAACGGTCTTCAATGAAAAGTGCGGTGGCGGGTGAAAACTTAATCAAAATACACCGTGACGTGCAAGTCCATCTATGTTAGTGGTCTCGTGCTGGTGTTTCATGGAACGCATGTGGTGAATGGTAACAACGTGTGCTAACCAGTGGTCTTAGTGCAGACGATGAAAAGATAGAAGAAACTACGGTCGCGACAAACCCAAGATTCACCGCATGTCTTGAAGTGAAAAGTAAAATGTACAGCGTGTGGGTCGAGACCAATTAAATCTGACCAGAGTACAGCGGGAACAAAAAGAGAACCACTTACGGTTTAGAAAACGACGAATGTTCGCATAGCTGTAATGAAATTAAACGGAACGTCAGGTTCCTAGGAGGCCTCACAATGTGCTGAACATAGGTTAATAAACGGTGACGGGACTTACTTGAAAGAATTGACGATCAGTGCGTGTTAAAGCTCCGAAGGATCGGCAACAGTGATCAAGCGAAAACACGAAGATACAACATAGTGTTAGATGAGTGGTTAACGGGTTAGTCACTTGACAGTGAGAAAAATAAATGATGGACTATTGTAGCTGCCATCTTAGAGGCGGTACTGTGTTTACATAATAACTCATAAGTGTAAAACCTGTATTAAAGACACAGTTATCAAGGTATTTACAAGACGTGATACACATTCGCAAGCAATTTGCACAGTTGAAGAAAACAAATCACTACAAAGAGACAAGGTCAGGCTACCACAAGACGTGGTTCAAACCGAATGAGATAAACATAAACATGAATAGGAAAGATCATTGGATTATGCCAGTTTATAAATAACAGCTGAATTCAGTTCTGTCATTCAATCCAAATGGTTTCATGGTCTGTAAACGGTAAATCCAAGTCATTTCACGTTGCAGTAAAAATTTACGGTTGTCTCTACCTTCAACCTTGCAAATGGTTTCAAGGACCATACATTTTACTTGGGCTATGGAGTGCTTGTACTCATTGAAGTGAACTGCTACAGCAGATTTGTCAGTCTTGGTTCTTATGTTTGATTTAAGCTCATTTATCCTTGTTTTGATTTTTCTCTCCGTTTTCCCCACGTAGAGTTTTCCACATGGGCATTTTAGGGAATAAATAAGATTCATAGAGTCACAGGTGGCGTTTACATGGAGTTTGATGTTATTTCCTTTCATGGAATGGGTGATGGAATTTCCTCTAGTGACATTATTGCAGTTACTACAGTTCATGCAAGGCCGTGTGCCTTGGTTTTCCGTGAGGTTACCTGTGGATCTCCCATTGGGGAAACCAAAAATTATTTCATTTCAGTAGGCGGATGAGTTTCTGAGAAAGCTCCATCATGATGACCAAAGGAGGTACCTTTAACCAGCAGGATCTGGAGCATCATCACCAATGGCTGACTTGGACTGAGATAGGCGCCATAATCGTTCTTGAATAGATTCAACAATCAATGGGCAGAATTAAACTGATCATAAAGCTGCCATTGAAGGTCGCAGCCGACTCCAGGCAGAGATGCTACTGATTCCTCCGACACTCATGACACCAGACATGGGTCGTACAGCAAGCAACTCTTGGTGTCGCCTGTATATTGCTGTTGTATTTGGTTTTATTTTGAGTTTCCATTGTTCCCTTGTCTTGTTTGGTTTTCAATATAAGGGAGGGATCATTGTCCTGGTGGGTTTGGGCTACCAGTGTGCATGGGTTAGGGAAGGTTCTAAGGCGAGTTTACATGTTAGAAAGGATGCATACACAGACATTGTAATTTGGCTAATACGGGAGGGACAGTACGCATACCTTATTTCCACTGAATCACAAGCACACTAGCAAATTCCAACCGACACTCTGACTGATTCATGCCAAGCATGGCTGATTAAACCACAAGTGTGCACAACATGGATTGTAAGTGGACTAAATACCCCGCAAGATTAGGCAGATACTATCATACTTAAATAGACATATAGAACAAGTAGCTTTACTGGAGGAGACACACCTCATGCCCTGGGTGGTGAGTAAACTCTCCTCCAGGTAGCCCACATACAGACTGCTATCTTCCTATTCACCCTGTGTTCAAGGGGTGGCCATATTAATCAAACATGGTGACCCTTTCCGCGAAGTGGTTTCTCTCACTGATGGTCAGGGTCAGTATGCCATCGCATGAGAGACACTGGGCACATCAAAGATTACTACTACTACGGCTCAAACGAAGATGAATAAGAGCCCTTCAACGGACTGAGGGGCGGATACTGTCCACAGACCTACGCACATATATTTGGGGAGGGTAGCTCAGTTGCACACTGCAAGAAAAAAGTAATGGGCCACACGTCCCCACCACCCCACAGTTACCATAGCTTAGCCCCATGTTAGAGAGGGCACTTTTTTACTCGGATTGCATGGGGCATGGTCAAGGCTGGACTATTGTTTGGTATACGCAGAGGTGGCCACTAGGGCACATAGTCTCGATCACATGGCACACACTCACTCAGATCACTCTCCTGTAATTATGAGATTGGTGATCTTGTATATTGGCCCTTACAGATCACGTCTGGCACCTATCTCCCGAGGTGCTATTGGACTCTGTATTAGCGGATGCACTATAAGAGGAATTAGCAGAGTTCTTTGAACACAAAAAATGTAAAATTAGCTCAAGCCGCACAATTTGGGAGGCCTTTAAGGTCATTGTACGTGGAAGGTACATAGTTAAAAATAGTGGGGTCTTACAAAGACTGCCCAGTCACCTGGCATGGCAGGAGAGTCAATTTAAGATACTGGAACAGATGCCAGTAGTGGGAGGTCACAGTGGCAGCCTAGTAAAGATGAGATCCACTATCACTGAATTTAATGAGGTTGCTGCTAGAGAATACAAATACCGAGGCAAACATGCATGCACCAGGTCTATGGAGAGGGGGAGAAGCTTGAGAAATCACCGGCCACGCTGATCAAACATACAAGGGTAACTAATGATATTATAGAGATGGCAAATACACAGGGTGAAAGATGCCTGGACCTGGGCCATATACTTGAAGTATTTACAGACTACTACCAGACACTTTACACATCCACAGGCACCCTCTCTACCGATTCCCTCTAGAAGTACCTGGGAGACATAGCAGTGGGATGGCTGGGTGACAAACAGACTCTTTCTGAATAAGCCTTTCACACTAGACAAAATATTGCTAGCCATTGGCTTGCTACCCACCTGCAAGGCGCCAGCAATGAACAGACTATTAGCAGAAGTTTAGAAGCATTATGCTGGGGTGTTAGCCCATCAGCTATTTGCAACATTTGAAGTGGCCCGCCAGCTCGGACCTCTGCTGCAATCTATGCAGGAAGCAGTGATCATCACGATTTTGAAGCCAGGACAGGATCCAGTGGTGGCTCCTCTGTTATGGCAGAGGAGCATCGCCCTGCCTGCTGCGAGTGCAGGAGGTACACACATTAATACAATGATAATAAATACCATTTTATTATAATATGTTCCAGACTCGCACTGTTACAGCTTGAGGGCAGGGGGGAAAGGCTGATTAGTGCATTTGCATTATTACTTCAGCCCCTGCCAGTGCGCATGTCAGATTGGTCAGATGACTAGAGCTGCCAATTTGACGTGGGCACTTCAGAGCTAGTAATCCCAGGACTAAGAAACAGCAGATGGATTACAGCTGCAGGCCCCCAACCTCAAAATGAGCACTGATTGAGCCTGCTCCAACTAATCTTGGAGCTGCAGAGGTTGATGTAACATTGTACAAGGGAGGAAGTCCTTCTCTTTTTGTCTGAGTCAACACCGAGGAGAGCGGCAGGACGAAGGAGATTACACCTAGAGCTTGTGTGTCAGCAAGTCCAAAATATATGCTGAGTGTTTTGGGCAGCCCTCCCTATGTGCATCATATCTGCTGCTATTGTTGCTTAGTTGTGATGCTATCATTCTTACTAAACTGGTGGCAATCAGACTCGGGCTAAATGCTGTTGTGATACTTCCCACCCCCATATCTTCCACACCTGGGAGTGGGGATGGATCACATGGCTCCAGTGCAACTACAATCCTTTATAGGTTACCCCAATGCTAATGACACCAAACAGCACACCACAGTTGAATTCTTGACCAGGGAATGGGAGAGGTTATGTAAAAAAAATGCAGAGTTCATATAGTCCTGGCAACTGCCATTAAGCTATCAGACCCTTACTGCCCCCGCATGAGAAACCTGTGCAGTCACAGCTTCAGGAGAGAAGTTTGCATCACTGGGGAGACCTGTACCTGCAGAGTATCTTTGGTCCCTAGGGGAATTTCTTGGAGATTTGCCAGGCACCCTCTGCATAAGCTCTATGCTAGACATTCCTGAGGAACGCATCGCCTTCGCTGCCCTTGACAGTTTACTCGAGGCAATATCTACTAAACACCTGATCGCCACACTATTCCGCAAGGCCCAGGAGGAGACTGTAATCTCTCCACTAGGTGCTGAGGGGGGCTGGGAAAGGGAACTGGGTTGCAAGAATCCTGATGAGATGTGGAGATTTAGCTGTATGCAAATGGAACTGGTGACGTCCAGTACCAGACTATGTGATGAATGAATTTATTGTATAGTTAATAAAAACCATTACAAAAACTAAAAATGCATTAGTTTAAAATTGGTCAGTATACATGCCTGTTTAAAAAAAACATTAATAACTATTTAGTTTCGTAGAATATCAGGTGTACAAATATTACTGAACTACATTATACAATTTCATATTCGTTCTATACAAAAATAGCTCTTATTTCAGAAGCTCAATGTCAAATTACATCGATCCATTTGCTGGTGTGAAACTGATCGCACAGCTCTTCCTACTCAAGATCAAAGTTGATTTGGGTCGATCTACTGCGAGTTATGTGAAACCATTGAATGGCGTAAGACGGCGCCTGCAATTACTTGCGTGAGAGTAGCAATAGTTCTTATAGCCTCTTAACATTACGTCTTGATCTGAATTTTTAACGACTCTTTACAATGACACCTCTTTTGCTCTCAAAGTTCATAACAAACTTGACTGATCTGCAGATAAATTGTGGATGCGCTGTACACAAAACTTGTATGATGGCAGTTCGACAAGTACGTATTCCATAGTCATTACATTTTTCCTTTAACCAGTGATGGAGCGGGATAGAAAACAGAATTCTGTTTAAACCCGTGAAGTCACACTTCCATAAATAAATTAATAATGCTAACAATTTGTGCTGTGTGTGCTAATTCAACCTAGTTTAAAGTTACATTACATTACAGAACACGTGGGAAACTAACATGTGTGCTCATAAATGTGCATTATGTTGCATTCTCATGTATGTGGAAAATAATAAATTAATCTTGTCTATTGTCATGTCATAACTAATAGCAGCTGTTTTTAAAATAATGCCATGTGCTTATTTTGCTTTCCTTGTCTATGTGATGTCATTTCTACTATTCTAGGTGCACATAAGGTTTTATGGATTCATGAAGACTGGTAGATATAAAATGCTGCTTTATTTGTGCTTTACTGCTAGGTAATTTAGACTAATGGGTTAATTATTAGCAATGATGGGAGGCAACAGAACAAACTGTATTTCTTTCATTAATTATTCTTTGTGTTTGTTTATATAATAGTTTTACAAGAGAAGCTTAGAGAAGGCTGCAGAAAATAGTACCCTTTTAAAAGTGGCGCAGGGACAGTGGCGCAGAAAATTGACGCTTTCTGAAAGAGGCCTAATGATGAAAATGGCTCAAGTGAAAATAATTCTGTGAAGGATGGAAAAGGCCTCTGAGCTTTTATTTTGAAAGGTTTTGGATTAAACTGCTAAAAAGATGACTCTTTGGAGAAATTTGCTAACGTTTGCTAACGTGCCACGGGAGTTCAGAGCTGACTGGCTCAAGGTTAAAAGGAAGCTGTCGCTACAAAATGTAGCAGCCTAAGGAGAAGCTGCCAAGACTTCTAAATGAACAATGGACTAGTGAATTTGCCCGGGCATGTAAGAAGGAGGTGTCACAGTTTACTGTGGTACGAGGTGGCTCAGCCAATGGAGAACTAGAATTCGTCTGCTGGAATGTGAAAAATAGTTAGCTCAGCTCAATTTAGGGTATAAGAATAGGTTCAGAGAACACATAGTTGGCTTACGCTCGAGAAAATCTGGAGGACGATGTTATGCTGATGGACTTTACACGTGAGGACAGGAGTTTTTATTAATTACTTTATTACTAGGTGATGAGGGTAGAGACAGAAATATAGATAGGATTTTGGGAAATGCTTAATTTTACTTATTCCTGCTAATGAATAATAATTCTTGATTTATGCTCTTTTTATTAATACTGAATAAATCTTTCTTTATGACAATTTCTAATGCTTGTTTAATAAAATACCAAAACCTAAGTTTTTCTAGATGTGTTAAAATAAACTTTCTAAAATGACAAGCTGGTCTTGATTATTGCAGATGGTTTAAACAACTATATTTAGATCTTATCGCCTCATGATTCAAGCGCTCTATTGTTGTTATGGGCCTAGTGTTGTAGTGTAAGTTTTGTGGTAGTAGATAGTGTCATTTGTGCAATATTTTGGTGAGAGCGCTGGATCAATTTCTGGTAGCCATCGGACGGTTTATATATGTTGTTTTTGACATACATGTTACATGCATGATACATATATGTTGGTAAATTCATAGGATTAAGTTTTAACACATGTTGAGTTTGTTTATTTTGTGCTATGTGTGTACCGGTACAAAAACTGTGTGATGAGAAAGTAGTCATGCAGAATATCTGATCTGTTTCTGTGATATCGCCGAGTATCACTGTTGGTATCGCCGTGTACCAGAAGTATTGTCGCCGTGCAATACAGTGTTGTCGCCGTGCAACACAGTTTTAGGGCTAGGTGTGAATCTTGTAATAGTGAGGGTTTTCTAAGAAATTAGAGCAGCATGAGAATAGGGACAAAGCGCCTTCCATAAAACTCACTGTGATAAGAGTATTAGTTATATTCGAGCTTGAGTGAAGGGTAGGGTAATGTCGGTGCATGATTATCTATAAACAGGTTAGAGTCCTGTACGGGTACATGTTTTATATCTATAAACAGGTGAGAGCCCTGTACGGATAACGGTGTTATTTTGCTAACGGTGCATGATTTCTATAAACAGGTGAGAGTCCTGTACGGATTTCATGTGTGACTGAAGTTAGGGAATTTTCAGTGTGAAAGTGCGTGATTGTTTTGTAAGGTATGTTCAAGTGGAACTCTTAGATACTGTCACTTCGCGGTGCGTTCAGAGGAAAATGAGTTCATATTCTTACGTGTTAGAAGGGTAGGGTAAGAGTTGCTCTACTGACAAATGGAAATTATCCTTAGTGTGAATAGCGCCGACTATTCCGAAGTGTGGATACTTGAATGTATGTAAACTATCCTAATTAGAGAAGCAGACAGATGAGTTTCGTTTTATGTATTCACTAAAATGTACCAAAAGTAATTCTAAGGTACTTAGGAAAGTTCAGGATAAAGTCTGTACCATTCTAAGACTTTATAAAGTATGTGCAGTGTTTAAATACATTTAAAAGCTCTGCACGCTAATAAAATTCAATTCAAAAGTGTTCAGCATAGTTGAAAAGTATAAAAAGGTGAACTGTGCTATTTTAAAACATTCAGGAACATTTTAGAATGTTCAGTGTTAATTAGGCTATAATTAAGATATTCCACGTTGTTAAACATTTTAAATAAGTAAAAAGCGATCAGAATTAATTTTATAAACATTCCTCGCTTTAAATATAGTATTATATTGTTCTCCGTAGTTTAAAACCATTAAATTGTGCCCCGATCGAAAATTGTAAGGGAGGGGCTGGTTTTGCGAGTGAAACAGTGTGGGGAGAGACTGAAGCTGCAGCAGCTCCCTACGTCAGAGTGGCCGCGCTCTGATTGGGTAAGGCGTCCGGAGCGTCACAGTAAAGCTAGGCTCCGATTGGTTGAAAGCCAAAAGCCTCACAACAAAGCAGTGAGCATTATATTGATTTAGGTGGTTGTGTATCTAGTTGATGTGTACCACCACAATTATCCAAATTGTTAGTAAATTAAAGTGTCCCCGTTTTTAGAATTCTAATTTGAAAGCAATTATCCAAATAAATAATGCCAGTATCATAGCTAAATGTATTATTCTTAATTTAAAGGTGTGCCCGACCTAGTTATTTCCTTCGTTTTATAAACGCCTAAGTGAATATTATTGTAAACACACCTGGAAAGAGAAAGGCAATCTAATGAGTGGAAGCGCTGAAAGAGAGCTGGATTCGCGGTGGCTGTGGGTGTGTGAGAACCGCTGCGATCTGATTGGTTAATGTGTCCTAGGCGTCTCGGCAAAGCTGTGCCCTGATTCGTTGAAATGCCGACGCGTCATAGTAGAACTACGCTGTGATTCGCTGACAGCGTTTTTATGTTTAAAGTGGCTGCTCGTGATATAGATATGCAATAAGTGCCCCAAAGCTTAATAAACAATAAAATTTGAGGCGCGAGGGAAGAGAGCTCGAAAGTGCAACTGCCATGCATTTTGTTTCAGCTAATGATATGCCACAAGCGTAACACGCTGTATTACAAAAATATTTGGTGAAGGAGGGGCTGTTAAGGAGCGAGTAGGAGCGAAGGGGAGAGCTGCCAGCTGCAGCGGCTGCTTGCGTCAGCCGCCGCGCTGCCATTGGTTGGAACGCCGACGCGTCATGCACGGAGCCGCGCTCTGATTGGGCAGAGCTCCGTGTGTTGCCTGTAGACTGTTGCAAGGGGGAGCCGCGCTCTCATTGAGCGGGGTTCTGGCAAGGCCTTTGCGTATTAATACGCTGTATTCTTTTAGCCTGATAGTCTCCCTCGATACTGTAATAATTACGAGGGGGCCGCGCTGTAATTAGATGAGGTCCCGTCGCGTCAGCACAAAAACAGTATACCGATTGGCTATTGACGCGCAGCGTCACTGAAAGCCTGTGCACCCATTGGCAGGTGACGCGCAGCGTCATGGGGGAGCCGCGCGTCATGACAGAGATGGGCTGTAATTGACTAAGACAATACAAGTAGCTTTACGATTGGCTGTGGCGCGCTGATGTTTTAAACTAAATTGCCGAGTAAAATATAAAAGTAAATATTCCCGTTTTGGATTTCCATGTCACAGCTGTTGTATGACGAGCGCTGGAGAGACTGTCAGCTGCAGCAGCGCTGAAATTTACTGAATAACGTGAAAGCTGCGTTCTGACTGGACGAGGTGTTTGTGATGTCACAGCAAAGTCGCGCTGTGATTGGATGAAGCGCTGTTGTATGTTAAAAAGTTTTTTTAATGTCCCAGATTTGATTTAGTGCAGAGGCTTGAACGTGAGGCGAGTGGGACAGAAGCAGTAGCGATTCATGGCCTTAGCAACAGTCTGGTCAGCTGAGCATTGTGGTAATCACACGCTGATTGATTAAAACACCTGTTGTGCTGATGCACATTGTTTATTTCCTATCAAACCCTATGCTAGTAATGCCCAGAAATATATTTTAATAACTGATTAACATTAAAAAGTGGAATTTTATAAAACATTGAATATTATATGTAACTAGTTACCCTGTTTAATTGACAATAACAGCAAAGGTGATTAGAGTTTATTAAATAAAAGTTAAATAATAAATAGTTATCATTAAAATTGTAAATTAAATACAGGTTATAGCAGAAACAATAAAACATTGTGTCACAAAACGAAATGCGATAATGATATATAATTAATGTTTAAGGGGTAAAGGGTTATTTACAAGCAAGACATTATATGTAAATTAAGGCAAAACAAGTTAGGTTTTCTTTTTCCACAGGTATACGTTGCAGAAGGTGTGTAAGTGAAAAATAAGTACATTTAAAACACATGTGATTATATGTTGGTATTATTGATATAAATAAATATTTTGCGTTGATACTGTTTTTGCAAATTGATGTTTTTCTTTACAGGTTAATTAAATTTAGTAATACAGGTAAATTAGGAGAAATTTTATATTGACCAAATTATAAGGTTTTCTACACCTGATAGTATTTAATTAATTAATTAATTGATCAGCAAGCGCTGCAAGGAAAATTTAAAGAGTATATTTACCAAATTAATTAAAGAAAATGTCTTCCTTATATAAGAAAATGAAAAAGGTTGTTGCCAAATGCGAGAACAAATTAAAGATTCCCAAATTAGCGAAAATAAATAATAAAGGTGTCAGAGTAGAAAATGTTGATCAGTGTACAATTGATGTTGTAAATATGGATCAGAACAGAAATTCAAGAAGACCCCCAGAACAGGTTAATACAACGCCAAAAGTGTCAGATCAGATTGATAAAGTGACAGTTCAGAATTTTATTAAAATTGATGCGACAGAAAAGCATGATGAAATGCCTAGTACTTCTGGAATTAATATTCCTGATTATGTAAATTCATCAAATGATTTGAAGGAGTCCATGAAAATTTTGGAAAAAGAGATAGTGCCTGTACTTAGAAAAGATGAAATTAATTCCGCAATTTTAAAGGTCCCATTAACTGAAAAGGTTTATTCTATTGTACTTGAGATTGAATTAGTAGGGATTGCAACTCAACAAGAAACAGAAATGACTTCAGTTCTGGTAAGTGAGAAGTCTGACATTAACCTAATTGAATTGACACAGTCAGACGAGTCAAAATTCTGGTCAATTAAAAAGGAAACTGAAATAAATGAGATAAATGAACAGCTACAAATACAGCGACAGGTAATGGTTCAGCAGAATGACACGGCTTCATTGCCATTACACATTTTTGTTAATAAACAGACAGAGAATACAGATACAGGATTAAATAAAGAACAGGAAAACAGTCTAAAAAGATTAAATGCACTTCCAGAATGTTGGAATGAAAATAATGTTCTTTTGAGTGAAGACATCAAAGTAAAGGATGCAATTGATCAACAGATTGAAACATTGACTTCTGCAGGTTCGCTTTTCAGAAATGCAAATTTAGTTAAAAGGTTGATTGATAACATTCAAGTGGCAGAAAAGTTTGCTGTCATGATATGTGCAGCATACAAAATGAATGATGAACATGCTTTGAGTTCACTAATACTAACAGCAGTTGAAAGAAGGCAGGTAGTCAAAGGCTTACAAGATGATGCAACTCATGAGGAGAAAAACACATGGTTGAGAAACACATGGTTGAGTACAGATTTTAGACAGCGAGATGAGGATGAGATTTTGTCACACAAAGATGGTAGAGTAGTTTTACCAAATAGCATGATTACTGACATGGACAGAATGTACCATAGATTTGCAGAATTTCTTTACCAGAGGTGTCTGACTTATCTGCAAGTGAACACAATTAAGAGATCAATTGTGAGAATGGGAACAGAATTACAGGAGAGTGATTCATTGACCAGATTACAAATGGATTTCTGTGAGATGTCACTACATGACAAACTGTGCTACATTTTTGTGATTTTTTGTTTGATTACAAAATGGGTTGAAACATTTCGGATGCGACATGATGAAATTACTGTTGCAAAGTTATCAGATAACAGAAAACATATTGAAAACAGATTGCTCCATTGTACAGATAGACTAGAAATTTCAGATGTTGAGGAGCATGAGAATGTTATTATAAAAGACAGAGATGCAAAAATGTGCCTAGCTGCAGGTACAAAGTGGACAGATATCCTTTCACTTGTTTTGATGTTTCTGAGAAACACTACTGATAAAAAGACAGATTTAAGTCCACGTGAGATTATGATGGACAAGGTCATGAGACAGACATTCATACCAGAGAAGAAAATGATGACTATCAATGATAGCATCAATTTGGAGAACTGCAGGAATTTATCAGATGAAATGATCTCTGTGTTTGATGAAGATGAAACTGAAGTGCAAACAAGAGAAAAAGAGCAAGTACTTGAATTGTTACCAGGAAAAAGAATAAGGAAAAAGGTTCGTCTAAAAAGAAATTGTCTAGTGCAAAGGTGGCAGAAAAGGAGGCTAGTCAGTCTTGTCACGACAAATGCAGAGAAGTGCAAAAGACTGAAGAGGTGGATTGACACTGGCCATACTTTTCATGTAACTACACCTGAAAATCCTGATGAGGATAGTGTCACAATTGTTGATTCAGATTCTGAAGAAGAGCCTGAAGAGAATCCAGATCTTGAAGATCGACAAGTTGGTCGACATCTGGAGAATATGAAGAGAAAACAAGCCTTGATTGAAGAAGACTTGCAAGTTGTGACTGAAGACTCAGAAAATGATGGAAATCTGTCAGAAAAAGAAGCAGAAGAAGAATGTGATCAGATTATGATTCAAGACCAGGAGAGTATTGAAAAGCAGAAAAGTAGCTCTGAAAGCAGGAACAAGAATTCTGAAACTGGGAAGTTGAAGGTAATTGAAGAAGAAAATGAATTACCAAGTACCAGCTACAAAGATGATGTTCTTAACGGAGTGAAGCTGCTGAGTAAAGAAGTACCTGAGTCCAGAATGAAAATTTCTGACACTGTAACTGATGAGAGTGATGAAGATTCTCAAATAAGAAAATTCAGAAAAGGAGCTTAGAGAACAGAATGTAATGTGACCAAGCAAAAGAAGAAATTACTAAGAAAAAGTGATAACTGGCCAGAAGAAAATGAAGGCCTAAAATTCAAATTGAAATACAGATCAAAGAAACAGATTGAGGCAAGAAAGAAAATAAAAGTGATACCTGTAATGGAGGTAAATAGTCATATTGAGGAAAAGATTGAAGAGAATAGTGACAATGATTGAAGTACATACCTATTAAATTTTAGGTTCTCTGTTTTTGGCATAAGGCTGAAGAAAATGTGTTAGATGACACAAGGTCGAAGAAATTCTGTTAGCTGAAAAATTAATTTGTGACATTAGGTCGAAGAAAAACTGTTAGAAGGTCTAAGTATAAAAAAAAAAAAAAAAAAATTTGAAAAAGGGGGGTGTTAGAAATTTTTAGAAATGTTAGGTAAAATTTTTAACATTTTTGTTTTATTTTTCTTTGCAAGCTTAATGAAAATATAATTCTGCTTTGGTTAATTTAGGTTATTGTTCTTTTAGAAATTAACAAGGAGAAGTTTAAAGTTAATATGACAAGCAAGATACTGACATTTTATTAATTATAGTTTTTGCAACACATTTATTGAAGCTTAGTTGTATGTTACACAAGAAAAAGAAATAGAACTAGAGGGGTTTCTTAAAACTCAATATGAGAATTGTAGATAAACTAATGAGATAAGTCTTTAGAAATACTAACACAGGTGAAATTGAATCATGTTCATCTTAGATAAAATCTTTGCTAAAATATTGGGTGGTGGTGTGGTGATTTGTTAATCACCAGATGAGGGAGTTGATGGAGCGGGATAGAAAACAGAATTCTGTTTAAACCCGTGAAGTCACACTTCCATAAATAAATTAATAATGCTAACAATTTGTGCTGTGTGTGCTAATTCAACCTAGTTTAAAGTTACATTACATTACAGAACACGTGGGAAACTAACATGTGTGCTCATAAATGTGCATTATGTTGCATTCTCATGTATGTGGAAAATAATAAATTAATCTTGTCTATTGTCATGTCATAACTAATAGCAGCTGTTTTTAAAATAATGGCATGTGCTTATTTTGCTTTCCTTGTCTATGTGATGTCATTTCTACTATTCTAGGTGCACATAAGGTTTTATGGATTCATGAAGACTGGTAGATATAAAATGCTGCTTTATTTGTGCTTTACTGCTAGGTAATTTAGACTAATGGGTTAATTATTAGCAATGATGGGAGGCAACAGAACAAACTGTATTTCTTTCATTAATTATTCTTTGTGTTTGTTTATATAATAGTTTTACAAGAGAAGCTTAGAGAAGGCTGCAGAAAATAGTACCCTTTTAAAAGTGGCGCAGGGACAGTGGCGCAGAAAATTGACGCTTTCTGAAAGAGGCCTAATGATGAAAATGGCTCAAGTGAAAATAATTCTGTGAAGGATGGAAAAGGCCTCTGAGCTTTTTTTTTGAAAGGTTTTGGATTAAACTGCTAAAAAGATGACTCTTTGGAGAAATTTGCTAACGTTTGCTAACGTGCCACGGGAGTTCAGAGCTGACTGGCTCAAGGTTAAAAGGAAGCTGTCGCTACAAAATGTAGCAGCCTAAGGAGAAGCTGCCAAGACTTCTAAATGAACAATGGACTAGTGAATTTGCCCGGGCATGTAAGAAGGAGGTGTCACAGTTTACTGTGGTACGAGGTGGCTCAGCCAATGGAGAACTAGAATTCGTCTGCTGGAATGTGAAAAATAGTTAGCTCAGCTCAATTTAGGGTATAAGAATAGGTTCAGAGAACACATAGTTGGCTTACGCTCGAGAAAATCTGGAGGACGATGTTATGCTGATGGACTTTACACGTGAGGACAGGAGTTTTTATTAATTACTTTATTACTAGGTGATGAGGGTAGAGACAGAAATATAGATAGGATTTTGGGAAATGCTTAATTTTACTTATTCCTGCTAATGAATAATAATTCTTGATTTATGCTCTTTTTATTAATACTGAATAAATCTTTCTTTATGACAATTTCTAATGCTTGTTTAATAAAATACCAAAACCTAAGTTTTTCTAGATGTGTTAAAATAAACTTTCTAAAATGACAAGCTGGTCTTGATTATTGCAGATGGTTTAAACAACTATATTTAGATCTTATCGCCTCATGATTCAAGCGCTCTATTGTTGTTATGGGCCTAGTGTTGTAGTGTAAGTTTTGTGGTAGTAGATAGTGTCATTTGTGCAATATTTTGGTGAGAGCGCTGGATCACCAGCGCCCTCGTTCCTCGTCCAATGTTGGACAGATGCAAAATAGGTGGATAAGGTCTAGTTTTGTGGCACCACATAAGTCACACTCCTTGGTGTCTGGTTTCATCCAAGCTGGTTGATCTGCATTTGTCGGCAGGTTTCCCATCCTTAAACTAAGGCATTTCAGTTTGACAAATGATGAAAAGGATGACCCGAAATAAACTGCGGGTTTGAGCATAGTGTATGACTGAATTATCATCCAGGCATGTGCGCGTTGACTAAAGATTGACTTGTCATTAGTCAGCGAATGCCTGTTTGCCGCCTTTTTAAGTACTTGCTTGAACGATGATACCGGTAGCTTAGTTTGCCACAATGATGCAAGTTCGGTAGTATCAAGGGACAGATTGAAAAAACTTGGTGTACTGGGAATTGGGACTATTTTGCATTGCCTCCCACGTAGCAGAATTGATCTCTGTTTGCCTGTTCATCCAGATGTCATACCAGAACTTAATGGTCTCATACTTTTTTTGCAGATCTTAGGATTGCAGGCCAAACTCGAGTCGGACCTGTGCCGGAGAGGCATTGTACGGTAATCTGAATATACGCTTGTAGACTCTAGTTTGAATCTTGTCTAATAGTTGTGCACTTCTCCCATGGTGTAACACACTGCCGTAGGCTATTGTAGGGAGGTGCTTGGCCTTAATGACAGCCAGGAGTGGATTAAACAGAGGGCCCTTTAACTGCTTGGAAATACTGTTGAATACATGTAACAGTGCTATTCCCTTTTTTTCGATGGCCTCAAAGTGCAAGGAAAAGTTAAGGCGTCTGTCCAGTTGTATTCGCAGGTACTTATAGCTATCCACTACCTCCAGTTTCTTGTTGTCTATGACAAAAAGTGGCAGGGCTTTGCGCTGGCGAGTTATTATCATGATCTTTGTTTTTTGGCTATTACCAGACTAGGATCATCCATTACACATATCTGCAACAAGCTTAATACACACCAGTGAGCATTCATAGATTTGGTCTGAAGGAGGTAAAAATTATGTGTATTGTATGGTGGAGCCAGGGCCAGATTTCTCCACCTGGCCTGGAACTGTCCTACAGTGTATAAATACTGAGAGGAGGTTTTCTCAGCTCTATCCACAATGGCCAACTGAGTAATTCACTGTAGCCCAGAGTGGAACTCTAAGGATATTTAGAACATTGGAATGTTGGGACCTCCATTGAAAGCAATGGAGTGCTCCGGGCTTCTAATGGCTGGAAGAAGTCCGGACATGACATTCCAATTGTTGACTTTGTTCATAGCTGATTCTGTGAATAAAGGCCTCATGGAGCCAGAGGGGATATCAATCACCTTGGGCTCCATGAGGCCTCTGTTTTATTTGTTAGAACATTCTGCACTCTAGTGGTGGAATGTTCGCATATTCGTATAGCCCTCCGTAGCTGGGTTATACTGGCGTTAAAGTCCTTCTCCCTTGTTAAAGGCCCGCACCTTCGGCTCACATAGGAAACATTTGGCACTTGGCCTAATGACAAAATGTCTGGTGGCTTGCAGGTGGGCCAGAGGAAGAATCCCCAAATTCAAGCAATGGATTGCTGATTGAGTTTTCGGTAATAAACAGCTGAACTGTATGCAGACCAACGCCCCCTCTTCCAGACCCTGAGATATATGTCAACCATTAACAATATATTTGCTGTAGTGATCTGATGCTATAGGCACTGATGACAGATGATTCATACTAATTAAAGCATGGATAGGTGTCCCCTGAGTAACAGTCAACATGTGACATGTAAGACATTTTCAAACACGTCAAGGCCCCCCCGCTACCTCTTTTCTGCTGACCTGCCATTCACTCTGCATGAGAGCTAACTAGTGATTTACTATCATGGTTCCTCTTGCTTACAGATTTAATGCAATGCATGTATCTCCCCTGCTAATCCTGGACTGTAGTAACCTACAGAGTCTACATATAGCAAAGGATACATTATTTTTCGAATGTTTTCTTCGACACTTTTCCTCCCGGGTATTTTTATTCCTGGCAATAAGCATATATTTATTGTTATGTACTGTTGGAAAAGGAAAGATAAAATAAGAAGAAAACCAAAAGTATGCATATGAGTGTTTACTGTTTTTTTGTGACTCTGGTGTTTAATTTTACTAATAGTATTTCTCCCAGTGCCAGTTTCCGCAAGATAAAACGAATCCTCCAAAAAGGAGTTAGGTAATGATGGCAGTTACAGGAATATGATTATTTTTTCATTTACACAAGCATAATCTTTGTAAATCACTATAAGTAGGCTATGAATATAAAGCATCATTCTGTTTCTTTTTGTCTTCATGCTTACGTTGATTGCGTAATTTTCTCTCACAGGAAACTTAAGGGCATATTTAACAAATAATCACACAGCGCGAGTCATCTTGTTGCACTGTGCTGTGTTATAGGGAAAGGGCAGGAATGCACCGTACCTAACATTATGCAGCACATTCCTGTCATTTCCCAGCACTGCAGCACTATGTGCTGCCTACTGCCAACGCTGGCACACTTGCACCGTGGTGTAAGGGTGCCTGCGTTGTAAGCAGGATTGTTTTTGTGCAGGAAGGGTCATCTTCCTGTTCAAAAACAATCCCCTGAGGCATTTGCTTTTTCTATGTGTGCCGAGAAATGCAGCACACCTAGAAAGAGAAAGTATGGAGAAGAAATCAAGATATTGCTCCATGTTATGCCTCACGTAGCAATTTGAGCCATTCCCAGGTCTACTACTGATGCTAAATCTGGGAATGCGCCAAAATCCATAGGTGGATGTGTGGAAACACCCATGTTCCACCCATGGAATGCTTTCTCAGGGCAGAGTAATGCAATGCAGTGATTTGCACTGTGTTGTGTTACTCTAGATGTATCAAGCAACACAAGGCCACTCAAGGTGATCTTGCGTGGCTAGATAAATCAAACTTAAGAGTTGCATTCGCTCTAGCACCCCATTGCGTGGCACAAGGCCGATGCAAGTCTTCCATAAATATGCCCGCAGGTTTGAGCAGCAATGGTCTGGCAGAAACAGCTAAACTGCATATGTACTGTGGCCGATGTGGTGCTGGAGTGATGTCCTGGGTGGGATGGCAGGTCATGGGTGCCTCTTCACTAAACTCATAGGGATTTTGAACATTCAAGGTGCTGAGGTAGAATGGTTTGCTACTCTCTTCAGGAAAGGGGTTGGACCTTCTACACATGCTCAGGAATAGCGAAAGTATTGGATGCAAGTGGCAACATTTTTGCCATCACATCCGTGGCATTTTTTAAAATAAATTAAGGTACAAGTAGGCCTTTTCAAGCACATTTTTCTAAAAATGTTAATTCAACATGCTATATGGTAATCACCTTAAAGGGAGCACGTTCTCTTTCCAAATGACTCTTGATGCTGTGAAAACAGCCAACCAGTAGAAAGTCAACTCAAAGTCTTACTCAGTGTTAGACCTGGCAACCTTGGTGTGGATTTCCCCTTAACTTTTTGCCTTCAATGCTGCTGTTTTGTTGACTTCGTTTTTGCGGGCTTTCGTACTCTGCGAACTATACCACTTCAAACCAGTGCTAAAGTTCTTGTGTTGTTTCCTTTAAACATGGTATCATTGGCTTATACCCAACCAGCATATTTGATAACTTGTAAGTCCCTAGTAAAGCAGCACTATGTGCGCCCAGGGCCTGTAAATTAAATGCTATTAGTAGCCCTGCAGCACTAATTGTGCCACTCACCTAAGTAGCAGTTTAAACTAGTCTCTGGTCTACGACTACAGCCTGTTCACGCAGTTTCTAAAGTTCCATTTCACCCTAGCAAAATAAATGTTTAGCCAGGCATGAGGCTTCCTTTTAAATGCATATAAGTCAGCCCTAGGGTAGACCCTGCACAGACCCGAGGGCAGTGTGCAGTGTATTTAAAAGATTGGACATGAACATTATAGTTTTACATGTCCTCGTAGTGAAAACCTCTGAAATGTGTTTTTCACTACTGCAAAGCATGTCATCTGAGTTACCTTATTACATTTAATAAGTGATAATTTCCAAATTGGAGCAGGTAACCAATTAATGTGTGCTGTCTTTGGAATTGTAATGAAAAATCCTCTCTCTTCGTGAAGTCGGATTTTAAATGACAATTTTGAAAACACCACCTATAGAAAGTTGGTATTTTCCTTCCGAAGTCCTTTAATGCCTGCAGGCTGTCTCTGGGTCACATTACTGGGTGTAGCTGACAATTGGGCTTTGTGTAATCCTCCTAGACAGCCACACACAATAGCGAGCTTAGGTGTGCCTGAATGGACCATCACTGGCAGGATGAAAGTGTGGAGCTGGGCACAGCCCTACTTACACCTAAATAGGCTGTATCCTGCCTCCACACAAAGGGCTGCATACTGCCTCTAGTTAATCTGAAGCTGGGACAGGGTAGGGAGAAAGCCTGTGGACTACAAAGGGAAACTTCTAGAAACTCGTCACATATCAAAGGAAGGCCCGGTATTTATATTGGACCCCAAACACCAAACCTTCAGTATACCTCTGGACCTGTGGATGCTTTGTCAGGAAATAGGACTGCTGTGCTGGACTGCTGCTCTGAAGGACTGCTGCCCTGCGGACCTGCTGCCTGCTGTTCTCTTGCTAGGTGAGAAAGACTGGGCCTGCCACTATTGAGAACAGAACTCAAGAATGACTCCAAGGGATAGTTGGCTGGCCTCGTGACTAGAACACAGTGGCAGAAGGCTCCGCCCACCTTGAACCCTGCACCTGGACCCTGTCTTGCCCTACCAAATGGTGTGACCCCAGTCCTGGACCCTTGGAAGTACAGATAAAGGTGCTCTGCCATTTCATCTGTTTATTCGCCAGAACAGATACATCACCTCTGCTGTGGAATACAATCCCAAGCAGAACCGATGATTCATTTCCGCTGTGGGGATTCTTTCAGCACAAGGACTCTGCATCGCCCTTGCAGCCCGCATAGATATAGGACCTCACATTGTAAACCTCTCATTGACAGTAGCATCAACAACAATGCAGGTTTTCGAATCGCATCCTCGCCGCTCCTTGGAACCGATGCATCACCTCCACGGGCGATGCATCCTCGTCACTGGAATTCACATTGCAAGCCATCATCAATGGAATCCTAGAGAATGAGAACTGACATAACAGAGTCATGAAACTGGAGTCCACACTCACCACGAATGACTTTGTGACATGGAGGCACATGGATGCACTAAACATACACCCTGTGCATGCTTCTTTGCATAAGTGTTTATCTGTTTACAGCAGTTCTGCTAATAGAGTCAGCTTAGATTCAAACCCAATGCAACAATGGTCCTGATTTACAAAAGTAATCTGAGATAAAATCCTAACTTTACAACTTTCGGTATTCACAAAGGGCATTTAGGAGTGGTAAAGTAGTTAGGATTCCTAACTTTACCACTCCTAAATGCCCTTTGTGAATACCGAAAGTCGTAAAGTTAGGATTTTGTCTCAGATTACTTTTGTGAATCTGGCCTGTCCTCACAAGCTACACCAAGTTTGGAGCAGCAAGTCTGTGACCCTCATGTTGGAAAATACACTTGGAGCAGAAGACTTATATTTCCTGGCCTTGTATTTTTTTGTGGCAGGTGAGCAGTAAGCACTACTAACGACTGAAGTGTATAAATATAAAAGTGTGATCCTAAGTGTGGTGGGGGAGAGGTGGGGGTTCTGCGTAGGGGGGAAACATCCTTTACAACGCAACTTTTACCATGCAGTACTTTTACATCGCAACTTTTACAACGCAAACCATTACAACGCATTGCGCTGGGGGGCGCTCTAGGATAGGGAATAGGTTTAATTTACTATCCAACACCTTCCCTAGTGTCCACGGGGACTGGAGTTGGAATAGTAAATTAAACTATTCACTATCCAGCACCCAAAAGCGCTATGCGTTGTAATGGTATGCGTTGTAAAAACTGCGATGTAAAAGCATGCGATGTAAAAGCATGCGTTGTAATGTCATACATCCGCGTAGGGGCATGGTTAAAAGAAACAAAATATTCTGTAACTATCTCTTAGCCTTTTATAATCAGATACATGCTTAGAAAATACAGCACACACACTTAAAGGAAAAATAACTGCAAGTCAGAGTGATCAGTGGAGTTTTTGTAGCTTAATTTTATCACTACAAAAGAGTCTGTTGATAACCATGCAGTCACAGAATTGAATCCTGTTAGGCACATTGAGCAAGAGTGCGTGACATGTATTTAGGAGAGCATTATGAACACTCATTATTTTAAAATTACACCAATGTAACTTGTGTATTTTCAGGAATTTCACGTTACGCTTATCATGCAAAATTCCCAAAAGGACTCCATTGTACCACACCACGCAATTATGCTGCTATTCGCCCCATTTTTACCGTGAAATATGGCCTTGCATCAAAAATTGATGCAAGGGTGTATTTCATGCTAAAAGCTAGCACTAAATGATAGATTTGCATTTTAGGTCATTTATTTTCCTGAAATTTCATGTAATCTCCTAAAAGCAATTCTCAGAAATTTTGCACACTCCTATCCTGCTTGGGAATTAGTGTATATATATGGCTTTAATTAATGGAGTCATTTCAGGCTTCAGAATGACAAACATTTATTCTTTTCTAGAGCTAAGACAAGAATGCTACTAGCTGAGTCTAGAGTGCCACCTTCCAAGGGAAACTAAAAAAAAGGCTTGCAAAAATTCTGATCAATTTCTGAATAATTACTGTAAAAAAGTTATGGCAACCCATGTCAATATGTAGTTCTTGTTTACATTTCACACCTTTAATCTAGTCTTCCCTAAAAGTGGTTGTTTTTTCCAGGATGTTGTCTTTCTGTAATTTTTCCCATGCAGCATATTACTCTTGTATAGTGCGTATTGTGAACTGAGTCACCTCTAGGGGTCGTGGTGGGTTCAGGTTGTGGGTGGAAAATTATAATGAGCCATGATTGACAGTTCTTGAGTTCAGGCCAAAGGCATGGTGAGAATCTTCAAGTGTGTCTTCAAGTGTGAGCATACAAAGTACTGCTGCCTGGAACATAAATGTCACGTCTGACCAATCCTTTCACCCAGTTTCCTCTTCTAAGTCTGGCATGCTGGCAACTTTCTCCCATGGGAGCTCTATCAGGATTGATGCCACAAGCGGACCTCGGCCTGCAGGAATCCTGGACCTGAGCAGCTAACATTGAGCATCATTATGATGCCGGATGGTTGGACCGTTGCTCGACACCACGGCGGTCCGGACAGGCAGGCGTTGGACTGACCGCTGAATTACAATGTGCCTGCTGGGCAGAAAAGTGCTCTATAACACTGTGGCTTGTTTATGCAACAACGCTTCGGACAGTGGACCTCTCGGGGAAAAAAGGCACCAATCCTGAAATCACCAAACAAAGTAGTCTTCAAGTTCTAGCGTGCTCTTTCCAAATGCTCCCTGTCCTAAGAGCATCACCCAAAACTGGGGTAGAAAGTCAATTTTTTAACCAATATGGAAAAGCACCACTTTGCAAGTTAATCCCATCCAAATCGAAGAAAGTAAACAACTTTCTTAGTATCTTCACACACAGACGCTGAGTCTTGATGCAAATTTTGAATGTTCATTTAATGATCCGTTTTAGGAAAAAACAGCCAATGCGTTTCGTTCTGAAAACAGAACTTCTTCAGGGCGAAATAGTCGTCCCGAAGCGCATTAGATTCCAATCTTAAAGAGTTGCGGAAGGGGGAAAGAGAACTTTATATCCTTATGCTCCTTTTCTGTTCTTTATGTTATGGATTTCCCCAAATAGAGCTCCAAATTGGGAGAATTGTGTTTACCCCACTCGGAAATTGTTCCTTGTGTTAGTACATAGAAGTGCTAGAAATCAATTAGTTTCCAAAAAGATTTTTTATATATAATGGCAAAGATCTTAGGAACGTAAGTCCGTCCTATGCCGTATAGAATGTATGTTTTATAATCCAAAGACAATAAGTGTCAAACCGGTAGTCACCTGTAATGTTGATCCCGATGCATCAACACTGCGGCGTTCAGCCGTTTCAATAAGCCGCCGTCTCCGCTACCCGAGTGGGGTAAACACAATTCTCCCAATTTGGAGCTCTATTTGGGGAAATCCATAACATAAAGAACAGAAAAGGAGCATAAGGATATAAAGTTCTCTTTCCCCCTTCCGCAACTCTTTAAGATTGGAATCTAATGCGCTTCGGAACGACTATTTCGCCCTGAAGAAGTTCTGTTTTCAGAACGAAACACGTTGGCTGTTTTTTCCTAAAACGGATCATTAAATGAACATTCAAAATTTGCATCAAGACTCAGCGTCTGTGTGTGAAGATACTAAGAAAGTTGTTTAGTTTCTTCGATTTGGATGGGATTAACTTGCAAAGCGGTGCTTTTCCATATTGGTTAAAACACTGTGGCTTGTGCTGCAGCCCTGGAAAAGGGCCCGGCTGGGCATGTCGCTTTCAAATATAGCAACAACTTCGTCTATATTTATTGATTAAGCATTGTTATTTGTAAGGGACCACTGTTGCCTTAATAAAAAAGGGCTGCAGCACAAGCCACACTGTTATAGAGCACTTTGTGCAAATTCATGCCCCATGTGCCAGGCATCATGTGGCATACTGGTAGTGGGGGCCTTGCTTGGTGCCCCCAAAAGTCCCTTTCTGTCTGCCTTTTCATGGCGGTAGACTGCCATGAAAAGGCAGAAAAGGCAGTAGGAAGGGACATCCTTATTCCTATGGCGGTGCCTATGGCACCGCCTGCATTGTAGAGTTAGGATTCCGACCGCAGCCCAGACAGGGTCTTGGGTCTTGTCAGAGGCGGTGGTGCTACCTCCCGTCCGCTACGGTCTGACCGGCTGCATCGTAATCCAGCAGTCAGAATAATGCCCTGTATTTTGGGAGGATCGACAGCCTGTAAATACCGGTCCACCCACCATCATAATAAAGGCCATAGTTGCGTACACTGTCTACTTTTAGATCCTGTAAGCTCTGCGTGAATAAGCAATACCCTTTAGTAATGTAAAACACACCTATGGTAAATATTTACCGATATGTCGTTGCTAAGATTTTTAAATGGGTTTTATTTAAGACTAGAAACAATAATGTTTTCAAAACTTTACTTACCGGGTAAAAAGCTGACATAGTATGCTTTAAAAAAGCAAAGCATAGTACAAACTACATTTATCTTAAAAATACCCCAGCAAAGAAAAGGTTCTGCAGTAAATCCTCCAACCAAAAAGGTATTGGAGCGAATTCCTCTGCAAAATTTTGTTAGTGAGAAAATTTAGACTGAGAAACCCTATTAGAATGTGTTTTATGGAAATGTAGCCCACTGGCAGTGTTGTGCAAAATTCATAACGTTTGCAAGGTCTCGCAGTTTCTCCAGCAAGTGTTCAATTCTTAAAAAGTAGAACCCTGGCAGGCTTGTATATTTAACTATTTAACTTTCCCAAAAGACCAGTCTCTGAAGATTTCACTCTAGCAGCAAATGTTGAATATTCACTGTTCTCTTTGACGCTTTGGCTCCAGTGGCATCCATACACTTCTTTCTGTGGGCATTCAAAACAGAGGTTACAAAGTTACACTTCAATGATTTATTCATAGAAGCAAACACGAGCCTGGTTCATTGAGCACAACTGGGCTCTCCGTCCATGGTTGTTGTTAAACCCTGGAAACGAGGACATCAGTGTGTGCTGTGGACGGTGCTCGTTCATCTACTTTAACCCATTTACATGATAAACTACACTGAGTAGGACAGTACCGGTGGTTCTTGCGAAATTAGAAAGCACAGCAGTTAGAAGAGGCTTTGTTTTCGTGCTACAAGTATGTCTCTCTAACAAGATTCTCCCAGCATCTAAAAAATGTAACATCTATTTGATCACTGCTATATTACCTTTTAAACATGAACGCCATCTTGAGTTCCTTTGAATTAATCTATTGTAATGTTCCTGTATAATTCTAGGAGAACTCGCAGCACTGCACTACACTACTGTATTGTGTTGCATTTCTCATCTTCGGTCTGCTCACTGATGCATTAGACATATGTGTGTCTTGCGAGCCATTTTTTAATTTGTAATAAGTATGGCTCATACACTTTTACTTAAAATTAAAAAAAAGTATGCTTCATGAATAAGAATGCAACTTTTGTAACTAGAAATCTTCCCGTCCCAATTTCTTTAAAGAGTGGGTATTAACATTTTCTGTACCGTTATGCAACAGGTCGGTCCTATCAGTGAAAAATTGTGGTATATCTTTCTGTCTATAACCGATGGTGTGCAGGAGCCTGTATGCTCCAATGGCAGGCAAACATTCGGCAAAGGCCAACCGCACCTTTCTGTCTGACTAATAATAATAATATTTTTTTTAATTAAATTATATTTATGGAATTTACAGATGCACAGCAAAACATCACTGACGGTTAACATTCAATATATTTGGTCCACATTGGAGGCCGCTTCATCTCATATTCCACCCAGGGCCGGACTGGGAACCACAACCAGCCCTGGCAAAGAGCAAAAGTAAAGGCCGATTTTGCAGCTATGCTGCAAAAACGGCCCTGTAACAAAAACGGCCCCCAAGGGCTCAAAACCAGCCCCCTACCCGTGCGGCACACCAGGGGATTGCCCGGTGCCCGCTACGGCCAGTCCGGGCCTGATTCCACCCTAATCCTCATCCCTGTTGTCGACTTTACTTGGTGTATCAATTCAGTAGCAGTTGGTATAGCCATAAGAAAACAAGAAACTCCTTCTCCTGAGTTTGACGACAAACTTATAATGCTAACCTCCCTTCGGCAGTAATTGCACAAGTGGGAGGAATTCAGTCTATGCGTGGGTTACCAAATTTACAACTTTGTCAATGGCAGATCAGTTTTAACATGAAAATATTGCAAACACAAAATTAAAAGTTTCATTCATTTATTTAAAAAAAAAAAGATTTAAAAACACCAACACATTATTTCATATGTATTATGCAAACAATTCTATGCACATAAGTATAAAATGTTATCTTGAGTGTGAGATACCTTCGGCCTGATTACGGGTTTGGTGGTCCATCGGACCACCGTACTGGTGGTGGATGTGCGGCTTGTTGTTTGTGGACCGCGGCACCTGTGGTCCGACTGCTGCATTACGAGTGTGGCGGTCAGACCGATAGGGGACTGCCACAATCGCTGGGAATCAGCAGTCCTCTATGGTGGCGCAGCAGTCCTGAGACTGCAATATGATTGGCTGTGCCACTGCAGCACCACAAAGCCTATTATGAGTTTCCTCCCCACTTCACTTTTCATGGCAGTGGGCCCGCCATGAAAAGTGAGGCAGGGGGCAAAGGGAGCCCTGCAGGACCCCCTTGTGCCTCTGGGAATGGGAATACATGCAGGCGAGCACATATATGCAACCCCTGTTCCTGCACGGCATGGACTTAACATTCCATGCCATGCAGGTGTTCTATTGATGTTCTCATTAATACCTTTTTGAAAGGCACTGCAGTGGGAATGCAAATGGACTGCCCACCTGACTACAAAAATAATTGTAATCTGGCTATTGGCCAGCGGTGAGGTTTGGCGGTGCAGGAGCGGGCGGCAGCGAGGAGGTCCGCACAACCAAAGTCATGGTCAGGCCCTTAATCACACCAAGGCTTCTAGTTCCACCCTGAGGAGGTCATTAATATATATGGTTGGGAACAGAGGTGTGCAACAAACGCTGTTTCATTGTCTTCTATGAAGTAGTTGCATTGCAATGCATGAGGTACTATTTTATATCTCAAAAGTAGACATTAAATGTTATTCCATAATTACATAGTATACAGAAAGCAATCGTATACTTTTTTGTTGTTTTTACCTGCAGCATTTTTTTTACAATATTTTTGGCAGGACTCAAAATGTTAGCCACACGTATTGGCTTTGCTATTGCTTGCCTTGTGATGAAACCAGGCTCATATGACACAGTTTGGTAGCAAATGAAGGGAGGGTTTCTTTACAAGATGGTTGCCAACTTGCCCTATCTCTGGTGCGAGTGGCGCTTCATCACTCATATCCCTTTGGGTTTTATTGTTGGACAAGGAAGATCAAGCAAACAGCAAGGCTGACAGAGAACAAGGTAAGTAGGTGTGCCTGACTGGGAATTTAGAGAAATTCACAGACGGGAAAGCGCAAGTGAGGACAAGCCCACAACCCGCAGCAGGATTGACCTAGACCACCGACTGCAACTTGTTGCCCATTGTTGAGAGCCAGAAGACCATATTGTCTTTGGAATTTTTCATGAGGAACCAGAGCCCAAAAGAAGTCAGTTTTGGGACAGATACTTTTAGGTGTGTTCTGATGGTTTTGGGAGAAAAGTGGAAGGGATTATCCTGCTGATGATCCATGGAGAGGGAGGTAACTGGTCTGATATGTTGGGTGAGAAAGAAAAGTTGCTTTCCGGACAAAGTGGTAGCTTTCCCTTGTTAGCAAGCTCAAACCTGGTGGAACTGCAGCTGTGAGGCATCCAGAAAAAAAGCAAGTGCAAAGTCAATAGGTCTGGCTTTAATATAGTAATAATAGTAGAGGTCCGCTGCATTCCTTTTGGTAAAAGGTAATGATTTGATTTGATTTGATTTGATTTATCCATTTGTAAAGCGCGCGAATGCCCGAAGGCGTCTTGGCGCTATGACAGACCGCCGACTATTGAGACAGGCACCTAGAGCTATACAGTGAACAGCCAAGTTTTTACTGCCTTTCTGAAGGACCCCAAAGATGGACTGTTTTTTATAAAAAGAGGCAACCGGTTCCAGGTTCGTGCTGTGCGCACCAGGAAACCTCTTCCACCCCAATTGGCTCGTCTAAATTTCGGGACCCTGATGAGTTTCAGTTGGCTTGATCTGAGAAGTCTGGCCGGTTCGTACGGTTTTAGGTGAGACTTCAGGAATTGTGATCCTATTCCCTGAAGTGCCTTGTAGGCTAGGCATAGTGATTGAATTGCACCCTTTTTGTAATTGGAAGCCAGTGTAAGTTTTTTGATTTCTGGCCAATTGGCTCGAATTTAGGTGTGCCGAACACCAGCCTAGCGGCTGCGTTCTGCAGGCGTTGTAGTTTGGCTAGGATCTTCACTCTAGTCCCGGCGTACAAACCATTCCCGTAGTCCAGTTTTGACAAAGCTAAAGCTGTCACCACTGTCTTGCGAGAATCCTCTGGTAGGTATGGCAGTATTTTGTTTATCATCTTTAAGATGAACCAGACTGTTGAGGCCAGTTTGCTGGCTTGGGCGTCAAATGAAAGACTGGTATCCAGGGTAATAATAAGAAGGATTGTTCCAACAAGGGCCATAGTCTTCAAACACTGGTATACATCCCGTTCTTAGTTTAATCTCGGTGACAGATACACAACAATAATTTTTATTTTCTTCAAAGATATAAAACTTTTTTTTTTTTGATTTGTCAATACTTTAGTGTTTTTTTATTTTTTCGTTATATTTTGATTCATAGAAAACATTTTATCACAGTTACAGTTTATAAATATTTTCAGAATTCTTACAAAAAAGAAAAAAATGATATAACATTAAATATATACAAAAAATATATACACAATATACTTCAAGTAAATAAGTGAGCCCCTGGTGTCATACACACAATCACAAGATACTACCACAATCATACCCACACTACATTAAAAAAACCACAGCATCTGAAAAAAGGAAAACTGAATCTTAATTGGCAGAGTCATCACGCCAATTAATCGGTCCCAAAACTCAGTATGCGACCCCGAACTTGGTCGACGCGCGTTTCGGTGGCACAAGGCCACCTTCCTCAGGACCTCTTTCAGACAGTCAGACCCAAAATTCCAGGGGACAATTAAAAGCAGATTGTTGTTCTTAGTCCATGAACAACCGAGCCAGAAAAATGAACCATGTATAATGATCGATTATGGGTGTTATACTTTAGAAACCCAATATAAAAAGACGCACAGGAGAGTCTTTGATGCCGAGTCGATACTTTGTGGAGAGCGTGCCTAATGTCCAGTGAAGCTGTTTGCCTTAAGATATTGAAACTTTTGGTTCAACTAGTAAATCCTGCTCCATACATTCATTCCTACTAATATGCCATGTCGTGTTTCATTGATAGGAGCAAAAACAACTTCCTCTATCCTCCGGTTACTTTAATAATGCACGTAGTGCAGACCGATACGATTTCCGGCTCTAGGCTCTCGATACAAACACTCCAGAGTAATGCCCAAATTCTTCACTTTTTCTAACGCATCTGGACACCTGCCTAGGTTATTAGGCCACCATGCCGGGGACCAGACATTTGCGTCGCCCCCCAGTATCATTACTTCGCTCTTGTCCCCATTAAGCTTTAGGCAATTCTTCTGCATCCACTGGCTGACCTGTGACATACATAGTTTAAATTTTTCTGCCGTCTCCTTCACATCCTTGCTGATGGACACCACAATTTGGGTGTCGTCAGCGTAGGACACTGGAGTGAAGCCACATCCCCTTATAATTTCTGCTAAAGGGGTAACACATAAATTAAAAAGGGTGGGGCTCAAAGAGGACCCCTGAGGAACCCCACATGGTGAGCTGAATAATTTAGATTTTGCCTCTCCTAATTCCACCGAGAAAGTTCTGTTGCCTAGGTAGGAGGCGAGGAGGGCACATGCGGAGTCATCAACTTTTGCTGCTCTCAGACGGGTCAAGAGAATCTCATGGATGACCGTGTCGAAGGCCACCGATAGATCTAATAGCACCAAGGCGGCCTTCCCTCCATTATCCAGCACCCTCCTGAGTTCTTCCACCGCTGTAAGTAGAGCCGTTTCCGTTCCGTGTCCCTCCCGAAAACCGAACTGAGAATGGTCCAGCCAGTTACCATCAGTCAGATAGCGAGACAACTGTTTGTTTAACAGTTTCTCAAGAATTTTTGCAGTGAAAGGAATCCTGGCTATAGGTCTATAATTGCCTGGTTCCTCGCAATCCAGATTCAATTTTTTTAATAGTGGCATAATTGATATAATTTTCCAGTCGTCTGGGAAAGTATTGGTTCTTAAAATTTGTGCAAATAGTTTTTCCAGTAACGAGCTCAGCTGCTCTGGGCAGAGCTGCATTACTTTAGGCGGACAGGGGTCCATTGGACTGCCTGAACTAGTGGTCAACACCTCCTGCCGAATTTGATCTGCTGTAGGTGGGATAAATTGGAACAGTATGGATTGAGCTGATTGTTCCGCTAGATTTAGATTTAATGGGTGTGAGAGAGCCTGGGCTGAGTTATCAGGGTGGGGAATTTTGAAGGAATCATAAACTAAGGATACCTTGTTAACAAAGAATTCACCCAATGAGTTACAGAAGTCTGATGACATTGCCTCCGAACTATTTTTGTCAGTTTTTGATAGTTTTTTTACAGTGGCAAAGAGGGCTTTACTAGAGTTTTTTGACTCATTAATTTTTAGCACAAAGTATTTGCTTTTTTCTGTAATTTTCAATTTTTTATAGCTGGCTAGGACCGCTTTATATTCTTCTTTGAGCTTGGTGTCGTAGTTAGTTCTCCACTTTTTCTCAGCCCTTCTGCACGTCTGTTTTTGTGCCTTCAGTGCTTCTGAGAACAATGGCTGTGAAGGAGTTTTCCTTTTGAGAGTAGCTCTTCTTTGTGGGACTGCAACCTGAACTGCAGCATCTATCCACCCATTAAATTGTTTACAGGCTGTATGGCTGTCCACATCAAGATCTGGGTAGGATGAACAGAGCTTGTCAAGAAGAATCTGTGGATTGACTTTTGACCAGTCTGGATAGGTGGTATTCTTAGGAATTTCAACGGGCCTCCCCGTGTCTTCTTTAATTTCCAATGAGAAATAGACCAGCTTGTGGTCTGACCAGGGGACCGGGAGAGTGCCTATTTTGCTTATGCCCTGACATGAGGTAAAAATACCATCTAAGGAATGGCCAGCACAGTGGGTGTCTTGATATACCTTTTGGTCCAAGGCAAAGTTGGCCAGAGCATCCTGAATGAGGCTACCTTGGGATCGGAAGTTTTCTCCAAGTGTAGGTTAAAATCTCCTAGAATTGTGTAATCAGGACCTGTCACGCAAGATTCTAAGAACAAACTTAGTAGCTCAATCAGAGGCGTTTAGGCACTAGGTGGTCTATAGCTTAATAGGCCATTAAACGTGTAGTTGTTTGTGATCTTGATCTGAAAGATCAGTGTTTCGCAATCTGGGTTACTACCTTTTTCTGAACTCTTGATCCTAAGCCCCTCTCTTGCTATAATTGCTAAACCTCCCCCGTGTTTCTTTTTCCTGTCCGCTCTATAAATGGAGAAGCCCTCGGGGATAGCCAGGGTCAGATCAGCGTCGGAGGCTTCATCTGCCCAGGTTTCCGTTACAAACAGTTTTGGCTTTCAATCAGTTCCGCTGTGTGAGAATTATTTTTAACCAGCGACCTGACATTGAGTAGACCTGCCTTGATGATGGTGAGTCTATAAACTGGTATCTTGGACTGGTTTTGGGGCAGGTTTGGGTCCCCGATAGATGAGAACGAAAAAGCGAGCGAGCAAGACAGACAGTTTTTACCTTCATTCTGTAGCTCGATAGTGGGGCATGAAGCTCTGGGTCTTAGCGATAGGAGTTCCTGTCTGGAGTAACTCAGCTGCCCCCTATCGTGAAGATTTCGGGCAGGGAATATGGCCCTGGGCCTGGTCCTGGCGTGGACGGCTCAGACGGGCTTGCCTTAGGCGCGCCCGCGGCGCGCCCGCTGCGCAGCCGAGAGTATGATGTCATTTTATGCTGACAGGGGGTGGGATCGTCCGGCCAACTGCACGGTCAACCAGCACCTTCCCTAAGATGGCGTCAAAAACTAGCAATCAGTGTCCCCTCCCAGCGCCTGATCGGCTGCAGAGGGCAAGGCCACTAAATGAATGGAGAAGGGTAAGTGAGATGTGCAAAATCAAGCAATGTGAGCAATATTAAAACAATTTTTAAAAAACGAGCTGTGAGCTGCTCCCGCCTTCCGCCTCAGGAGACCAGCGCTTTGTCACTGATGTGCGCTGCTGAGGTGGTGCCTTAAGTACTGACCAGGGGGGGGATCGTCCGGCCAACTGCACTGTCAACCAGCACCTTCCTTAAGATGGCGTCAAAAACTAGCAATCAGTTTCCCCTCCCAGCGCCTGATCGGCTGCAGAGGGCAAGGCCACTAAATGAATGGGGAAGGGTAAGTGGGATGTGCAAAATCGAGCAATGTGAGCAATATTAAAACAATTTTAAAAAAACGAGCTGTGAGCTGCTCCCGGCTTCCGCCTCAGGAGACGAGCGCTCTGTCACTGATGTGCGCTGCTGAGGTAGCGCCTTAAGTACTGACCGGGGGGGGGGGGATCGTCCAGCCAACTGCACCGTCAACCAGCACCTTCCCTAAGATGGCGTCAAAAACTAGCAATCAGTTTCCCCTCCCAGCGCCTGATCGTCTGCAGAGGGCAAGGCCACTAAATGAATGGGGAAGGGTAAGTGGGATGTGCAAAATCGAGCAATGTGAGCAATATTGAAACAATTTTAAAAAAACGAGCTGTGAGCTGCTCCCGGCTTCCGCCTCAGGAGACCAGCGCTCTGTCACTGATGTGCGCTGCTGAGTTGGCGCCTTAAGTACTGACAGGGGTGGGATCGTCCGGTCAACTGCACCGTCAACCAGCACCTTCCCTAAGATGGCGTCAAAAACTAGCAATCAGTTTTCTCTCCCAGTGCCTGATCGGCTGCAGAGGGCAAGGCCACTAAATGAATGGGGAAGGGTAAGTGGGATGTGCAAAATCGAGCAATGTGAGCAATATTAAAACAATTTAAAAAAAAACGAGCTGTGAGCTGCTCCCGGCTTCCGCCTCAGGAGACCAGCGCTCTGTCACTCTGTGGTAATACCAGTTTAGAAGAAACAATGTGGTAATGATGCTCAGGGTGTTCACCTCCTGTCCACGAGGCGCTGTAGATATAAAGCAAAGAAAAACCTTACCGGTGTAAGGTGGGGACCTTGAGCACACCTATGTGCGACTGCACTTTAAATAATGATAGTCATGCGAAGTCTTTAAAGTGAAACAACAAAGTTTTAATCACTTTGAGATTCAATTCGATTTTCCAAATGTAAATTGCAACAACATTAGTTGAAAAGAATGAGGTAATCCAAAGTAAATGTTCTAAATTTCATAACAATGAGATCAATTGTGCACCAATTGAAAATATCAATGATTTTAATGATGTCCCGATGCATATCGAGCCACACTGGCTCTTCTTCAGGGGGTCCGTAATCAATAAATGTAAAACAGAGGAAATATATGTAGGAGAGATACAGGGCTCGGGAGCTGGTAAAATGTCACATACTGCTCAAAAAACCATAACAATGCGAAGTGTGAGGTGAGCAGAGAAACCAAAACGTTACACGAGCGGTGACCATGCAATGCTGAACACAACGTGAGTGGCTGTGCACAACACTGTAACGGGTGTGATCCTGAGGTGACTGTGACTTAACGACGTGTGGAAATAGCAATCCCTCAATATGAAAAAAACTGGTGTAACGAGTTACAGCTTAAGTTAAATGAAAGAAGGAACGAGTGCACGCGGGTGAAAATATGGTAGGAATGGGAAGAGCAAGAAACAGGTGAACAATAAGCATGGGCGTAAAATCCGTTCCGCTCGCGGATTTTGCGGATTTTCGGTAAATTCGCAATCCGCGAACTCTCGCAAACTTGCCGAAAATTCGTAAAATCCGTGCGAAGCGGATTTTTTGCTTGGTCGCACTTGCCAACTAGAATACTATACAATTTCGCGGGAGTAAACACTTGCGAACACGTAGATGCGGCGGGCAGCGACAATCTCGCAATTGCGAGATTACAAAATTTGCAATTTTGCACAAGAAATCCACCAGCAGGCAGCATAAACCTTGAAAATTATGATTTTTATCAGAATAACTCCTCAGGTTGACATTTGCCTGCACTTTTTCTTTGCAAGGAGTCCATTTTGGGGGGTGGGGGTGGGAGGAAGGAAGTGCCCCACAGTCTCCAACTTCCTGTTCCTGTCCACCAGGCTCCTCCCAGTGCTTTCTTCATGTGCTGGTCACTTTGATTTGGATCTTGACCTGGAAGGATTACTTTTTGTGGATGCTGCTGGATATTTGGATTTTTGTAAAAATGAAAGCACTCAGCAGGTGCAAAAGTTCAATCTTATCATTAGTAACCATTCCCTGTAGTGCTTCCTGAGGGGCCCCTTCAGAGGTCATTTGCCTACTTGCAACTATTCTATGACCCTGCTCTGACCCTCACAGCAGGCTCAGAGAATAGCTACAAGTATACAACAAAGGTCCTGTTAAAAAAATTACACTGCAACAGAAAGCAATTACAGACCAAACTGAAAGCACTCAGCAGGTGCAAAAGTTCAATCTTATCATTAGTAACCATTCCCTGTAGTGCTTCCTGAGGGGCCCCTTCAGAGTTCAGTTGCCTACTTGCAACTATAGGCCACAAAGGTCCTGTGAAAAAAAAGTGCACTGCAACAGAAAGCAAATTACAGATAAGGAAGCAGGTGCCAGCCAGACTGGAAGTTTAAATTCAGTGACACATTAATCAACCCCAAATTAATTCATGTCAGTTGAAGCAGGGCAGGTGTGCTTGCTTTTTTTCACCCCCATAACCTACAGTGATAAACCAACCAGAGGGTGGCAGTGATGTACCTGAGGGTGGCATGGGTGTACCAGAGGGTGGCAGTGGTGAAACAGAGGGTGCTGTGAACCTGTGATGATGAACCAGATGTAGAAACAACATAGTCGCGGCCGTTGCGAGCCGACAAGTAAGTTCGCAATTGCGAACTGGTACAGAACCCTCGCGAACTGGCAGAAATCCTTGCGAACACACAAAAAAAAAAAATCCGCAAATTCGCGAGAGTTCGTGGATTTTGCGGATTGCGAATCCGTAAATACGCAAGTTCGCGGATTGCCAATTCGCAAAATCCGCCCATGCTTAGTGAACAAGTGCTGGAGACACCGAAGGGACATACGGGAAATACAAGTAGGCGGAAACTGAAAGATACGGGTAAACGAGTGTTGCGGGCACCAAAGAAACATATAGAAAAGATTGCCGCTGAGCAAGCACAGAGTGCGAAAACCCGCCGTGTATCCACAAGAACGCCATTGAAAATCCAGGAAGTTTGGTGGATCCGTGTGTGAGCATGCGCATTTAGAGAGGAACATGGACATAAAAACGGGACAAAATGTAAAGACGAATGGGAGCCCAACTTTAGTGCAGAAAAGTTCAACAAACAAAAATGGAAAACAGACACGCACGAAGTGTCAGTCTGAAACTTGAATGCTGAAAAACTCGGCAAAAACAAGGTGCGGGAGTGTGGCATGTAAAACAAAAAACGGACTAGAAAAAGCACAATAAAATGGTGTAGACATGTGAGTACACAAAAAAATACACGAATATAAAGCATTACACACTTATATAAGAATAAAAGTGAAGCAGGAAATGATTATCAGTATTATGGGTGTCAAAGTGTGGAAACGGATAAAAGAAAACTCAACAGGACTGTGCATGAGCATGAATAGTGAACCAAACGGTAAAACGTTGGGTAATAAATGGGTGAATAGGGGATATACATGAAAGGTGAGAAAATAGATATTAAGTATGAAACGAAAATGGGGATGTAGCAGGGCAATCAGAGTAGGATGAAGTGGTGTGAATAAGAACCAATAGATGAAATGATTGCAAAGTTAGTTAAAAATACGTACATCAAGAAAAGGCTGATATATGAAAGGAAGCCAAAACAAGAAATGGGAAAGGAAAAACATAGAAATTCTATGTGTACTACAGCAGGTGTGAAACTGGAAAAGCCAAAGAGTAGAGAATAGGGATGTTAGAGAAAAAGTTACAATAATACTGAACATGTGCCAAAAGAGATACAGGTTTACAGAAAACTACTGTATTCCAGTCTGTCATTGAGTCCTTTAGGGTGAAGAGAGCAAAGTTTATAAATCCAGTATAGTTCTTTTTGAAGTAGGAATTTGCGTGGGTCAATGCCGGTTGGTTTTTTCCCTACCTCCAGGATCTGGAAACGAATTTGACTTGGATTAAGTTGAGATTGTACAAAATGTGCCTATACACTGGATTTCAAATTTTTCTTCCTGATGTTACTCCGGTGTTCCGTAAGTCTAATTTTCATTTTTCGTTCCGTCTTGCCGACATATGGCAAACCACAAGGGCATTTGAGCAGGTATACCACGTTTGTGGTATCGCAGGTGGCATTGACTTGCAGGTGAATCGGATTTCCTTGAGTTGGGTGCATCACCGTGTTTCCTGGGATAATATTGTGACAATTCATACAGTTATGGCAAGGGATTGTGCCTTTATATACAGTGGGGGTCATAAGTTGTGGTTTAAGCATCTGTTGCAAACTTCTAGACCGTTGGTAAGCAAAAATCGGAGAATGTTCAAAGATTTGGTTGAAGTCTGGTTCAAGTTGCAGTATTGGCCAGTGTTTTTTGATACATTGTTTGATAGATGGACTGATTGTTGAACATTTGGAAACAAATACACTTCTGGGTTCAGCTTGATTTAAGAGATTTTTGGGTCTTAGAATATAGTGACACATGCAAACAGCATTTTTACATGTCTGTGTTTGTACATTAAAACTATACCTATTAATGGTTTTACCAAATTATTGTTTTCCTTGTGGCCATTCCCCTGTGTGTCTCAATTTTATTAAACAATGGGCAAATCATAAGTAAGTGTGTTTTAATTAAAAAAAATAATGATAGTGATGGATACTGAAAAACATTATGCACCTCATACCACCTATGAAGAGTCAGGAAAGAGAAGTTAGCAAATTAACCAGTGTAAGAAATTGGGATGTTTGTTGACAGGGGTGTGAGCCCTGGTCAAGCAGCAACCACAGTCCTTATCAAGGTAAGGCACAGCACGAGCAATCCCCAAATTAACCCGTGCTCACATCCTCAGTAGCTTGTCACAGAGCTCAACTAAGAGGCAATGTGTAAAGTATTTGCACAACACTTCAAACAATAAAACAGTGAAAACACCATACATGGTTAGAAACCTAGAGCTGCATTTAATAAATAAAACAAGACCAAAACATCGAATATCCTATTAGTAGAACCGGAGATATTGAATTTGAAAGTTTTTATTTTTTTATTTTTTTATTAGTTCAGTTCAAAGCCAAATACAAAAAACACTAAAGCATAGCAGGAGATCATATATAATGACTTATGGTGCGAATAAACAAGAAAAGAGAATAAAAAAACAAACAGTAAAGTAAACATTACCATCATAGACAATCGGACAGAGGTCATTCTAACGGGCCAAAATGATGAAATGAAATGAAATGAAAAATTACACTTGTATAGCGCATAACCACCCGGAGGGCTCGCAGCGCCGATCAATCATTGCCTGACAAATTTTAATCCCCCTTTGCATTTTCCTAAGTGATTTATTACGATATAGATTATATTCTAAATAAAAAACATTATAGAACTTTGCCCGCCACATCTCATATACCGGTGCTTCTGGTTTCAGCCACATAGAAAAAAAGCATAAGCGAGCTACGGCTATGGCCATGAATAGAAGATATCTATTTTTATGATATCCTAAAAAAGAATTAGTGTCATTAGATAGACCAAACATAATCAACTCTCTGGAGATAACCACATCACAATTTATAATATATGACAGAAATTTTTCAATAGATGTAAAAAATGGTTTTAACACTAAACAATCAGAAAAAATATTCAAAATATCCGCCATGTCCGATTGACACCTAAAACATTTCCCATTATAAGCATTACCCCATTTCAGCATTTTAAAAGGTGTATGATAAAGATTAATTAAAGTTTTATAGTGCTGTGAATGTAAATTGGCAGACAAAATGATTTTAGCAGCCGTGTAGATTGACTCTTGAAAGGGTACTACAGGAATACCCAATCTAATACACCATTTAGACTCCTGTGACCCCATATCATCCTGCTGTGTATTCAACAAATAATTATATAGAGTCCCTATTCGTGATGGCTTTTTAAATATTTCAATAAAGTCATTAGGACATAGCGGTAAGATACTTTGATGTTTAAGGATAAAGTCACGTAATTGTAAATACTTAAAAAAGTCATGCTGAGAAACAGTATATATATCTTTCAACTCCTGAAATGTAGCAATTGTACCATCTTTAACTATAGAACCAAGAGACACCATGCCTTTCTCCCCCCATGTACGCATCGTACGATCCCAAAATATTGGAGGAAACAATTCTGTAGAGTTACATGGAGTATAGAAATTAATACGTCCCAAAGAAATAATCTTCCGAATTGACCGCCATCCTTTAAAGGCCGCTAATACTAATTTAAATCTGGTTCTTTTATAATAGCTAGGTTCTAAAAAACGAAGCAGCACTTGTCATGATTGAGGACCAAGTAAAAGAAAAAAAATATCAGGGCTCTCAAATAGAGGTGGAGTCCCCCCAATCATAGAATATTTAATATTTTGCAGAAGACAAGCCAAATAATATAATGCAAAATTTGGAACACCCCACCCATCGCGCAAAAGTGGAAGTGTCATAAATTTAGAAGCCCTACGTGGAGATTTCCAGCCCCATAAAAACCTATCAACTAACTATTGATTGCAACTTCCTCTGTTGTAGTACAGGTATCTCTAATGGTACCGACCGGAAATAGTACAACACTTTAGGCAGAATAGACATTTTTAAGACATTGCGTCTCCCAACCAGCGACAGATATAAACATTCGAGTTTCTCCAACTGATTTTTAACAGATTGTAATATATCTGTCCAGTTCACCATAACCAGCTCTTGAAGCGATAGCCTGATTTTAATGCCAAGGTATTTAGCCTCCGGGGTAACACGACAGTCATTAAGGCAAAGTCCTGTAGAGCAAATAACCTGGGTTCTCAGGATACTAAGTTTATACCCCGACACGTTACCAAATTCTCGAGTTAAATTTTCAATCTCACGTAGTGCTGATTCTGGATCAGATGTTATAACAGCAACGTCATCAGCATAAGCTAATACACGTATACTGCCCCCAGGTAACACCATAGATTGTATATGTTGAGATGTCACCAACATCTGTAAAAGTGGTTTGATGTAGATAGCAAACAATAACGGCGAGCATGGGCAGCCCTGCCGTGTACCCCGAGTGATATTAACACATGCTGATTCCTGGCCTGACAAACAGATCTTGGCCTTGGGGCGTCTGTACATAACCTGTCTAGCGTATATAAATCGAGGTCCAAATCCCATTTTTTCCAAAATTGCCCATAAAAATGCCCATGCAACACGATCATACGCTTTTTCGGCGTCTAAAAACACCAAACCAACGTTCATACGAGTTACAGCAGCATAATCCAAAGCTGCGATCATGCGATGTATATGGTTGATCGTACCACGGCCAGGAAGAAAACCATGTTGTTGTTCAGAGACTAATGCGGGTATGACTTGAATCAGCCGGTTCGCAAGGATTTTGGAGTATAATTTCGCATCTACATTAATAAGTGAAATAGGTCGGTAAGACCCAGGAAGATGCGGAGGCTTATCTTTTTTTAAAAAATACAATTATACTTGCATCATCCCACGATGGAGGGGGGTGTCCAGCTTGAGCGGCAATAAATGTCGCCAACATGTCGGCTTTAATGATGGGAAATAGCACATGATATATCTCTAAAGGAAGTTTATCGGGGCCAGTAGCTTTCCCCAGAGCCAATTCCTTAAGTGCGGTCTCGAGCACTTGCATTGTTATGGGCGCCTCTAGCTCTTCTTTATATATGGAATCTAGCTGAGGTAGATAAAATTTATCAACAAACTGACCAATTAAGTCAAGAGAAAGGTCTTCTTGGGTATAAAGGTCCGTGTAATAATCATGAAATACCTGGAGAATACCCTACGATGACTCAACTAGAACACCGTGACTATTTTCTATAGATGCTATACGCTGTGAAGTCTGGCGCCCCCGCATTCTTTGAGCTAAGCATCTTCCCACAGTCACACCAAACTCATATCTCTCCGCACGATGAATTTTATATTGTCGTGCTATATACTGACTCCACGCCCCATTAATCTTTGCCTTGCATCTTGCAACTTTATCTTGTGAAGCGCTACTTTCCTGATGCATACAAATATCCAATGTCAATTCCCGCTCTGCATTTGTTAGATCAAGTAGAAGTTGCTCGATTAGTAATTTGAAAGTTTTGGGGGAAAATAGTGCCAAAAGGTGTATAGCGCCAACTACAGAAATCTGGTCGGATCGAGACATAGTCACAAGTTCAAGCCACTGTGATGGAGCATTGGCCAGATATAGAGACCCAGTTGGGCCTGTTGAACAAGAGTATCTTCAATTTTGGGTTGCAGAGCATTAAGTGGCTCTGCATCGAAGTTGCCTCACTCAGCGGCAGTAATGCGCAGTTTTAAGATGCAGCGAGGCTGAAATGCAAGGGCCTGCGTCATCGTTGAGGACCTGTTGACTGAGTTTGTGATGTGAAGGCTGGCACTTAGAATTCACAGTGCAGTCGGGGGATGTGTCGGTTCTCAAGAGCTGCAAGACTGCGATGCAGAGTGCTGCCGACTAGCGATGTGAGGGCCTGCGGCGAGGATGTAATGATGGCAGAAGAGATGTGCCAGTTATGCACAGCAGAGAAGATGCACCTGTTCTGCTGGACCCACAGAGTCTGGTAAGCACCTTAAGCCTACTTAAAAGGGTCCAGGCCTGGGGTGGCGCCCCTTGACAGGGAAGACTCACAGAGTCCAGGTGCAGGTGCAAGGTTGTTGAAAGCCTGTTGTGTCCCTGAAGCTTCGAATCAGGAGGCTAGCCAACAAGCCCGGGGAATTACTCTGGATACCAGTCCTTTTCAGTCAGGCAAGAGGGCAGCAGGACAGCACAACAAAGCAGGAGTCCAGCAGGGTGCAGTCAAGCAGAGCGGCAGTCCTTGTATCAACTCAGCAGTCCTTATTCCTGACAGTTTTTCCACAGATCCAGAACTGCGCTGAAGAGTTGGTGTCCGAGGTCCAGAATGTATACTCAGTTGTGCCTTTAAAGTAGGAGAAGCTTCTAGAGGTTTCTCTTTCAAGTCCCCAGGCATCCTGTCTTCCCTTCCGTGGCTCCAGACTAACTACAGGGGGTACACAACCCTCTGTGTGGAGGAAGGACACAGCCTATTCAGGTGTAAGTGGGGCTGTTCCAAGCTCCTCCCTCCCATCCAGCCAGTGATAGCCCATCTAGGCACCTAAGCCCCCTATTGTGTGTGGCTGTCTAGGAGGAATATACAAAGCTTAACTGTCAGCAACAGCCAGTCATGTGACAAGAGAAAGCTACAGCCACTAAATGGCCAAGGCAAGAAAAGGCCAACTTTCTAAAAGTGGCCTTTTCAGAATTGCAATTTAAAATCCGGCTTCACCATAAGTTATGATTTTAAATTGTGTTTCCAGAGGCACCAAACATGAGCTGGTTATTTCTTCGCAATTGGAAATTACTTATAAAATGTAATAAGTCATCTCCAATCTTATTCTATGGGAGAGATATGCCTTGCAGTAGTGAAATACAAATGTAAGCATTTTTCACCACCAGGACATGTAATTTGAAAGTACGTCTGAATTTTTAAATACATTGGACATGTGGGCTATCCAGGGCCTACCCGAAGGGGGAACTGTATGTATTAAAAAGGAGGGGTTGGGCCTGGCAAAATGTTTATTTTGCTAGGTTGAAATGGCAGTTCAAAACTGCACACACAGGCTCTGCAATGGCAGGCCTGAGACATGTTTAATGGGCTACTTAAGTGGGTGGCACAATCAGTGCTGTAGTCCCACTAGTAGCATTTAATGTACATGCCCTAGGCACATGTAGTGCCACTTTACTAGGGACTTACATGTAAATTAAATATGCTGATTGGGTATAAGCCAATCCTACCATGTTTTAGGGAGAGAGCACAAGCACTTTAGCACTGGTAAAGTGCACAGAGTCCTAAAGTCAGCAAACACAAATTCAGCAAACAAAATTGAGGAGAAGGAAGGCAAAAGTTTTGGGGTGACTCTTCAGAGAGGTCCAGGTCCAACAAACAGCAATTCCAGACAGAGAAGGTGACAGTGACTTGTTGGGCGAGTGTGTCTAGCGGTTGCTGACACAATCTAGCGTCTACCAACAGAAAAGTACCTCTTTTATCAATCTAATTTGAATAAAAGTTAATGATGCTGACCTGCAGGTTGCAATCATATTGCTGCAGGAGGCAATAGTATACCTATCACTAGTGAAAAAGGTGTAGCGGCCCATGGACACAGGTGTGTGAGCGACCACTGCACACCAGTTGCAGCTGGATTCCACTACCCATATGGAGGGATACATTTTCCTTGCTTGCATTAGGGCCAATGGCGTCCTTTTGGCAGCTGGTGCATCAACAGTTAACCTGCATTATGGCTTCTTTCACTTTGTCCTGCACATCCAATCACTTGAGACGCTGCTTGCTGCACGACCTACTGACACCAAATAGCTCAGTCTTCTTTCGCCCAATTCAATTTCTTCCCGTTAATCACAGTCTGCATGTTCGGCTACCGGTTCCCCATTCAATTGATTTCCCGCATCCCCTCCAGTCCTTTCATCCGCCCTCGCGCCACAGTGACGAGGGATGCTGATCGCAGCACTTTCAGCGCCGCCGCGATGCCATCTCCGCTTTTCTCATTGTGCGTAGCATCCCACCTGTTTCTGCGCGAGGTGAGGCAGCCCCCGCGCCCTGCAGCGCGCGGGCGCTTCTCGGCTCCTACGACACTCCCACCATCTGTCATCAGCACGCTCTGCGCGTCTATTTCAGACCTCCAGCCGGAAGAGCCCCAGAAACTGCCTCTTCAGCAAACTGCGCTTGCAGATCCTGTGCCAATGTGTCTTCGACACTATTAGCCCTCGTGCCTTTCTGCGGTTAACCTTTAGAGCTGTGACTGTGTGATTATCCAAAGGTATTATTAAAGTACTTCTCGATGTTCATTTAATTTTGATGGAGTTTCCAAATCTTGGCAACACGGCGAAAGAAAAGTTAGCAATAGAAATAAAAAAGTTATTTAATGATGACCAGCAGTGTAGCAAGAGATTGTGGGCCCTAATGCAAACATGGCAAATGTGTCTCGTAGCCCCTTTTTGGATGGCAAAAATAGCAAGAAATGGGGGTGCAGAGTGCCTGCCCCTGGACCCCAGGACCCTATGTCACAGCACCTAATGAGTCATTGATATCTAGCCCCTTGATGATGTTTGCTATGCTTGAGTATATTTGGACAGTTTATTTTGCAACCTTTTTCCATTTTGGAAGGTTGCAACATTGTTCGGTTGAAAATCGTGACTTTTGCTAAATTGTTCTGCATAAGATATACTTGAAAGAAAACGCATATTAAGCTAATGCTGCGCCAAGAATTTGTGTATAGATTAGCTCTTCAAAATTGAAACGTGGAGAGAAAAAAATGACAAACATCTCTCATTGTGAGTATAAATGTTTTCCAAAAGGAAAGCTAGTAGAGAAAAATTCTGCAGGATTTTCTACCTTGGATGGATTTGATTAGTATCACTATGGCGTGAAATTGACCTTGAAACCTGACAAACTTTGCTAAAGACAAAAATTAGGAACATCACTCCTGGAAAAACGTCTTCACCAACCTGATTTTAGGCTGTCTTTTAGCAGAAAAGTCTCTGATTGGTGGAGAACGTTTTAATTTCTCCATCAGGTGACCAGTAGCAGCTACTCTCTCAGCAAAGTGGCAGGGCGGAGAAGTGGGGCGGACGGACGCCAAAAATAAAGAAAAAAAGAACTTACCTTCTCCTTTGTGCTGAGGTTCCCAGACTCCCCTGCGACCAATCCTGGTGCCTCTCTCATGCTGGTACCAGCATGAGAGAAGCACTGGGATTGGCCATATCAGGCTTGTTTTCCGCTCCAAAGGGGACTGGAAGCCGGCGCATGGTATTCTCTCCACCGACAATTCAGCTTGGGTTGGGGAGATGTCAGTGCACATGACGATTTGGCCGCCCAGAGGCAGCCGGCTAAACCATCATGCGCACTGAGTGCAGTGCCACCACTCTTCCTGTGACTACGCCCCTGCAATGCCCCCTCCCACAAGTCATGGCAGGAAAGGAAAAAGAAAACTATAATAAAACATTTTATTGTTTTATTTTTTCAAATTTTGAGGCCACTGGCAGGGGGGTGATGCTCCTTCGCCACAGCGGAGGACCCACGACTGCAGATGACTGACCGAATTGCCTTGGTCATACTGTCCTATTGACAGAGGCAAATCCTTTGGAGGACTCTCCACTGGCGGAGAATCCTTCAATGGAACACTTAACACTTTCTCTGCAAATTGGTGGATTTTCCATTTCCACTGACTCTAAGTGCCATTCTGTCTGTATATACTAAACAAAGAAAAGTTGTGATAGTACAGGAGTGAAACAACGTAAAGGATAACAAGACACACAGTGTGTTGTATATTCAACCACAGCTTTGACCTATTTATACAGGCAAACCAACTAGGTATATAGACAGGGAGAGGTGTGGCGCCGCGGCCAGGGCGACTGACGCTGGAATCTGGGGACCACGGTTCGATCCCCGGCTCCAGCGGCAGGTTAGCCCAGCACCATGTGACTCTGGGCAATAGCTCGCTTAATCTTCCCGACGGCCCCCAGCGCCTAGAGACCCTTACGGGTGATTGTGCGCTTTACAAATGTGGACTTTACTTTACAGTACCAATACCAGCAAGCGAAGGGCTAAGAAGAACCATGTAAGGCCATTCGCAGAGTGTACATAAGTGATTTGCCACTAGTATTGATGCATCTAGGCCATTTAATCGGCATATATTCTTCCAATCCGTTGGTACATACATACAACTACGATCTGTGCCTATATATCATCTTGCTTTTCATTTTCTCCTTTTCCCCCCCACATCACCTTTTCAACTTTTTTCCTTTTGATGATTTTTTCACACATGCCTATCCCAATGCACCTAGCACCTTATACCTGTGCCACTTTTTAGACACAGGGATAATGAACTGTCTATGATGAATGGAAAGAATATATACCATTCAATGGCCTAGATACATCAATATTAGTGGCAATTCACTTATGTACTGTCACAACTTTTCTTTGTTTAGTTTGTGTTTCATTGGCTATGTACATAGGCTATGTACATAAGATTGATCAATGTGTGTCTGTATATATTTGTATATACTTCTGTACAAATGTTTATACATATTGTATATTTCACTCAATTGCAGCCCTGAAGAAGTCCACTGTTTGTTGGATGAAACCCATTGGCTAGTTTTATCAGCATTTTAAAAGAAGTATCAATAAAAGAAGAATATGATGGAATTCATGAAAATCCGTTGTGAACAATTCTCTAAAATATTAGAAATTGTTTTTGTGATTATCTTGAACTTTTTTGTATGTGGTGCACCTCTAGCTATAATGTCTGTAATGATTTCCCTATGACTAGCGAGTATCCTTTTGGGCAGAGGGTGCATACAGAGAAGTTCACACTGTATGAAACATATTTTGCATGGGGACTGATTTAGGAGTATAACGGTGTGGGTGTGGCAATCTGTTTTGGTCCTCTGCCAACCTTTGTTTCTGTATCTGCCATTCAGTCTGTGTATGTTTGTTTCTGGAAAGAATCTTATACCATTATGTGCAAGAGTTCAAGGAAAGGCTTTTCATTCTGATGTGAGAAAATGCAGGTCTTTTCTATGAATTGGCAGCTCCTCAGAGTTGAAAAAGGAAAAGTAGTAACCTAAAAGTACAACTGTGCCCACTTAGACCAAACATGTTAACACATTGATGGTTAGGGTACTTTTGGGCAATTGTGGTGGTGTGACACTTTGAATGTCATAGAAGAGGTAAAGTTTGATTCACAGATGTCCAGTCTTTGTAGTGCTTCTTCGGAATAAAGGTTACGTGCCTTTAAAGACGTGATGAACTTTAACTGGGTTTCCTGAATGTTTCTCCAGTTTCACCCTCACATGGAGCCTTGAAGGTTCTCACAGAACAAGCCAGAATTATATTGGGTTGTGCTTGAAATGCTCGACTCCATAAAATGGTAATAACTACAATTTTATGTTTCTGCTTCTTGCACTGTGAGAAAGCATAAGGGTTTGGTTGCAGGCTGGCGGGTGCGGGGCTGCTCTGTGAGCAAGGCTGAGAAGGGGAGGAGTGGTGTGCCCACCCCTAAGTGCGCATGACTGGTTTGGTAGATTCACCCCCTGAGTGTGCCTGACTAGGGTGGTCGGCCCCAGAAGGGCCGACCAAAACAGTCATACACAGTCTGACCTTCTCTTCTCCATGCAGGCTGCAATTCATCCTACATGGAGAATATGGCCGGGCCATTAGCCCCTGGCTGGTGGCATCCCGACTAACCGTGGGCAATGAGATTTGTTAACTACGCATTACATTGAAAACACAGAATTCATGTAAAAACTCCGACTTTGTCATATAGCGGAGTTAGAAACTGTAACCGCAACCCTTTGATAAAACAACTTTACCTTTACATGCTAAAAAGCATATAACCAATTCAAAAAAGTGAACTTTGAAAAATATCAGGCAATGAGAGAGGTGATGATTTTGGGGCCCCCTAACCTAGGGGGGGACCAAGCAGATGCCTTGAACACAAAGTGCATATCATACTGAACGATTCGGCGGTGGTCCCATCCTCCTAGGACCACCCCAAGCAAAGTATTAGCTCTCAGCTGAGCCGGGGAAGCCACTGTCACTTGAGGAATGTTTTGAAATTGGATAATATAATATTCACTATAATATTCACCAGTCCAGGGAAGATATGGCTTGGCAGTTCGGGCTGGACTGTTCCCATGAGGCACGGGGTCAAGACTGATTTGCATAAAGCTGTGACTGAACTGGGGTGGCGAAGTGAGCTAAAGAACGATGATGGAATCAACCCAGGTCTGTGACTGGGGTGAGTGTCTGAAAAGTTTCAGCGCTCCGTCCATCATCTTCTTGTATTTCGTTACAAACAAGTGTCAGTGGAAGCACCAATAGGGCCCCTAAGTTGGCTTAATCGGCAACCGCAGTTCTACAAGGAGGCATATGAAGTGAATCAGAGGAAAGAAAGGGGAAGACTGTTTAATCAATAGGTCTGTACAAAGTGTGCTGACAAATAGCAGCAATAAAAGAAAACAGTTGCTTTGGACAGGGGCGACTCTTTCAAACAACAACGAGGCTCACTACATTGCACACCAGTTTCTTTGCCTCTTGCAGTACTTGCCCAAGTTAGATTGTTTAACGAGTAGAAAATTGTGAATTGGGGTTGCAGGGGTTTATGGTTTGGCAGCCTTGCCGGTAAGGCTTGTTTTAAGATCAGGGTAATGCTTGCCTGATGGGTGGGTTACTTCTCACAGAATACTGAGTCATGTGTGTCTCTTCTATGACACAGATGTCACTGCCATAGGGTGACCAGGTTTTCTATACCAAAAACCGGGACATTCCATCGCCATATAAGGTGGACTTTATTTATAGCCCACTCACAATTATGCCCTGAGTATAACTTAGCCAGAGCAAAATTATCCCATGCTTTTATTTAGCGCCACCTGATTATAAGTCTGTTTTTTCCCAAACCCGGTTTACTGGGATGGGATGTTTTAGTTTGGTAAAACCAGCAAAAATACAAGCATTTGCAATGCAACAGGTCTCTCATTTATGCGAGTTTAAGATATTGGCATTGTAAATGATTATTCTTTTTATTTATGTTTCAAAAACCAAAACATAAATAAAAGGCATTGTCATTTACAATGCCATTAGCTCAAACTCTCGTAAATGCTAGACCTGTTGCAGTGCAAATGCTTGTTTTAATTTATGTTTGGAAAAGTTTATTTTCCTCCGAAACGAACTTTGTGGGTATAATGTTTTAAGAAGTTTCCAAGCTCGGTGTGAAGGTTCCCAGACATAGATTTAGGACCAATGACTGTGATGTTTGGTGCCAACAGCATTCACATACGCTGGGTGATGTAATTATGGTGATTTTAAGAGCTATGCTAATTCTCTTTCTAATGGACTCCAGCTGGATCATTTCTCAACACAGCCTAACTCTGCAACTTTCTAGCACCACTATACTCTTCTTGTCGCACCCTTCTATCGGCTACAAGAAAAGGTGTGGGCGCTTTACACCCATGTGATAAAAGTAGCCTAAAGGTTACCATCCACTTGTAACCACCTACAACTTTGTTTTACTTGTAGCCAACAGGAATACATTTTATAAAAGTTACTCAGTTCTTGTTGGCTATCTTACCTTGGCTTCTGTTAACTTGTATTACCCTTGCTGATATTTAAACAGTTTATAAACCTAAAACACAAACGCATTGTCCGTTACTTTGAAACTTGGGTAAATGTCTTCTATTTGTCATCTTTAAATTAATTAGTAACACGTGCAGGCCAAATGTATTCTGTTTTATTTGTGTGCTTCTAGAACAGCTGCCAAACTAGAGATAAGTCCTGTTAGTAAAGCCTGAAATATCCCCCTTAGTGAACTATTGCTGAGAGTCACATGGAGCTGAGCTGGCGCCAGGATCGAACCTGAGCCCTGCGCTCCGAGTCAGCCTTCTGACCCCTTCGACACACCTCACCGTGTGTCTTTTTCACCGCTTCGCTTCTCCATGATTTCGGTCACTTCACTCCGCCTTTTCTTTGCTTGCCGCTCTGTACTCTTACCCCTTGTTTTTGGGGTTCCTTCTCCTTCAGATTCCCATCTTTTGCTGCCTTCTCCTCATTTTACACCTCTTCATTTAAAGTCATTCTCGTTGCTTCACCCTTGTCCTTACAGCATGTGCATTCCTTCATTGTAACACGTGGAAAGCGCCACCGTGTGCCGCATGTTTTAGGCGCTATGCTTTAAGGAGGAGAGGAGAAGGCACAGATAACATGAGGGAGGGCGGGAAGATAAAAAGAAGGCACAGACAACAGGAGCAATTACCTGGTCCGTCTCCTGCGGCGGGCTCCGGCTCCAAAAGGAAATAGTACACGTCCGTGGAACAACCCAGTAAAGGGTCCAGTAGTCATGAGAGGATACAAATGACGATATGACTGTACTAGGAGGGACTAACAAGCCTCTTAATGAATCAGAAGACAGCATTTACAAAGGACAAACACACAAGCCAATGAAAAATAAGCGCGGGGAGTGGGCGCAGTTTCTCTCCGTACTCAATTACCACAGCCCTTCACAGAGCAGCGCTTGCTCGCTGGCTCATACTCGAACTAAACATGCATGACACTTTGGAGGAAAGAGCCAAGTCTTGTTACACTTTTCTCTGCTAGAAAATTCTTCCATTTCTCTCCCATACTCTCCTCTCCATCTCCCTCACACTCCACCAGGGCAGGACTGGGATTGGAAACCAGCCCTGGCAATTACACCCAACTGAGCCAGGGAAGGGGAGGGGCTGGTGGGAACACTGCTGCAAAACCGTCACAGTAAAAAAACGTCCCCCACCGATCCAAAACCCTTCCAGCCCACCGGGGAAACGCCCGGTGCCTGCTACGGCCAGTCTGGCCCTGCACTCCACTACACCACCAGACCCACACATGTATTAACTACTTGCTCACAGCAGATGGTAAATGTATGTGATAAAACCCCAAGTAATTTAGCTGTTTTAGTTGTAATTACATTGTTCTGGTGCAAAATTACCTCTCTGTAACAGTAAAATCAAGTGATTATATACTTATCCCAACAGTGGCGTAACACAACTTTACACACCCTGCAAAGTACATAGAGTTCCCCCCCCCCACGCTTTGGACCTAATCAGGAGCACTCAGGCCAGGGGCCCTCTATCCTTGTATAGTACTAGAGGGGGCCTCCTAGAGCTTGAGTGCCCCCTACTGCAGGGGCCATTTTTACGCCACTGTATCTCAATACTATGCAACTTATAATCAGGCCTTTTTCTAAAAGAACACAGAAGCCAGAGAGAATGTTACATACATAAGACCATTATACTGATAGCGATACTCATGTCTCAACATTACAAGAGCATTTTTATGGAACTCACAGAGGAAAATACATTCTTGATGACATCATTTTCTGATCTACATTAACTGCCCATTTACAGTATAAAAACATGGTAATGACTAAGTCATGACAGGCTTAGGGCTGAAAATTTTGTAGTTCTTTTATTTTATAGCCACACTTAATTAGCAGGTCACAAAGGAACGCTTATGAAATTTCTTTTTTAACTGACATTTGGATGAAAACTAAGGCATTCTGTGTGAAATGCTAAACTCGGCAGCCACCCTCTTAGAACAACATTGATAGAATGGAGCATTTGTTTTGGAAAACAAAGCTGCTATAATAATTAGCAGAGAAGACGGACAGATCTTCGAGTATCATTTCAATTGCAAATCTCAGGCCAACCTGACCTCATCTCAAAACCTGGATATTTATCAACTTTGGAGAAAGCTATCGGGACACCAAGACATACTTCCCCAAAAACTGGACTGTCCGGGCATATCCGAGATGTCTGGTCACCCTACACTGCGACTCACTTCTTAACATATGGAAGCATGCAGCACCTTAATGTTACATCAAAGGCTGTGAGTGGGGCCAGGCCCGGACTGGCCGTTACGGGCACCGGGCAATCCCCCGGTGCGCCGCAAGGGTGGGGGCCGGTTTTAGGACCCTGGGGGCCGTTATTGTCACAGGGCCGGGGGGGTGAGGGGGTCGGCCGAGCACTTTGCCAGGGACGGTTTTGGTTCTCAGTCCGGCCCTGAGTGAGGCTATCAAAATCTTGTCCCCCCCCCTCAGCACGTGACATAAGAAAAGGAGGAAGTGAAAGACACGTTTGGACCCTGGCTTCACCTACGGACACAGACTGGGATTGTGATGACTATTGTTTCTGCCGGTTGTCACACGCCCACCCCAGCCTGGCAACAATCTGCAACGCTGTGCTGTGACTGCACTGCAGTACGTACTTTGAGCCGGTGCGGGTGTCTGTCCTGAGCAATAAACATAGCCAACATGTAGAATACATCACACCTACCACATGCGGATTATCCCCAAAACGAAATTGGTGCTGAGCAACCAAACTCTTCCACAGCCCACTCCCCACTCCCCCATCCTCCATTATCCAATCAATTAGCCTAAACAGTAGTGCAGAGGAGGTGCTTCCTTCAATGGTTGCCACTCACTCCACTTTGTAGATATCGACCAGCCCTGCTCCTTGCCGTGAAATTCCATAGCGATCTGCTGAAACCGCCACAGCACAAGCGTCCCACATAAAACCTAACCATTGCTGCTTTCTCTGGCCACCTCCATCAGGCTGACATCACTCTTCTCGAATGTGCCTTGAGGACGAGCAATAATGCTTGGCCGGCCAACAAATGTGCAGGATGATTGCGATCTCATCCCGCTTTCTTAAAAAAAAAAAAGAAGAATTTGTAATCAGCACAAAGCAGTGAGCACTTCATTTGAAGCTTCTCTATGGTGTACATTCTGTTATTCTCTCCCTTTTATCTCCTCCCGATGCTAGTAGGGCAATGCCCCTGTCACCTGTTAACACCACCCTCTCCTGATGAAGACTTCTGGAAATGGATTTGCAGCAAATTCCTACCCCCCTCCCCTTAAGGTGGGAGTAACGAGGAGGCTTTAAAAAATGTCTCCTTCCGTTTTCATCTTTGCATGTATACTGCACTCTGCACTATCATGCAGGGGTGTCTATGTTGGTACATGGCAGCATAAAGTGGACCAGCACAGGGAGGAAGTAGAATATCTCCACATTTTAACAGATGAGGCACTGTTCTGCACAGCCTTGCAGGATTTATTTGTAAATCTCAGCCCTAGTGCTTTGGGCTGGAGAAAAACCTAATTAAACACACTGCAGGAGCCTTGTAGCTGGGCAAATTGGTCATAGCCCTAGTTAGGGTTTAACCTCATTTTTAGAAATAATTGTTTTCACACTTGAACTAAATTCTATTTTAATCAATGAATTAGATCTTCATTAATTAGTAACGATCCACACAAATGGAATTTTTAGAAGGATGTTATCCCAAAGATCCACATAGACTTCCAAAGGTCTTTTTAGTAACAGTATGTTGTTGTCTTGGTTACTATGGAACTGTGAAAGTTAGCGTTAGAACTGACAGCCGTAGGATGGTCTTTCCCTGTACATTTTGCCTTCTCCCCTTTTGTTTTGCTGAAATTAGTTTTTGTTGGCTTTAGGACTCTGTGCATTCCACCACTGCTAACCAATAGTAAAGTGCTTGTGCTCACTCCTTTAAACATAATAAAATTGGTTTACACCCAGTTGTGACATTTAATTCACTTATAAGTCCCTGGTAAAGTGGTACCCAGGTCCTGTACATTAAATGCTACTAATGGCCCTACGGCACTTATTGTACCAGTGTTAAACTTGGCCCTTGCTACAGGGTCATCCCCAAAGCTTTTGCCTTCACTGTCCTCCTTTCTGAACCCATTTTTGCTGGATTTTAAGACTCTGCACATGTTATCACTACCAACCCGTGCTAAAGTGCTTGACCTCTCTCCTTTAAACATGGTGAAATTGGTTTACACCTACTAGACACATTTAAATTGCTCGTAAGTCCCAAGTAAATTGTCTCTACAGGTACCCAGGGTCTGTAAATCGAATGGCACTAGTGGGCCTGCAGCACTTATTGTGCCACCCACTTTAGTAGCCCTTTAAACATGTCTCAGGCCTAGCTTTGCAGCATATATGGAGTTTTAAACTCTCATTTCAACCAGGCAAAATAAACCTTTTGCCAGGGACAACCTTCCTTTTTAATACATATGTCACCCCTAAGGTAGCCTAATAAATAGCCTATAGGGCAGGGTGCAAAAGTCCAAACGTTGGGCATATACTTTTAACTGACTTGATGAGGTGGCAAAGCTATCCCCTACCATACTTCCACATAACAAAGGCTCTGCCTGAGGTCATTCACAAAGGGTTTGATACTAGTTTATGACCCCAGGCAAGCTGGAGCCAGGGCAGGCAGGCAGGACATTTCAAACCAACCCTTCTACTGGTGGAAACCTCTAATAGCTTCTCCTACTTCTTGCAATATCAGTATTGTCTCAGTGTGTGTGTGTGTGTGAGTCTCCCAGTGGGTCTGTGAGTGGGTGAATGAGTGCTTGAATGGATCTGTGAGTTGGTGCGTGAGTCTTTGAGTGGGTCTATGAGTGGATGCATGAGTGTAGGATGGGTCTGTCAGTCAGTTAACAGTAATCAAAGTAGGGGGCCACAAGGAAACAGGTCATCATGCCAGCTCCCCCTGTGCAGGTCCTCCTGTCTAGCTTGTCTGCAGTCCGCTACCCTCTGCTGCCTTCGATATTGTGTCTCCTCCACTCATTTTCTGCTCAATCTTCTGACTCCTCTATACTTGCTCCTGTTTTCTTTTTTGCCTCTTTCTGCTCACTCCAGACCTTTATTCTGCCTGTTGCTGCTCCTTTCTGACATCTATTTTGCCTCTTTCTGCCCATTATTTTGCGTCTTTCTTCTTGCTTCTGACCTTTATTTTACCTCTTCCTGCTTGTTTCTGACCTTTATTCTGCCTCTTGCTGCTGGTTTTGGACCTTTATTCTGCCTCTTTCTGCTACCTTCTGACCTTTATTCTGCCTCGTTCTGCTCCCTTCGGACTTTTATTCTGCCTCTTTCTGCTCCTTTCTGACCTTTATTTTGCCTCTTTCTGCTCCTTTCCAACCTTTATTCTGCCTCTTGGTGCTCGTTTCTGACCTGTATTTTGTCCCTCTCTCTACTCGTTCCTGTCCTTTATTTCACCTCTTTCGGTTCGTTTCTCACCTGTATGTTGCCTCTTTCTGCTCGTTGCTGACCTTTACTTTGCCTCATTCTGCTCATTTCTCACCTTTATTATGCCTCTTGGTGCCACCCGCCTTCTGTTTCACGGGTCGACCCAGGGATGTGATGGTCCATAAGAACAGCCTGGGAGGGGCGCCATGCTGCCCCCCCTTTAAAAAAATATATATATATTTCCCCGAGATCCCCTTTAGTAAATTTATTTCTAAACCCTGGGGAGGTAGTTGTTCCTGGGGCTCAGGGGGATCCGTGAGGCCACCCCACGGGTTGGTGATGGTCTGCAGGCTCGGGGAGGTCCGAGTGTAGCTCCCACATTATTAAAATTGAGCCTTGGGGTCCCCAGGGCATAATTAAGCCCAAGGAGTGGCGCCTGGTGCATCCCCTCCTTTTTAAAAAAAAAAATGCCTGCATACCCCAATTTAAACAAGTGCGAGAGACCAAGCTTCTTTTTTTTATTATTTTGCTGCTCATTCGCAGCCCAGTCACTTTTAGACTCTGTCGGGGTCACAGGGAGAAGCAGGCTCAGGGTATTCCTACCATGTCCCCTTTTCTTTCTTTTAAATGTGTTTTTGTGGGCTCGGCTGAAGCTGAGCCCCAAGATGGCTACCAACACTTTTGGTTAAATGGTTGGTAGCCAATCCGATTTCAACATAGGGATTGTCGGATCCTCGGAGAATCCATGTCCCTAATATATATATATATATTTTTACATATCCAAAACTGCTGAACCAATTAACAAAAAACTGTTCTTTCTGGACCAAGAGCTACCTTTCTCCAAATTTGTTGAAATTCCTTCCAGCGGTTCGGGCTGCGGTTGTCTTCCAAAAATCTCTTTGCAAATTAACATTGGAAAAACACTTTAATTGACCCCTCCTTTTTCTTAGGCCCCGCTCAAAGGATCGTCCCGAAACTTTCCATGCACAACACAAATCACAGGCACACTACTTATCGAAAATTTCGTGAAGATTCGTCAACCGACACCAAAGATATAGGCAAGACAAAAAATGCTTTTCTGGAAATATGCTCCTAACTAAAACTACCTAGTGGCGACCGCCAGTATATCTATATAATTATTTTTGAGTAAGTGTACTACTTTAGGGTTACTAAATTCTATTATCTATATTGTTAACTATTTTAAATCATTTTAAAAACCCAATCATTTCTATGGGAGGCTATAGCAGCACTAATGGTGGGCCACCTGTAGTGGGAGTCTTACTGCTTTTTCTGTTAGTAGTACCTTACACTCTGATTTTGTGAATAAGCAAAAAGTACCCACATATACAACAGTTTTATCAATGTATTCTTGATATTTACATAGGGCAGGCATTGTCCCAAGAGCAGTGGAGCAACTTACAAGGAACAAAACAAGATAAATTAGAACAGAGCAACATAACCACACTGTGACTCAGTCTTAACAATAGTGGAGTGGCGCGTTAATGCAACTTGGTGGTATCTATGTTGAAATTAGAAGGGAGAGGGTTTAAGCGGTGAAGAAGCGCTATTTGTGGAATACCATAGACAAAGAGTTTGTTACATAGGATTTGCGTGGGAGGAGGAGGGGTGGGTCACTTTATATATACATTCATTAAATCAGCCTTTGTTTGCCACTCTTTCTTGTGGCTGTTTTATCTTTTAATCTAGCACGGCTAAGATGGATCATGCCAGTGTACTGTTAATCAGAGGGAGTGGGGGCAAGAATGGAGCACAGATTTCTAATAAGATAAAAGACAGAGATTTATGCTGGCTTGGGTGAAATTAGGTCACTATTCCAGCGGGGACTTACAATTCATGGCCTTAACGTGTAAAGTGTAGTGCGTCATGTTTCATTTTCTCCAGGGACCGGAAGCATAACAGACACGCACAATAGACAGCAGGGCCGCCATTTTATTGCGTCAGATGTTCGTTATTCCCTACAAGGGCGATTCATCTTAGATGACATTTTATGAGCGAAAGAAGCCTTCATTAATTCCCAGACTAGCAGCCCATGGTAGTTTATGGCTTCTAGGGATATTCCCACCTCTAATACTGACCTGCAAGCGGCAGTTATCTTATACTATGTGTTAAATGTAGGGTATTGGGCAAATTAGATTTAAAACATAATTCTGCCACAGTCTGCCAAGGTCTTAAAGATAGCACACGTTTATTAAATATTACCAAGTCCTAGCAGAAGTGCAAGAGTTTAATATTGCAAAACTAACAAAATGACACCTCTAATAAAAATGCCATCCGTTGCAACTGATAGAGCGTCATGTTATTTTGAAATTTGTAGGGGTGCATCATAATCACTGATAGCACCCTCATATCTAAAGGAATGTATTAACGTGTAGTCATTAGAAATGTAGTATTAATGCAGCATATTAGTGTGAACAAAAATGTAATCATGTTATTTGTGAAGTTCAATGTAGTGTTTATTAGAAAATGTATTTTCGATGATGCATAATGAATTAGTTCACGTATAAAGTGATGCTTTAGATTTAAACGTGCACCATATTAAAGTCTGCACGTGTAGGTTAGCTTATTCATTCAAGAAAAAGTAATGCATTAAATGTTTATAGATGTAGTGTATTAATGTGTGATTTAAATGTCTAAAGGCCTATTCGCATATACGTTTAGGAGAAGGCCTGTTTGTGATTTCTTATGGTAGCTGAATTTTGTAGGCCTGACATTTATTTTCTTTGGGAAGGCTCTCAGTCGAAAGTAGTCAGCAGATTGTGTCTGCGTGCAAGGTTGCTTCGCTCACATACTTCTTGTTGCAGGTGCAACAACGTACATCTTGTTAGGCAGAATAACCCTTTTGTTAGGATGGTAGGAGAAGCTGCCATGGGAGTGCGCAGGAATGCAGATATAATACTGTCAGTGGAGAAGGTGCCTGGGACCCAAGGACACACCAACGGTTTTTGGATGAAGTCAGAGTTTCGATAGAAAAGTACAAAACTGAAGACCTGTCCAAAGGGGTGTTTAAACGGCGTGTTTGCCTGTTTTGTGATTTTGTATTAGGGACAGTGCCCAGAGGGTCGGAGTTCAGTTCTTAGTCAGTTCTTCGGTAGTAGGCCTGGGCGTAGTTCGTGGACTTTTGCTATGCGGAACTCCCGAAGTTACAAAAACTCTGTGAAGTTCAGCGAGTGGTGGAGTGCAGCACAAAATGCAGTTTGTGCTGGTATTTCAGCCGCTCGGGTAGAAAATCTACCCGAGCTGCAGCTCGCGCTCGCGAACTTACTGTTCGCGATCGCGAACTTACCGTTCGCTGCACATCGCGAAGTATACCCTTCCACGCTTATGGTGGACAAAATGAGCTGGGATGGGGCAGTGAGATAAAAAACGGTGATGGATCAAGCCCTGATCTTTGGACTGGGTAAGAGTGGTCTGCTTAATTCAGGCACTCTGTTCATCACCACCCCCTTTTCTGAATCATTTTGTCCACCACAAGCGTGGAAGGGCATACTCAGATGTGAGTCCCTTGCTCATTGCACCATCAGGATTCAAGCAAGCCGGGCCGACGACGCCTGAAATGTCAGAAACCGGTCCCCGGAAGCTTGTTTCCTTCCCAGTACAAGAATTGGCTTGGTAGTTTGGTTTGCCCTGTTCCCATCATGCACTGGGACAGGAACAGACTAATTTGCATATAGCCAAGTTCTGAGCTGGGATGGTGCAGTGAGCTAAAAAACGGTGATGGATCAAGCCCTGATCTTTGGACTGGGTAAGAGTGGTCTGCTTAATTCAGGCACTCTGTTCATCACCACCCCCTTTTCTGAATCATTTTGTCCACCATAAGCGTGGAAGGGTATACTCAGATGTGAGTCCCTTGCTCATTGCACCATCAGGATTCAAGCAAGCCGGGCCGACGACGCCTGAAATGGCAGAAACCGGTCCCCGGAAGCTTGTTTCCTTCCCAGTACAAGAATTGGCTTGGTAGTTTGGTTTGCCCTGTTCCCATCATGCACTGGGACAGGAACAGACTAATTTGCATATAGCCAAGTTCTGAGCTGGGATGGTGCAGTGAGCTAAAAAACGGTGATGGATCAAGCCCTGATCTTTGGACTGGGTAAGAGTGGTCTGCTTAATTCAGGCACTCTGTTCATCACCACCCCCTTTTCTGAATCATTTTGTCCACCATAAGCGTGGAAGGGTATACTCAGATGTGAGTCCCTTGCTCATTGCACCATCAGGATTCAAGCAAGCCGGTCCGACGACGCCTGAAATGGCAGAAACCGGTCCCCGGAAGCTTGTTTCCTTCCCAGTACAAGAATTGGCTTGGTAGTTTGGTTTGCCCTGTTCCCATCATGCACTGGGACAGGAACAGACTAATTTGCATATAGCCAAGTTCTGAGCTGGGATGGTGCAGTGAGCTAAAAAACGGTGATGGATCAAGCCCTGATCTTTAGACTGGGTAAGAGTGGTCTGCTTAATTCAGGCACTCTGTTCATCACCACCCCCTTTTCTGAATCATTTTGTCCACCATAAGCGTGGAAGGGTATACTCAGATGTGAGTCCCTTGCTCATTGCACCATCAGGATTCAAGCAAGCCGGGCCGACGACGCCTGAAATGGCAGAAACCGGTCCCCGGAAGCTTGTTTCCTTCCCAGTACAAGAATTGGCTTGGTAGTTTGGTTTGCCCTGTTCCCATCATGCACTGGGACAGGAACAGACTAATTTGCATATAGCCAAGTTCTGAGCTGGGATGGTGCAGTGAGCTAAAAAACGGTGATGGATCAAGCCCTGATCTTTGGACTGGGTAAGAGTGGTCTGCTTAATTCAGGCACTCTGTTCATCACCACCCCCTTTTCTGAATCATTTTGTCCACCATAAGCGTGGAAGGGTATACTCAGATGTGAGTCCCTTGCTCATTGCACCATCAGGATTCAAGCAAGCCGGGCCGACGACGCCTGAAATGGCAGAAACCGGTCCCCGGAAGCTTGTTTCCTTCCCAGTACAAGAATTGGCTTGGTAGTTTGGTTTGCCCTGTTCCCATCATGCACTGGGACAGGAACAGACTAATTTGCATATAGCCAAGTTCTGAGCTGGGATGGTGCAGTGAGCTAAAAAACTTTGATGGATCAAGCCCTGATCTTTGGACTGGGTAAGAGTGGTCTGCTTAATTCAGGCACTCTGTTCATCACCACCCCCTTTTCTGAATCATTTTGTCCACCATAAGCGTGGAAGGGTTTACTCAGATGTGAGTCCCTTGCTCATTGCACCATCAGGATTCAAGCAAGCTGGGCCGACGACGCCTGAAATGGCAGAAACCGGTCCCCGGAAGCTTGTTTCCTTCCCAGTACAAGAATTGGCTTGGTAGTTTGGTTTGCCCTGTTCCCATCATGCACTGGGACAGGAACAGACTAATTTGCATATAGCCAAGTTCTGAGCTGGGATGGTGCAGTGAGCTAAAAAACGGTGATGGATCAAGCCCTGATCTTTGGACTGGGTAAGAGTGGTCTGCTTAATTCAGGCACTCTGTTCATCACCACCCCCTTTTCTGAATCATTTTGTCCACCATAAGCGTGGAAGGGTATACTCAGATGTGAGTCCCTTGCTCATTGCACCATCAGGATTCAAGCAAGCCGGGCCGACGATGCCTGAAATGGCAGAAACCGGTCCCCGGAAGCTTGTTTCCTTCCCAGTACAAGAATTGGCTTGGTAGTTTGGTTTGCCCTGTTCCCATCATGCACTGGGACAGGAACAGACTAATTTGCATATAGCCAAGTTCTGAGCTGGGATGGTGCAGTGAGCTAAAAAACGGTGATGGATCAAGCCCTGATCTTTGGACTGGGTAAGAGTGGTCTGCTTAATTCAGGCACTCTGTTCATCACCACCCCCTTTTCTGAATCATTTTGTCCACCATAAGCGTGGAAGGGTATACTCAGATGTGAGTCCCTTGCTCATTGCACCATCAGGATTCAAGCAAGCCGGGCCGACGACGCCTGAAATGGCAGAAACCGGTCCCCGGAAGCTTGTTTCCTTCCCAGTACAAGAATTGGCTTGGTAGTTTGGTTTGCCCTGTTCCCATCATGCACTGGGACAGGAACAGACTAATTTGCATATAGCCAAGTTCTGAGCTGGGATGGTGCAGTGAGCTAAAAAACGGTGATGGATCAAGCCCTGATCTTTGGACTGGGTAAGAGTGGTCTGCTTAATTCAGGCACTCTGTTCATCACCACCCCCTTTTCTGAATCATTCCTTTATGGGTTGGGCAGAATCGACAGGGTTCTGCATGGGTCCCCATTACGTAAAACATTACAGATGCTTTTAAATGAGCTCTGTTTGAATATTTGTGGAATGTTTAGGATTCAAGGTCAGAATGCCCAGCTGGATACCAGAAGAAATCGCAGAGTTGCTAAACTGGTGGTGGCCAATTTTTGCTGTGACCATAGTCTATGTTGCCCAAACTGTGCTAGAGGTTATTAAATGGTGAAATAACATTTGAAAGATGTGGGCAAACCAGCCAAAGAGAACCCCAATTATTGTGGATGTAGAAAGCCAGTATGTACAAGCAGTTGGTTTGGAGTTACCTGTCTGTTTGCAGTTGGTTGGAGTGAAATAGGAGTTAGCGTGAATTTGAAGACTTGTTTATGCATGCACCTTACACCATGGATGGTCATTTTATTGCCTAGGCAAGATCTTTGTCGATGACTAGGCTCGTTTCATTTGCCACGAGAAATATTTATTGTTACTGGGAAAACAGCTGCAAGTATACATTAGGGTCCTAGATCAATGATGTGAAAGATCAGGCATCTTCCGAAAGGATGTGACACTGGTTGACATAACGCTAACTTTTTTTTTGTATTATGGGAAAGATACTTGGACATCTGAGATTAGTCTGTGCATTACTACTACTACTACTACTACTACTACTACTGCTACAGCTACTACTAATGATAAAAATATGAATAATTAAAATAATATTAGCAATACTCTATTGGTTATGAAGCACAAAAGGCCTAATTTGTGCCATTTAAATGCACAATAAAAATGAGAGATGTAAGTAGCACTCGTTTTATCCATCTCAAAGCCAGGCCCTCATTAAGAGGTAAGGGCTAAATGCACACACGCAGTTTTCATCTGATAAATTTAAGCAGTGGGAAAATGCCAGGAATAAAAGGGAAATTATGCAGTTTTGGTGTGTTATGAAAACTAGCTAAGCATTGTATGCTCAAATTGTGTTTAAAAAACTCAGGAAATGAGGTATTTACCACATGTCAGGTTTGAACTGACCAATTGGACAATCAGGATGTGCTCTATGGGCTGGTCTTTCAAACCAGTGTGTGGACAATTTTTGGGCTGGTTGTGGGCCTCTTTTATGGTTCGCTGGGTCAGTTTTTACTGTTAATTTCCCTGAGATTAAAGCAAATATTGCCTTCAGCAAGCTGGAATCCATGTAGTCTTTCATATTTGCAAAACACTTATACAGCATATCTTTTCTAGTTGTAAACTGCCCTACTTGCAACCATGGGACACTTTTTTAGCTATCTAATTCACAAATATGGGCCATTTTTGTATTTCCTGCCTCAGTTCTGATACTCCCACACGTGGTAAATATTTCACCTTATTTTACAAAAAACTTTTGCAGGCCTCAGAGGGATGAACCTGCCTCACTAATTTGATCCCAAGACTTCTAGAAAACTGCATTTGTCAGCAACCCAACTGTTTAGAACTCCCTTCTGGAAGACTCAGTAGGACTGTTGCAATAAGGACTGCTGCACTGCCGACCTGCTACCCTGCTGCCTGCATGAGAAGGAGGAGACCTGCATATTGAACAAAGGACCACCAGAATGACACCAAGGGTTAGTTCGTTGGCCTACTCAGGTACAAAATAGTCTCCAACCACCTTGAACCCAGCACCAGGACTTTGCTTTCTGTTATTCTTGCCCGCCAGGTTGTACCACCCCAGTGTTGGACCCATGGAAGTGGGCCTGAAAGTGCTGTGCCAGCCCCTTTGTGGTCCCCGCTAAATTGACGCAGTGCAAGGCATTGCCCTGCACGCCTTGTAACTTCTGCTGTGCCACACATCTCGACTTAGGACATTTCACACAACACAAAAATAGGCCCCTGGGTCTAAATCACAGAGAGAGTACTGGGGAGTCCCTTTTATAGGACGGTTTCCCTCACCCACCTGTAGGTGGTACAAAAGGGGGTGGTGATGGACGGAGCGTCTGAACCAATCAAACACTCACACCCAGTCAACAGATCTGGGTTTAATCCATCACCGTTCTTTAGCCCACTCTGCCACCCCAGTTCAGACATGACCATATGCAAATCAGTCTGACCCTGTGCCTCATGGGAACAGTCCAGCCCGAACTGCCAAGCCATGCCTTCCCTGGACCGGAAACAAGCTTCCAAGGACCGGTTTCTGGCATTTCAGCCGTCTTCAGCCTGGCTTGCTTGAATCCAGTGGCAAAGTGAGCAAGGGACTCACGTCTGAGCATACCCTGCCAACTTATGGCGAACAAAGTGGTACAAAAGGGGATGGTGATGGACGGAGCGTCTGAACCAATCAAACACTCACACCCAGTCAACAGATCTGGATTTAATCCATCACCGTTCTTTAGCCCACTCTGCCACCCCAGTTCAGACATGGCCATATGCAAATCAGTCTGACCCTGTGCCTCATGGGAACAGTCCAGCCCGAACTGCCAAGCCATGCCTTCCCTGGGCCAGAAACAAGCTTTCAAGGACAGGTTTCTGGCATTTCAGCCATCTTCAGCCCGGCTTGCTTGAATCCAGTGGCAAAGTGAGCAAGGGACTCACGTCTGAGCATACCCTGCCAACTTATGGCGAACAAAGTGGTACAAAAGGGGGTGGTGATGGACGGAGCGTCTGAACCAATCAAACACTCACACCCAGTCAGCAGATCTGGGTTTAATCCATCACCGTTCTTTAGCCCACTCTGCCACCCCAGTTCAGACATGGCCATATGCAAATCAGTCTGACCCTGTGCCTCATGGGAACAGTCCAGCCCGAACTGCCAAGCCATGCCTTCCCTGGACCGGAAACAAGCTTCCAAGGACCGGTTTCTGGCATTTCAGCCGTCTTCAGCCCGGCTTGCTTGAATCCAGTGGCAAAGTGAGCAAGGGACTCACGTCTGAGCATACCCTGCCAACTTATGGCGAACAAAGTGGTACAAAAGGGGGTGGTGATGTACGGAGCGTCTGAACCAATCAAACACTCACACCCAGTCAACAGATCTGGGTTTAATACATCACCGTTCTTTAGCCCACTCTGCCACCCCAGTTCAGATATGACCATATGCAAATCAGTCTGACCCTGTGCCTCATGGGAACAGTCCAGCCCAAACTGCCACCTTTAGGTGGCAAGCTTCATCATAGAGTAACCTCCTCACACTGCAAACCTAGTCGCGGTGCGGGCTTTAACCCCCTCTCTGATAAGGAGGAGCTCAGGGATTTTTTTTGTATAGATTAGAGGTATCCTAAAACCTTAAAATGAGCAGAGTGTGGAGGGAGTGAGACAGGAAGTGTAAGTGAGCTAAAACTAAATCTCTGGTATACAAAAACCATCTTTAATGGGGCACTTGCTAATAGGTGATAGCTGTGTTAGCGACTTTCAGTTGCTAACAGTTTGGGTACGCATAATTTGCATGTCATTAGCGATAAATATCGCTGACATGCAAAGTGGGCCCCAAACCGGTCGCTATCGCCTAAAAGCTGTCGCTAACTGCTGTTAGCGACAGCTTGCTAATAGGCCGATAAAATGATCGCCGCTTTAGTGGGAAAAAGTCCCGCTAAAGCGGCGATAGTGCCCTTGCTATTATGCCCCCTAGTTTTGTGTTGTCTGATTGTGATAGAAGGGAGTCGCCCCCTGCTGGTCTCTAAACCTCCTGAGGCCTCCTTTGTGAGTTTTTCATGACCTTTCATCTGAGCCCTGAAGCTCCTCCGAACCGCCACTGTGCGATGCACCTCAACACAAGATCTCAAATCTCTGCTCCACAGCTCTTCGAAACTGCCGTTGGGTGTTGCATCTTGGCACAGGACCTAGCATTGCAACCCCTCAGCTCATCTGAACCACCACCGCACTGACTCATCCTCTGTTCAGGACCTTGCAATTCTCTGCAACCCGGATTTGGGGGTACTTTGATCAGCAGACCTAATTGGTCCCAGTATCCAGCCCGTGCTTCATCGCAGTTGGCATGAGCTTGTGATTTTATCCCAGTCCGGTGTCACCATATAACCATAGTTGGCGCTTTGTGCTTCTCAGCACTTAAAATTGCATATCCCCGGTTCTACTAAAGGGATATTTGTAGTTTTGATCTCAAATAATTTAGTACATTTTACTCTATTTGTGTAAATTGACGTGGGTGTTTCCTTGTATTGTGTTTTCGCTCTATTACTGATTGAGTTGACGCATTAATATTTTACACATTGCCTCTAAGTTAAGCCTGACTGCTGTTTTGCCAAGCTACCAAAGTGTTAAGTACAGGTTAATTTGAGGTTTGCTTGTGTTTCACCCTGACATGAATTGGAGTTGCTGCTTTAGTAATGTTTCACCCCTTCAATCAGTAACCCAGTATCCTACATAGGGGAAAATCTGGTTTCTAAAATGTGTGGCAAGCACCAAAATACCATAATAATATATGTGTTTTTCTTCAGTTGAACTTCAACACTTATTTTCTTTTTAACCAATTTATTGACACAATTGTGCAACAAAATGCACCATTTGGCTACATTTTGCAAGATTATTTGGGGCTGACCACTCACACAATCAGCACCTATCACTGGTGCAGCGAAACTTGAGGGGGGCCCCCTGCAAAGTACATGGAGGCCCCCCTCCATACTTACTCAGGAGCTCTCAGACCAGTGTACTGTGCAGAGGGGGCCTCTTGAAGCTCGGGCCCCCGCACTGCAGAGGCTATGGGGGCCTTTGTTACACCACTGGCACTTATCAGGTTTGGACTCCTTTGCTGCTGGCAGATTATGGGTATTTTTGTTACAAATGTAGCAAGGACGACTTTAGTTCCCAGTTCTGCCCTTTTGGGAATTTATTTCGGTCACTGATTAAGTTTTGCTCTGGAGACAGATTTAGCTGGAAAAACCCCAGAGTTGCTAAACTGGTGGTGGTGTTGGCCAGTTTGTACTGGGACTATAGTGCCTGCTCCCCTAGCTAGTCTAAGGGTTAAAAACAAGCTAAGTACAATTTGAAAAATTTGCAAACCTAGCCAAAAAGATCCCATATTGATGTAGATTTAGGAAGTTGGTACATACACGAAGTTGTTGTGAAATTTCTTGTCCGTTTGCTGTTGGTGGTGTGAAATAGGAGTTAGTGTAAATTTGAATACTTGTCTATGTGTACACCTTACACCAGGATGGCCATTATATTGGCTAGGCAAAATCTTTGTGGATGAGTAAGGTCATTATATTTGCCACGAGTATTATTGTGTGTCACTGGGAATGTAGGTGTAAGCCTAAATTAGGGCCATAGATGAATGATCTCAAAGATCAAGAATATTCAGAAATGATATACTGGTTGGGAAAGATAATGAAACCTCTTTTTTTTAAATATGGTTAGTGGCGTCACTTTGCAGGGGTGGTGTATGGGGTGTTACACCCCCCTAAAAAATATATTCAGTCGTAAATAGTTGGGTACATGTGCTTTGAGTCGGTTATGATGAAGTGTCTGTCGGATTTCGCCTGTGATTTTTACATGCCCATACTGACAAAAACACACACACACTCTCTCTCTCATCTCTGTTTTGAAGCCCTTAACCCCTTGGCTGCGGCGGGAATTCCGCCGCAGCGCTAGGGGGGAGGGGTGGCCACGCGGCGCTGCCATGCTCGTGGCGGAACCACTCCGTCACGAGCCTTGGGCGCGCTGTGCTTGTGACGGAGTGATTCCGTCACGGCCCCACCCGCTCAATGGAACGCTCAGCGCAGGCGCGAAATCGCTGCCGCGCAGGCGAGGCAGCCTGCCCGTGACGGAACACTCCGACATTAGCACAGCCCGTCCGAGGCTGGTGACGGAGTGGTTCCGTCACCAGCACCCAAAGGGTTAAAAATGTTGATTAGTTTAAAAACATGTTCTTTTTTTAAGTGCCCCAAAAATCCGCCCTCCACTCTCTTTCCACTGTTCCTTAAGCCCCCATTATGACGTGCTTCTCATATAATGTGTTTTAGCAAGATATCCCAGCATGGAAATCTGAAGCTCACACTCTTATTGACGAAGCCATGCCCCTGAATATGGGGAAGATACCTGGACAATTATGATTAGTCTGTGCATCATTACTACTACCACTATTACCTACCACCATGAATAATAGTAATAATAATAATTATTATTATAATTATAAGAATAATTATTTGTTTGTTATATGTCACGAAATACCCAATTTTTGTCACTTAAAAGCACAATAAAAATGAGAGATGTAATTATCACTCAGTTTACATATCTCGGAGTCCCTCATTATGTGAAATTAAAGTTTGTACAACAAATTCTGAAAAGAAACACACAAAATATTTCAAAGCTTGATTATTCTGCACAACTCCCAGAGGTTATTTGCTATGAGAAATGTAGGCCCTCATTTATGAAGAGTGACACATCGCTGCAAGAAAACAGCAATGCGTCACTTTTCATTGCACCCTCCTTGTGACACCAATGATGCGTCATATTTACAGTATGACGCATCATGTCGAAAGGAGTTATAGATACATCAGTATTTCTGATGTAGCTGTAGGAGCAGAAATGAAGCATTGCTGGAGAGTATCACAAAAGTGATGCTACTCCAGCAAAAGATGGAACCAAAAAAGGCTTGGGTCTCGACGTGCGCTGACGTTCTACGTGGAAGCTGCTAGCTGGCCGGTGAATCGAGCGATAACAAATGGAGTACAAACCCAGATCAAAGAACTTAAATTGACATCCCTTCGACAATCACGAGCGAATTCGGATACATTCCATCGAGAAGCCCGTAGGACCAGATACCATACAAGCCACAGCGCACCACGGTCAAGCTACGAAAATTACCTTGAGAATACCATTGTTTCCCCAAGAATCAACACAGTTGCCCTGGGAAGACTTTAAGAATAACAGTACAGGCCACTTTCCAGTCCATGTCCTGAGGAGAACCCCTAAACAGTGTCCGGGTTCGAAACGCGTTGACCCTGTGCTGGAACAGGATTTAGGAAGGACGTTTCAGGATTGTAATTGAGGACATTGTCAACCTGATATTGGACCCTTGGAATAAAAAGTTTCCAGCACAGTCAAACAAGCAGGCCTGCAAAAAAGAAGTGAACGGCCGCTTGTCTGTTTTTATGTTATCAGGTCTGGTGCCCCATGAATTGAATGACTAGAGGCATCGTCTCTTTCCCTCGTTTGTATATGGTGTTTCTATGAATGTTTTTCATTTATATTGTTTGTAAAATGTTTATTTGTAGTATGATGTTTTATGTGAATTTTGCTACTTGAGTATTCTTGATGCTTGGATATATTTAAATGTTTTTCGAAAAACCATGAAACAAGTAAAAATCACTAAATGATAAGTGTGCCCGTTTAGGATTTTTTGGCTAAGTGTGGTGTGATTATATTCGAATAATCCAGCTGGCCATCTTTTTGTTGTTCAAAACTCCAGCAAAAGGTCATTACACATGGGCAAGTTCCATGTTAAATGTGCCTGTGTCAGTCTAATGCCTGCCATGAGGCAGGCGTGAGATATTGATGCATTGGAGTCCTAGAAGTGGTGCAGTGAAATCTCATATATTTCTCTGCGTCACTTCTATGACCTTTCTATGACCCTTTCTTGCATTGGAAGGCCCCCCTGCATACATTATACCTGGTGCAGGTGTAATGTGGCACAGGGGATTACAAAGTGATGCATCTACCTAGATGCATCACTTTGTAACTATGACGCAACATGGCACATTTTTTACACTGCAGGTGCGTCACAAAAAGTGACGCACCGGCGGCGCAAAAGTGATGCAAGGGCCCATACATAAGCCCCTTGGTTTTCTAAAAATTGCACCAGACACTAAACGGGTGAACTATCATATGTTTCTTTTTTCAGTATTGCCGTTAACACTTATTTTCTTTTTAACCAATTATAAGATAAGATGCGCAATTTGGCTACATTTTCTAGATTATTTGGAGCTAACCGCTCGTACAAACTGCAGTAATCTATTTTAGGCTTTTTCACTTGGCACATTATGGATTCTGTAGTTAAAATAAAGCCAGGGTGGCTTTAGTTCCTAGTTGAGCCCTTGTGGGTCGTCATTTTGGTCACCAAATTAGTTTTGGCCTGGAGACAGATTTAGCTATCTCGCCAGCCTCAAGTAAAAAATATACATAAATAACAATGCATAGATATGTACATAAAAGGAGAGTCTCTGGGTCAGCCTTCATCATCCATTAGCCTTTCAACTTTGAGCTTCTAATCACATTTTGATTTCATCCACCCAACACAGAAAAACGCATGGGCCAGCGGGTCAGCCCTCTTCAGCCAATTACTCTGTTGCACTGTTGCAGGATTCTGTCTGATCAAATGTGTACATCCATCTAAAAAGAAGACCACATAATTTATAGGGCTGAGAGTACCAATATTTTACTGTGTCAATGTTTTTTTTTTCATTCTATACTTTATCATTTTGTTTTATTTTATAGCCATCCTTCTCTGTAAGTATGTTTTTTAGGTTACAGTAGATGCAAGTCTGTAGTAATTTCTCCCTGCGTTAATGAGAATCATATTTTACTGTGATGATTATTAAAACCAAAGGGGGTTCGGCACCTAAGAACCCGCACATTTCTATTAAAAGTTTATATAATAGTTGTTTCTTTTTTCAAATGTAATATTTTATTGGAAAAATAGGCAGCCGCGTTTCCCTGATGGCATGTTTTCTTCATCTATTTTTGTATCATATGCTTTAATATACATATATTTAAATGTAACCATCACAAGACCTTGTCAATGCCAGCCCTATTTGCTTTGTCAATGCTTGGTTTGACCAGGTGCAACCACAATTACGAAGACCACAAAAAAATGGGTGAATATAATGTCTCTATCAACGTATATCAATGACAAGTAATTATTAAAAGTCAAGAACAAAAACAAATTAAACGACAGAAAGCAAAGATGGCACGAGGCAGAAATACCAACTGAGAAACGAACATCAGGAAAACACCTTGTGCTGTGACTCAGCAGCATGAGTCATGAAAGGTGGGAGTATTAATAGCAGGCGTTAATTCTGCACGCATTCCTCACCCTGTGCCTCTTGAAAATGCCACATTTTCAAAATAGCAGAAACAGTCACTTTTCCAGGTGTAGAAACATCTGCAGGGCATTCTGCTGCGGGGGTGAAAATTCAACAGTTTTCACAAGTTTCGTACAAGATACAGTAATTGTATTGCGCTGCGATCCCAGTTATGTTTAATAAGTGTAAAAACTAGCATGCGTTTTGTTTGCAGACCATCATTTTATAGTCACTGTGATCATTTTTAGAGAGCTACTGACGCTCTGCCAGATCTGATTTCAGCCACGTGCCTATGCGTAATGTTTTTATATTAGGCTCTTTATTATTAATATTATTATTATTGAGAAACTTATAATGCGCACAGCTATCCCAAGGGGTTTCCTGTCATAGAGCAGGAGTAGGAGAAAGTAAAAGATTATCTGCAATGAGTGATAAAAGCCAGTGGGCAGATTTACAACTTTTGGCGGATCTCTGCAAATCAGCAGGGATGCGCCAGAACAGATGCATCACCCAATCCCCCCTTGGGCCACCACGGATGCGTCGCATTTACAATGCGGCCCACCATGGTGCAAGGAGGGGCAGATGCGTGACGCATCTTGTGGCGACAGGGCGACGCATTGCCGGAGTCGCGTCGCAAGCGCAACGCAACTCCTGCAATGCACAGGGGCCTTCCATACTTAACGTGGTGAGTCACTCCTTACGCCTGCTTCAAGCAGGCATAAGGATTTGACGCAGCAGCGTCGTAAAACTGACTCAGTGAAATCTTGTAGATTTCACTGCATCAGTTTTACGGGGCTTTTCTGCGACGGAAGGCCCACTCTGCGAAAGAACGCCCACATAAAACCTGACGCAGGTTTCATGGGGCGCAGGGCTTTACAACGTGACGCATCTGCCTAGATGCGTCACGTTGTAAATAAATTGCAACGTGGCGCATGGTTTATGCCGCCACTGCATCACAAAAGTGAAGCAACGGCGGTGTAAAAGTGTCGCAAGGGGCTTGTAAATCTGCCCCCAGGTTTTTAAGCCCCTGCAGAATGGCAGAAGTGATGTCAAATCTCTCAAGGAAGCTGGCAAGGAATTCCACAAAAGTGGCCCTAATTAAGAGAAAGATGAGCCTTTCATGCGAGCCAACTGGGTTTTTGGGACAACATACCGAGTCTGCAGAGAGGATCTCAAAGGACGGGAGGTTTGGTAAAGGTGGACCAAGTACAAGAGAGATATTTAGGGGCAGTTCCAGACTTGACCCTGAACATGTAGCATAATGCTTTGAACTTGAGATTGTTTGACACAGTAAGTAGGTTGCGAAGAAGGCTCTTCTCTTGAGCACAGAAGTTGTCACTTAAAATACCCTCCTATCACTGAAAGGTCACCTCTTGATGCTGGATGGCAGATTTCACCCTAGTAAAGCAATTTCAGCACCAGATATTGATTTGTTTGAAGTGAATAGGGACGCTATCAAATGTAATGCAGTTTCCTGCCGCTAAAACGGTGATCATTTTAACAAGGTTCTTGCTAATATGCCCCCTAGTGGTCCTACATTTGAGTCAGATTCATCGAAAGTGAGTTCCAGAGATTGGTGGCCAGCATGGAAAAGACCTGCAGTCCCGCTGTGTCGATCCTGAGGTCATGAGCAGAGGATCCCCCCATGAAATGCATGCTGCACTATCGACAGATTTGACTCGATGTCTCCCATGAACTGCAAGCTAGTATGTAAAGGGGTACATGGTTACTGCACAATAAATGTATTTATTTTATTTTATTTATTTTAAACGTTTTATATAGCGCTGGCTTGACCCAGAGTTATAAGAGTGCTTTACAGATACAAGAACAAGCATACATACAAAATAACAATAAGGGATGTGAGACATTCAACATCAAATCTGGAGCAAGGCAAACATTTTAGATGAACGGTTGCAAACAGTTACAAATAAGAGGAGTGTAACACAGGAACACACATTAAATATACAAAGAAACATTTGTAGGGACATAAGTGATGGAGTTACTGAAATGAGGTCAAAACAATTAACAAAAAGTATGGGACATAAAGTGCTTGGCTAAGCTAGAGCCAGCGTTAACAGAACACTGTACAGAAAATTACAGAAATGTGGTTAGAATAAAAACAATGAGGGGCCATGGACAGCAAGGCAAGTGGAAACAATAAGGTGAACACAAGGAAAGAAAAGGACAGCAGATCAGGGAGAACCTCATCACAGGAGCCCAAAAGAAATCAGGATCGGAAAAAGTCATGGGCTCCAGTATTTATTGAGGAGATGACATTTCATGTCTCTTTTGAAGCCAGGGTAGGAGGGGTTCCAGCAAAGGTCCCTTAGGAGGGTGTTCTAGATGCTGGGCGCATTTTGTGAGGAGGAGCAAGTCTGGGTAAATTTCTTTTTTTAGAAACGGGGGAACGAGAAGAAGAGTATTGGAGCTTCTCATCGGTCTGGCATATTCTGCTCTTGTGAGTTTATTGTTTAAGTAGTCCATGGATTGAGAATGAAGTGCTTTGTGGGTGATGTGTGCGGTCTTGTAGATGCATCTTCCTTCGATAGGGAGGCAGTTACGGGACTTGAGGGCAGGCGAGATGTGATCATACCATTTGCAGTCTGCAATGAGGAGATATTAACAACTCTGCAGGTTTTGAATCAGAGATTGAGGAAAACATGGGTACAAGCTGTGGTCCTAAAGAATGAGAGACTGAAACAGTGCCATCCCGACCTGCACCTGCTTGTGAACATCTGAGCAAGGGAATGATTTCCTTTAGTATATGTAGGTGAGTTAAGCCAGTTTTAAAAGACTGTGTAACCTAAAAGCCTTAATTCGAGGGGACAACATGATCATCATCTGTTTTTTTGGGGCATTTTTACTATTTTGCCTGTTGTTGGTGTCATCCCCTGCTCTGGCATGCTAACAATCTGTAGAGCGTTGCACATAGCCTAGCACCATGTTGTAGCGGTGAAAGTGCGCTTTCTTGTGTAGTTATACTGGAAGCATGTTCTCCAAGTACAAATTCTTATTCACAGACAAAAGCAAAATTATTAGGTGCATTGGATGTGTGCTGTTCCCTGCAGCACTTGTGCAACACAATGGTTTCTGGGATAAATTAGTGCAATCCCCCTGGCTTGAAATTGTTTCAGGGGGCTTTAGTTGTTTCAGTTCAAAATATTTTATTGAAGAGAATTTAACAACAGCAAAGACATACCACCAAAAACGTACTGTAACTGTGAGAATAAATGGTATATCATTACTGTTGGAAAGTGGGTTATTAGTAGGGGCAAATGTATATCTGCCACTGGCAATAAGGCCACTAACACAGTACAGGGCTCAGAATAGGACTTAGAAAATTATTCCCATGTTCAACCCTTGGTAGCTTGGCTGCAAGCAGGTAGGTTTAACTTCAAGGACAGGTGTGTAAAGCATTTAAAAACACCAATTCAGTAAATAATTAAGACACAATGCACAATAAAAATCCAACACTAATTTATAAAAATAGGAAATATTTTATCTTTAAAATGACACCAAAATGACCGAAACCCTATGTAGGGATTCAGAGGTATGAATTTCCAAAGATTTATGCAATTTCTAGCACATTGAAACATATAGCGCCTTATCGGGACATCTGGTCATGATAGACAGGGTCAAAGTCAAAGTTCCAGGCCAACTGCGATGGAGCCCTGCTCGGCTACCACTTGCGGTAGGTCTCGGTCACAGTTTTTACCTTCGGACTTAGAAACATTTCTGGATCTTTTTCTCACAGGGTCCCTCAATGCTCTTCACGAGGCAAGATTTGGTGAGGGTTCGCCTGCCTCAAATTTCGCCTACTCCCAGTCAAACTCTGGAAATAGGACCTACTGAGCTTTTCAATGGGACGAACCTGGACAGAAGGCCGGCTCGCGGTTGAAGGCAGATGGCTTGGCTGGCCAGGTTGAGTTGGTCCCCTTCTGGAGCTTTTTTCCAAAGTTGCTCCAAAATTCTCCAAACTCATGGAACTTCCTTCCTGAAGTTCCCCAAAGGGTCCAAAAGTGTCTCAAGCTCACTACAAGGGTCTGAAATTTCCAAGATGGTCTTTGAAAGTTGAGGACTTCAGTTCCCACAATCCACTTGGACAAAACCCTTACAAATCTGGGAGACGCGCGAGTGCGCGATACAAAATGGCCGCCGCCTAAGAAGCTCCGGCGCGACTGACCCGATTTTCGGCTTTTTTACGCCAAAATCCTGTCAAAAAAGTGCAAATGTTCCTATTCATGTTTTAAATGTCCTACATTTTGAAATGGGTGCTTTCTGACAATTTCTGTGCAGAAAACAGCTTTTTTCCTCGTTCCTGCTCCTGCTGCCAGCTCTGCTCCCAAGATCAGCCAGGTCAGTCAGTCAGGGGGCGGAGCAATCCTTCAAGAAATGGCCTGGCTTGGGCCTAGCCACACCCATAGCCCATTTTAGCTGCTGCACCTGCTTTACTGAGGATTTCTTATTGCTGCCTTATATTGCTACATACAATACTCATTTTCTCACTGGATTTTTTGACCTTCATTGCTTTAATACAATGGAAAATAAAAATTCTATACCCTCTAAAAGAAAGCAGCAAATTTCACCACCTCCAATTAAATCTAAGGCGGTTGAATCATCAGAACCTTCATTAGCTCTGATTTTAAAAGAAATTCAAGCTCTTCGCAGTAATACAGACTCTATTGCGTCAGAAATCAAAAATGTTCGCAAAGATATGGCAAGTTTATCAATTAAAATCTCTGATAATGCCATTAAAATACAAGATAATAAGGCTAAGCTTGACTCTATTCACCCTCTTGTTGCCAAAATATCACCTATGTCTAAACAACTGCTAGACATGGAAAATCGTAATAGGCAATACAATTTACGCATTTTCAATTTGCCGGAAGAGGTTGAAGGTGATAACTGCAGACTATATTTAAAAAACTTGATTCCAGGCCTTTTACAAATTAAATTTTCGGAAAAATTTGAGATTGACAAGGCCCATAGGATTCCCTCACATTGCAATCCTAAGCTTTCTAAACCTCGTCAAATGATATTCAAAGTTCTGCGTCACCACCACCTTGTTTTGATACGCAAAGCTGCGAGAGAGATTCCTTCCTTGATGGTCAAAGGGAACAACATTTTTATACACCAGGATTTTGCTAAAGAAACTGTGACTATTCGCAAGGAATTTTCTGCTATGCGTCCCCAATTGAGAAGTCTTGGGTTTAAGTATGGTGTTTTTGAACCTTCTACCATGCGCATCTGGAAAGACAATTTTTCAAAAACTTTTCAGCGTCCTGATGATTTACGCCACTTCTTAGATCATCATTCGCACCATTCCATGGATACTCATGATTCAAATACTTGAGTTTAACCAACTTCTTATACCTTGACAGGATTATTGTTTCATATACTTTGGGCTCCAACGGTTTCGGTCATACTTGTGGAGCGCATGTGTGTTTCTTTCTGGATATTAATGTTCTCTGTTTGTCTTTTCTCCCTTTTTTTCTTTTCTTCCTGTTCTTTTTTAAATCTAGAGTTACTGTCTTTCCACTATTTCTAAGCTACATTTTTTTCACCTCTTCTTGTTCCATTGCTCTTCTTCCTTTGCTTTTCCTTTCATTATGGCTAATGTTCATAATATTAAGGTTATTTCTCTAAATGTGAAAGGTTTGCGACACCCAGTTAAACGTACAACATTTTTGGACTATTTAGGCAATTGTAAAGCAGATATTTGTTTTGTTCAAGAAACTCATATTGATGATAAGATTTTAAATTATATGAAAAAGAAATGGGTAGATACTATTGTGTCATCTCCTGCTAATGGTAAGAAAAATGGTGTTGCTATATTCTTTGCAAAAAAGTTGCATTGTCAAGTTCTTAGTAAAATTTCAGATACAGATGGTAGATATATAATAGTTAAAATTAAAATTCATGATTTGATTTGATTTTTACTTAATATTTATGGTCCTACTGCTGATGACCCTACTTTTTGGTCTAATATTACAACAGAAGTCTTAAAATCAGGTAAGGTTCCGTTGATAGTTGGGGGCGATTTTAATGTTATTGTTGACCCATTATTAGATAGGTTGTCTAGTACAAAATTTCGCCCTCCTAAAGTTTTTCATGCCTTTAAATCCTTTATTCACACCACCAAACTAGCGGACATTTGGCGTCTACATTTCCCTACTGACGAATGTTTTACCTTTTTCTCCAACCCCCACAATTCACATTCCAGAATTGATTATTTTGTACTTTCTACTTCACTTATCCAATCTGCAACTAACCCTATGATTGGTAATATTGACATATCTGACCATGCCTTGATTTCTTTTGTTTTAACTCTATCTTCCACTTTCACCAAACAAACCAGATGGCGTATGAATACTGATATTGTTCTTAATGAGCATAATAAGCCAACATTGTTCAAAGCCATTCAAAATTTTTTTTTATTTAATCCAGAGGACTCTACTTCTATGGTCAATAGATGGGATGCTTTTAAAGCATATATTAGAGGTGCTACAATTTCTATCATGGCTTACGAGAACAAATCTTTTAATGCTAATATCAAACACCTAGAAAAGCAAATAGCAAAGGTTGAAAGGGTATTTATTGCATCCAACGACCCTCAATATAGAATTGAGCTACAAAAGCTTTGTTATGAGTTCAACTCTATTCTCAGTAAAAGAGCCGGTGTTCAAATCTCTAAATCCAAAGCCAGATTTTGTTTTAATGCCAATAGGTCTGGGAAACTCCTTGCAAATTATTTACGTATCAAAAAAGATAAGACACAGATTACCTCTATTCAAGGTCCTCAAGGAAAGATTGCGCTATCCCATAATGATATTGTCAAAGAATTTCTGGATTTTTACTCTAATCTATATAATAAACCAGATTTTCATGATAACTCATTAATTGAATCTTTTTTAAATACTTATGATTTACCTAAAATTTCACAATCAGATAAACTTGGATTAGATTTACCCATTACTACTGATGAAATTTTAGCAGTCATAAATTCTCTTAAAAAAATAAGTCCCCAGGCCCGATGGTATTCCAGCTGAATTTTATAAAGAATTCAGGTCTTATCTTTTGCCATATTTATTTAAACTTTTTTCTTTTTTTGGTTCTTCTGGGGCTATCTCAGGATCATTTACTGATGCTTTAATTGTTGTACTTCCCAAGCCTAATAAAGATCCTACCCTTGTATCCAATTGTCGCCCTATATCTTTAATTAATCAGGGCTGTAAACTTTATGCTAACATTCTTGCGTCTAGATTAGCCACTATACTTCATTCTATTATCCACCCAGATCAATCAGGATTTATGAAGAACAGATATTCTGCTAACAATACAAGGACCATACTGCATGTAATTGAGCAGAGTCCTACTTTACGTGCTCCCTCTGGAATTATGGCTTTAGATGCAGAAAAAGCCTTTGATAAAATCCATTGGCAAGTTTTATTCCAGACTTTATTATCATTTAATTTTGGTCCCTTGTTTGTGCGTATGATTTCTGCCTTGTATTCTACTCCTACTGCCCGGTTATTTATCAATGGCCAAATTTCTACTCAATTTTCCCTTTTTAGAGGAACACGGCAAGGCCGTCTCCATTCCCCTCTTTTATTTCTGCTGGGAATTGAACCTTTTCTTAACCATATAAGAAAATGTGATGATATTAAAGGTATAACGATAAAAAACGTTACTATCAAAACCTTAGCTTATGCTTATGATGTATTGTTATTTATAAGTGATCCTATTTCCTCAATCCCATCCTTATTAGAAATTATTAACACCATCAGTGCTGCAGCAATTCCCCCTCTGTGCTGCTTCTGATTTATTCCCATTGTTCATGACACGCTCAGCTCGTCATGAGCACACGAGCAGTGTACTGCATGACGAGCTGAGCTCGTCATGAGCATCGAAGGGGTTAACAAATATTCCACAGTCTCAGGTTACAAACTTAATATCAATAAAACAGATTTTTTTGTCCCTTAAATGTTTTTGTACCCCTGATTTGTTGCCTATGGCAGATATTATTTGGCAAAAAAAAAAAATTAAAATATCTTGGTATTTTGTTCTTGTCCTCTATCCCTGCTACATTAACATTGAATAGCAATTTTATTCTTGATTATATTAAAAATAAAACATATAAATGGTCCTCGCTTCATCTCACTTGGTGGGGAAGAATGGAATCCATTAAAATGTACATTGCTCCTAAAATCTTTTATTCCCTTGCTATGATCTCTACTCAGTTTCCATTAAAATGTTATAAAGATGTTGATAAAATGTTATCCAAATTTCTCTGGAATAATGAATCGCCTCGAATTTGTTATAAGAAATAAAAAATACCCAAATGTAATGCAGGTTTTAGCCTTCCTGACTTTCTTTTCTATCATAAAGCATTCATATTGAAACAAAGTTCTCTATGGTTTAATTCTTCTTCCATACTTAAGCGTCCTATTTGGTTTAATATAGAGAAAGCTCTTGTTAATCCGTTTCCATTACCCACCTTGCTTACTATGTCTCATAAGTCAACAGTTATACACCATTCAGCTATTATCAAATCTTCAAAACTAATATTTAATGATTTAGATTCAAATTTTGCTTCTCCTATAAATACTACTGCAGATTTATCATTGTGGCATAGCGCTGTTATAAAATTGAAAAGAAATGTGAATTTTTGGAATTCCTGGATTAAGGCTGGTATTTTTTATCTTAAAGATTTATTTTGTGATAATGCCTTTATTCCTTTTGACATTTTAAAATCAAAATTTCAGTTAACTAATACTGATTTTATTAAATATGAGTCTTTATGTAATTCAATTTTAGATTCATTCCCGCAGGGTATCTCATCTACTGCTACAACAGATTTGATAATTTATATTCAAGCTGTGTCCGCATCTTCCAATGCAGTCTCTATTTTATATAAAAAATTAGCTACTTCAATAGGTACCAATCTTAATATAATCTCCATATTTTGGAATAATGAACTTTCCCTTTCTTAATCTATTAACTCTTGAAAACTCATTTGGCTTCAGAGTATTTCTGGTTGGTTACCTGTGTCTCTCTACCAGACAAATGCCTATATTCTATTCAATGGTCCATAAGGCATTACGACTATTCCGTGCTCAATTAATACAGTCTGATATTTGTTGGCACTGCAAATTACATCCTGGATCCTTACAACATATGCTATTTGATTGTTCCTTAATCTCAAAATTTTGGTCTGAGGTTTGGGATATTATGCAAAAGATATTACCTATTCAAGATGTCCTTTCATATAAGCTATTAATTTGTAAATCTGTTGCTCTTGTGCATCACCTCAGCGACTCAGAAGAGAGATTATTTAATTTCTTGATTTCAGCTGCTTTAAAATCAATCACTTTTTGTTAGAAAGATGCCTCATCTCTGTCTGTTCATGCTTGGTGGTCTTGGATCATTTTTACAAGAAGAGGTGCACAATTATCTCTACATGGGATTAATCATAACTCTCTTTCTTATCAATCCTTTTGGTTACCTATAGATACATATTTGTTAAAATGAGTGTATTTTTTCTATTTCTTATTCGGTTTGACATTGTAATTTTGTATTATCTATATGTTCTCAGTAACTCTCATTTATATATAAGATGATATAGCATGTACCCTTCCTCCCCCCCTTCTCCTCCCTACCCTTCTACTATTTTTCTTTTCCCCTATTTATTGATTATCGATTATTGAACTTTATTTCTTATTGGATTTTGATATTGTTTTGTATTCATCAACTGTATGGTATTATTGCTCTTCTTAACAATTTTTTGTGTTGTCTATTTATGTCATATTTTCTGAAAATGTAATAAAAATATTTTGAACACAAAACCATTACAAATCCACTTGTAGTTCTCCAGGTTGAGGATCCTTGGTGGTGATGTTCTAGGTGAGATCTGTTAACCTGTAGCTTGCATGGAGTCCACTCGTTAGTCCTTTTACAGCAAGGTAATCCACAGGCTTTAGTTTCAGATGGTGCAGAAGGTGCAATCTTGAGAGTGCAGGCCTTAGGAAATGCACATCCAACTTCTCAGCATGGCCTGTCTTGCTTTCTTAGGTATCAAGAAGCAGATCTGAGAGGCTCTGCCCCTCTCAGTTACGTATTCCAAGTTCTCGGGGTCAAGCAGGAGGTCACTCCAGTCCAATGGGGTGTAGGGTACAGCCCTAAATTCTGACAACTTCCTGCAGAGTGTCGCACTATTCTGTCCCAGAGTGCACCAATTCTTCCAAATTCATAATGGCTGATTTTCCAGCAGGGAGAGAGGAGCTGGCTAAACACACACCTAGGATGGCTAATGTCCATAGTTTCTCCCCTTTGTATCTGCTCATTCCTTCCTTAATCCTAGCATCTGGCTGGGGTTCAAAAGAGTAAAGTTGTAAATGACACTGGTGTCTTCCCTTCCCTTGAAGTCCATTGTTTATGATGATTCCCCCTGCTCTGGCATTCCCGTGTAACAGAACACTGCCATCCCAGCAGAGCTGGTCAACCCAGGGGCTCTTTGTCACCTCTTCAAAGAAGCCTGGCTAATACACTTAACTCTGAACAATCAGGACAGACCACTGGAAGGCTGAATCTGGACTTACCAACAAGAACGTCTTAGAACTTCTTGTATGTACATTTCAGGACAAATTCAACAGTATCATATTGTTGAGTTCATTAACACCATTCTGGGAAGTCTTTGAATGGTACTTTTAGCCTTCTCCTATGAAGCCTTATTAGTTTATTACATTCTGCGTTGTTAACCTGTGTGGCAGGAGATTTGCAATGGGAAAAATGACTTGGACCATTTTCCAATACCTGGGCTTATAAAAACAGATTTTATAAGTACTCTGCCTATATCTACAGGACCCCCACCCCTGGTATACCCAGGGGAGACTTTAGGGGTTCTAAATATGCAGAAATATTGCAGATCCTCCCTTAACAGAGCTCCTAGTTTGTGCAGCACTTAATCACAATATGGTGAGTGAAATGTGCAATGTCACTTTCCCCATGGCATATAAAACTCCTTTTGTAAGGGTCTACCATATAAATACCTGACCCCCCCACCCCGGGACACCTACAGGAGATCGTTTGGGTACCTAATATGACCAAACATTGTAAGTTATCCATGTTTAAGAACCCCAAGCACCAAAGTCGAGTGTGGGCACAATTTACTTTTTAAAAGCAGTCCTGCAACACAGGGCTACTTTTAAATTGATCTCAGGCTCAGCAGTGCACACATGCAAATGCAGAAAACGGCTACTGGCCTCTAAACTGCCATGCCTTATTATATACTAGGGACTGAGAGGTAGTTTCAATCCCCCTGCCCTATTATGTACTAGGGCTTTATAGGGTAGGTCATGCCAATCACAGTGGTACCCCAACCCATAGTGTACCCTAATGTATGTAGGTTTTTTCACTGGATTTTAAGTGTCTTATAGAATAGCACTGGCCCTGGGTCTGGTTAGGCAGAGCCCAGGGTCAGTCAGAGTCAGTAACCACCAGTACCGGTCAGCAAAAAGTTGGGGGGTGCCCAGGGCACAGATTGACTTTGCAACAATAACAATATAAGAAAAAGACCAGCATTAACTTACATGAATAGTAAAAATATGAGAAGCAATGATCTAGGATAAAAGAAAAGGAAAAAAGGCTGTAAGTTTGAATTGAAAGTAAATTAGAACTTTTCATATATTATGGTGAATTTAGGTTATTAATATAGGAGTCAAGAATACACCATATGGTATTTGTAAACATGTGAGAGGTGGTAATAGGAGATATTAAAGATAAGTAACCACATCGAAGAAAAATTATCTAGTTCCAGCAAGCATAAACTGAGAGTAAAATTATCATCCATCCAAATAGATGTGATTGATTTCACAGCTGTAGAGGTTAGATTTAAACAATTTACAATCATTCAGAAAAAATATATGGGGAAGAGCATAAGATTTACGTATAATGATATTAAGTGATAATGGGAGGTGAAAATTGATTTTTTTCCAATGATTTCCTTCCAAAATTGGGAAACGATAGAAAATTCATGAATCATGTGAATGATAGAACCTACTGAAGATTTACAATGCCAACAGTTCGGTGTGTCAAGTAATTTAGCTTTAAGCATTTTATTTGGGGACCAAAAACAATTGTATGAAAGACAAACATTAGTTTGTAAAAGGGAGGCTGGAAAAAAGTTAGTGACATTTCACATCCAAACAGATTTCCACTGTCAGGTGTTAGTGGAGTCTGTAAGAATAGGTTCCATTTAGTCATCTGGGGAAAATGTTGGTAACAAGTTTCTAATATACTTTCGATGCTATGTGTCCAGAACGATTAAAAATGTGACTGCATAATTCCTTACGAGGCATTTTAACTGACGGTTTTGAGTTAGAGTTAGCATTAAGAATGGAGTTGCATAACAATGCATGTTTATAATAATCATGCTGAGGAGGATGGAATTTGGTTTGCTAAAAGAGTAGAACATATCACCTTGACAAATATCGCTGATATAGAAAATGCCTGCATCAAGCCATGAAGACCAAAAAGAAATTTGGTTTGTTAAGCTTTCATTGAGTATTATTCTAAAAATGACACATTTTTTAGAGAATCTCATATTGATTAAAAGGGTTTATCAAAGCGTGTTAAAGCAAGTTTGTGTTATTTAGGATAGATTACATTTTACCAAGTTTTCCATTTGTCATTGTTAAAAAAGTTGGTAAAGGAAAGGGATGCAACAGAGAATGCTGTGATACCAATGAAGTGGGAATTTGTAAAGTATCAGTAAAAAGATACCAAAGTGAGCTTTGAGCAACAAGAAATGACGGGTGATATTTCTTTAAATCAGGTAAACCAATAACCCTTTCCTTTTTGGGAACCTGCAAGCAATTAAGGCTAATACGCGCAGGTTTATTATTCCAAAGGCACTGACTGATTAGTTTATTCAGAGATTTGTAAACACTGGGTGGGAAACAAATCGGTAACATAGGCAGTGTATTTTATTTGGGAGTTATAACCATTTTAACTATATATAGTCGGCCCCACTAATTTTAGTGAAGGGCTGACCATTTATTACGTTTTTCTTTCATATTAGGGATTAGAATAGTACAGTTAAGTTCAGTGGTATGTTTGATAGAGTTTGAAACAAAAGGCCTAAGTATTTACTAGAATGGGAGTTCCATAAAATATCTGCATAAGCTATCCTATCATACTAGGAATACAATATACATATAAAGGTAAAAATCCAGCTTTATATATATTCAATTTATAACCAGAGAAGTGCATATTGACCAATAGTATCCAAAATAGCTAGTACAGAGGTAGAAGGATTGGTGATATATAACAAGATATTGTCGGAATACGCAGAAATTTTCAAAACAAATTTTTTAATAGTAATTCCAATATATTCATACATCCAATATATTCATTGTTCTTACAAAAGGAGCATACAAAAAGTTCATTGGCAATAAGGAAGAAAAGGGGCGATAAAGGGCAACCTTGTCTAGTTTCTCTATACAGATTAAAGGACTGGGAAAAGATACCATTAACATAGATAGTCGTAAATGGCTCCTAATATAATGTCTTGTTCACATTTATGACATTGAGGCTGAAATAAAAAACATCTAATCTGTGCAAAAGAAACTGCCAGTGTACTTTATTGAAAGCTTATTCTGCATCTAAAACTAACAGTCCAGCAGGGTCCTTGAGTGTATCACAAAAGGATAAAACATGACACAGAAGGCGTGTGTTGTGAGACGATAATCTGCCTTTCATAAAGCCAGTTTGATCAGATTGAATAATAGAATTTTAAATCGGAGTTAGTATGTTGGCTGATATTTTAGAATATATTTTACAGTCCTGGTTAATAGGAGATATTGGACCATAATTAGCAATTAAGGTAAGGTTTTTGTCTGGTTTGGGTATAACAATAATAATAGCTTCTTTACAGGACCCTTTTACAGAGGAGGAACGTTTTAAATCCTGAAAGAAACAAAGTAGTGAGGAAACAATTGAATCTAGAAAGAATTGTAAAATTCAGGGACTTCACCCCCTCCACATGGAATGACACCTGGTGACCCCCCACCCTTTGAAACCACCCACCCCGACAGACCATGCACGTAACCTCAGCATCATACTGGACTCATTGATCACTATGAATTGCCAGATCAACGCTGTCTCTTCTGCATGCTTCAACACCCTCTGCATACTATGTAAAACATTCAAATGGATACCCTCCGACTCTAGGAAAATGGTCACTCACGGCCTCTACACTAGAATCAACAATAAAGATTCCTCCGCAAACTCCAGACCATCCAGAACGCCGCAGCCAGACTAATCCTTGATATCCCATGGCACAATCATATCACCCAACACCTCTCTAACCTCCAATGGCTCCTCTTCAAAAGAAGAATAACTTTCAAGCTGCTCATGCAGGCCTACAAGGCCCTCCACAACATTGGACCAAAATAACTCAACAACCGCCTCTCCTTCCATGCCCCCAAAAGAAACCTCCGCTCAGCCGACCTCTCCCTAGCCACTGTGCCACACTTCTACAGGAACAGAGCAGGTGGAAGGTCTTTCTCCTACCTCACAGCCAAGAACTGTAACAATATTCCCTTCAAACCTGGTAAAGCCAAACGCTGAACGAATTCAGGAAAGACCTCAAGAACTGGCTCTTCGAATGACCCCATCGGAGCTGCGCACTACCCAACCCCCAGAGCCTTGAGACCCTAACGGGTGAGTAGTGCGCTCTATAAACCACTAATTGATTAATTGATTGATTGAATTCTTCTAGGATACCATCAGGACCAAGACATTTTTTAGAGGGAAGAGACTTAATTACTGAATACATTTCTTGTATATTGATTGGGCTGTCTAAATGGAGCTGATCTTCTGCAGAGATTTGGGGCAGATGGCAATCCTTTAAAAGATAGTAATGGCATCATTTGGCAGAGGAGAGGGTTTATCATAAAGGGCAGAGTAGAAGGATAGAAATTCTTTTGCAGTGTAATCCAGCTTGAGAAGTAAAGTATCATCACATTTCCTAAACGCAGTAATTTGGCATTTGTCTTTTTTTATACATAAATAATTAACTAAAAGGCAACCAGATTTATTGGAATTTTGTATTTGTATCTCACTTTTTGCAATTGACATTTGTATTTAGTGTCTCTAGATCTGATAAATAATCTTTCCAATTCAACTATTTGTTTTCCTAATGAACATTAAGTAGCATAAAATGTCTTGTTTTCATGTGCCATACGGGATATGATAGCACTTCTAATATATGCTTTAAAATCATCCCGTTGATTAATTTTTGAGGTATCATTTGGATTATGGTTTATGAGATAATCATTTATAGTGTTAGAGAGTTTAGAAGCGTTTAAAGGATTTAGTACTATATTAGTATTTTTTCTCCATCTGGATTTTGGAGAATAGGTATCTGGAAGGGTAAGGAAAATAACTTAGAAAGGTCATTTTTCCAGATGTGCATCATTATAGGGGTCAAAAAGACCATATTTGTAACCTGTATCTGGTAATCTTGGTCTTAAGTCAGAGAATTGTCTGCAAAGCTTCACTGTTTCTTTGGCAAAGTCTTGGTGAATGTAGACATTGTTACCGTCTGGTAGTAGAGTTAGAATTTCCCATGCAGCTTTCCTGATGAGGAGAAGTTGGTGATTTTGTAATTTTTTAAAAATATTCTGCCTCAGTTTTGATTGGTGCGGCCCACGATCAGAAGGAATACGATGTGTTTCTTTCAATTCAAAACTTTTCAGAGAATTTGATGTTCATTAAAAATGTGCAAATTGAAATGTCAGTTTCTGTTTACTATGTCCAACAAAGTCTTTGGCATGATGGAGATTTGATGGACTAAGGGTGTCAGGGATATAGTGGCTTTCTGATTATCTCTGATTTTATCTCATTATCCGAATACTTTATTAATAAAGAAGCCATGTCACTTTGAATAAGCAGAATGTCTGAGCAAATGGAATCAGTGTTTGCGTATATGGCGTAAATCTCCTATGATCTTTTAGTGAAGGACAATTGTTGTGAGGCTACTACCTTTTTTTTTTATAAATGAAAAAGCACCGCTGCAAAGTTAAATGTCCAATAATTCGTTGAAGAGTATTAACTCGTTAGGCCGTTCACATTCATACAGACGCTGAATCGTAAGCAATGATGAAAAGATATATGGAATTCAATGTTCCTTTAATAGTCCATACAAACACCAGCCAACGCGTTTCGTTCCGTTACCGGAACTTCTTCAGGGCTGTAAATCACAAAAGACATACAAAAACCACCATAAGTGCCACAACAGGAAACCAACATGTATGCGTACATACATACATTAGTGTCTAAAAACAATACAATTCTATACAAACAGCGACTATGGGTAACCTTTATAAATTTTTTATAAAAAATCTCTCTTGTAGCTAAAAAGAGAATCATTTCTTATGTACCAATTATTTTTCAACATATTTACATATCCCATATCGCATATTGTTGACTGTATTCTTAAATTCGCATTAAAATTCATAATTTAATTGTGTGTATCAGCGTCATACTTTTCTAGTAGCTTATTCAATCATTATCAGTTGTGGGAATTTAGCATATAACACATTAATTTATGAGAAAGAATCAAGTCACTTTGCGGGAAATGGCTTCTCCCCAAGCACATTGCAATTCAAACTCGAAGGTCACGGAAGGACAATTCCTGCATGAAATCATCAATATCATCATATCAGCATTGATATCAGCAAGGGTAATAAAAGTACCCACTCCAGCACGATTCGTTACCACATCACATTTCTCTAATATTTTTCACCAAAATAGTTCGTCAGACTGGGAACCCACTAAAAGGAATGTGTTTATATATGTGAACTCAAGCCCACAAAAAACACACAATGTCTGGCTCAAAGCCCAACCCATTCCAATGCTACATATCCTGTATGCTAATCGATAGAGTAGCAACTTGTACTGTGTCTATGCATTTTTAACACACGCGAAACACCAGATATTTTGAGTCGTTCGACAAGAGTCCTACCTAAATAATTTTCCAGACGCTGGGTGTTTCTGATCCGAAATCCTCATCCATAAGTATATATATATTTTCCTGAGTTCGGATTACCTCGCTATGTTGAACTCATCTTAATGGTCCTATTCCATTCCATTAGGGGAACATATATGTCCGATATTGTGCCAGGTATTAACCTAAAAGTTGGGATGAAAAGAGAAGGAACAGTAGGATATGGGGGATGGGTATCCACACTTTTGTAGGTACATGTCCAGACCAATATCATTGATATGTATGGACAGACGGTCCCACCCGGACATTAGTTGTTTCCAGTGGCATTGGCTGCCCATATTAAAAACGCCTACCTTTTCAATATGTGCAGGGTCCCTTGTCTTCAATTAAGAATGTCTCCCCTTAGCTCAATATTCAATTTCAAAGGTAATATGAATTTGTGGTAGTTGCCTATAAGAAACAGAAATATATGCAAAGAGTGTAAATATAATCTTTATGTTTCCAAAAAAACTAGGATCTGCTAAACCTGTTTATATATTAGTATGTTACTAAGTCCACATGTAAGTCGTGCAACCTGGTTATTGGTCTACACGCATATCCACATCCCCTATGCTTCGAAAAAGATAAAGGGGAAAGTTATACGGGTGCACGATTTGATTAATAAAAGAAAACGTGCCAAGAATCTAAAACTTGCACTCCTTATCAATTTGAACCATAGAGAGAGAATGGACATGAACCCCACCGCCAAAGAACACTTATGTGAGGTGTCCAGTATGTCGCTAGTTTGGCATGCAGATACCCTCCCCTCCGGCAAAGCAAATGCATATAAATATTTGACGCTTTGCAAAAACGGGGATAACCGAGAGAAAAGGCGAAGTGGGGGAAAGAGTCTCGTCATGCACGAGAAACTCTATTGTGGATAATCAAAGATTCAAATTTGGCACGTACCCGTATGGTCAATAAACCATCCTCGATGGTAACGTCTCGGATCCCCGGCGTCAGTAACAATCCAACTAAGGATAGGCGGCCCGCTCGCCCGCCATGGAGTTTAAACGTGATTCGCGTCGATCACGTGTGTAGGGCCGCAATCCAATCGTATTCTACCTCGGAGGAAGCCACAAACGTGACCGCCATCTTAGCCTAGTCTTTAGTTAGCAGTTTGTAACCAAAGAATACGTTATCAAACCAGCTTGTGTCTCTTAGTGCGAGATAGTAGTTGGATGGGTAGTATCCTCACTGAATGGTGACCTAATAACCATTCCACTGGAGTCAAAAAACATTTGATGATTAATTTTTTGGCAAACAAAGAAAGAAACGGCAACTGATTTGTGCGTGTTGCTAATTAGCCCGAATGAGAGTCTATCGACGAAAAACCCAATGAATGTGAGTGCATCGATGGGTCAAAAAAATAGCATGTCAAATTGGTTTAAAGTTGCATCCCTTAAAACAAAACACATTTGAAACAACAACCATTCAAGTTCCTTAGCAGAGGGGCGGACCGTGTTGTATAACCACAGTAGAGAGAAAATAATAAGTCTCTCAACATTTGACACATGTTATACAGGTGGCAATGAAAACTAAACATTATATCCAGATTCAAGCCAGCTCAAGAGCACAAAAAGATCGACAGTTAGTTTGTAATCATATTATCATAATGGCAAATGTGTGAATTATAGGAATTATAACGAAAGACTTGTCATAGGTCATATCATTAAAAACTCGTTGCATAAGCAACTCATAAATATGAATTCCAAATAAGTTGGAAAAAGGGAGCCAGTAGGGAGGCCCCAGCAACATTGTGTAGTGCACATCAAAAATATACAATACCTTTCAATGTGTATTCATGAAACGGTTGGCGACATAGATATAACATAGCAGATCATTGTAAATAGTAGTGCATCTCATCTTCGGTATTGTGTCCTTTTTCCAGACACCTCAAACGACAAATTCAGGATGCTTCCTTCCTCCTTAGGGTGAGTTCACGATCTCCACCTCTAGGGTGTGGAGGCACATGATCAATACCCTGTACCCATATCTTGCAATTATCTTTGTGGTGTTCTCTCATGTGATATATCATTGGGTATCTTAGGTCGAAGTTTTTGATGGCCCGTACATGTTCTTGGATCCTCATTTTCAAAGGTCGTATCGTACTACCGACATATATCTTGTCACATCCACAACCAATCACATAAACTACATAGCTGGTGTTGCAGTTTATGTAATGCCTTATCTCATATTCACAACTGGTGTTATATTGGAATTTTTTAGATTTATTTTTTCCCAGAGGGCAAATGTTACATCCCCCACAGGTGAAGAAACCTTCTTTTGCAGTGTAATCCAGCTTGAGAAGTAAAGTATCATCACATTTCCTAAACGCAGTAATTTGGCATTTGTCTTTTTTTATACATAAATAATTAACTAAAAGGCAACCAGATTTATTGGAATTTTGTATTTGTATCTCACTTTTTGCAATTGACATTTGTATTTAGTGTCTCTAGATCTGATAAATAATCTTTCCAATTCAACTATTTGTTTTCCTAATGAACATTAAGTAGCATAAAATGTCTTGTTTTCATGTGCCATACGGGATATGATAGCACTTCTAATATATGCTTTAAAATCATCCCGTTGATTAATTTTTGAGGTATCATTTGGATTATGGTTTATGAGATAATCATTTATAGTGTTAGAGAGTTTAGAAGCGTTTAAAGGATTTAGTACTATATTAGTATTTTTTCTCCATCTGGATTTTGGAGAATAGGTATCTGGAAGGGTAAGGAAAATAACTTAGAAAGGTCATTTTTCCAGATGTGCATCATTATAGGGGTCAAAAAGACCATATTTGTAACCTGTATCTGGTAATCTTGGTCTTAAGTCAGAGAATTGTCTGCAAAGCTTCACTGTTTCTTTGGCAAAGTCTTGGTGAATGTAGACATTGTTACCGTCTGGTAGTAGAGTTAGAATTTCCCATGCAGCTTTCCTGATGAGGAGAAGTTGGTGATTTTGTAATTTTTTAAAAATATTCTGCCTCAGTTTTGATTGGTGCGGCCCACGATCAGAAGGAATACGATGTGTTTCTTTCAATTCAAAACTTTTCAGAGAATTTGATGTTCATTAAAAATGTGCAAATTGAATTGTCAGTTTCTGTTTACTATGTCCAACAAAGTCTTTGGCATGATGGAGATTTGATGGACTAAGGGTGTCAGGGATATAGTGGCTTTCTGATTATCTCTGATTTTATCTCATTATCCGAATACTTTATTAATAAAGAAGCCATGTCACTTTGAATAAGCAGAATGTCTGAGCAAATGGAATCAGTGTTTGCGTATATGGCGTAAATCTCCTATGATCTTTTAGTGAAGGACAATTGTTGTGAGGCTACTACCTTTTTTTTTTATAAATGAAAAAGCACCGCTGCAAAGTTAAATGTCCAATAATTCGTTGAAGAGTATTAACTCGTTAGGCCGTTCACATTCATACAGACGCTGAATCGTAAGCAATGATGAAAAGATATATGGAATTCAATGTTCCTTTAATAGTCCATACAAACACCAGCCAACGCGTTTCGTTCCGTTACCGGAACTTCTTCAGGGCTGTAAATCACAAAAGACATACAAAAACCACCATAAGTGCCACAACAGGAAACCAACATGTATGCGTACATACATACATTAGTGTCTAAAAACAATACAATTCTATACAAACAGCGACTATGGGTAACCTTTATAAATTTTTTATAAAAAATCTCTCTTGTAGCTAAAAAGAGAATCATTTCTTATGTACCAATTATTTTTCAACATATTTACATATCCCATATCGCATATTGTTGACTGTATTCTTAAATTCGCATTAAAATTCATAATTTAATTGTGTGTATCAGCGTCATACTTTTCTAGTAGCTTATTCAATCATTATCAGTTGTGGGAATTTAGCATATAACACATTAATTTATGAGAAAGAATCAAGTCACTTTGCGGGAAATGGCTTCTCCCCAAGCACATTGCAATTCAAACTCGAAGGTCACGGAAGGACAATTCCTGCATGAAATCATCAATATCATCATATCAGCATTGATATCAGCAAGGGTAATAAAAGTACCCACTCCAGCACGATTCGTTACCACATCACATTTCTCTAATATTTTTCACCAAAATAGTTCGTCAGACTGGGAACCCACTAAAAGGAATGTGTTTATATATGTGAACTCAAGCCCACAAAAAACACACAATGTCTGGCTCAAAGCCCAACCCATTCCAATGCTACATATCCTGTATGCTAATCGATAGAGTAGCAACTTGTACTGTGTCTATGCATTTTTAACACACGCGAAACACCAGATATTTTGAGTCGTTCGACAAGAGTCCTACCTAAATAATTTTCCAGACGCTGGGTGTTTCTGATCCGAAATCCTCATCCGTAAGTATATATATATTTTCCTGAGTTCGGATTACCTCGCTATGTTGAACTCATCTTAATGGTCCTATTCCATTCCATTAGGGGAACATATATGTCCGATATTGTGCCAGGTATTAACCTAAAAGTTGGGATGAAAAGAGAAGGAACAGTAGGATATGGGGGATGGGTATCCACACTTTTGTAGGTACATGTCCAGACCAATATCATTGATATGTATGGACAGACGGTCCCACCCGGACATTAGTTGTTTCCAGTGGCATTGGCTGCCCATATTAAAAACGCCTACCTTTTCAATATGTGCAGGGTCCCTTGTCTTCAATTAAGAATGTCTCCCCTTAGCTCAATATTCAATTTCAAAGGTAATATGAATTTGTGGTAGTTGCCTATAAGAAACAGAAATATATGCAAAGAGTGTAAATATAATCTTTATGTTTCCAAAAAAACTAGGATCTGCTAAACCTGTTTATATATTAGTATGTTACTAAGTCCACATGTAAGTCGTGCAACCTGGTTATTGGTCTACACGCATATCCACATCCCCTATGCTTCGAAAAAGATAAAGGGGATAGTTATACGGGTGCACGATTTGATTAATAAAAGAAAACGTGCCAAGAATCTAAAACTTGCACTCCTTATCAATTTGAACCATAGAGAGAGAATGGACATGAACCCCACCGCCAAAGAACACTTATGTGAGGTGTCCAGTATGTCGCTAGTTTGGCATGCAGATACCCTCCCCTCCGGCAAAGCAAATGCATATAAATATTTGACGCTTTGCAAAAACGGGGATAACCGAGAGAAAAGGCGAAGTGGGGGAAAGAGTCTCGTCATGCACGAGAAACTCTATTGTGGATAATCAAAGATTCAAATTTGGCACGTACCCGTATGGTCAATAAACCATCCTCGATGGTAACGTCTCGGATCCCCGGCGTCAGTAACAATCCAACTAAGGATAGGCGGCCCGCTCGCCCGCCATGGAGTTTAAACGTGATTCGCGTCGATCACGTGTGTAGGGCCGCAATCCAATCGTATTCTACCTCGGAGGAAGCCACAAACGTGACCGCCATCTTAGCCTAGTCTTTAGTTAGCAGTTTGTAACCAAAGAATACGTTATCAAACCAGCTTGTGTCTCTTAGTGCGAGATAGTAGTTGGATGGGTAGTATCCTCACTGAATGGTGACCTAATAACCATTCCACTGGAGTCAAAAAACATTTGATGATTAATTTTTTGGCAAACAAAGAAAGAAACGGCAACTGATTTGTGCGTGTTGCTAATTAGCCCGAATGAGAGTCTATCGACGAAAAACCCAATGAATGTGAGTGCATCGATGGGTCAAAAAAATAGCATGTCAAATTGGTTTAAAGTTGCATCCCTTAAAACAAAACACATTTGAAACAACAACCATTCAAGTTCCTTAGCAGAGGGGCGGACCGTGTTGTATAACCACAGTAGAGAGAAAATAATAAGTCTCTCAACATTTGACACATGTTATACAGGTGGCAATGAAAACTAAACATTATATCCAGATTCAAGCCAGCTCAAGAGCACAAAAAGATCGACAGTTAGTTTGTAATCATATTATCATAATGGCAAATGTGTGAATTATAGGAATTATAACGAAAGACTTGTCATAGGTCATATCATTAAAAACTCGTTGCATAAGCAACTCATAAATATGAATTCCAAATAAGTTGGAAAAAGGGAGCCAGTAGGGAGGCCCCAGCAACATTGTGTAGTGCACATCAAAAATATACAATACCTTTCAATGTGTATTCATGAAACGGTTGGCGACATAGATATAACATAGCAGATCATTGTAAATAGTAGTGCATCTCATCTTCGGTATTGTGTCCTTTTTCCAGACACCTCAAACGACAAATCCAGGATGCTTCCTTCCTCCTTAGGGTGAGTTCACGATCTCCACCTCTAGGGTGTGGAGGCACATGATCAATACCCTGTACCCATATCTTGCAATTATCTTTGTGGTGTTCTCTCATGTGATATATCATTGGGTATCTTAGGTCGAAGTTTTTGATGGCCCGTACATGTTCTTGGATCCTCATTTTCAAAGGTCGTATCGTACTACCGACATATATCTTGTCACATCCACAACCAATCACATAAACTACATAGCTGGTGTTGCAGTTTATGTAATGCCTTATCTCATATTCACAACTGGTGTTATATTGGAATTTTTTAGATTTATTTTTTCCCAGAGGGCAAATGTTACATCCCCCACAGGTGAAGAAACCTTCTTTTGCAGTGTAATCCAGCTTGAGAAGTAAAGTATCATCACATTTCCTAAACGCAGTAATTTGGCATTTGTCTTTTTTTATACATAAATAATTAACTAAAAGGCAACCAGATTTATTGGAATTTTGTATTTGTATCTCACTTTTTGCAATTGACATTTGTATTTAGTGTCTCTAGATCTGATAAATAATCTTTCCAATTCAACTATTTGTTTTCCTAATGAACATTAAGTAGCATAAAATGTCTTGTTTTCATGTGCCATACGGGATATGATAGCACTTCTAATATATGCTTTAAAATCATCCCGTTGATTAATTTTTGAGGTATCATTTGGATTATGGTTTATGAGATAATCATTTATAGTGTTAGAGAGTTTAGAAGCGTTTAAAGGATTTAGTACTATATTAGTATTTTTTCTCCATCTGGATTTTGGAGAATAGGTATCTGGAAGGGTAAGGAAAATAACTTAGAAAGGTCATTTTTCCAGATGTGCATCATTATAGGGGTCAAAAAGACCATATTTGTAACCTGTATCTGGTAATCTTGGTCTTAAGTCAGAGAATTGTCTGCAAAGCTTCACTGTTTCTTTGGCAAAGTCTTGGTGAATGTAGACATTGTTACCGTCTGGTAGTAGAGTTAGAATTTCCCATGCAGCTTTCCTGATGAGGAGAAGTTGGTGATTTTGTAATTTTTTTAAAATATTCTGCCTCAGTTTTGATTGGTGCGGCCCACGATCAGAAGGAATACGATGTGTTTCTTTCAATTCAAAACTTTTCAGAGAATTTGATGTTCATTAAAAATGTGCAAATTGAATTGTCAGTTTCTGTTTACTATGTCCAACAAAGTCTTTGGCATGATGGAGATTTGATGGACTAAGGGTGTCAGGGATATAGTGGCTTTCTGATTATCTCTGATTTTATCTCATTATCCGAATACTTTATTAATAAAGAAGCCATGTCACTTTGAATAAGCAGAATGTCTGAGCAAATGGAATCAGTGTTTGCGTATATGGCGTAAATCTCCTATGATCTTTTAGTGAAGGACAATTGTTGTGAGGCTACTACCTTTTTTTTTTATAAATGAAAAAGCACCGCTGCAAAGTTAAATGTCCAATAATTCGTTGAAGAGTATTAACTCGTTAGGCCGTTCACATTCATACAGACGCTGAATCGTAAGCAATGATGAAAAGATATATGGAATTCAATGTTCCTTTAATAGTCCATACAAACACCAGCCAACGCGTTTCGTTCCGTTACCGGAACTTCTTCAGGGCTGTAAATCACAAAAGACATACAAAAACCACCATAAGTGCCACAACAGGAAACCAACATGTATGCGTACATACATACATTAGTGTCTAAAAACAATACAATTCTATACAAACAGCGACTATGGGTAACCTTTATAAATTTTTTATAAAAAATCTCTCTTGTAGCTAAAAAGAGAATCATTTCTTATGTACCAATTATTTTTCAACATATTTACATATCCCATATCGCATATTGTTGACTGTATTCTTAAATTCGCATTAAAATTCATAATTTAATTGTGTGTATCAGCGTCATACTTTTCTAGTAGCTTATTCAATCATTATCAGTTGTGGGAATTTAGCATATAACACATTAATTTATGAGAAAGAATCAAGTCACTTTGCGGGAAATGGCTTCTCCCCAAGCACATTGCAATTCAAACTCGAAGGTCACGGAAGGACAATTCCTGCATGAAATCATCAATATCATCATATCAGCATTGATATCAGCAAGGGTAATAAAAGTACCCACTCCAGCACGATTCGTTACCACATCACATTTCTCTAATATTTTTCACCAAAATAGTTCGTCAGACTGGGAACCCACTAAAAGGAATGTGTTTATATATGTGAACTCAAGCCCACAAAAAACACACAATGTCTGGCTCAAAGCCCAACCCATTCCAATGCTACATATCCTGTATGCTAATCGATAGAGTAGCAACTTGTACTGTGTCTATGCATTTTTAACACACGCGAAACACCAGATATTTTGAGTCGTTCGACAAGAGTCCTACCTAAATAATTTTCCAGACGCTGGGTGTTTCTGATCCGAAATCCTCATCCATAAGTATATATATATTTTCCTGAGTTCGGATTACCTCGCTATGTTGAACTCATCTTAATGGTCCTATTCCATTCCATTAGGGGAACATATATGTCCGATATTGTGCCAGGTATTAACCTAAAAGTTGGGATGAAAAGAGAAGGAACAGTAGGATATGGGGGATGGGTATCCACACTTTTGTAGGTACATGTCCAGACCAATATCATTGATATGTATGGACAGACGGTCCCACCCGGACATTAGTTGTTTCCAGTGGCATTGGCTGCCCATATTAAAAACGCCTACCTTTTCAATATGTGCAGGGTCCCTTGTCTTCAATTAAGAATGTCTCCCCTTAGCTCAATATTCAATTTCAAAGGTAATATGAATTTGTGGTAGTTGCCTATAAGAAACAGAAATATATGCAAAGAGTGTAAATATAATCTTTATGTTTCCAAAAAAACTAGGATCTGCTAAACCTGTTTATATATTAGTATGTTACTAAGTCCACATGTAAGTCGTGCAACCTGGTTATTGGTCTACACGCATATCCACATCCCCTATGCTTCGAAAAAGATAAAGGGGATAGTTATACGGGTGCACGATTTGATTAATAAAAGAAAACGTGCCAAGAATCTAAAACTTGCACTCCTTATCAATTTGAACCATAGAGAGAGAATGGACATGAACCCCACCGCCAAAGAACACTTATGTGAGGTGTCCAGTATGTCGCTAGTTTGGCATGCAGATACCCTCCCCTCCGGCAAAGCAAATGCATATAAATATTTGACGCTTTGCAAAAACGGGGATAACCGAGAGAAAAGGCGAAGTGGGGGAAAGAGTCTCGTCATGCACGAGAAACTCTATTGTGGATAATCAAAGATTCAAATTTGGCACGTACCCGCATGGTCAATAAACCATCCTCGATGGTAACGTCTCGGATCCCCGGCGTCAGTAACAATCCAACTAAGGATAGGCGGCCCGCTCGCCCGCCATGGAGTTTAAACGTGATTCGCGTCGATCACGTGTGTAGGGCCGCAATCCAATCGTATTCTACCTCGGAGGAAGCCACAAACGTGACCGCCATCTTAGCCTAGTCTTTAGTTAGCAGTTTGTAACCAAAGAATACGTTATCAAACCAGCTTGTGTCTCTTAGTGCGAGATAGTAGTTGGATGGGTAGTATCCTCACTGAATGGTGACCTAATAACCATTCCACTGGAGTCAAAAAACATTTGATGATTAATTTTTTGGCAAACAAAGAAAGAAACGGCAACTGATTTGTGCGTGTTGCTAATTAGCCCGAATGAGAGTCTATCGACGAAAAACCCAATGAATGTGAGTGCATCGATGGGTCAAAAAAATAGCATGTCAAATTGGTTTAAAGTTGCATCCCTTAAAACAAAACACATTTGAAACAACAACCATTCAAGTTCCTTAGCAGAGGGGCGGACCGTGTTGTATAACCACAGTAGAGAGAAAATAATAAGTCTCTCAACATTTGACACATGTTATACAGGTGGCAATGAAAACTAAACATTATATCCAGATTCAAGCCAGCTCAAGAGCACAAAAAGATCGACAGTTAGTTTGTAATCATATTATCATAATGGCAAATGTGTGAATTATAGGAATTATAACGAAAGACTTGTCATAGGTCATATCATTAAAAACTCGTTGCATAAGCAACTCATAAATATGAATTCCAAATAAGTTGGAAAAAGGGAGCCAGTAGGGAGGCCCCAGCAACATTGTGTAGTGCACATCAAAAATATACAATACCTTTCAATGTGTATTCATGAAACGGTTGGCGACATAGATATAACATAGCAGATCATTGTAAGTAGTAGTGCATCTCATCTTCGGTATTGTGTCCTTTTTCCAGACACCTCAAACGACAAATCCAGGATGCTTCCTTCCTCCTTAGGGTGAGTTCACGATCTCCACCTCTAGGGTGTGGAGGCACATGATCAATACCCTGTACCCATATCTTGCAATTATCTTTGTGGTGTTCTCTCATGTGATATATCATTGGGTATCTTAGGTCGAAGTTTTTGATGGCCCGTACATGTTCTTGGATCCTCATTTTCAAAGGTCGTATCGTACTACCGACATATATCTTGTCACATCCACAACCAATCACATAAACTACATAGCTGGTGTTGCAGTTTATGTAATGCCTTATCTCATATTCACAACTGGTGTTATATTGGAATTTTTTAGATTTATTTTTTCCCAGAGGGCAAATGTTACATCCCCCACAGGTGAAGAAACCTTCTTTTGCAGTGTAATCCAGCTTGAGAAGTAAAGTATCATCACATTTCCTAAACGCAGTAATTTGGCATTTGTCTTTTTTTATACATAAATAATTAACTAAAAGGCAACCAGATTTATTGGAATTTTGTATTTGTATCTCACTTTTTGCAATTGACATTTGTATTTAGTGTCTCTAGATCTGATAAATAATCTTTCCAATTCAACTATTTGTTTTCCTAATGAACATTAAGTAGCATAAAATGTCTTGTTTTCATGTGCCATACGGGATATGATAGCACTTCTAATATATGCTTTAAAATCATCCCGTTGATTAATTTTTGAGGTATCATTTGGATTATGGTTTATGAGATAATCATTTATAGTGTTAGAGAGTTTAGAAGCGTTTAAAGGATTTAGTACTATATCAGTATTTTTTCTCCATCTGGATTTTGGAGAATAGGTATCTGGAAGGGTAAGGAAAATAACTTAGAAAGGTCATTTTTCCAGATGTGCATCATTATAGGGGTCAAAAAGACCATATTTGTAACCTGTATCTGGTAATCTTGGTCTTAAGTCAGAGAATTGTCTGCAAAGCTTCACTGTTTCTTTGGCAAAGTCTTGGTGAATGTAGACATTGTTACCGTCTGGTAGTAGAGTTAGAATTTCCCATGCAGCTTTCCTGATGAGGAGAAGTTGGTGATTTTGTAATTTTTTAAAAATATTCTGCCTCAGTTTTGATTGGTGCGGCCTACGATCAGAAGGAATACGATGTGTTTCTTTCAATTCAAAACTTTTCAGAGAATTTGATGTTCATTAAAAATGTGCAAATTGAATTGTCAGTTTCTGTTTACTATGTCCAACAAAGTCTTTGGCATGATGGAGATTTGATGGACTAAGGGTGTCAGGGATATAGTGGCTTTCTGATTATCTCTGATTTTATCTCATTATCCGAATACTTTATTAATAAAGAAGCCATGTCACTTTGAATAAGCAGAATGTCTGAGCAAATGGAATCAGTGTTTGCGTATATGGCGTAAATCTCCTATGATCTTTTAGTGAAGGACAATTGTTGTGAGGCTACTACCTTTTGTAGGTGGAGGAGAGGCAGTTTGTTTCCATTTGTTGGAGTGAGCAGATATTTTTGCTTCCATTTTTTTAAAATAGACAAAGAGCTCATATAACTGGCATAAACAGCAAGGAAAAACGTCACCCATAGGAGCCAACCGACCTCCGCCACAAAACCACTTTAGAAAAGCAGGCCAGGACCCTTCTCACATCGTCTCAATGTCATCATTAAGCAGGTGAGATAACAGAGTTTAGCTCCGAGCTTTAATTTTTTATACAAAGTCCAGTTAGGCTACTTTAGTAGATCAGGCTTTGCATCTAAATATAATTAAGGCTCCCTATTTTCCGTTTTTACTGATATTTACAGCTAAATACAAACAGGAAACATTAATTTTCTTGTCTGTATTTATTTTAAAATGTGAATAAAAACTGAAATTGGGTTGCTTTTTGAGTAATCCTAAATACTAACTGCCATGACTGCCAGGCTCATAGATGTGTGGATTGATAGTTAAGGGGATTAAAAAAGAAAGGAATTTTAGTAAAGGGGCTTTAACAGCAGTAGATATGCACAAGGTTGATACTGAAATTTGCATATTTTCATATAAGTGCACTGATTTATCTTCTACGGGTGTTCACAGAACCTAAACCTGGCAGATATTCAAGCATGAGCACATATTTATTGGTTAAATAGATGTGGAAATATACTAATTTCAGCCTAACATTTCCACAAAACCCAAAATAAATATGAACAAATACAGCTAACAGCAGCAAAAAATAAATATGGATAAATACAGATGGAAATGGCAAAAAAATAAATACCATAAACCCAGGAGCCCTAAATATAATTGGCCAGATACACTATGATTTTATATTGAGGTTGCATCTCTGTGGCTTTTCTTGGTTTAGTAAATACAAAGTAACACAACACAGGGCATAGCACTGCCTTGCATTACTTTACTTTAAGGAGGCATTACATGGGTGGAGCATGGGTGTTCCCATGCTCCCACACTTTGACACAAACCCAGATTTACAGAAGACATAATTCAGGGTTTACATCAAAATCGTACGCCTACCCGACAGAGGAATAACAAAGAGAAATATCTTAATTTCTCCTTGTTACTTCATCTTTCCATGTGTGCTGCATTCTGTCAGCACACATAGAAAGAGGATTATGCCTCTAAGGACTGTTTTTGTGCAGGAAGGAATCCCGCCCATAACACAGGCCCCTTTAAAACTACAGTGCAAGGGTGCCTTCCTTGGCGCTAGGTAACGCAGAGTGCCATATCTTTGTAAATAATTGCAGAGAAAAGGGACCACTTGAAAAAGATGAGAAGTACACCTAGACTGGGAATTACATTATTGTAAGTACTCTAGGGCTACTTCAAACAAAAAAGTCTCGAAACATTATTGGGAAAAAAACAATAGTGACACTAATGATTAGAAAAGTATAAAAAATTATTTATTAGATTTCATAGTCATTTTTGTAAATATAAAACGTATATTAAGAGAAGAAAAAAGTCCTACAGTGACTGACAATTAAACAACATTCTAACCACATTCATTCATGACACAAGCATACTACATTCAACTAATCATATTGATATATATGATCTTCTTGGCGTTAATAGTTTAGTTTGCAATTAATGTAGCAAAAAGCAAGTTGATGAACATATGATTCTTTTAGATGGTTTCCAGAATAACTCTACACGCGTTTCGACAGACAACTGCCTTCATCAGGAGTTCCACCACAGAATGTTGTACGCTGTAAAGACAATGTATATATCACTCATATAACCATGTATCTTTGTAAATATGCAGCAATTCTAATCTCTCACTTTCATGCATGCCGCGCTGAATTGTGTGAAAACATATTAAAGGTGCCTCATAGAGTTTGTCCTGATCCACACCGAGAAATGCCCTAATGCCCCCTTGGCGCAAACAAGCACGAACTGGGTTTTGAACTGTTTAGCACCTTTTTTACACAAAATAAATTTTGTGAGTCCATAATATAGCTTTGCGCCTGTTTGCATTAAGTGTTGCACTAGTCATGGTGCAAAGCATTAGAATACACCATCACCAATAAACAGATTTAGTGTAAACCTGCCTCTGGGAGAAGCTTCTAGAATCAGCAACAACTCTCCTCCAAGATCACAACCTAATGAGGTACCCCTTACCTGTATAGGGGAATTTTACTAAGACCATGAGGGATACATTCTTCACTGATGTAGGTGCCAAAAAGGGATCACTAGCTAGGTTTACACCTGATGCACTGCCACTTTAATCAGTAGAAAGCTGCAGCTTTAATCGGTTGATGGACAAGGTCTGGGGGATCTAGAACAATCCCAGCATATTTTGACTGACAAGCTCTTCCCGCAGAATCAAACACAAATTTACAGGGAAAACTGCCCTTTTTATATGCACGTTTTTAAATGCATTTTCTTTGGCATTAAAATTACATTACAGGTCGACTTCATGGAGGATTATTTGTTTAAAAAAATGTCACCATGAATTGTCACTCATAGATTAAAAGCTCAAAGTGTTGTCTTTAGCAGCCTGTACCATATTGTGGTTTTAATTTTTTTTAAATCATGCCTTAAATTTTTAAATGAATGCTTTTGCAAAGGTTTTTATTAATCATGCATAATAAACATACTTATTTAATCCCTTGGCACAAACAAGCGCAAATTGTGTTTTGCACTGATTAGCACCTTTTGAGCTCAAAATACAATTTGTAAATACATGATATAGCTTTGTGGCAGTTTGCATTGCTAAGTGTTGCACTAGCCATGGTGCAAAGCATTAGTAAATCTGGACCATGATGCTGAAAGTGTGGTGCAGCTTCACTAGAGACCACATACAAACATTAAAATAGTAGCGAGAACGGTGAGCCCTGAAGAGTCCATGAGTTCGAGGAAACAGGTGTTATTTGAGTTTGAGTTATGGATACTCACTCATGTCTGAAACACATTCCTGGATGGTTTTAATAGTCTGTCTCAGTGTTTTTAATTCTGCTCATGTTCTTTTCTGCAGTCATTTGTGTTTTCTTTGCTTTGTGCTTTTACGCCATAATTCTTTTTACAATATGTTTGCAATTTATATTCAACTGATTCTACAGAGTGCGTTTACCCTTGGGTTAGGTGTTGCGCTTCATTGATTTTTGTATAAATAAATAAACATGCCTGACAGGAAGAATCTGATTTATTTAATCGCTAGCCTTCTGGCATCGTTTTCATTGATTCTATGGCGAGGATGGCATGAGCAATGGTGTCAGAAGTAGCTCATAGATCAAGCACGTTCAGTGGTATATTGATGAACGATGAATAGCCCTCCCCCAAAACATACAAAACAAAACCAAACACAAATACAACAGAATACTATGACTCCACTCAATGAGAAACCAGGGAGTGTAAAGGGTTACTAGATCACAAAGCAGAGCAGGATCATAGAAATGGCGACAATGCACTTAAACAATTACTTTAACCCTTCCATGCTGATGACGAGCTCAGCTCGTCATCAGCATTACCTACACTGTGCGGATGACAAGGTGAACTCGTCACGTAACATGGTATTTATGAAAATGCCCTCAGGTAGCACCCCCCTAGACCTGGGGAGTGTCCCCCGGGCTCCCAAATGTCCTTATATAAAAGGTTTCATCAATGCTTTTCAAAAAGTAAACGTCAAATGCTTGCTTTGACAAATTGTTCGTTTTTTAATTCATCTTGTTCTATTCACAAGGAAATGTTCAACTTTCTCATAGTTATTTCTTCAAATTCTAAAAAAATGCACTCTAGTAATCCCAATGCATTTCGGCATAGACTAAATGCCTTCTTCTGGGGATATGAGTTCTGTCAACAAAAAAAGAAACATATTCGGTATACATGATGGTGTATTTAGATGTTTAACTAGCGTTTAACTGCACGGATGTTAACTGCAGGTAAGTTTCTATGGGGTAAAAATGCTAAAAAGATGCTTCGGGAGTGAAAAGATGTTAGCCGTGTGGACGTTAACAAGGGCTGCACCGGTGAATACTGGTGTAGCGTGAGCTATAATATACTGTAGTAGTCTGCGCGAACGGCGTGCTTTAATAGCCTGATGTGATAACGATTGTGACACGAAGTGGCTGTTCGAATAATAATGGCAGGTCTAAACAAGGTGCTATGGTACACTGTGCTTCCGCATGCATACCGCGTACACAGATTAAACACAAGCGGTTAGGTGGAAAGCTTACCGTGGCGTGCAAACGCTGGAAAGTGAAAAAAGGTGTGGCTCTTCCCGTGCCGGGTTAGGGCGTGACTAAACCCCGGAAGTATTTTAAGTTCCGTGGGTTGCTAGGTGACGGGTAGATGTGAAGCATGATGAAGTGATTCTGAAATGTACTACGTAGGTTAATAGAAACCTGTGTGGTCTCTTGAATGAATGTAAAAGCCGCATTGTTAACACGAAATAAGAACGGTGAATTAAGAACGTGAAAAAATGTTGAAAACTGAAATAAATGAAAACCTGACTGATTTGTGGTATAAATGTCTACAATTTAAAGTTATATACCCCTAAACAACTACAACAGGCTGCATGATATAGCTGAATGGCTCATGTTAAATAGAAACATTGCCGCAATGTACCATCAATGTATACACAATGTCTAGCTGATAATAAGGCTATTCATCACTCGCACATAAGTAACAGTCCTCAGATGAATTGTGTGTTTATAAATAGCATGAATATTCCACACGGTCATTAAGACCGAATGGCTTCATGCTAGATAGTGTGAAAATCCAGTAGTTCTCTCTTTTCAATAGTTCATTATGGTTGTCTTTGCCTTCTTCTTTGGTGACTGTTTCCAGTGCGCAAAAGCGCAATTGGCTGATGCCATGACCTGCTTCTAAAAAATGTTGAGCCACTACGGATTTAACTTGTTTGGTTCTAATGTTGGACTTGTGCTCATTGAGACGTGTTTTTAATTTTCTCCCTGTCTGACCAACATAAATTTTACCGCATGGGCATTTCAACATATACACAACATTAGATGTATCACATGTTGCGGTCGCTCTAATCTTGATCTGATGTCCTCTCATGGGATGATTGATGGTTTGTCCTTTCATAACGCTGTTGCAGTGGTTGCAATTCCAGCATGGGGTTGTTTCTTTGAATTCAGTGTTGATTAGATTAGAATGCTTGATGAGTTCTCCCAAATTTTTAGCTCGCGTGTAGGCAAAGATAGGTTCGGAGCTGAAAATGTTGTTGAAGTCAGGTTCAACTCTGAGAATGTCCCAATGTCTCTTGATGATCTGCTTATACTTTTTACTGGATGTTGAGAATTTAGAGACAACCGTGATGGAATCTTTTTTAGTTAACGTTGTTTTAGTCAGTAGTTCATTTCTTGTTTTGAGTTCACAACGCTGTTTGGCCTGCTCGAGGATCTGGTGTGGGTACCCACGAGACTTAAATCTCACTGTCATGTTATGAATCTCTTGTTTAAATTGAGTGGTGTCGGATGTGATTCTTTTAGCTCTGATGAGTTGGCTATATGGCAAATGATTTTTGAGAGGTTGCGGGTGATACCTTGAGTAATGTAGGGTGTTGTTCCTGTCAGTTTTTTTCCTGAATAAACTGGTTTCAAAGCCGGTGGTGGTGTTGGTACTCCTGACGTCGAGAAAGGTTATGGATGAGGTTTGAATTTCATGGGTGAACTGGATTCGTTGGTCGATGGAATTGAGTAGATCAAGTTCTGTTAGCAATGAGTTTTGAGAGCCTTGCCATATTATGAAAATATCGTCGATAAACCTTACGAACATTCTAAGGTGGTCTGTCCATGAGGCTTTAGAAAGGATGTGATCTTGTTCGAATCTATGCATGAAGATGTTCGCATAGGCAGGAGCTGCCGAATTTCCCATTGACGTGCCTGTCATTTGTTGATACCAGTCTTCTTTCCAAACAAAATAACTATGGAATAAAGTAAATTCCAATAGTTCCATAAGAAAGATTTTAAAATCATTGTCCAGATCCGTTCTTAAAAGGCAGTATTCTACTGCCTCTATGCCCATGGAGTGGGGAATGGATGTATATAGGGATGTCACATCTATCGTGCATAGTAGAAGGTTACTCCAATTTTCTATTGCTACATGATTGAGTTTGTTGAGAAAGTCAGAAGTGTCTCTTATGAAGGTTGGTGTGGCGGTGACAATTGGTTGAAACAGCAGGAAAAACGGCCGCACGCAACAGGTTAACATTAGATAACAAAACATGGAGGATAACTCCACTTATATAATGCTTACTGTGGGTACTATCTCTTGTCACTGAACTGCCGGTTATTTGACCAGTGTCCATCCTTGGATTAAGTTAGTGTAAGAAATGAGACTATTAATTGGGGTACGTGCCTACTCAGCTCAAGGAATAATCACCACCATTGAAAGTCACTAAATTATTCTGAGGTTAACCCGCTAGTAGCTATGCACGGAGCAGAAAGTCTTCACTTTGCGTGTGCAAAATGTTATGCAATACCAAAACAGCAATAACATCAAAAAGCAAAACAATAAAAATCACAAACCAAATTCAGAAAAAGATTAAAATTGAATAAAGAAAATGACACTAAACTGACAAAAATCTAATCAGTGGAACCAAAGATATAGGTGTTCAAAGTCTTAAGGGACATTAGCTCCCAAAAAATAAGCAACAATGATATTCTGTAGACTGCGACCTAGGTGCAACTGCAGACTAACCGTAATGGAACACAGGTTGGATACTTCAACCAGGTTCGAGCTGGTCAAATACTTTACCTTCTGGCTTAGTCTTCTATGACCCAATCCACCACAGGAGCACACTTCTAAAGCCCCAGAACATCAGGGAATTCAATTAGAAACTCACAGGGTGTCGTGCAGAGGCCAACATCAGGGTCCAATCCAGTCCAGTCCATTCCAGCATTTTGCCACTGGCCAGCTGATACTTCCAGGAAACGTAATATGGCAGTTTTATGTCTCCCTCTAGCTAAACAGGAGATCAGCCAACTGATCTTTGAAGTCCACTTCATTGTCTTGGGTACAAGAGTGAGCAGGTCCGTTCCAGTGCAAAGCCCATGCTAAACATCTCACATACACAATTGTGCAAAGGTGTGTACGCGGTGCTGACAGCTGGATTTTTAACAAGCTCTGGGTCACGAGCAGGACAACCTCATATCTCTGTAGACATAGTCCTGTCCTGCTCTCTTCTTCTCACGCAATACAGCAACGTTGGTTGCTGCGCTGCATTGCAAAACATTTTAGAAAATGTACTCCAAGATGTCTAAGTTACATATTGACTCCCCCACAGGCTCTCATAGTACCAGACAAAAAGGTTCTCCCACAAGGTGCACATTTTTCACGAAAGAGACCACACATCAACATGGATGAAAATTGAAACAGACATTCTGCTCTCAAACAAGGGACCTGAAAAATTGTATGATGATATTCATGAGACTGCAAGGGCTGCGTATCTGATCATAACTTCCACTGTACACAACTGAAAACCCATTTACAAAACACTGCAGATACACCCGCAACTACAATCAGAGGCATCAGTTTGGCAAAATTCTAAACTCAAAATAAGACGGATACCCATTTTTTCAATCTGAGTAGTCAAAAGTCGATAAACTGTGTATGAAAGATAGGCTGACAGAGGGACATAATATGTCCTTTGATGACTACCAAACAGAAAATTGTTTACAAACCTCTCAAAAATGTAGATATACAACTATCTAACAGAAACCCTGGGATCACCCTCATAGGAGCTGCCCTCATCACCAGTATAGCAATGTAATAGTTGCAAACAAGGGGATGATTTAGAGGCATGTTATCTGGACTATATAATAACAATACAAACCCCAAATTTTCCATATCGCCCCTTAGAATGACGTGGCAAGATAAGTCATCGCTTTATTTTTGGGAAGAAGCGTGGTCAAATATAATACTTTATCATGGTATTGGGATTATTGAATATAGACTGACATTAAGGGGCCCATTAGGATGTCGGGCGGATTGCCCCCGCCAGGATGGCGGTAGCCACCGCCAGCCTGGCGGGGGCAATCCGCCCGACATCCTCACTAGTTCCCCCCCCCACCATATTAGTATGGCGGAGGGACCTCGACGGACGGAAAGACCGTCCGCCGCTTTTCCACCCCGGTCGCCTGGCGGCCGGGGCGGAAAAGGAATAGTATGGTGGCGGTGTCTATCAAACACCGCCAGCCATATTAGCATGGGCATTTTACAATGCCTTTCCGTGGCGGCAATGCCACCACGGAAAGGCATGCGGTCTTCACTCTGGGGGCCCCCAGAGTGAAGGAGCGGTGGGGGCTGCACACAGGGGGTACCCGTGGTACAGCCCACATTTGCATAAACAAAGCGGCAGGCACCGCGCGGTGCCTGCCGCTTTGTATATGCAAATGCTGAAATGCATTTCTAGCATTGTGGCGGGCGGTGCTGAGAGCACCGCCCTCCACATTGCTACAAATGCAGGATGTGCCCGCTACTGTGGCGGGCACATCCTAATGCCCCCCACAGGACCCCTGCTCTTATGGTGGGCGGTCCCAATCCCCGCTAGGATGACGGGCGGACAAAGTCCTCCCGTCATCCTAATGGACCCCTTAGTTTCTTCAAAGTTCTACACGAATGCCAGTGGGCCCTAAAAGGCTCCAAAACCAGGCTTGTTGGACACTTTTTTTTAGATGTGGAGACACAGTCTCCCTAATCGCTTTTCCATTTTTTTCCATTGTTTTCTTAGCCCCTTGTTTTTAAAGCTCTTTTAACACTCTGTCTTACCTACCCTACCCCCAGAGAACTATCTCTAACTTGATATGTTACACATATTTTAGGTTGCTGGCATAATTAATGGGCCAGTGTATATTATTAGTTGACTCAATTCAGTGATACAGATCTTCATAGAGAATATGGTTGCATGTACCTACTTACCATTTGTACCTACTAATACACATATATTAAAAAAATGCATATCAGCAGGTACCCCAAAAGTCTCAAGAAAAGTAAAGGAAATAAGATTTGCCTAATGATGGAGGGAAAAAAACAGCTTTGAGGGCTGATTCATTCCCGAGAGGGCACCTGGTCAAAATATACATACTTTCTGTGATGCCCCACGATAAGAAAGACACAACAGAAAAAGTTAAACAATGCTTGGGAGGGTATCCAGTTATAGAGGTCAACCCCCACAAGCAAGGAGGAATACTCTTACCATTAGCCTCCTGTTTTAAAGGATTAATCACACCAGGAAAATTGAACAATTCTGAAGTTCTGATTTTTGTTGTGTTCTGGAAGTGTTGGTGGAGCCACTGTGTTTAGGTTTCTGAGAGGATACTAGGGAACGTAATGTAACAAATATAAACATAATTTTTCATTGAAATGTCCTTCAGTGTTCTGCATAACAGCACAGAGGTTGGGTCACCATTATTTTTAATGTCTTCTGTTGTGGCTGCTCCTCAGCGTATTCAGCGATGCAAGCAAAGTCTTGCTGTGTGCATTATTGCTTCTGAGCCATCTCGTCAGGTAAAGCAATCTTCCTTGACCATGTAATGCCTCCAACATAGTAGTTTTCTGGCAAATTTGACAGCCATCTTGGAAAGGGTGATCATGATTGTTTTCTTTTTTTTTTTAAAACAAACCATGATTTCATCCTAGATATTGCTTTGAGAGACGAATCTTTTTTACTAGCGAAATTGTTGGAACTTCCCAAAGAATCATGGATAACTTCTACTTCCTGTTCTATATTTTTGGATTGAAACATCTTACATAAGGGGCCTCGAACTGCATGCTTAGGTAACAACATGTTTTTCCTTCTGTTTGTTGTTCACTGCAGTAATGTTTCTTGTTTTTCAGGATCATTCTTTTTTCCTTCAGTCAGCATTGAAAACTGTACTGGTTGCAAATTTTGAAGGGTATTTTTCTAAAAGGCAGTTTTTTCCCTTCAAGAATTCTGATGTTTTCAGTGGAAGGTCAGGGCAGCATGCCTTCTCTTGGAGTCAACATTCATCAAACTGCATTGCCTGTAAAACATGCTATTGACGGGTCTGATTTTTGAATGGTAGTAAATGGGGAGTACCACATTTACGTGATTTGCTATCACATAATTACGCAAAATGCGAATCCATCGTTTCACACTATATTTTTGTGAAAAAATGCTTCCTCGCATCAATCTTTGACATGAGGTGCAACAACACAAAAGCACCTAGAACAAAACAGCTGCTCACATTCTGTTTTCCAGTGTGTTTGTGGTAAATGTTTTGTGAATGGCAAGTTCGCAGTACATTTTTACTTCAAATAGTATGTTTATGCAAAATGTTTACAGCACATAATTAAAAAAAGTGTAATAATGGTGTAATTTTGGGAACTTTGCAAAATATGCATAATGCGAGATTCCTGAAATTAAGCAAATTACGCTAGTGTGATTTAAATTTAGCCTAGGTCTAGTTATACAATAAAATGTTGTAATGGTTGTGATAAGACATTGAAATATTCATATATATTGAAGGGTCAATTTTTCATTGTGTTTGAACTGGAGTAGTGTGGCTCACTGATTAGAGGCGGCAGACCTGGGAGCAGAAGTCGTCCGGGGACCAGGGTTCAATTCCCGACGCGGCAGGGTCGTGGACTTGGGTCAGCGGACTCGATAATTCTCGCTTCCGTGCTTACTCTAATCAGGCGTTCCACTCGGCAACTCCTGGCTCCACCTTGGGGACTCCCAGCAGTGACCAGCCCACAGGGACAGCCAGGAGGGGTTCCCCAGAGTTATACAGCGCCAGGAAACCTACGGACGGGTAGCAGTGCGCTTTACAAGCTCAAATACATTTACAATACATTTACTGTGAACTCTCTTTGACAAAGCTGGTAGGCCTGACCTGTTATAAATGGTTTCCTTTCGATTATTTGCTATTCCTTTGGATTGTTTGCTATAGATTCGTAATTCAGTATTGTGGCTTTAGGGGATATTGTCTGCTGGCAGACAAGCCATTAAAGGTGCTTCAGGCCTATGGAGTCTTGTCAGAAGTTAAAGGGGTTAGATGGCCACTGTGACCGTTTTTAGGAGATATTTCCCTTTATCAAGTCTATTTGGAGAGGATTCCAGTAGTATTTTCCATCCGCCAATTTGTAAGTATTTGATAATGTTTTATTTATGTGGTATTCAGTTGTGTGTGTAATAAAGTACATTTCTTTTCTAAACAACAAATGGGCTGACTAGACATTTTTATTAAGTGCTATTTGTTTTATTGCTGGATTCAAAATGTCAGTCCCGTAGAACCTCCAGGAATCAGCCATGGGCTTGTCTGCCCCACTACACTAAGGGACCCATTACGATGTCGGGCGGATTTCCTCTGCCAGGTTGGCGGTGGCCACCGCCAGCCTGGCGGAGGAAATCCGCCTGACATCCACTGCCCAATTCCCCCCCCGCCATATTTGGATGGCGGGGGGGACCGCGGCGGTGTCAAACACCGCCTGTCTGTTTTCCGCCCCGGTCGCCTTGTGGCCAGGGCGGAAAATGAGTGACATGGTGGCGGTGTCTGTTAGACACCGCCCGCCATATTACTATGGGTATTTAGAAATGCTTTTCCGTGGCGGCAAAGCCGCCACGGAATGGCATGCGGAGACTCCCTGCGGGGGCCCCTTGCGGGTCCCCTGGGAGTCCGGGGCTTGGGGGGTGCACATGGGGGGTACCTATGGTACCCCCCCGCATTTCAATGTGAAACATGGCAGGCACCTCGCGGTGCCTGTCATGTTGTGCCTTGAAATGCACAACATGCATTTTTACCATTGCGGCGGGCGGAGATTTCAGCTCCGCCCGCCGCAATGGTAAATATACAGAATGCGCTGCCTGTGTGGCGGGCGCATCCTAATGCCAAAATCGGGACCCCCGCCCTGTAGGCGGGCGGTCCACATTACCGAAAGGGTGCCCGCCATCCTAATAAACCCCTAAGAGTCAAGTGCTAAGCAGGGTACTTGGTCCTCAGTTTGAAAGTCCACAATACAGGGGCCCCATGACAGCAGAGGAACAAAGCACAACTGGGTCCAGTAACATCTCTAGGGGGTATATTATCAAGGGGTTTTATCTCCGCTTTTTTGGCTTTAAAAGCCAAGAAAGCGGAGATAAAATTATCTCCCTATTACCAAGCTGTCGCTAACACCAGTTAGCGACAGCTAATAGGAGATAGCGACCATCATGGGCCCCACTTTGCATGTCAGTGATATTTATCACTAATGACATGCAAAGTGGGCGTGCCAAGATGTTAGCCACTGGAAACAGTCGCTAACATCGCTATCTCCTATTACCAACTTTTGGAGATATTCGCGCTAAGCGCGAATATCTCCAAAAGCTAACACCTGCCCTGAGCAGTTCTTAGCCATGTTATCCAATGGGAGGTGGATAACATGGCTAAGAGCATTTGCTCGATAATGCATGAATATCGCTGACTTTTCAGCGATATTCATGCATTGCGGCCGTTTTTTATCGCATTTGCGATAAACCTTGCTAATAGCAAGGTTTATCTGCGATGAAAATCGCCGATTTGCGGCGATATTTTTTGTCTCTAAACAAGTTAGAGACAAAAATTATCGCTAGTTGTTGGTAATATACCCCTAGGTTTCTTGACCTGTATTGCTCAACATTTCCAAATTAATTAATCCTGTATATTTGTGTGATAATTAATGCTGAGTTGGCAACATATATTGTTGGTGCATTTGCTTGGAGCCAAATACCAATTGTTCAAGTATATTTATTTGTTAGAGCTGTGTTTCCATGACTCATGTACAGGCATTTCATAATCTCTATTGATGTAGCTGCCCAGCGTGAGGCATGCTCCTGCTCTCTAGAGTTTGAAATTGTGACATCTGTCACGCTGTAGCTTTCATTTTTCACACCCTGCCAGTGATAAAGAATTCTCTGACAGAATATCTGACTGGTAATTTACTTGCAAGAGCCTGGGTGAAAAATATGAAAGAAAGTGAAGAAAGATGCGTTATACCTTTTGAAGAGTAAAAAGAGGCAGATAAGATGAAGGGCTGTATAATATGACTGCTCAGCCCATTGTAGGGATATTATAGTGAAAATGCACCATTTTGTTGCATGTGCAAAGTTTTATTGGTGGTTGAACCGTCGGTAAACCTCCAACACACCTAGCGAGGGGTCGGACTTTGTTGGTGCACCCCGAAATAGTTCACAACAGTCTATTGAGAACTGGCACAACCTGTGACATTTGTTTTTTTACAAGTTCTTTAAGCATTGTGCAGTAAAATCCAGGATGAAAAAGCACGGATTGCACACACAGAGTGCAAGATTGACCTCTAAGCAAAGATAATTTGTCACAATCGAGTTTTCAAATATCAAATAATATAATCGAATTCCCTCTCTGCAGTCATGGCAAAGTGGAAGAACTGAACACAAGCAAGATGAATCTAGGAGCAGCAACTAGCCTTGAGGAGCATTATCTGAGCTCCAGCACTAAGGCTCTCTCCATCCTCTGGCAAGTTGCGTTACCAAGGAGTCAAGGTCACCTTGAATAAGGGCACAATATTGACAATTGACCAGATAAAACAACCCAAAAAACAAGTTGGTAGATCCCAGTCTTCTAGGACATACCTCTATTAATCTTGTGTGTTATTAAAAATTGCTTTAAAACACATATCTCTCATCTAGTGTGCGTGCTAGTCGAATTAATGTCAATGATCCCAATCCAAAGAGCTAAAAGTACAAGCACATCTAGTTGGTTTCAAACCTGCGACTTACAGGTCGTTTCTTGGTACAGTTTGTAAAGAACTGAACGCACAGGCCCATACAGCCAATGCCTTGAGTCAGGTCATCATCCCCCTATGAATTACTATCTGCTTGAAGAGGAGTACAAAGATAAGCTCAGTTCTCAATAGAGGACATAGACATGAAGAAGTAAAAACAGAAGACCATGAAGAAAGCAAAAGAGGAGAAGAAAAGGAGGGAGGCAGAGGTGGTGTAGGAAGAACAGAAGGTAATCAGTAGAGAAGAAGGTGTTAGAGGTGGAAGGAAAAATCTTGTGAGGCGACAAACATAGGACAGTTAGGGAGGAGGCAAAGAAAAGATGCCAGAAATTAAAGGAGACAGAAAAAAAGAGCTAAATGGTCGGGCGTGGTGGGGAAAAGGCTGAAGGAAATATGAAGAAGAGTGCTTAAAGGAAGAGCATATATTTTGAGATAAAAAAGAGCAAATGAGTTAGGAATACAGCAATGAGAAGAAGGAGATGGATGGAGAGAGAAAATGAGACAGAAGATCTGGATGAAGAACAGAAAGAAAGAGAAGGGAGAGGAGAGGACATGAAAAAGGTAAGGGTAGAAATAACTGAAAAAAGTGAAGGTGAGGTAGAGGGAGTGTTGCTACGTAAAGGAGAGAATGAGAGGAGAGAAAGCTTTAAGTATAGTGAGCCAGGGAGACCAGAATTGGGAAGGTACAAAGAAGGAAAGAAAAAATTAGATATGGAGGTGAAATAGAAATAAGAGGAAAAAGGGCGGCAGGAATAACAAAGTAATGGTGAAGAGAAGAAAAAGAGAGAAGATAGGGAGTAGTTGAAAATTAGCACGGAGGGAAAAATGGAGACACATGGCAGCCCAGATGGGACAAAATAAGCAAACAAGATACGAACGAGCAAAATGATATAGGGAGAAGAATGTGATAGTCGTGAGATGATGGATTGGTGCAGAGGTAAAATGTGGATGTCACAGAGAAAGGGAGGAAAGAGAAGAGGGTGGGGAGAGAGAAGCGTAGGATGTAGAGAAGAGATGAAAAGGTTTAAGTGACAAAGGGGAAGAAAAGAGGAAAGGGAAAAGGTTTAAGTGACAAAGGGGAAGAAAAGAGGAAAGGGTACAAGAGAACATGGAGATGAGATCAAATATAGGAAACGGAGCAGGCATATAAGGACCAGTGGGAGAGGTGGGAAGCTAGAGAGTGACTGGAATTAGATAGAGAAATAGGTAGGAAGAGTAGAAAGTGAATGGCAGGTAGGACATGAGAGGAGCGATGGATAGAGATAGAAAAGAGAAAGGAGGCTCAAGTAGACAGGACGCATTCAAGGGCAAATATGTAATTAGTGCAGCAACTGCAGTAGGCTGTTCCCAGGGATGCTAGGGGGCAATGTGCCAAAACTCTTTAAATATGAACCCCAAGGAAAAAAGGTCTTTGTTCCTTGTTTGCATTAAATCACACTGCTACCCCACTGGCCTGAATAGATCAGTGCACTTATCTGAACCAGTGATCTTTCAGAGAGAAATCTACTAAAAGCCATGTATCATCGTTCAGTCTCCAAGGCTAATAGACCTGTACTTGCCAATAAGTCCATTGGAAACCTAGGATACCTCCTGACTGAATGCACAGAAACAAAGTACCACTACCTATTCTGAAAAAGTACTTGTGGCTTGAGAAAACCCCACTCTACAACGTCTATCAAAGAGCTGAATTCCCTCCTTGGTTGCTGACGAAAAAACCTTGTCACTAGGCATGCAAGGAGGACCTCTGTGAGACTCTGAGTGGAACAAGTGAAGGAAAAAGACAAACTTGATTGCCGGACGGCCATGTCAAAGCAACTTCTTGAAGGCCAATCAATACCAGAAGTCAATAAGATGCACTATGGTTCGGCCATCATAAATGAAAAGGAAGAAAAACACACAAAGTAATGTTCAGAACATGGCTGGCGTGATTCGTTGAGGAATTATTTAGTCAAAGCACATTGACTATAAATCCTCCTTATCCGCTTTTTCCCTGCAGAATCTGGACATCAACAGGGATGCCCAGCTGCTTATTAGCATGAGCTAAAAATGCTCAAGCATGTCACCTCAAAAGGTTTAATGCACCAAAGGAGCCAATGGGATATGTGTGTGTTCAATCCAGGCTCAGACACCACAGGCAGCTTTTTAGACAAAGAGCAACTACAGAGCAACCAACATGCTGCGTTAAAACTCATCATTTTATGATCACTTTCAATTAACAGGGAACACACTGCATGAATGCCAGCACCAAGGCAGCCTTCCAGGCAGTAGGTACCTTTGATGGCCCAGAAGTGGCATTTACTAACAGAGACTGCCCACTGAGACTGAGGCACCAATTACAAGCAGGCCAGAATGGTTGAAGAATTTACAACACAAGTTAAATGATACTGAGAGGTGCAGTATTTTCTCATGAAAATAAATGATTGCCTGTGGAATGATGTGCTTTACTCGACAAATTCCACATGCATCAGAATTTACTGCATGTTTTCACTCAGTACAATTCACCAAGGAGAAAGTGTGTGGGAACTTAATCGCTGCACATTTCAGAAGTCAGATCAGAATTTTATCAGCTGCCTTGGTACCCGGTCTTTGATATGAAACTCCATCACTGGTCTTATTTCAATGATAATACCTACTGGATTAGGAATCAGACCAAAAGACTGAGCTGATTGGAATATAGAGGTTGTGAAGATGTCTACTATCTGCCTCCATTCTGCCTATGCCATCATCCTGAATTTTATATTGCTGACCAATTCTCACAGAGGAAAACAGTAATCAAGAAAAGTTGTTTTGATAAATTATCTGAGTAGGAATAGAATATAGAATGTAAAATGTGTTTTCGATTGTATAGAACTTTCCAGTGACAACTGGAGATCTGCCCTTGCCAGGGTTGGTTGCATTGTACTATACTGGAAATAAACATAATTTTATCCAGTAACTGATGCAAGGCGAAGGAGCATTTTTTACTGGCAATGAGGGTGGGATTTTAATACCCTTAAGGTGACCAACCCTACCTGCATAGCAATTGAGGTAAGTGCAATATAAAAAACTCAGCGAGAGAGAGCAAATTTGGGTTTGTACTGACGAGGTTGAAGTCAACTACAGTTTGATAACTGAATGGAGACTTTTGAATAAGATGTACTGGGTGAGGATTCTAGGTATTTTACCCAAATTGGTGTACCTTGTTTGATGCATGTCCTGTGCAAGCTTAGAAAAATGAAAGTGTCCCTAAAGTGTAATCCTGCCGTGGTTATGGTCTAAAGGGATTTAGTGCCCACTGCAATTGTTTAATAGCACAGCCACCACATACACCTAAAGTGTCATCTGAATGAAAAAACATTTATTAGAAACCTCAAATGAGTAACAGCATGCAATTTTAACACTCACTAGGAGATTGAGCCCTTTGGACTTTTGACCGCCTCTAAAAATACGACAACAAATAAATTATTGGCAAAACTATAGTATAAAATTAAACGTGAATTTATTGCACTTCATAGGTTTTAAAATTTATTTTTACATACAATATGTAATCATGCATAGAATACCTATGTTCATAGGTATTGTATGCATGATTACATTATTATTTGGTAATTTTGTGTTTCTTTATAGAAACTGTCCTGAAGAAGGTTTTTAACCGAAACGCCGTGTCGACTTTTGTTCTCAAGAACAATTTTTAATTCATTGTGTACTATATTGCATTTTTTGTAATCATGTTGTGTGTATTATATAATAATTGTACGTAAAAAAAAAATTAAACCTATGAAGTGCAATAAATTCACGTTTAATTTTATATTATAGTTTTGCCAATAATGTATTTGTTGTAGTATTGTTAGAGGCTGTCACAAGTCCAAAGAGCTCAATCTCCTAGTGAGTGTTGAAATTGCATGCTGTTACTCATTTGAGGTTTCTAATAAATGTTTTTTCATTCAGATGACACTTTAGGTGTATGTGGTGGCTGTGCCATTAAACAATTGCAGTGGGCACTAAATCCCTTTAGACCATTTCCACGGCAGGATTACACTTTAGGGACACTTTCATTTTTCTAACCTTACTCTCCTGGTCCCAGACCCTTAAAATTAGGGGGCCTCCTATATTTTCTTTGTCCTGTGCAAGCAACATAACAGTATGCCTCGCTCTCAAAGCCTATTTTTTCTCGCTTGCGATCCATGCACTGTGTGATTGACAGAACTATGTGCCTCCTACTCAGTGGCTGTTCTGTCCCACAAATAAAATAGCCTTGTGAACAACTATTTGTCGCACAGGCGGGCTGTGTTGGTGCGTATGCATAATCTGTACTGTGGTGCATTGCCTCGCAGCTTGCTAGCTAGGAATATGAGGCACAAACAATATTGAGGCAGTACCTGTGTTACTGAGGTCAGGGGCAACGTGGTGGAGACAGAGTGCAGCATCATGCTGGGCAACTGATTTTCCACTGAATACATGTACCCTGTGTACGTGTTGGTTGAAGAAGTTAGAAACAAACTGTAGAGCATTTCCCATTGAACATTACAATCTGAGTGGACATTGCACAGTGCATCTAGCTCAAATATTGGTCAGTACTCGTGATGGCTCTGTTATGGATTACCTATTTTTTTATGGTAGTGAGGTGACTGTAGACATTGGGGGAGAGAGATTCACAAAGTCAGGCACGGAAGGAGTTTCCTACATAAATTTAAAGAAATAAGTATGTGCATGACTATGGAAACTACTTTTATTGTACAACTTTGTTGTTTTTCTCGGATAGTGGGGACTACTATTAATATTTTAGTTTGGTTTTAAGGATAAGGTTGTGTGCACTGTATGTTGGGACATTTATTTAATTTTACTAAGATTTATATAGCGCAAACTTCACCCAAGTCGGTATCAGAGCACTTTACACAGCACCAGTTGCATTACATGAGGACACATTCATTTTTGTTAGGCACAGGGAGATTAAGGAATTTACCCAGGATCACAGGAGTCATTCCAGAGCCTTGAACCCAGTTCTCCAGATTTGCGATCGACCGCCCTAGCCGTTAGGCCAACTCCTCTCCCCACATTAGCTGATTGTGGATCAGTGAGTGTTCAAAATGCAATCTGTTGTATCCCAACCTATATTTTTGGCTACCCCAGGTAAACTTGTTATGCCATTCGAAGATTGGCGTTAAGCCTTGAGACATAGTTAAAGGTTTTTGTGGGGAAGAAGAGTTTGTTACAAAGGGAACATTGGCAATGTTATAGCACAGTTTGTGGTGGAGGGTAGAAAAGTCTTAAAGACCTTACAGTGAGGGAGTTGACATGGAGTCTGATATGGATGAAGAACTGGGCGATGAATATGTATCAGCGATGAAGTCACTTGAGGAAAGCTATGTCAAAAGTTATGTGTCCTGGTGGAGCACCACAAATATTTTTCTTCTGAGCATTTACCCAATGAAACAGTGTATCTTTATGTGGTGGCATTATGAACTTTAGCTGTCATGTGTAAGTTAAAAAATTACATGAAGAGACCCTCAGAGATCAGTTGAATAATCTTAGTTCTAATATGAGAATCCACGAACAATAGTTCAGTTTAAAGGAGCCATTGTTAGAAAAATCTATAATTGTAGCCGAGCAAATTGAAGACACCTCATGTTATGTGAAAGAATGAAAGAAAAATGTAAGTCTGCATGAAAATAAGGCTGATCGCATTCAAGCTACCTTGCAGTTGTCAGACAAGTCTGAGAACTGCTAAGTGCGGTATGGTGTCAGAGTAACTAAAGGAATATTACAGGTGTTGGAAGTACGAAGCATATTTTGACTTCATGTAATTGTCCTGCTGTGAAAATGAAATATTTCAAGTGTAAGAAAATGGGACATTTCCCAAGGGTGTGTAAACAGAAGCTTTTTAATTCTAGGCACAGTGTAAACATGTTACAACAAAGTGGATGCAAGGAGAAGGGATTTTAAGCAGAGCTTTTGTCGAATGAGGATGTAGAAGTTTGGTAGTATGTGTTATGTCGGAAAAGCAAACAACATCTGTTGTAAATAACGTGAATACTGTAATTGGACCCTCCTAAGTGCATGATAAAAGATAATGGGACAGAAATTGTCATGTTGTCAGACTCATGTTTACTGTACATTTTAATTGACAAGGAGACGTGGTGTAATTTAGGATGAAGAGAATTGTTGCAAACATACGTTAGGCCAGAAGGATATTGTGTAACACAGTTGCCAGTGCAGGAACATTTTAAAATGGAATTGTGCTTTAAAGACAGGTGGGACCAGAATCGGGTGTATGTGGTGGAGAAAGGGAAAAATATTTTGGGATAAAGTAAAAAAGGGGCATTAGGAATTGTATTGGATCCTAATAAGGATTAGCAGGCTTTTGTGTTGGATCAAGAAGATGTCCAAATGTAGGTAAAATAGTCTACAGTGGTGTTTGGGCAGACATTAGGGTATTTGACAAAGATAATGCATGGGATAGTTTTGAAGGATGGGGTCACAGCAAATGTGCTCCAAGTATGTAATGTACTTATTGTGTTGAAAGATTCTTTAACCACATCGACGCTGATGACGAGCTCAGCTCGTCATGAGGTACACCTCTCGTACGCTCATGATGAGCTGAGCTTGTCATGAACCGCGGGTTTTTAAAAACTTTAGCGCACAGCAGGAAAATGCGCCGCAGCGATGCGGTTAAAGTAAGAATTAAACAGTTTTTTGGAGGATGGTATTATTGAACCTAGAGAGTCATCAAAGTGGTTGAATTATTTTGTTATTGTGCATAAACCTAATGGCAGAACTAGGATGAGTGTAGATCCTAACAATCTTAATAACAATATATGGATGGATCACCATCCTATATCCAATATTGGATAAATGTTGGCTGGTGTTAAAGGTGGGCAATATAATTCCACTCTTGATTTTTCTAGTGCATATCATCAGATACTGTACACCCAGATACTAGACATTGCACATCATTTATCACGCAAGAGTGAGTAATTTGTTTTATTTGGATGCCCTTCGGGCTGGCATCTATATCGGCTGTGTTTCAGCATGCCATGCAACATTTGTTAAGGGGGCTAGCCAATGTAAGATTTTTTTCATGAGGACATGTTGTGGACAGCAACTAAGGAAGCTCACGATGCATTATGGAGAACAGTATGCAGCACTGTGGAGAAGGTTGGTGTCATGGTTTAAGTGGATAGATGCATATTTGCACTCAAAGAGGTGGAGTATTTGGGTCACATAATTTCTTGTCAACAGGATAAGGATCAGTTAAGATCTTTTTCTAGGATTTGCAGAATACTAGGGCAAATCGGTTAATGATTAACAGGGTACAACCCATGAGGACTATAATGAAGAAAGGACAAATGTATGAATGGATGCAGGAATGCCAGAATGCAGTTGAAGATATCAAATTGTGTGTAATGAATGCTGTTGAGTTGAATCCTTTTGATACTAGAGATCACATCATTGTGGCTACTCATGCTAGTATGCATGTTCTAGTAGCTGTGTTAATGCAGTCTAATAGACATTGCCAAAGAGTGGTGGCATTTTCTTCTCGGACTTTAAGGGGTGCTGAAGTGAGTTATTCCACTATAGAAAAGGAGGTATTAGCCTGTTCGTGGGGCACTCAGCATACAAAAGTTATTAGCAGGGAGCTGAATTTAAATTAAGGACAGATAATAAGCCATTGTTGGATTTGTTTACTGCGAAAGGGTCTGATAAAGTTCACTGTGGATTGTAAAATGGTTACACAGACTGCTATGATAGAATTTTCTTTTAGTATGAAGTATGTTGAAGAGGTGAGCAATATATATGCTGATTGCTTGTCCAGATTGCCTGTGCAGGATGAGGAGCAAGAGGATAAAGATGAGTGGACGGTAGCATATTTTTAAGTGCGAACTTGAAGGCAATTTCCAAAAATTTGTGGAAACAGGCTATGGCTAAATATTCTGAGATGCAAAGAATAATTGAGAGTTTGCTAGAAAAATGTACACCATCTTGTGAGGGGATTTCTATGCAAACTAATTATTAGTCTGTGTGGTCTGAATTCAATTGTGTTATCAGTACAGAGTGTTAAGAAGAGTTCAGAATGTCTTATTAGCCTTTAAATGAAGAGAACGATTGTTGGCAAATTTACATGAGGGACATGGTGAATGTCATTTATGGGAAAGGAAAGTGCTCGAGGAAATTTAGTGCCCTGAAGTAGAGCAAGATGTGGAAAGGTTTGAAAGAGATTGTGTGAGCTGTCCCTTTACTGAAAGGTCTCATGTGGAAAAATAAACTTCTGTTGTACCTATATGTTTTCATTGAAAAGTGTGGCAAAAACTGGTGATAGATGTTTTTGGTCCATTTATTTGAGTTGATGAGTACAGGGAAAAAAATGCTATACTTCTTATAGATCACACTCAAAGTAGCATGAGTTTGGTGGGTGAAGTAAATTCAAGAACTATAATTGAATTTTGTGAAGAAATATTTTGGAGGGAGGGTGGGATTGCACAAAGAAATGGAAACAGAGAATGGTCCGCAGTTTGTGTCAGAAGAATTTGAATTGTGGTCCAGTGTGCTTTGAATCATAATAAGGCAGCAGTGGGACAGCCACGTGAAAATGGTTTGGTGGAAAGGTTCAACAGGGGCCTGGGAGAGAATGTGCAATTGTCATTACAAAATGGGCTTCATGGGAGGAGCTTAAAGACCACTATGGAGTTATTGCACAATCCCACATTCGACTACAGGCAAATCCCCTTTTGTATTATTGAGAGATAGGAAACCATGCACCTGGGCGATTCCGGGCTGGATGGGTAAGGATAAAGTAAGGACTATTGATGAGAATCCATTCCGGAATTGGGTTTAAGATAAACAAATGAAATATGCTGAGACAGAAAGTGATAAATGTCATAAAAAGAGGTGGGAGTTGGTAGCTGGAAATTTTATGTGCAGTTGTTAGCAGGTGTAAGAAAGGAATGTCAAGGTGGTGGACTATGAGGAATGTGGTGAAGTGCAATGAAACATAGGTGAGGAGGTGGAGGAATGAGGAAGTGTTTAGTAATAGTATTGGTAAATCCATATAATTTATGATGGACCGTTGCCATTATGGAGAAGAATGTGACGTAAAAAGATACTAGGAAAACTGTAATTATGTTTTATCAGTTGTTGCTATGGAGTGAAAATGGTTATTGTACATTTTGTAATGTGTTATGAAATTGGAATTTTGCTTTTTACAACACATTTATTTTATGGTGTAATTTTGCAAGTTTAATAATTTGTTTACATGTAGATTATTATTTATTTTTGTTACAGGAAGGAATATGTTGTATTATCTGGGTAGGACTAGAATATAAATGTAAAATGTTTAGTGTTTTTGACTGTATAAAACTTTACAACCCAGGGTTGTTTACAATGCCCTTTACTGGACATAAACATACTGTTATCCAGAAGTAGATGCGAGTTATAGGAGTTTTCCTTCAATAAGTCCTTACAGGTAAGTACAAAAAGGATTATCAATTAAATAACTGTGAATGGTTAGTCCTACAGAGCGAAAAGCTTCACAACGCAGCAATGGCAGGTGACCTATCCGACATGGAGCAGAGCAGGAATATCGACGTATAAATATCGAGGGACATAAATATCCCCACAAAAATATTGTGGGGAAGAAATATCGACAACAAAAATATCGTGGAAAAGAATATCGACTGAAAGATAAGTATTATAGATTTCAAAACATTGACGTCTTAAATATTGTTTACAAAAATATAGTTGACAAAAATATCAAATTAATAATAATGTTATGTATTTTAGTGTTTTTAATGAGAATTGTTTGGCATTTTATTATATGTTTTGAAATTTTACTAGTTATTAATTTATTTTAAGTTTAATTTTGTGTTTTTAGATTCTTTAGCGGGTTGTGGGTTTATAGGAGAATAGGGTGGAAAGTAATTTAATATATAGATTTAAATAATAATTTATAGAAGTTAATTTTTATTTTATTTTAATTTTGCGTTTTTAGTTCTGTAGAGTGTCGTCGGTTTATAGGGGGGGAAATAATTTAATTATATGAAATGTATGGAATATTTAATGTGTTAATTGATTAATTAATAATAGTTTAATAATTAGTTGTTAATTAATTTCAATTAGTCAATTAATAATTAATTATGTTAATGGTTTAATTATTTTAGGTGTGTGTTGTGGTGTTTATATGTATAAATGGTGTGAAGGGTGGTAAATAATTAATTTTTTATTGATTTATTACTAAATATTTCTAAATTAATTTCCTTTAATTAATTAGTAATTAGTATTTTTATAAGTGTGTAATTAATTTTAGGTGTGTGTTGTGGTGTTTATATGTGTAAATGGTGTGGAAGGTGTTAAGTAATACATTTTTTATTGATTAATTAATAAATATTTCTAAATTAATTTCCATTAATTAATTAGTCATTATTCAATGTAATTGTGTAATTAATTTTAGGTGTGTGTTGTGGATATTATAGTGTTAATTACTGTGTAAATAATGATTTTTTATCATCTTTGTTAATAATAATATATTTAAATGTATATATTAATTATGTTAATAGATAGCTGCTTTTCCTACTGTTGCACTCACTGGAGTGGAATTAGTCATTTCTACCCCTCCGCTCTCCAACGCTTTCCCTACTGTTGCACTCACTGGTGTGGGAATAGTAATTTTTACCCCTACGCTATCCAGCACTTTCCCTACTGTTGCACTCACTGGAGTGGGAATAGTAATTGTTACCTCAACGCTATCCAACGCTTTCCCTACTTTGCACTTACTGGGGTGGGAATAGTAATTTTTATCCATACACTATCCAACACTTTCCCTACTGTTGCACTCACTGGAGTGGGAGTATTGATTTTACCCCTGCGCTATCCAGCCCTTTCCCTACTGTTGCACTCACTGGAGTGGGAATAGTAATTTTTACCCCTATGCTATGCAACGCTTTCCCTACTGTTGCACTCACTGGAGTGGGATTAGTAATTTTTACCCCCTCGCTATCCAACGCTTTCACAACTATTGTGTTTATTTTGTTAATAAATGTATGTTTTATTCTTTTTTTAATAGTTTAATGTGTTAAATAAATATAGAATATTTTATTTAATTTTAAATTATGTATATATGTGTATATTTGTTGTAATTTAAAAGTTTATAAATTAAATAAAGATAATAGTTAATAAAATGCATTTAAGTAAATATATGTATATGAACACATTTTTTGTGTTTATATTTATTAAATTAGGTGTATTAGTTATAATTAGTTAAAATATATATTACATGTAATTTATTTAGTTAATAATATTAATATTATTTAATTAAATGTATTTAAGATATCTAATTTTTTAAAGTCGATATTTTTTACTTCTATTTTTTTTACATCGATATGTGTGTGTCGATATTATTATACTTACCTGTTTATGTATAGGAAGTCGATTTTTTTATCGATATTTTCACATCGATTTTTTTTTCATTGATATTTTTACTATCGATATTTTAACATGGAACCCCAACATCCTAAGCAGTTTCCCAATATTCCCCATATGAAGGAGAGAGAATTTAAAAGTGTGAGAAAGAGGAGCAAAGAAGGAGAGAGGAGAAGGCAACTAAGATACTACTACTTCCCTCGCTAGTGCTGCTAGGACTGCCTTGCACGATGAGAAGAGGAGGCCCCTCCTCCGGAGTGGAGGATTGACTCCTTCTGCTGTGAGTGCAGCAGGCAAACATGAATAAATAAAATGCCATTTCAATGCCATTTCATTTGTTTGCCAATACACCAGCTCACACTGTCTACAGTGTGAGAGTGGGGGCAGGGCGGAATCCTGCAAATGCAGGATGTAAGAACTGGTCTACAGTGTGTATGTCGGATTGGATGGCCATCTTGTGGTGGCCAGCCCAACAGGCTTACTGTAGACCCAGCAATTAAAAGGTTGTGAAACAACCTGGGGATTGCTGGCACAAGCCTCCAGCATCAAAATGAGCGCTGGGTGATCCTGCTCCCACCAATCCTGGAGCTGCTTTCACAGCTTGAATGAGGTCCAGGATTGGTTGGAGTTACGTTCCACAAGCAGGAAGGAAGTCCCTCCTTTTCCTGCTCATGGAAAGGAGAAGTGTTGCAGCAATCATGCTCCAGCTCTGCGTTTATGGTGAATAGCGCCTTCTCGCCTCACCATTTTTTCATAAAAGCTAGCCGCCACTGACTATGAGAACACTTAGTTTTTTTTCCAAGATGAGTAAAACAGGCTACTCTGGAGAATGTGCCCCTTCCTCTAGCCTGATAAATTGCTATCAGACTCTCAGGGACGCTGTTGCCCCTAAGGCTGAGATAGGCCAGTGTCATATTGGCCCTTTAATCTTCCAAATGCGCAAGGCAGGACACTCTATCTTCAGTCTTGCAGGGTGACACCAGAGCAGAATAGCTACACCTGCCAAAGGGCACTTTGAGGAGGGCTGACCCTCAATCGTGCCAATACAAGTAAAGCAGAAGGGCAGTGTATCAGTGAGTGATGTCCACTTTCCCAGGCACCAGAGTAAAGAGCACTGCTTGAAAAGGGAGTGACTCTCCTAACTAGTACAAAGAAGCTCTCTTGAGTCCTTGCAAAGCAGTCCCACCAAGCAGTTCCTTTTGACACCTGGAGCTACATTTATTTATTTTGTCAATTTGTCGGGCGCAACAGCTACCCAAGAAGGGTTTCCCGGCGCCTACATGGAGGGGTAGAACCATTGTTTTCATTATCCTTGCCTCACTTGAATGCAAAGTCCCTTCAGGAGAAAGGTCACTTCTAGAACAACTCTCGCAACACAAGCCCAACCAAAACCACGGATTGAATAGACACCTCTAGCAATGGCCGCAATTGTGGGATCTCTAAATACTACCCCCTATACCTGTATTCGCCATAAACACTGGCTTGAATGTTTAATGCAAAAAACTGCTCCACTGTTTGTGCAATGAGTTGAAATCGCCCGGCTTGTTGGTGGGTGACATTTGATGATGCCCGCCTTGCATGTGTCCCGTGGTATTGATAAGTATCTCAAAGGGAAGAAAACCCAGAGAGAATGTCCAGGGTAGAAACCAGGGCCCCACTGATCTTGTCTCATCCATCACCTGTCAAGAAACGTGGAAGAACTACAACTCTCTCAGCCAGAGCATTGGAGTATGCAAATAAAATGTAAAATCACACAAAGGTATTTCTATTACCATATGAAGAAAGAGAATCACCACTTATTGTTCCCTGTGCATGGTGAGAAACATCATTTGACTTTGAGCAAAAGCCAAAAGGAAGACAAAGCAGGAATGATGAGCCTGCCATAAGGATGATTCAGACAGGCTTATATATTAGTTTTTAAGAGCTACATGTTCGTTTGTTTAATTTAGTTGGTAACAATGTTTATCTTGTGACAGTGTGCAGGATATGATACAACCTCCCTAAAGATGGGTTGTACTACTAAATATCGACCCCCCACCCAGAATATTGTGGTACAAAACTATCGAGAACAGAATATCGAGGGACAAAACATAGAAAGGCAAGTGCATATAGGGATGTTCAGATTTACTATTCATAACTCCACATCTACGTACCTTGAAAATATATATTACCAAGGTTCATATATATGAAGTTAGGTATAAAAAATCTAGGCTTACTCATCCTTTAATATTTTATTTTCAATATTTTGTCCTCGATATGGTGTGCCATCAATAATCTGGTGTCGATATTCAGGGACCACACCCTAAAGATGGGGCCAGTTTGCCCGTAGGTGGTGCTGGTCTTCCTGTAGATGTATTTGATACCATTTAGATGGTACAAGATTCCTGTAATTGTACCTGTAGATTGCGCAAACTTCCTGCTGATGTGCCTGACATCTTGTAGAAGTCTCCGGATGCATGTAATGTGCCTGATATCGCTCTAGATGCCCCGGCCACCTATAGGTGGGCCTGTTTTGCACATAAGTGGGCCTGACCTCCCTCTGTGTGTTACTGATGTCGCTCTAGATAGTCCTGTCTGCCCATAGGTGGGCTTGGTTTGCATGTGATTAGTTCCAGTCTCCCTGTCGATGTGCCCGATATCCAAGTAGATGGTCCTGGCTCCATGCAGATAGGCCCAGCACCCATGTGATCAACAAGTGTGCACACTTGTATAATCCCCCTTCAGTTTCCCTGCACCATGAAGCTGTGAAAGCAATGCTTCCCCTTTCAAGTACCATTAAAAGCTGACAACATCTGCAGTTAGGTATCTGCTGCTGCACTACTAGTCAATTTCCCTTTATTAATGTGCTAATTGCATGGGTGGAAGTGGTGCACTGAAAGGCAAGGGAGATGAAACCATCAGTCTTTGCTACCATTCCTGTCCCTGGGATCTCTGAAGTGCTCCCTTGTGAACTCCACAGGAAACAATTACTCCCCCTCAAACCCATCCAGAGGAGAAGCGAAGGGTTCGTTTGCAAACACTGCTGATGTTGTGAAGATGCTCTCTTCCTCCCCCTGAGCTGCTGCTGGGATTTAAGGCAACAAAACAAGCAGTTTTTCACTTATCTGAGAATGCTCAAAAGGGTTATCTGTGGTACTCTCTTCTTCTATGAATCAGAGCACAGCAAAGGCATGGGGAAGTCTCGACAGGGCTCCAGGAGCAGACCCAGCAATAAACCTGCTTCAAAGCACCGTTATTCTTGTATTCTGAGAAAGGCTACACAAATGTTTTTATTTTTTCATTCTATGGCAAGCAGAAGCGCATCCTGGTGCCAATTCGCCTTTTTTTCATGCACTTACTGAGCATTGAAAGAAAAACACAGATCGCACGTTGTATCCCGCAGCAGCCCCTAAACTGTAGCACATTTTCCAGTATGCAGGATACTAGTGTGCAGGGTGACAAGACAGGAATTTCGCTCCAGTCAAATATTTAGATCTAATCGCTTTCCATTGTCAAGGTTTTGCACACTATATCATTCCCAAGGCATCCCTCACAGATGTCTGTGACAGTATTTTTTACTTGCATTGAAAAAATGTGCAGGTAAAACTGCATGTAAATTGTTGACCATCGTTTAAGCGGGCGTGGCCAAGATGGTGACCAGGTAAGTTGCATAGCCACGAGCTGTGAGAGTGGCCTTGCCTGATTCTACATTAATTCTGACCTTGGAAGTTGCATTGACCCCCCCTCACTCCGGCTAAGGTGGGGGCCTGTAGAGTGGGTTGCATATGGATGTCCGTGACGTCCCTAGCCGCTTGGGCCACTGAGGGCCTACTGGCACAGCGGTGCTACTGGCACGAGTGTGACTTTCAGAGGCTGCTGGTGGTCATTCATGTACAACTGGGCCTGTGGAGCCACTTGAAGGTGCAGTGGCTGGCAATGGGGCACTGTGGACACGAGGGGAGGCTACCCGAAGATGGCATGCATAGAACCTGCGGTTGGTAGGGGTATGTGGCTCAAAGCAGTGCATCTGTGGAGCGAGGACCGCTCAACCAGACCAGTAAGTAACAGTAACTACCTCCCACTTCATTTGATTGCAACACTGCCTCCACTGCCTCCTTCTGGGGGCACATAATGCACTTGGGAGGGCTATGTGAGAGGGGTTGGTGGCATGGCATCGGTCAAAGTCTTTGAACACTGACTAGAGTGAAGCTGACACAGGCAGGCCAAAGTGGTGCATAGCAGATGTTAACCCATAATAATGCAAACAATAAGCCACATTTCCAACAAACTGGAGGTCGGAAAGGCAGAGTGCGTGGCACCACTGACTTGGATGAGGGGTGCACCTTATCACTGGCTGCAAACCATACTGTTTCTTCTCTGCTAATGGCAATCTACAATCCCCGCCGATTATTGTCCTTTCCATCATCAAGTGGGAGTAACCAAGGGCATCAGACAAGATCCCGATTTGCCCTATGAGTGAAGATAACTGAGAAGTGCATTCCCAGTTTGTCGTGCGGTAACACCAGTGCCAGCAAATTACCACAGCAGAGGAGCAGCAATGGAGGCTATAGGGGAGCTCTCAGCGTGTGGGGCAGTGACACAGTGTGTCATGAGTGCAGGATGGCTGTGACCCTATAACACCGCCATTCCAGAAGACTAGAAACTTAGATTCAGTGCAAAAATACTGTCTCATTCAAGAAGTTATATGAGGTGATCCACGGCTGCTGCACTATTGGGACAAACACCTGGGCATTGTTAAACCTACTTATACCAGTGGGGGGCACAGGTCATACAAACGTCTGTATGAGGGTTCTGGACATTCATTGAGACCCTGCCACCTAAACCCCTTTGCTGTCTTGCAAACTAGCCCTGATGCACCCCTAACTCTTAGTTCATCATCCAGCTAGGGAAATGAGGAACAGTCTTGTTAGAAAGACATGAAAAATCAGGGGATGAAAGTGAGGAAAATGCTCATCCAGCCCCTTCTCCAAAAGACCAACAGTGAAACATCTAAGCTGGAGTCTGTCCTGCTGACAGCATAGGAAACAGTACCTATTGTCGAGGACCACTAGAGGCTTCATACACACAAACACAAGACATGACATGACATTTCTCCCTTTGTTAAACACAAAGTACAATATGCATTATAACTTCTCGATGAGTTGTCAGGGTGCTCGCACCAGTCTTCCAAATGTAGTTCTATGAGATAGAATAGGGAAAGAGGAGGGAGAAACCCTAGTTCTGTGAAGAGGGACAGGGTAATAAAACTGAAGAAACAAAAGATATCCCTATTCTACTCATATAAACGTGTGGATCATGTGGTGGACTAGTGGTTACACAGTATGACAAAGGTTAAGCAATATAAAAAGAATGCCAGTAGTCAAATCACTAAAAACAATAAGCAACTGATATGACAATATTCAAGGAATTTATTAAATTTAAAAACAAACTTTAAAAAACAGTAGAGTCACAGATAAATTAAAAACATCTTAGTACATTATTAACAATACACATCACAAGAAAACTAAACAGTCGACGCAGCGTTTCGGTGAGATGTGTCTACTTCACCTTCTTCAGGACAAATTTTTCTACAAATATATCAGCATTTTTGATTTGCTGGAAAAGTAGAAGGGGAAAAGTTCCCTCGAGGTGTTTATATAATGGACACCTTAGTTATTAATAACCACCAACACGGGGTTACGTTCGTTGGAGCCACCGATGACAAATCACATGGGATAAGTATCATAATAAGATTACCATATCTAGACTTGGTACATCCAAAGAGCAAACAGAGTGCCATAATTCAAATTTCAATTTGCAGGATGTGTCAGGATAGTTTGCCATTTTTGATATTTGGCAATAAAGTACTGGTCTAGTTGCTGTGCGAATGTTGCAACAGAAAAAGAATAAAATCTCATAAAATCAAATCGGCCTCCCTGTGGGTGTATGAAAGGTTTTATTAGGGTATGAGAAGGTGCATCAGATGATCACGTGGATGATGTCATCAGTGATGTCATCAGTGACGTCACTGAGCATGTAATAAGTGATGTAATATGTGACGTCATCAGCAGTGCATTGCGGGAGCGCGAGCTATAGTTAGGTCTACTAACTATAATGGCTGAATTTCTACGGTTTTGTACGAGTGAAATCTCCAACTAACTATAACGTCCCTGAAACGTATGTTTTTTTCAGTGAAAATATATATATATATATATATTTTTTTTCCCCACTCCACCAGTTCCGTTTAGGATTATACAAGACTGTCATACGGGCGTTCTGGGTTCGGGCTACTGGAGGCCCCAATTTGCATTCCAGAAATTCTCCGCTGATAGGCAGAGAGTACTCGGACACTCCAATATGCTCAATAAAGTTTTAATGGCTGAACAAATGACACGTTTCGGCTTGCACCTTGCTCACGCTTCTAGTTACACAAATAATCACAGAGTTCACAGAGATCATAAGAGATTACCTGCTTATGCCCACTAGGGTATTATGTAGTAAGGTGAACATATGTTGACACTTGTTTGCCCACTGGGGTAAGACATGAATTGTATATTATATTCTTTTGATGCATCAATGTTTGAGATGTAGATTATCTGCTCATTTGCACATGCCCACTAGGGCATCATTTAGCAATAAAAAATAATTGCTGAAACTCCCTTGCCTCTAGGGGCTAGATATGAATTGTGCATTGTATTTTGATACATCACATGCTCTGAGTAGGAGTATTGAACACTGAGCACTAATTTACTATGACAATGTCGAGGGATTTTATCGAGCAAGTTCAAATGACGATAAATATTCATATTTCCCTGTACTACATTATTAGGGACGTCTGCTCACATTTGTATTTGTCAAAGGAAAGATCCATCTAAGTGTCCTTTTGATAGAATCTATATCATGGTTACCATGTATTATACATGAAACAACGTTACAAAATGGCTGCCAAATGTTGAAACTATTGTACATAAACTATGTGGGTGTAAGTCCCTCTACTATTTTTGTGATAATGAAGTGGATAAAATCACGTGATTATTTGTGTAACTAGAAGCGCGAGCAAGGTGCAAGTCGAAACGTGTTGTTTATTCAGCCATTAAAACTTTATTGAGCATATTGGAGTCTCTGAGTACTTTCTGCCTATCAGCGGAGAATTTTTGGAATATATATATATATATATATATATATATATATATATATATATATTCCAAAGCCCTTGCGCTCAGGCGGGCACTCAATGCTGTCCTGCACCTTGCGGTGTTCTCTGCCTCGCTGCAGCTCGCGCCTCAGTCCTCCTTAAATTCTATCATGCCCGACGCGTTTCGAGGCAATCGCGCCTCTTCCTCATGGGCTGAACATAAAGGCACAACAGTTGCATCACCTGTTAATTCATTCTTTATTCAAGTGGAACCGCCTTTAGTGGGCGTGTCTTTATATCTGCTATGCCGTGTTGCATGATGGATTTCGCAGTTCTTCAGGTGAGTTTCCAGTGCTTTCCTTTAGTAGGTTGCGTGCCTTTGTGTTATCTTCCAGCTTGTCCTTTCTCCTATAGTAGGACGGAGTTTCTGGGGTAGCGGGCTTCAAATTTGCATATGAACAGCATGCTGAATGGAGAGGAATTGTTGTTCTTCCCAGCCTTTCAAATGTTCAAAATGGTGCTCAGCCTGTTACCGCGGCTTGGGCAGCCGCGTTCCAGTATTTTTATTCCAAAGCCCTTGCGCTCAGGCGGGCACTCAATGCTGTCCTGCACCTTGCGGTGTTCTCTGCCTCGCTGCAGCTCGCGCCTCAGTCCTCCTTAAATTCTATCATGCCCGACGCGTTTCAAGGCAATCGCGCCTCTTCCTCATGGGCTGAACATAAAGGCACAACAGTTGCATCACCTGTTAATTCATTCTTTATTCAAGTGGAACCGCCTTTAGTGGGCGTGTCTTTATATCTGCTATGCCGTGTTGCGTGATGGATTTCGCAGTTCTTCAGGACGTTGCAATATGGTAAGTAGTGTGAAAGTGTGTTTGCAAGAGAGCTTTGGACTAGAGAATGTATTCATCATCATACTAGTGTTAGTAACCTATATACTGCTCTGGTTTGACATAAAGCCATAAAGCCATCTTACTTGGTGAGGGGATGTGGGAGTATGCTTAGGATGATTAAATAAAGTTTGTGCAGAATAACTGTAGTGGGTGACCTTCCAGACCATTTAGCATTGAAAGCAGCACGTGCCCGAGCTGTTCACTGTTTCACTTACTTTTCCTATCAGCTTTGGAGCACCGTTTGGAAGCAATTGAAATGTCCCCAGACATTCAGAGATTAAACATGGCTGTCCTTCTTGCTGATGGTGTTCTTGTGGCTCTAACAAACACAGATGCTTCATTGTCTTCTGTGATCATTTTGATTCAATCGTTCTTCCAGTTCTTTGGGCATAAAATCAATTGATGCAATTTGAAGCATTGCCCTTGTTGGTACAACTCCTATGACCTGTCTTTGTGGCTATGTAAGCGGCGTGCAATGCGAAGGCATGCGTCAAGGATGCGTCACACAGCGGCGGTTCAGAGGAGGCTGTGATGCAAGGTCCTTCATTGGGGATGTACCCCGCATCTGCGGTTCTAATGCAACTGTGAAGAGATGTGATGTGCTGCATTGGTTCGGCTCACAGAACCAGTTGGGCTGGCAGAGCGCCCTTAGGCCCACTTCTGGTGGTCCTGAACTGGAGTGGCCCCTACTTGGGGGGCATGACTCACAGTAGAGTGAGTTCAGGCACTTTGTTCAAGGCGGTTAGCACCTTTTCTGTCCCTGAGACTCTGATCATGAGGCCAGCCAGCTAGCCCTTGGAGTTCCTCTGCTGGTACTGGGTTTAAGATGCAGGTCCAGTCCTTTTTACTCAGGAAGCGGGTTGGCAAGGTGGCAGGGCAACAGAGTAGCAGTCCTTTTTGCAGAGTAGCACAGTTGTACTTCTGAGGGTTCATTAAGGCTTAAGCTACAGAAAGGGGGCCTTGCACTTCCTGATATACTTTGGTATTTTTTTTGCTTTTCAGTTTAAAAATATTCGGACATTACTTTGCTCCGCGGGGGCTTCTAATTGGGGGAAGGTTTTAAATCAAATGGTTGCTTCTGAGGGAGGTGGAGAGGGCTTCCTGTATAAGTTCGGCACGCCAAGATTCTTTAAGAAGGTCCACCTGAAAGTCTTAAAAGCAGTCCTGAAATTGTGGTACAGGATCAGGAGAATATGGGGGATAGGTTACTACTCTGATTTTGCCCCCATCTGGAACTCACCGGGGCTACCTGCTTGTTTGGGGGATAGCCTAGCACTACCCATTAAGAATGCTGGTATTCGGATCTGGTCTGACCTCGTTTCTACAGATGGGATTCATCCCTGGGAGGTTATAAGGTTGAGAAGGAGACTCCTTCTCCAGATTAAAATGTTTACAATTAACCTCTTGGTATACCACAGAGAAAGCGTTCATATATGGGAACTGGGAAATTGAGCTTCAATGCCAGAATATAAATCCTATAAAAAAGGAAGTTGGGATCTGGTATAAGAAGCTGCAGGAAGCAGAAGGTACAGCCCTCCCCCCACAACATGCAGTTTGGAATGTGTCAGCTCTTGAGACCAACGCCATCAAATTGTTTGAACCCTCTCTCCAGATGCTATATAAGATGGTTAAACCTGCCTCATTAAAAAATAACCATTTCTATGTAATCAATAGGTTATACTATACCCCCAAGAAAATAGCAAAATGTGCCCCGCTTTCTTCTTCAAAATGCCCTAAATGTCATTTTATCCTGGCCGATGACTTACACATATTTTTTGAATGTGGTGTCTTGAAAGAGTATTGGCAGAATGTTGAATGTGCTCTTGGTGCTATTTTTAAGGTCGATTTTAATTTTAATTTATCCTTGATAATATTTGGTGTTGATAACAACTTGATGATCCAACTATCAACATCACAAAAAGGCTTGCTAGTGTATCTGATCCTTATTGCCCGGAGGGAGATCTGCAGGCTATGGAAGAACTCACCGCCTCTGCATTATGAGAACTGGCTGAGGGCAGCTCTGGGTGCGCTAGGATGCTGGAATGAAGATGGGTGTAACATCTGGTCACAGCTCCTCATCCTGTGTCCAATGATTACACCACGTTTCATGTGAAGAAGCTGGCCTGGCTAGGCCTACAGCCAATGCAATAGCGGAAACCTGGGGCGCTTAAGATCGAAGGTTGGTTTCTCGGTTATATTTGCAGAGGCTATATGGTGAGATGAGGACAAAAAAAAAAAGAAAGCTGGCTAGCAAGGCAGCAGGGCAACAGAATAGCAGTCCTTTTTTGCAGAGTAGCACAGCTGTACTTCTGAGGGTTCTGCAGTTCTAGAAGTGTACTGAAGAGTTAGATCTGAGGGTCCAATATTTATAACTGGTACCAGCCGTGAAGTAGAAGAAGTTTCTGAAGGTCACCACCAGAGTTGCTTGGAATTTCCTGCCCTGACCCCATCTTGTCTGGGGAGAAAAAAGACTAGTTTCAACCCCTCTGTGAGTGTGCTAAGGCAGCGACTTTGTGATGTGCAAGCGTAGTGGGTAACAGCTCCTCCCCACTCAAAAAGGGCCCATCCTGCCAGCACCCTTTCTCCCTTGGTCTCGCTGTCTGGGAGCAATATATAAAGACCAACTACCTGCTATACTTAGTCATGTGACCCAGGATACATGATGTAGGAACTGAATGGTTAGGACAGGACTAAGGCAAATTTATAAAAGTGGCATTTTTCAAACTTGTAACTTAAAATCCGACGTTACCATTAAAGAGGAATTTAAATTCTTTAGGCACAATACTTGACATTCCTACCTGTTCCTAATTGAAAGTTAGCACTTATAAATGAAATAAGGTAAACCAATGTCATCCGATGGGAGAGGTAGGCCTTGCTGTAGTGAAAAACAACTGCAAGAATTTTCATTACCAGGACATGTAAAACCTAAATGTACAGTTCCAACTTTTTAAATACACTGCACACTGCCCTATGTGCTGTTTAGGGCCTACACTAGGTGTGACATATATATATTACAAAGGAAGGTTTAGGTCTGGCAAAAGGTTTATTTTGCAAGGTTGAAATGGCAGTTTAATACTGCACACACATTTATTTATATTTTTATTTTATTTAAAAAGTTTTATATAGCGCTGGCTAGAACCGAAGGCATCAGAGCGCTTTACATGAGGTTCAACAATGTAACAGAACAAGATCAACAATTACACATTACATCAAAAAAATAAGCAATACCCTAGGAGGGGAGAAAAAGGAGAGAGAAAGGTGGTGGAGGGGGAAAGGGGAGGTGAGAAGGGAGGTGAGAAAAGGGGGATAAGGGAAGAGAACAACAGGAGAGACGGAAGAAAGTCTGTCTAAAGACCGACTGGGTAGGTGACGACCAAGGAGGGAATCCATGGCCCATCTCACCTATAGCTAAACCATGTAGCTCCATCGGGCTCCAGACAAAATAGCTCGGTCAGGATAGAGGGGAGAGATAGTCGGGATGAAGGCAGGGGGTTAGGGCTGGGGGGGGGTCAGAAGGGGAAAGGTACTCAGTGGAAGCAAAGCAGTCGAGTAGTTGAAGTGGAGAGACAGAGGAGCCACGAAGAACAGTGATAAAACAATGACCGAAGTCCAGCTGGCTAGGTGACGGCCACGGGGGTGAGCCAGAGCCAGACTCCGCTTTAGCTGCATGGGACAGCTCCACCGGGCAGCGGTCAAGGGTGTACAGTCTCCGCAGTAAAAAAGACAGAGTTGAAAGAAAAGGGCAGCATTACAGAAATTGGAAGCAGGGGATAAGTGAGAGACAGGGAGTCGGCGAGAAACTGAGCCCTAAGTCCGGCTGGGTAGATGACGGGAGAAGGGAAGTACCAAGTCCGATCTCCTCAATAGCTGAGCCGAGCAGCTCCACCAGGCGACGGGCACCCTCCCAGCAAACCCAGAAGCAAGAAGGCCCCCTGGTTCACCGACGAACTCAAGGACTCCAAGAAGACCTGCCGCACCCTCGAGAAAGCCTGGCTCCTCGACCGGACAACTGACAACATGACTGCCCTCAAACACACCACCCGCAAGCACCACCAGCTCATCCGCACCACCAAGAAGAAATCACTGAAGGATCGACTGGGCAACAACGCCCACGACAGCAAGGAACTCTTCGGCATCATCAAGGAGTTGTCCAACCCCAGCACCGGCAACAACGACATCACCCCTTCAGAAGATCTCTGCGACTCCCTCGCCTCGTTCTTCCACCGCAATATTGCCGACATCCACAACAGCTTCGGCGCACCATCCTCGCACCCAACCGTCGAACCAACGCACCCCACCGCCACCCTCCACACCTGGACCGCAGTGACCACCAAAGACACAGCCCGCACGATGAACACCATCCACTCCGGATCCCCGACGGACCCCTGCCCCCACCACGTCTTCAACAAGGCCGACTCCACCATCGCACCCCAACTCTGAGACGTCATCAACACCTCCTTCGACACCGCCACCTTCCCGGAGAGCTGGAAGCATGCCGAGCTCAGCGCCCTACTGAAGAAACCAACAGCAGACCCCACCGACCTCAAAAACTTCCGCCCCATCTCGCTCCTCCCTTTTCCTGCCAAAGTCATCGAGAAGATCGTCAACAGGCAGCTTGCCGCCTTCCTCGAGACGAACGGATCCCTCGACCCCTCGCAGTCCGGCTTCAGAGCCAACCACAGCACCGAGACCGCCCTCATCAAAGCCACCGACGACATCCGAGCCCTTCTCGACAATGGGGGAACAGCGGCACTCATCCTCCTGGACCTCTCCGCCGCATTCGACACTGTCTGCCACCGCACCCTAGTCCAACGCCTCAGCAACACCGGCATCCAAGAGAAGGCATTAAAGTGGATCACCTCGTTCCTCGCTGGAAAAACACAGAGAGTCCGCCTCCCCCTGTTTCGCTCCGAGGCCACCGAAGTCATCTGCGGCGTCCCGCAAGGATCATCACTCAGCCCCACCCTCTTCAACGTCTACATGAGACCGCTTGCAGCCATCGCACGCCAGCACAACCTCAACATCATCTCCTACGCTGACGACACCCAGCTGATCCTCTCCCTCACCAGAGACCCCGTCACCGCCAGAACCAGCCTCCACGAAGGAATGAAAGACGTCGCCGAGTGGATGAAGAACAGCCGCCTGAAACTGAACTCAGACAAGACGGAAGTCCTCATCCTTGGACCATCACCCTCCGCCTGGGACGTCTCCTGGTGGCCCCCAGCCCTGGGCACCGCCCCCAAGCCGACAGACCATGCACACAATCTGGGCTTCATCCTGGACTCCTCCCTCTCGATGACCAGACAAGTCAACGCCGTCTCCTCTTCATGCTTTCACACCCTCTGCATGCTCCGTAAGATCTTCCGATGGATCCCGATCGAAACCAGGAAGACGGTCACCCAGGCCCTCGTCACCAGCCGACTGGACTACGGTAACACCCTATACGCCGGTACCACAGCCAAACTACAGAAAAGACTACAACGCATCCAGAACGCCTCCGCCCGACTCATCCTGGACATCCCTCGACGAAGCCACATCTCCGGCCACCTGAGGAACCTGCACTGGCTCCCCGTCAACAAGAGGATCACGTTCAGGCTCCTCACCCATGCACACAAGTCTCTCCACAACCTGGGCCCCAAGTACCTCAACGACCGCCTGACCTTCCACACGCCCACCCGCCAGCTACGGTCCGCCAGCCTCGCCCTCGCCGCCGTACCACGCATCCGAAGAGCCACCGCCAGAGGCAGATCCTTCTCCTACCTGGTGGCCAAGACATGGAACTCCCTCCCCATCCACCTTCGGCTGACCCAGAACCACCTCGCCTTCAGAAGACAACTCAAGACCTGGCTGTTCGAGCAGTAGCGGCCCCCCTTCCCCCCAAGCGCCTTGAGACCCTCCCGGGTGAGTAGCGCGCTATACAAGTGTTATGATTGATTGATTGATGCTCAGACTCCGCTGTCCGGGTAGTCTGGTGCACTAGGAGAGGGACATATTGGCGCAGAGGGAGTGAAAAACCATGGTCCAAGGGGAATCCGGGCGCCATCTAGAAAAAGCATCATCCATGAGGGGCAGCGTGGGGGGGGGGGGTCAGGGAGCCTTTGTCCGATAGAGTTGCAGATGTTCTCATGAGAGCGGGGGCAGTCCTGGATAGGCAGAGTAAGTCAAAGTTCAGCCAGGAGGGGAAGAAGTCATAATTGTCGGCCATGATGAGGTCAGGCAACCTTGGATCCTGTTCCATATCAAGAGTGTGTCGAGTGCTGCGGTGGTTTGCAGGGAGGAGGAGCCCATTAGTTGTTAAAAACAGGCAACAAAAATCATCCCCAGCGTCCCTGGGCGCCCTGCCCTGTAGGAGTGCTGGGACACATCTCCCTTAACAGAGGGGGCCGCCATTTTGCCTCGCGCATGGGTGGGGGAGGAGGGGGTCGCTCACCTCGCTCTTCCGCAACAGGAGCTTCTGGGCAGACTAGCTGGCATGTCCGCTGAGGCAGCGGGCAGGTCATACCGGAGGACACTGGCGGGGCGTCTCATTTTAGCCCGGTCACAGAGCCACACGCAAAGACTTAGGCTCTGGCGGTGTATGCATAAGGGGATCGCCCTTTAGACCCAAGATTGTTAGTACCTGTCGGCCACTCTGGAGTCCGATCCTGTGTGGGTGAGAACAGCCGCGAAGGAGCTCTACTCTCCGCGCCGATTGCACCGATTTAGCAAGCCACAGGCGCCATTTTGTAGTCCAGTCCCGGAGTTCGCAGGGGTTGATTATGGGTGCTAACGGCAGTTTCCTCCTTCGATTTAGGGCTCCGCCGTTGCTGTGAATCTTCCGATCCCGGAATCTCTGTTTCTTGCAGGAGTTAGGTGGGTTTTAAACATCTTTTTGGACAGTGGTGCACGGCGTCGGCACGGAGCTACAATTCAAAGCGGTGGGCCTACCAAAAGTGGTTTAGGCCCACTAATAGCATTTAATTAACGGTCCGAGGGTTAAAGTAATTTCACTCTGCTAGGAACTTACAAGTACATTAAATATGCAATTTGGGTGTAACCCAATTCTATATAAAATACCAGATAGGGAAGAGGGTCCAAGGGACATTTAGAGACCAGCACGGATAAATCCCCCATCAATACATAATAACAACAAAAATCCGTGGGTCTAAAAAACTGAATATGTGTGTTTTTCAAGGTTAGAAACAAAGAATGGATTACACCAAGAAGGAGTCAACACAAAAATAGTGAGAATATCTCAAGGAGAAGTAGATTCCCATCAGTCACCGAAGTGATATTTGTCTTCCTTAGGGAACCTCGTCTGTACCTTATAGTTGTAAAAAAGAAGGTACTCACAGATCTTGTGATACAATCTGCAAATAAAACATGATATAGTGCATGTGATAGTGCAGTGTGGTTATACAAATTTAAAATTTGATGACCAAAAGGAAAATTATGTTTATTAAGTATCCTTTGGTCTTAAAGATAAAACATAAAAAGTGCATGAACGCCCTTAATAGATATGTGGGCGCACTGTTGTGGTCGACATGTTTCAGCCAAAAATAAGGCTTTCTTCAGGACCAGATATTATAAACTACTGCACGTGTAGTGAATGGAAATAAATGAATACAACCTTACACCTTTCACAGCTATAATTTATAGGCTTAGGTATGAACTCCTGAAAAAAACCAAATTAGAAATAGCATGTAAATGGTGAAAGCAAACATATTGTTTCAACAGTGAAAACACACAGACGACACATTCCTCTAGATATGTGTTCGAAATGAGGTTAAGTACTAGACTTTATTTTAATTAATTGAAAGACAGTTAGCCTTACCCATTGAAAATCGGGAAGATACTGTCCGCTCCTGGCAACCGCTCAGGGCGCGAGGCAACGCTCTGCAGGAAGTAAATGAAGGGACCAATTATAGTGACCCATTGTTAAAAGTCTGATATGTCACATGTCAACTTAAACAATTGAAACATGTGCTATCAGATAAAAAAGAAGAAATTTGTTTTCTTAAAAAGCATTATGACATTATGGCAAGTAGTTAGTTAAAAGAATGTGGGGACAGGCATTAGGAAGATACCAAAGAATGGAGTAGTTCTATCTAACTGAACCTCCAAAAGGGTATCAAAGTTTTGACTAGTGAGCCAAAGAGGATAGACAGATGCAGCCTTTCTTACTTAGTCCGTCGCTACCCCGGACCGGAACCTGAGAGTCACCGGCGGTGACGTTCCGGTCGGGGTAGCGGTTTAAATACCGGTGTTAATTAGATGAAAAGAGTCACAGCTGTGGTTTCTGAAACGTGACGTGGTCACGTGGCTCAAAGGCCACCAATGAGACCGTGCATGTTCATTAGAACTCCAAACAGCCGCTAGTGGCGTCGGAACTTGTAGTACACACCCCCGTATAAAGGAACGCATTGATTTGCTATATGCAGATGGAGATATCACGTGTATCAAAATTATTTTAGATGCCACAACTGAAGACCGATTTCTATGGTCAAGCCGTGGTTCAGCATCCCAAAGGCCATCAATCACATCTCTCACGCTGCCAAAGGCTATAGAGCAGCGTGAGTGATTGCAGAGCAGTGCGGGTGATATTGGGAATTGTGGTTTAGAAACCTCGTGAAAGTATGGGCGTACATATGAGTGTGAAATCATATCATATGTGTATCGTCATTAGGTTTATTAAGTGTAAATAATCTTGAAACACCCTTGTGAAAAAAATTTAGATGCACAAAGTATGATTTAAATGATGTTAAATGCAGAGGGAGTTCATAGCTGATAGCTGTCTGGAACCGGCAAAAGGTGTCACTGGGAACTACAAGCTTGAGTCTCTAACTCTTGAGCTATAGCTCTACCTTGTTCACATATGTAGAACGAAATGTATTTCTTGGTGTAATCCATTCTTTGTTTCTAACCTTGAAAAACACACATATTCAGTTTTGTAACCAGGCCCGGTTCTAGCGGGTGGGCCGGGTGGGCCCGGCCCACCCAAAGATGAGCCTGGCCCACCCAAACAGGAGCCTTGGCCCTCGCAGTGAGGGCTTGAAGGCAGGCGCCCGTGTGTGTCAGCCCGGGAGACAGCTTCCCGGGCGCACACACACAGACAGTTTAAGATTATCGCAGCCGCACCAAAGTACTTAACAGGTCTTTAAAGACCATTAACATGTTAATTAGGCTTTGTTTACTTTTCTCACCCCATCATCTCTGCATGGTGAGAGGGGACAAATCCTTTCTTTGACAACGGTAACCTTTGGTAACCTTTGCCTACTGTCCTGCTGCGTTGATTTTCTTTTTCTGTGCAGCGCAGGGGAAAAGTGGTCTGTTTATTCCTAGTCACCCCCTGAGCCCTGCAGCTGCTTATCACATAAGACTGTGACACAAAGTATGACTAATGGAGTAGGTAAGAGAATGTGTTAAAAAAAAATTTATTTTTAAAATCTGCCCAGGCCCAGCAGGACACATACTTCGTATGTGCTTCATTTAAACAGTTTTTATCATTTCATCATAGCCGATGCTGGTCAACAATAAAACAATACAAAATGCAATGTCCAGATAAAGTTGGTGATTAATGATCCTGCTTTAGAGCAATCGTTTGTCTGTTAGTATTTTTTAAATGCAGACACACTGTATTTTATGTGGATAGCTCAGTGGGTTACTGCCTTTGTCACAGAGATCCTTGTGTTACTTGTAGTTCAGAAGTTACAATCCTAACAAAAGGCAGTGAACAATGAACTGCCACCAAAGAGCTGCAAACAAACATGAATGGTATAATTAGAACTTCGCTTTTTTTGTTTTGTGATATAGTTAGAACTTCCCTAGTCTTTTCATTATTCTAATGTTGCTAAAATGAGTATGTTTGGGCAGATATACATTTTTATCAGTAAAGCTGACCCCCATGGAAAACTCTTTAAATCCTAAGGTTGTGTTTCCCCAGACCAAACCCTCTTAAAATATACTACCCACCAGAATGGATGACCTATGATTCCTACACCTTGTAATCCTCATTGGTTTATGTGACATTCCCTGTAGACTGATTTACATACTTGCATGATTCATTGTCTCTAAGTGTGTGCGTGGTGTAAAGTACTGACACACACTACATTGATATGAGCAGCGTTATACAACAAATTAAATGCATATGAGAGAGGGGATACGTAAACATGAGGGGCGCTGGTGGAGGGTGCCAGTGAGGGAATCCGAGGAGGAGGTAGTGGGAGGGGCTATGGAGCGATGAGGGGCACTGTTGGAGGATGACAGTGAGGGAATCCGAGGAAGAGGTCATGGGGTGGAGGGGGAAGCTAGGGAGAGATGAGGGGCACTGGTAGAGGGTGGTAGTGAGGGAGTCTAAGGAGGAGGTCATGAGGGGGATGGGCTACAGAGAGATGAGGGACGCTGGTGGAGGGTGGCAGTGAGGGAATCCGAAGAGGAGGTCATGGGGTGGAGGGGGAGCTAGGGAGAAATGAGGGGCACCGGTGGATGGTGGTATTGAGGGAGTCTGATGAGGTCATGAGGGGGAGGGGCTACAGAGAGACGAAGGGCACTGGGGGAGGGTGGCAGTGAGGGAATCCGAGGAGGAGGTCATAATGGGGAGGGGCTATGGGGAGATGAGGGGCACTTGTGGCTTGTGGCAGTGAGGGAATCCGAGGAAGAGGTCAATAGGGGGGGGCATGGATGGATGAGGTACACTGTTGGAAGGTGGTAGTAAAGGTATTTATGGAGAAAGACGTTTTTGGTGCAGCGCCAAAAAAGACTTTTGCATCAGCGCTGTCATGGCCTTTCTGTTTTTGTTTATTTAATTAGTAGTCGGGCCATAAGGGCCACTGTGGAACATACTTTAAAGTGCGTGCTAATTATATTTATTGCTCTATTCAATGTTTTAAGTATGAAGGTGATTTTACTAATGTTTTTACCGGGAGATGGTGCCTGACATGGGGCGGGGCCCAATGTCATCTGTGAGATGAGGTGCACTGGAGAGGAGTAGTGGCTAATCAAGCCTGTAAGGGAGTGCGTTGAAGAGTCCGTGGTCAGGTGGAGGTAGTAATGAAGAGGGATTCTCCCTGAAGGCTCACACAGAGGGAGCCCGAGAAGTGTCACTTGCCTGATACTCCCACCTCAGAAACCTCCTCTTCCCATCAAAGGATCATTACATAGAAAAAAAACTTTTTGTGAGTGATAACATTAAAAAGAGATTTGGAAAAGAGTGAGTTTTACTGGGCTTTGTAAGACTGAGAAGAGGTAAAGGAGGGCCCTGAAGCAGGCTTGCCTAGACATATATGCGACAAATCGAGCCCGCAGTGGCCCACCCAAATGCGTCCTTGGCCCACCCAATTAAAAATTCCTGGAGCCGGGCCTGTTTGTAACCCAATTCTACCATGTTTAAATGAGAGAGCACAGGCATTTTAGCACTGGTTAAAATCCAAAGGTCAACAATGACAAAATCAGCAGCAATGGAGAAGTAAGGCAACATGTTTGGGGGAAGACCACCTTAAGGCTAGCAGGTCTAACACATGTTGTCCCAGCTTTAACTAGGGAGAACTGTCCACGTTCCTGGGAGTTCCCATCACTAAGGCAGAGGAACCTGGATGGTGTTGCACCATAAAATCAATTCCCTATAGGGAGATCGACCACCTCAACAGATTGTGATTCTCACCCCCTCATTCACATGAGCATCTGAGGGGCCTGTGTACTGTCTGAACCTAGAGGTGAGTCCCAAGCAGGGATGGTCTCAGCTTCTTCAGTGCCCAGGTCACAGCAAAGTCCTCCCCCTCAGTAGCGCTCCACCTCAGTTCCCAGGGAAGTAACCTCCTGCTAATGAAGGCTACAGATTGGTCAATGCACTCCTCATTTAACTATGCTTAGACAGACCTTACATCATACCCTGACAAGTCCGCCTTCACAATTAACTCCTTGGAGAAGTCAGGAGTCTTGAGTACAGGTGGTGTACACATCATCTTCTTAAGGGTGTCAATGGATTTCTGAGAGGCCTCTGCCCATATCACCGTATTGGGCTGCTTCTTTGAACACTGGCACAATTGCCCTTAACAAACCTCCTGTAATATCTGGTGAGACAAAGAAAGGCCCTCACCTCAGTCTGTGTTTTTGGGAGTTGCCAAGCCAGGATAGTCTCAATATTGCTCTGGAGGTGTTGCACCGTGCCCCTGACCACCATTTGGCCCAGATACACCATGCTGCTCTGCCTATCTGGCCCTTACTGGCCTTGATAGTCAGGCCCATTTGCTGCAGGACCTGAAGCACCTCCTGGAGGTGATACAGGTGTTCCTCCCAGCTCGAGCTGAAAAGAGCCATGTCATCTAGGTAGGTGGCACAGCCAGGACCCCGTTCAGCAATCTCTGTAAGGTGACAGATGCATTATTTTATCCAAAAGGAATTACCTGGAATGGAAGTGGTACTTTGGAGTCAAGAGGTCTGACCTCTCTTTTGCCCCCTCAGTCCGAGCAATCTGCCAGGACCCTGATGTGAGATCAAAGGCCTGTACATTTTGTTTTTAACAGTCATACTGTCCCCATCGTCAATGCTGTGGGTTCACTAGTGTGTGAGCCCATGAGTGAGAGCAAAGAATACTGCCCCAGTAACTGGTGACAGTCACTCTACTGTTCGGGGGTCAGAGAAGGAGAGTGCCCAATACTGACCGATTGTGCTCCTGGGTAGACAGGAGGTCAAGGAGAGGTTCAGTCTCCTCTTCCACTCCGTCATCAGTCAACCAGAGTATGGTGACTTCAGATCTCACAAATTACGGTTTAAGGCAGTTTATGCGAAGAACCCTCAAGGGCTTTCTAGGGGTCTTGGGATGTACCAGGCAGGTGGTCTCCCCCTTCTACTCTTTCACTTCATATTTGCCTGTCCAACAGTCTTAGATAGCTCTGGGCTTTACATGCTCAATGACCCAAATCCTCTGGCCAGGCTACTCTAGCAAAGTGGCTTTCTGGGCGTACTTGAGTTTCATAATGTTTTGACTGGCATCAAGATTGTCTTAGCCTTTTGCCAGAAGCAATGCATCTGGTTTAATCCTGAGGGAGTTTCCTGGTAGCTTGCTCCCACTCTTCTCTTACAAGGTTGAAAGTTCTCCTAACAGGCTAAACCCAACCCCCTTCTGTGTTATTTCCCTGTAGGCAAACATTAGGAATGGTAAGTAGATGTCCCACGTCCGCCTCATGGACTCAGGCAGGCCCATAATCATGTCCTTGAGGGTCTAGTAGAATCTCTCAACAAACCCATTTGTCTGCGTGCCATAGGGTGTAGAGCACTTGCAGGTTACCCCACACTCATCCCACATGGACGTCATGTTCGACAACAGGAAGATGGTGTCTCTGCAGACACAACTTCTTTGGTGAACCTCACTTTGGTAAAAATCCCCATGAAGGCCCCGGCCACTGCAGGTTCAGTCACCGACCTCAGAGGGGTGGCCTCTGTGTACTGTGTGGCTGAATCTGTTACCTCAGGCTGTCTTGTGGTCCAAGGGACCAACAATGTTGAAGTCCCCCTTTCAAAGGAAGTGCCAATGACAAGGAAAGGAACCAGAAACACCTTAATCTTTTTCCCTGCCTTCCAGCAGGCCTGGCAGGTGTGGCAAAACCTACAGAATGTACCTGAGACTGTCTTCATTCGGGGCGAATAGAAGGGGGGAACCTGCATGCCAATGGTCTTGTCATGCCCCAGATTGCTGTCAGGATTATGTCATGAGCCAACTCCAGTTGGAAATTTCTGTAACACTGAGGGAGCAGCAGCATATGGGTTGTCCCAGGGCCAGGAACCTTAGCCTCACTGTATAGGAGGTCATTCTCCCAAGAGCTAATGTGATCTCCAGAGGTATCACTGGCTGCCTGGTCCTCACGTTGCTTACTCAAGCTCTCTAGAGTTGGGCACTCTTTCTGCACCTTCCAAAGTTCTAGCAAGCTCGGGCAGGTATTTTCTTAAGCGCCCATTAATTTGGACTGGCAGAACTTCAAGGGCTGTTTTCCCACAAACCTTGCCATCCTTTTCTAGGCAGCTGCCTGCCATTCTCCTGGCTCCGGGCTTCCTTGACTCCCCTCTTGGGCAGCCATGGACCTTGTGTCCATACAGACTTATTCAGACCAGCCTAACATCTCCAGGTGTTTACCTGAGCTCCACTTCCTTCCAAGCAATGTGTTCTGGGTTGTTTCAACACAGACAATCTACAGGCATGGCAGAGCTCACAGCTAGATATAGAAAACCTACGACCCCACGCCACTCAAGGGGAACCAGAGCCACTAGGTAATGACTCATGATTGTCTGCAACTATGACCTGGTGGAATGTATTAGGGATGGCCTACTCTTAGGACACCAGAATACACTTTATAGTGGTCATTCTGGCTTCTGTGTCTCTCAGAGCCTCCACCCTGTTTCCACAGATGGTGACCTACAACCTATATTTAGACGTATTGGAAGGCTTATGGGCTTTTTATGCCATCTCTCTTTCTCCTAGGGCCACTAAGTAACCTCTTTCCTCTCCCCCATGCTAACTGGGACACTAAATGGGACCACTTCCCCCCAAGTGCTACACTCACCAATCTAAGTGTTTGCCCTCCAGTGGAGAAGTTGTGCCCACTTGGAATATTTAGTATCTCTCTTCAAGTGCCCATATTTGTAACACTCAGTACACTGGGTGACAAACCTCCCTAGCTGTTTGTCATAATGCCCCTTTCTTTGGTTCAGACTGTGACTGGTTACTGCTGTTCTCTTGGGAATTATTCTGGGGGCCTATGTAGAACTTCTTTTTTTTAAGTCATTCTTCTCCATCTTTCTTCTGTTGAGACCCCCCCCCCCACCCACGTTTTTGTGACCCTGGTGCTGAAATAGCAGTTTGGTACCATATCAAACCCCTTGGGATCACTGAGATTACTATTAATCAAGGGTTGGCACATCTCTGGAAAACAATTACTGATCATGCGCAAGCAGATCGTACATCCCTTTGCAAATATTCAGATTACCACCCTTCACCCAAGTAGCTAGTCCCTTGCTGAAGAAATCCACAAAATCCACTAAGCTTGGGCAGCTACTGGCTGTCCCTAAACCTATGCAGGAACTTTTCCGTGTTGAGGCCAAGGTTACTGACAAGAGTGTCCTTCATACGGGGGTACCTAATCCTGTACCCCTTTTCTAGGGCCAGTAGGGCACCCCTCCCTTCACCTGTTATGTTCCTCCATAGACTGCCCCCAAAACCCTCCTCAGGGACACTATGCATTTCTAGAGCAATCACATAGACTTCAAACCACTTGTCGATGTCATCTCTCACAACGAAGTTAGGCACCAGATCCTTAGAGATGTTGAGCTTCATGTCTCCGAGGGCACTGTGGGTAAGCTGCCACAATTATTGATGGACTCTTCTTGCCTAGCTCTTATGTCCAGCTCTCTAAGACTTAACTTATGGACCCTTCATCTTTACTCCATGGCCAGTGTTTTTCAGCTAAGGCTCTGTCTGCCTCAGCTTTCTTTTCCTTTTCCTTCTGTAGCCTAAACTCCCTTTCAGCCTTCCTGTCAGCCAGCTCCTCTGGTGACAGGCCTTGTGAAGACACACTGCTCTGGCAGGGAGTTCCAGCTCAGGAAACATGTCATCCTCCTCCCCTGAATACTGCATCTCAGGGTTAGCTTCCAGGCCCGTTCCTACTCCTCCATCTCCATTTCAACCCCCAAGCTCTGTTACTGTCAGCAACTGGTAAACTTCCGCCCTGGCCCTCAGAGCTTTCTGAAGCTCCAACTTCTTGCTGCCTTTCTTGGTTGGAATTCCCCTTTCCTTACAGAACTGTTTGAGCTCAACCACAGTGTGGATCTCCAGGTTGATGAGCTTCAATTCCATGATTGCAGGTATGGTAATGAGAGTCAGGTAGGATGAAAGTGGTGTTGGAAAAAGCAAAACGGCCATTAAAGGAGAATTTAAAAACTCAAATTGGAATCAAATTATTTATCTGAGGTTTTGGTGTAACACAAAATCACTGTATAGGACTGGAGAATACAAGTCCAAATCTCACCGCAGAACACCAATGTAGGCGATTGAATTACTGGTTGGGAAAGGTGAAACCCTACTCAAGCAGAAAGCACAATACTCTGTCTGGGTGAAACACAAGCAAACCCCAAATTAACCTGTGCTTACCCCTCTGGTAGCTTGGCACAAAAGCAGTCAGGTTTAACTTAGAGGCAATGTGTAAAGTATTTTTTCAGCAGTTCAATCAGTAATACAATGAAAACACAACACCAGAAAAATCCCACACCAATTTAGAAAAATAGAATACAATTTATAAAAACTATTTAGAGCAAAACCACAAAATCCAATCAGTAGAACAGAACATATCCAGTTTTAAAGATTTAAGTAAAAATAGTGCCTAAACACACAAAGCACCAACAGTGGTTATCTGGATGCGCTGAACTGGGACAAAGTCACAAGTTCAGGCCTACCATGAAGGAGAGTGGGAGGGGGCAAGGACCAACTTAGGCCCATTGAACTAACTACCTAAAATCCCGGTTGTGGAGTGGTGCGAGATACTCCATTGAGGATGCTTTGCCCAGTGGTTTTTCTGATTAAGCTGGTGGGCTGCAATGTGGAGTCCCACATTGTAGTCGAGGATGCCATAGACAAGGGGCTTCGGAAGAGAATTCCTGCATCATCGTTGATGATGCAGCCGATGAGGGGCTTGCAGGGGCTTGCAATTCGAAGGTCTGTGTCGAGGATGCATCATGCACAAGCATTTCCTAGGAGGCCTCAGGCTGCAATGAGAGGTCCTGCGTTGGGATGCATTGCTCAGAGGCAATTCCGAGGCAGCTGCAAGAAGGTGTGTCACTCTGCATCAGTTCTGCTCAGAAGACCACAGCTGGGTTGGTAAAGGAGCTTCAGGCCCCCTTAACAATGGTCAAGCAAGGGGGGTGGCACCAATTGGGGGGGCAAGACCAAAAGCAGACTGAGTCTAGGAACTGAATTCAAGGTAGCTGGAGCCTTTTCTAACCCTGAAACTCTGATCAGGAGGTCAACTAAATAGTGGTCCTGGGTTCCAGATGCTGGTCCAGTCCTTTTCACTCGGTATTCGGGCAGCAAGGCAGTAGGGTAACAGAGTAGCAGTCCTTCTTGCAGAACAGCACAGCAATCCTTCTAAGTCATTCAAAGGTCCAGAAGTGTACTGAAGCATTGGGTCTGAGGGCCCAAAATATATACCTGGTGTCAGCTTTGAAGTAGGAGAAAATTCTGGAGGTTGCCACCAAGATTGTCTGGGGGAGACAAAAGATTAGTGTTGAATTCTTTGTGAGTGTGCTCAGGCAGAGACTTTATGATGTGCAAGTGTGATAGGTAAAAGCTCCTCCCACTATCAAGTCTGAGATGGCCCATCCTGCCAAGACCTATTCCCCATTGTGTTGTTGCTCAAATATGAATTTATCTTAAAAAAAATAGGAGGCGTTTGCCACAACAGGAACATTTGGTTTATTCAACCGCTCCGGCTGGGAATGTAGCATACAGAAACAGGTCTGAGGACTAACTCAAAGTACAATTGTTTTGAATGTCTTTTTATTCATTTATTGAAACATCCTAAAACACTTCATAGATCCTGTTTTGAGAGTGGAATGTGAGCTTTGTCATGAGATCATAAATAACTCCCACTTGAAGACAATCATAGATGGGTCCCGACCTTGGGCGGACACAATGAGGACCTGTGGGTAACGTGCCCAGATATCCGGCATGGTGAGCGAATAATCACTGCATTTGTAGTGTGTACTGTGTCCTGATTGGCTGAGTGTTCCTAACGTCATGTGACATTTAACTTTATGGTGTTTTGGCAATGCTCTGGCCATGTGCGTATTATTGGGGCCAATCTCCCATGACCATTGTGGTGTCGCTGCCTTTATGTGGGACTGATCTGGAGTTTTCCTATTCGCGTGTTTGTCCTGCTGGTTACGCACCACCCCACCTGTGATCTGTCAATCAGTAACTTCAGGCCTAGGGCACAGGGACTAAATGACCACATATTTCTGACTAGGGGTGATGGAGAGGTCATATCGGGCTATTTCAACAACAGTGTTTCGATTTTGTTTTTATACATACATGTATCATTGTGTACATCGACATCAATATCAACAGTGTCACTATCTGAGAGCTATACACAAAGACCAGCTACACCTAGTCATGTGACACAGGACTCGGTCTGCAGGCACCAAATGGTTATCACTCTGCTCCATCGACATGTTCCATGAGTGGAGCGTGGGTGTTCCCAGATTTACCATTAGAAGTAGACCTGGAGATGCATCAAAATGCTGCTCTTCCCCAGGGGAGCCGTAACTAGGATAAATATGCCTATTTCTCCTCATTGTTTCCTCTTTCTGTGTGCAGCATTCTGCTGGCAGCTCTCTTTTATTGGTTCTTAGAAATCACATTAGGCTTGTAGTATTTCTAAGAACAGGAGACACCTTATAATTAGTAATTATGGGAACATACATTTATTCGGTACTTTCACAACATTAATATATTCACAATGAATTTGAAAGATGGTGGAATGTCAAAAATGTTTTTTAAAAGTATACACCTGGGCATTTTCAGAGATCTAACGGAGACGTTTTGCAAGTTAGTTTGACTTTAGAGTAGATTAAAAGAAAAACGGAAACGGAACCAAATCACAGCACTGCTGCAGCCAGACATGACAAACATCTGAATCCTTTCCAAAGAAGTCAATACAAAGTATCGGGCACATGCAACATTGTCAATTGCATTCGCAAACGGTGCGAATCGCAATTTTCGGCCGTTTGCGAATGCAATTGACAAAATTGGGATGCGTTATGTTTTTCGCAAATTTAGAAATCGCAATCATGTTGCGTTTTCTAAAAATGCAATTGCATTTAAGAAATTCGCAATTTGTGATTTCTTAAATGCAATGCATGAACATTTTAAATTTGCGAATTCGCAAATAGGGAGAGGTAAATTACCATGAAGTCGACCTACATGGTAATTTGCGAAAACTTTCAAAAATGCACAAAAGTGCATTTTTGAAAGTTTTACACACACACATGCCCTTGGGGCATGTGTGTGTGAAAAATGCACTTAAAGTTATATTTCAGGGTTGCAGGGGGGGGTCCTTTGGACCCCCCCTGCACCCTTGAAATTGCATTCTCAATTTGCGATTCGCAAATTGCAAATCGCAAATTGAAAATGACTTCCCATTGATTCCTATGGGCCTCTAGGCCCATAGGAATCAATGGGAAGGGATTCCTTAATTGCGATTCGCAAATTGTGAATCGCAATTAAGGAATTTTAAGAAATCGCAAAAAAAATTGCGATTTCTTGATGCATAGCCTTTTGCGATTTCTTAATTGTGATTCCTTAATTTTCGCAATTAAGAAATCACAAACGGCAACAATGATGCATGTGGCCGTAAGTCTTTAGTGTTAATTTGTGATAGAAAGCAACTGTCACTCTAGCGACAGGTCAATGTGCTTTGAAAACCTCATAAAATGGTTACTGTTAAATAAAAGATATTGAACCCATTTTATTTACCTTGGAAGGGTGAAATAATGAGCAATCTGGTGTCACTATGGGGAAGACGACAGGATCTTAGTCCAGAATCTCCCATTGGTCAGCACTGATGGCTCATGGCTAAAGATTCTACTGTTGCCTGATGCTAGATTATGGAGTTTGAGATAGGAGGACAGGTCACTGACTCCTTCAGTACCACACCTGATGCTGTTTTCTGTGTGAGTATGGGGTGCACTGGACGCCATACCTTACAATAGACTAGAGCTCAGGAGGAGGAGGGTCAGACTGTCTCATGCTGTTAAAAGTGCACAGGATCTCCTGCAGTGCAGGGCGATGTTTTCTGGGTGCATGTGGGGTGAACTGGACTCCATAGTCCACAATACACTTGAGCCCAGGAAGAGAAGAGGCGTTGCCATCACACCGCGTCATGTTGTCAAAAGCGTATAGAATCTCCTGTGGTGCAGGGTGATGTTTTCTGTGTGGGGTGAACTGGACTCCATACCCCACAATGCACTTGAGCCCAGCAGGAGGAGGGGCTCGAGCCATCATGTTGTGTCACGCTGCCAAAAGTGGCAAATCTTCCTCCGTGTGGAGGGGCATGTCAAACATGCTTGTGTGCTACCCTGGGCATATGCCCGGGCAAAGAGAGGGCCAGACTGCACCCTCATTATTAGTAGCGTTATTGGGCAGAGGAATATATCAGCTTCAGCAGGTAAGCATCAGTGTGTTTCTAGCTATATTGTAAAGATTTTCACCAATGCCATGAGGATTCTTAAGGAACAGATAGATTCTGTTGAGGCACATTTACTGATCACCAAGCATGCTGTTAAGAGAAGATCTGCCAACTCCCAAAAAAGCTGTGTTGGGGATTGCTCAAAAGGATGGCATTGATTCTCTCTGTTTATCACCGCCATCTAAAAAGAAGAAGGGTACCAGACGTGTGACACATGGCAAAGGGAAGCAATTGTCCAAGACAACATCAAGAACTTATAATGGCAATGCAGGTGCTACTGCTGCCTCCAGCAAGGAGAGGGGGATAGGGATATTGCTACTTTTTGCTCCAAACCTGAGCCTATGGAGAGATGCATTTTTGGTGTTATGGTCTCTGCTAATAACAGACTTGGAGCAATTGAGGGTTTTTAGCCTGCATCTAATCGCAAGGCAAGGTCCATGCTCCAGCGTAAGCAAGTTGGATGCTTCTACTTCAACCGCGAGGTGTTGGTCAAGGGGCTTAAGTTTCACACAATGCTGCTGCCGCCATTCAGCTGGAAGATATGCTACCAAACCAGTATGTTTCTCTTCTTGGTTTTTCTCGGGCTGGCGGAACTTTGCCATCACATGACTTTGAGGGTATAGCTCCTTCCATGACTCTTGAGGCAGGGGCCAGCTTTATCACAACAAGTACTGCATTTACTTCTAGTGGAAACCAAGTTCACCAATATCTTGAAAGGGGTCCCATTTCTTTGCCAGAGAAGTATGAGACCTTTGAGCACTTACTTAACAAAGGCACTCGCTAGCTCAATGAGCATATGCAGGATATGTTTCCATTGCACAATGAGAGCAACATTGGATGGAGAGATTCATGGGTGGACAACACACCCAAATCTGATCCTCAAAATTGTGTATCTCTTAATTTCATTGCGTGATTTATCGCCTAGGTGGAATCCTATCTGTCTGGCATTTGGCCAAATAGAGTCACTCCCTCTTGGGTTTTTCTATCCACCACACTCAAGATTCACCAACCCTGGATCAGCGTGTCCTTCAGTGGCAGGGTGAGGGGAAGTTGCTTTATCATGCTCGCTCATTCCAACAAGGAATCTTTTCTCAGCTCTAACCAGGCTTGAGTCAGTCGACTGACAACCACGGTGGAAGGTTCAGAGCATATTGCTGAAGGCCCCATAAAATCAATTTAAATGTGTCCCCAGCTTTGGAGCTTATGCCTTAACTCCACATTCTATACCTAAAAATAACAATGACGTGTGCAGTAAACCTCCTTATATGGTCATATCCTGGAATATACTGGGTTTGGCTGCTAAACTACAAGATCCAGGTGGGCTGGTTCTTGTTATCAACTTTGATATCCTCTCTTGCCTAGAGGCTTTGACTCTCACACAGCATCATTTAGATGGTTTTACCTATTATGTTTCCCCTGCAGAGCCCACCAGCTCCCGACTTACCGGAAATGCAACAGAGACAAAGGTAGAAAGCTCGACCTGTGTCTCTGTTGCATTTCCGGGGAGAGTTATTTGGGCATTTCTGGATTCACATTACTTTCAACTGTTAATGCTGGAATGTAGTACAGCATAATTTTTTTCATCAATATGTATAACAATTATTTTGATCCTAGGAATAATGAAATTATTAATGCTCTAAGCAAGTAAGTGACTGGGTTTATTAGCAGCCCGAGGTTTAATATGCCCACTGTCTGAATGGGTGATTTCTATCTAAGAAGTTCTGAGCTCTATTGCTCTCCTACATTCGGACTGATTGAACAGCATGGTGTCCCTATGCTTCATTTTCCCCATACTTTATGTGGTGAAGTTTTCAAACACTTTCTTCTTAAAGATTCTTTACATTTTTCCATTGATACCTTGGGGTAATTTTTCTAGTTTGATAGATTTCATCCTGTTTCCCTGGTGATTTTCAGATCACAATGTCCATGCAAGTGCACATAGTGACAACAGTTTTTTGCTTGCTCTCTTTTGGAGTAGTAAGAATTGTATTTCCTGTCCCTTGAATCAGTTTCCTGTATGTGCTGATAGGAATAAGTGGATGTTTGTTGAAATGGAATAGAGCTGACAGTGGTAAGTGATCTGATTAACATGAGGTGGACTGTGTTAGATCAGGGTGCGCACCCAGGTAAGACTATTTCTTGCTATTCAACATTGTGGGATTCAGTCAGAAAGGTACGGATGGTTCTTGTATGGTTCACTAAGAAAATCTCCTATACAAGATGGTTTTATAAGCAATTCTTGAAGGCCCATAGCAACCTGGTTAAGGAACAAAAGTCAGTACCTAGAATCCCTGAGCAGGTGTGTGTCTCTATTGGACACAGTAGTAAAAGGCTGTGGCCTGGCTATTAACTTTAAAGATACAGAAAAGGGGGTGGTGATGAACAGAGTGTCTGAATTAAGCAGACCACTCTTACCCAGTCCAAAGATCAGGGCTTGATCCATCACCGTTCTTTATCTCACTGCCCCATCCCAGCTCAGAACCTGGCTATATGCAAATTAGTCTGTCCCTGGCCCAGTGCATCATGGGAACAGGGCAGACCAAACTACCAAGCCAATTCTTCACCAGAAAGGAGACAAGCTACCGGGGACCGGTTTCTGGCATTTCAGCCTCTTCGGCCCGGCTTGCTTGAATCCTGATGGAGCAGTGAGAAAGGGACTCATGTCTGAGTATACCCTGCCACACCTATAGTGGCCAAAAACGATACAGAAAAGGGGGTGGTGATGAACAGAGTGTCTGAATTAAGCAGACCACTCTTACCCAGTCCAAAGATCAGGGCTTGATCCATCACCGTTCTTTATCTCACTGCCCCATCCCAGCTCAGAACCTGGCTATATGCAAATTAGTCTGTCCCTGGCCCAGTGCATCATGGGAACAGGGCAGACCAAACTTCCAAGCCAATTCTTCACCAGAAAGGAGACAAGCTACCGGGGACCGGTTTCTGGCATTTCAGCCTCTTCGGCCCGGCTTGCTTGAATCCTGATGGAGCAGTGAGAAAGGGACTCATGTCTGAGTATACCCTGCCACACCTATAGTGGCCAAAAACGATACAGAAAAGGGGGTGGTGATGAACAGAGTGTCTGAATTAAGCAGACCACTCTTACCCAGTCCAAAGATCAGGGCTTGATCCATCACCGTTCTTTATCTCACTGCCCCATCCCAGCTCAGAACCTGGCTATATGCAAATTAGTCTGTCCCTGGCCCAGTGCATCATGGGAACAGGGCAGACCAAATTACCAAGCCAATTCTTCACCAGAAAGGAGACAAGCTACCGGGGACCGGTTTCTGGCATTTCAGCCTCTTCGGCCCGGCTTGCTTGAATCCTGATGGAGCAGTGAGAAAGGGACTCATGTCTGAGTATACCCTGCCACACCTATAGTGGCCAAAAACGATACAGAAAAGGGGGTGGTGATGAACAGAGTGTCTGAATTAAGCAGACCACTCTTACCCAGTCCAAAGATCAGGGCTTGATCCATCACCGTTCTTTATCTCACTGCCCCATCCCAGCTCAGAACCTGGCTATATGCAAATTAGTCTGTCCCTGGCCCAGTGCATCATGGGAACAGGGCAGACCAAACTAACAAGCCAATTCTTCACCAGAAAGGAGACAAGCTACCGGGGACCGGTTTCTGGCATTTCAGCCTCTTCGGCCCGGCTTGCTTGAATCCTGATGGAGCAGTGAGAAAGGGACTCATGTCTGAGTATACCCTGCCACACCTATAGTGGCCAAAAACGATACAGAAAAGGGGGTGGTGATGAACAGAGTGTCTGAATTAAGCAGACCACTCTTACCCAGTCCAAAGATCAGGGCTTGATCCATCACCGTTCTTTATCTCACTGCCCCATCCCAGCTCAGAACCTGGCTATATGCAAATTAGTCTGTCCCTGGCCCAGTGCATCATGGGAACAGGGCAGACCAAACTACCAAGCCAATTCTTCACCAGAAAGGAGACAAGCTACCGGGGACCGGTTTCTGGCATTTCAGCCTCTTCGGCCCGGCTTGCTTGAATCCTGATGGAGCAGTGAGAAAGGGACTCATGTCTGAGTATACCCTGCCACACCTATAGTGGCCAAAAACGATACAGAAAAGGGGGTGGTGATGAACAGAGTGTCTGAATTAAGCAGACCACTCTTACCCAGTCCAAAGATCAGGGCTTGATCCATCACCGTTCTTTATCTCACTGCCCCATCCCAGCTCAGAACCTGGCTATATGCAAATTAGTCTGTCCCTGGCCCAGTGCATCATGGGAACAGGGCAGACCAAACTACCAAGCCAATTCTTCACCAGAAAGGAGACAAGCTACCGGGGACCGGTTTCTGGCATTTCAGCCTCTTCGGCCCGGCTTGCTTGAATCCTGATGGAGCAGTGAAAAAGGGACTCATGTCTGAGTATACCCTGCCACACCTATAGTGGCCAAAAACGATACAGAAAAGGGGGTGGTGATGAACAGAGTGTCTGAATTAAGCAGACCACTCTTACCCAGTCCAAAGATCAGGGCTTGATCCATCACCGTTCTTTATCTCACTGCCCCATCCCAGCTCAGAACCTGGCTATATGCAAATTAGTCTGTCCCTGGCCCAGTGCATCATGGGAACAGGGCAGACCAAACTACCAAGCCAATTCTTCACCAGAAAGGAGACAAGCTACCGGGGACCGGTTTCTGGCATTTCAGCCTCTTCGGCCCGGCTTGCTTGAATCCTGATGGAGCAGTGAGAAAGGGACTCATGTCTGAGTATACCCTGCCACACCTATAGTGGCCAAAAACGATACAGAAAAGGGGGTGGTGATGAACAGAGTGTCTGAATTAAGCAGACCACTCTTACCCAGTCCAAAGATCAGGGCTTGATCCATCACCGTTCTTTATCTCACTGCCCCATCCCAGCTCAGAACCTGGGTATATGCAAATTAGTCTATCCCTGGCCCAGTGCATCATGGGAACAGGGCAGACCAAACTACCAAGCCAATTCTTCACCAGAAAGGAGACAAGCTACCGGGGACCGGTTTCTGGCATTTCAGCCTCTTCGGCCCGGCTTGCTTGAATCCTGATGGAGCACTGAGAAAGGGACTCATGTCTGAGTATACCCTGCCACACCTATAGTGGCCAAAAACGATACAGAAAAGGGGGTGGTGATGAACAGAGTGTCTGAATTAAGCAGACCACTCTTACCCAGTCCAAAGATCAGGGCTTGATCCATCACCGTTCTTTATCTCACTGCCCCATCCCAGCTCAGAACCTGGCTATATGCAAATTAGTCTGTCCCTGGCCCAGTGCATCATGGGAACAGGGCAGACCAAACTACCAAGCCAATTCTTCACCAGAAAGGAGACAAGCTACCGGGGACCGGTTTCTGGCATTTCAGCCTCTTCGGCCCGGCTTGCTTGAATCCTGATGGAGCAGTGAGAAAGGGACTCATGTCTGAGTATACCCTGCCACACCTATAGTGGCCAAAAACGATACAGAAAAGGGGGTGGTGATGAACAGAGTGTCTGAATTAAGCAGACCACTCTTACCCAGTCCAAAGATCAGGGCTTGATCCATCACCGTTCTTTATCTCACTGCCCCATCCCAGCTCAGAACCTGGCTATATGCAAATTAGTCTGTCCCTGGCCCAGTGCATCATGGGAACAGGGCAGACCAAACTACCAAGCCAATTCTTCACCAGAAAGGAGACAAGCTACCGGGGACCGGTTTCTGGCATTTCAGCCTCTTCGGCCCGGCTTGTTTGAATCCTGATGGAGCAGTGAGAAAGGGACTCATGTCTGAGTATACCCTGCCACACCTATAGTGGCCAAAAACGATACAGAAAAGGGGGTGGTGATGAACAGAGTGTCTGAATTAAGCAGACCACTCTTACCCAGTCCAAAGATCAGGGCTTGATCCATCACCGTTCTTTATCTCACTGCCCCATCCCAGCTCAGAACCTGGCTATATGCAAATTAGTCTGTCCCTGGCCCAGTGCATCATGGGAACAGGGCAGACCAAACTACCAAGCCAATTCTTCACCAGAAAGGAGACAAGCTACCGGGGACCGGTTTCTGGCATTTCAGCCTCTTCGGCCCGGCTTGCTTGAATCCTGATGGAGCAGTGAGAAAGGGACTCATGTCTGAGTATACCCTGCCACACCTATAGTAGCCAAAAACGATACAGAAAAGGGGGTGGTGATGAACAGAGTGTCTGAATTAAGCAGGCCACTCTTACCCAGTCCAAAGATCAGGGCTTGATCCATCACCGTTCTTTATCTCACTGCCCCATCCCAGCTCAGAACCTGGCTATATGCAAATTAGTCTGTCCCTGGCCCAGTGCATCATGGGAACAGGGCAGACCAAACTACCAAGCCAATTCTTCACCAGAAAGGAGACAAGCTACCGGGGACCGGTTTCTGGCATTTCAGCCTCTTCGGCCCGGCTTGCTTGAATCCTGATGGAGCAGTGAGAAAGGGACTCATGTCTGAGTATACCCTGCCACACCTATAGTGGCCAAAAACGATACAGAAAAGGGGGTGGTGATGAACAGAGTGTCTGAATTAAGCAGACCACTCTTACCCAGTCCAAAGATCAGGGCTTGATCCATCACCGTTCTTTATCTCACTGCCCCATCCCAGCTCAGAACCTGGCTATATGCAAATTAGTCTGTCCCTGGCCCAGTGCATCATGGGAACAGGGCAGACCAAACTACCAAGCCAATTCTTCACCAGAAAGGAGACAAGCTACCGGGGACCGGTTTCTGGCATTTCAGCCTCTTCGGCCCGGCTTGCTTGAATCCTGATGGAGCAGTGAGTATGCCCACTGTCTGAATGGGTGATTTCTATCTAAGAAGTTCTGAGCTCTATTGCTCTCCTACATTCGGACTGATTGAACAGCATGGTGTCCCTATGCTTCATTTTCCCCATACTTTATGTGGTGAAGTTTTCAAACACTTTCTTCTTAAAGATTCTTTACATTTTTCCATTGATACCTTGGGGTAATTTTTCTAGTTTGATAGATTTCATCCTGTTTCCCTGGTGATTTTCAGATCACAATGTCCATGTAAGTGCACATAGTGACAACAGTTTTTTGCTTGCTCTCTTTTGGAGTAGTAAGAATTGTATTTCCTGTCCCTTGAATCAGTTTCCTGTATGTGCTGATAGGAATAAGTGGATGTTGTTGAAATGGAATAGAGCTGACAGTGGTAAGTGATCTGATTAACATGAGGTGGACTGTGTTAGATCAGGGTGCGCACCCAGGTAAGACTATTTCTTGCTATTCAACATTGTGGGATTCAGTCAGGAAGGGACGGATGGTTCTTGTATGGTTCACTAAGAAAATCTCCTATACAAGATGGTTTTATAAGCAATTCTTGAAGGCCCATAGCAACCTGGTTAAGGAACAAAAGTCAGTACCTAGAATCCCTGAGCAGGTGTGTGTCTCTATTGGACACAGTAGTAAAAGGCTGTGGCCTGGCTATTAACTTTAAAGACCTCAGAGCTTTCTGGCACGTTATTAACTACCCACATTTTAAATTGTATGACTGTGTCTGCCTTTTATGATTTTAATTAATCGAATAAAGTGTTTTGATGATGATGACAGGCCCTGTGTTAGAACTGGACACTGTAGTTTTGCTCAAAACTTGGCTTACCCAATTCGTTAAGGTCTATTATGGTCCAGCACTGGGGGGTGCCAGCAGTTTGTAGCAAGAATACAGTAGACTACCAAGACTGCCTGGTAATTGATGTTCATGATGTAAAGGCAGCTTTGGAGAAGTGGACTGGTGGCAAGGCACTGGTCCCAATGGGGTTCCATTTGATTTATTCAAAGATAATCCTTCTCCAAAGTTCCTCTTATTAATGAAGGTTTTGAAGTCAGTTGCTATTCTAGGCCGTCCAGCTTCATGTTCTCACAGCATTATTGTTCCCTTCTTTACGAAGGGTAGGGATGAGGATCCCAAGTGTTACCTTTAATAGGTTCATCAGCTAAGATCAAGGGCAGAATCTGCTTAGATAGTCTGGAGGAGTGGGCCAGTGCGAATAACATCCTGTCTGATTTGCAATATGGTTTAAGAGCTGGTTTAGGAACTACCTACAAGTGTTTTTTCTAATATATCTTTATTGGCATTTTCTTTCATATACCCATATACAGTTACAAGAGCATTATAATTCTCATTCATGGGATAACACATCGCTCTTATTTGTACACTTATGACAACATCAGGATTTACATCTAGTTTTCCATTCCCCATTTTTTGTGGTCTGTAGTGTGTTACCTCTGCGATCCGCTTTATCTTTTGTGCTGTTCGATCACGCTTGTTTTATGTGCATAACCAGGGGAGTTAGTAGTATCCTCTAATAGTGTATGCTTATCCTTCATGACATATAGGTGTCCCAAGTATCCAACTTTAGGGTAATAGAAAAACTAATTAAAAAGAAAACAGAAGCCGTCTAACCATGAGGCGTCTGTAGTGCCCAACCATCTTTCAGTATTTCGGGGGTCGAGTTCCTCTTATGGGAGGGGTCGGTCTGACCCCAAGAGAAGGATTTCCAGAATGCACGGAGGTTGGGGAAGGGGGGGGGGGAGAAACAGGAGCGCTTGAATGGGGGGGGCGAGGGGGCAGGCCAATATCGCCTTCGCCGGTGTGGAAGGGTATGCTCAGACAAGAGTCTCTTGCTCACTGCACCATCAGGATTCAAGCAAGCCGGGCTGAAGACGGCTGTAATGCCAGAAACCGGTCCCCGGAAGCTTGTTTCCTTTCCGGTAAAGAATTGGCTTGGTAGTTTGGTCTGCCCTTTTCCCATGATGCACTGGGCCAGGGACAGACTAATTTGCATATAGCCAGGTTCTGAACTGGGATGGTGCAGTGAGCTAAAAAACGGTGATGGATCAAGCCCTGATCTTTTGACTGGGTAGGAGTGTTCTGCTTAATTCAGATACTCTGTCCATCACCACCCCCTGTTATGAATCGTTTTGGCCACCACAGGTGTGGAAGGGTATGCTCAGACATGAGTCCCTTGCTCACTGCACCATCAGGATTCAAGCAAGCCGGGCCGAAGACGGCTGTAATGCCAGAAACCGGTCCCCGGAAGCTTGTTTCCTTTCCGGTAAAGAATTGGCTTGGTAGATTGGTCTGCCCTGTTCCCATGATGCACTGGGCCAGGGACAGACTAATTTGCATATAGCCAGGTTCTGAACTGGGATGGTGCAGTGAGCTAAAAAACGGTGATGGATCAAGCCCTGATCTTTTGACTGGGTAGGAGTGTTCTGCTTAATTCAGATACTCTGTCCATCACAACCCCCTGTTATGAATCGTTTTGGCCACCACAGGTGTGGAAGGGTATGCTCAGACATGAGTCCCTTGCTCACTGCACCATCAGGATTCAAGCAAGCCGGGCCGAAGACGGCTGTAATGCCAGAAACCGGTCCCCGGAAGCTTGTTTCCTTTCCGGTAAAGAATTGGCTTGGTAGTTTGGTCTGCCCTGTTCCCATGATGCACTGGGCCAGGGACAGACTAATTTGCATATAGCCAGGTTCTGAATTGGGATGGTGCAGTGAGCTAAAAAACGGTGATGGATCAAGCCCTGATCTTTTGACTGGGTAGGAGTGTTCTGCTTAATTCAGATACTCTGTCCATCACCACCCCCTGTTATGAATCGTTTTGGCCACCACAGGTGTGGAAGGGTATGCTCAGACATGAGTCCCTTGCTCACTGCACCATCAGGATTCAAGCAAGCCGGGCCGAAGACGGCTGTAATGCCAGAAACCGGTCCCCGGAAGCTTGTTTCCTTTCCGGTAAAGAATTGGCTTGGTAGTTTGGTCTGCACTGTTCCCATGATGCACTGGGCCAGGGACAGACTAATTTGCATATAGCCAGGTTCTGAACTGGGATGGTGCAGTGAGCTAAAAAACGGTGATGGATCAAGCCCTGATCTTTTGACTGGGTAGGAGTGTTCTGCTTAATTCAGATACTCTGTCCATCGCCACCCCCTGTTATGAATCGTTTTGGCCACCACAGGTGTGGAAGGGTATGCTCAGACATGAGTCCCTTGCTCACTGCACCATCAGGATTCAAGCAAGCCGGGCCGAAGACGGCTGTAATGCCAGAAACCGGTCCCCGGAAGCTTTGTTTACTTTCCGGTAAAGAATTGGCTTGGTAATTTGGTCTGCCCTGTTCCCATGATGCACTGGGCCAGGGACAGACTAATTTGCATATAGCCAGGTTCTGAACTGGGATGGTGCAGTGAGCTAAAAAACGGTGATGGATCAAGCCCTGATCTTTTGACTGGGTAGGAGTGTTCTGCTTAATTCAGATACTCTGTCCATCACCACCCCCTGTTATGAATCGTTTTGGCCACCACAGGTGTGGAAGGGTATGCTCAGACATGAGTCTCTTGCTCACTGCACCATCAGGATTCAAGCAAGCCGGGCCGAAGACGGCTGTAATGCCAGAAACCGGTCCCCGGAAGCTTGTTTCCTTTCCGGTAAAGAATTGGCTTGGTAGTTTGGTCTGCCCTGTTCCCATGATGCACTGGGCCAGGGACAGACTAATTTGCATATAGCCAGGTTCTGAACTGGGATGGTGCAGTGAGCTAAAAAACGGTGATGGATCAAGCCCTGATCTTTTGACTGGGTAGGAGTGTTCTGCTTAATTCAGATACTCTGTCCATCACCACCCCCTGTTATGAATCCTTTTGGCCACCACAGTTGTGGAAGGGTATGCTCAGACATGAGTCCCTTGCTCACTGCACCATCAGGATTCAAGCAAGCCGGGCCGAAGACGGCTGTAATGCCAGAAACCGGTCCCCGGAAGCTTGTTTCCTTTCCGGTAAAGAATTGGCTTGGTAGTTTGGTCTGCCCTGTTCCCATGATGCACTGGGCCAGGGACAGACTAATTTGCTTATAGCCAGGTTCTGAACTGGGATGGTGCAGTGAGCTAAAAAACGGTGATGGATCAAGCCCTGATCTTTTGACTGGGTAGGAGTGTTCTGCTTAATTCAGATACTCTGTCCATCACCACCCCCTGTTATGAATCGTTTTGGCCACCACAGGTGTGGAAGGGTATGCTCAGACATGAGTCCCTTGCTCACTGCACCATCAGGATTCAAGCAAGCCGGGCCGAAGACGGCTGTAATGCCAGAAACCGGTCCCCGGAAGCTTGTTTCCTTTCCGGTAAAGAATTGGCTTGGTAGTTTGGTCTGCCCTGTTCCCATGATGCACTGGGCCAGGGACAGACTAATTTGCATATAGCCAGGTTCTGAACTGGGATGGTGCAGTGAGCTAAAAAACGGTGATGGATCAAGCCCTGATCTTTTGACTGGGTAGGAGTGTTCTGCTTAATTCAGATACTCTGTCCATCACCACCCCCTGTTATGAATCAATATCGCCGCATAGCCATCTTTCTGATTCATCTCCGGCCGCCTATAGCCTGATTATCTCCCTCAGGTGCTTTCCACTCTCCCTCTTCTATAGGTTCATTACGGGTATCCCATGCTTGTAGAATCTCTGTCCATAACTCTGCCAGCAGGCAATGATGCACCCCTCTGGCATCCTCACGTTGTAGCACTCTCTACTCCGCCCTGGCCGACATGTCAAATTTTATTTCCCTTGCTGTCACTGCACGTCCTACCATGAACTTCCATGCCACAGTTATCTGCCTGCACGCTTGGTCCAGGGCCAGGTCTGCAAATCTGGAGCCCACCCTTTTAGCCTTGGGTCTGGGAAAGAGCCCCAATAGGCCATTCTCTGCTGTGCAAGGAAGTGTGCAGGCCAGCACCTTGTTGATGGCATCCATCACTGATCCCAGAATTCCTGTAAACCTGTACATTCCCAGGCCATACGGGCAAACCCCGCATCTCGAGTTCTGTATCTAGGGCAGTAGTGGTCAACTCCTCTGTTCATTATATACAACCTGTGGGTTGTCAGGTAGAACATGTGGATATAGTTAAATTGGATCCTCAACTACACGTTTCTATTTGCTGTCCGGTATCTCTCTCCCTAGTATTGCACCTCAATTTTTCACACGTTCCTTCCAGAGGTTTCATGAGCACCTCTATCTGAGCTCTATAGCGCCATTTCACAAGTTGCTTGCCCTCCACCAGTGTCACCAATGCCTGCAGGACATTATGCTTCTTTGTTTCCTGTCAGCCTTCCCGCCATAGGTCCCTAAATGTGTTTACTATTGAGTGATAGATCAAGAACTGACCACGTGGTAGGTCATAACAAGATATGAAATCTTCCAGTGGGATAAGTGCTTCCTGTAGGAAGCAGCCACTTACTGTAATCACCCCTGCTGCCGTCCATTCCGATAACTGGGCTCCAAAGAATGGGCAAGTGGGACGCCGTGTGGGAGCCCCACCAGTGGCAGATCGGGGGCGCACATTGGAACTCCTGCCGCTCGTCAGAGACATCTCCTCCAGCACCTCAGTGCTGCCTAGTCTCTCTGCAATGGGAAAATATGGGTCTTCGCCTTGTTAAGTTTAAGGCCAGACAAGTCAGCATACCTCTCCAGAAGGGCTAAGACCCAGGTCACTCCTCCACCACCCCCACCAAAATACAACAATAAGTTGTCAGCATAGAGGGATAGAACATACACATTCCCTCTAATCTGTATGATTTGGCCTTGTCCTTGTTGTCTAAAGAGTTCTGCTGAGGGTTCAATTGCCAGTGAAAACAAGAGTGAGGACAGGGGCATCCTTGTCTGGCCCCTCTGTGTATAGTATATGTTTGTGAGATCACCCCTCCTGTCCTGATCCATGCTGTAGGGCACGAGTACAGCAATTTTTCCCATCTGATCCATCCGCCACCCAGGCCCATTCTTTCCATGGTTTCATATAAAAAGTCCCACCTGACAGAGTCAACTGCCATCTCCAGGTCATCGGACATAATGAGTGCCTCAGCCTATCGTTTTCTATCTGGATGCTGCATAAAATGAAATATCTGACGGAGGTTGCCGGATGTAGACCTGGTTGGTATGAAACCATTCTTGTCTTCATGTACCAGGTGTGGCCTATATGTTTTTTAAATATTTGCAGTGAAATCCCTGATGAAGGGCAGATAAATTTCCCGAAATGCATTGGATTAAGGATGACTAAAATGTACTTGTCGTGTTGCAGTAAGAAAAGGCCTGCATGGGCAACTGCACGATTTGAAAAATTGAGAACACATTGAACTGCAGCACATGTGATTGTCACTTCAGAACTATATTGTCGAAAGGGTTGGATATTGGCAATAAAAAAAAAGTGAAGAAAAAATGAAGTAACCTTTATTTAAGGAATGTAGCTGTTCGTCCGAAAGGAAGTGCCAAGTCATGAAGCTCCACCCTTGTTGGAACTATATGCCAAAAGCCTCAGGGCCAGCACCTTGCTCAGGGCCTTAAAGTCCATGTTTAACATGGAGAGGGGGCGAAACTCCAATGTGTCCGCCACAGAGGATTTTTTCTTTGGTAGTGGGATCACTAGTGCGTCTTTGGTAGAGTCTGGCAGAACACCCCTGGTCAGTGCCTCCGCATGTAGAAGGGGAGAAGCGTGGCTCAGTGGTTAGAGGCGGCAGACCCGGAAGCTGAGATCGGCCTTGGACCAGGGTTCGATTCCCCGCCTCGGCGGGTCTCGGGCTCAAAAATTCCACGGACTCGACAATTCTCGCTCCGGTGCCTACTCGACTCACGGGGTCACACTCTGCGACTCTGGGCAATAGCTTGCTTAATCTCCACTACGGCCCCTCGCGGCGGGATGCCTGGCTTTCACCTTGTGGATACCCTGCCGGGGTATCTCACAGGGGAATACCAGGACGGGTTCCCTAAGCAAGCGCCTTGATGCCTTCGGGTGATACGTGCGCTATATAAGTCGCAATACATTTACATTTACATTTACATGTAGTGCCTCCAGCTTAGGTGTTATTACGGAGAAGTGTGGCTCACTGGTTAGAGGAGGTAGACCTGGAAGCAGAGGTCAGCCTGGGACCAGGGTTCAATTCCCAGCTCGGCGGGGTCTTGAGTCCTAAAATGTCCATGGACTCGACAATTCTCGCTCCGGTGCCTACTCGATTCACGGGTTCACACTCTGCGACTCTGGGCAATAGCTTGCTTAATCTCCACAACGGCCCCTCGCGGCGGGATGCCTGGCTTTCACCTTGCGGATACCCTGCCAGGGTTATCTCACAGGGGAATACCAGGACGGGTTCCCTAAGCAAGCGCTTAGAAACCGCTTGGTGATTTGCGCTATATAAATTCCTGTACATTTACATTTACATTTACATTTACATTTACATTTACCTGTGTGAACGTTGAGTAGAACTCCGCTGGCAGACCATCCAGTCCTGGAGTCTTTCCGTTCGCCATCTCTTTGATGGCTGTTCTCACCTCCTGCACAGTTATGGGTAGGCCTGGGTGGTGAACTCCGCTCCGTTCGTGGAGTTTGCAGCGTTTTCTGCACTCTGTGCTTTGCGGAGCTTGGGAAGTGCAAAAAACTCTGCTCCACGCAGTGCAGCAGAGTTGTATTCCCCACTCGCGTACAGTAAGATCGCGAGCCGCTGCTTGCGTAGAATTTCTACCTGAGCTGCAGGAAGACCAGTGCGAACAGTAGTTCACCCTGACCTCCACCACTTCTGGAACTCCGCTGAGTTTTTTTGTCACTTCACTGAGTTTCACAGAGCAAAACTCTACGAACTATGCCCAAGCCTGGTTATGGGCTCCCCTCCCCAGTCCCTCCTGCAGCCCGGGGTCTAGTGATTTCAGTCTAAGGTGTGTTAAGAAATGTGTTAAATGCTCTTGTGTCTCATAATATGTGCTCAACACACAGTTTATTTCATTAGGAGAGTGTAGTACCTTCCCCCTTCAGACCGGATTTGGGTGATGGGAATTCCCCAGCTTCCAGGCATATCAACCATGCAAGCAGCCTTCCCGACTTACTCCTTCCTCATGAACCCTTGCCTGATATTTACGCTGTCCAAGCACCTCAGTCACTCCAGAGCTTCATTATATTATTTTCTAGTGTCTTCTAGTTGTGTATGTGTTGTTCTATCCCAGGACAATTTAGCTCCAAGCTCATGTAAGCTAGCTTCCAGTGCGATTATTTCCCCTAGCAATTCTTTTTTCACTTCTACCGTCTGTCCATTATAATGTCCCCTTATCACCACTTTAAATGCTTCCCACTCTATCATCGGGGATCCAGCCGTGCCCTGATTGAAGTGAAAGTATTCCGATATAACCATTTGCTGTGTATGCCTGAAGCACGCATCCTCAAGTAAAGCAGGAGTAAGTCACCATGTGGGGATCACCGTGGGTTCCTTTAGGGGTCGTAGGCACAACAAGGGATTATGGTCTGATACAATGCAACCTAGGTATTCAGTGCACATTACATGGAGGCTCAAGCACGCTGAGCAAACAAACCTATCTAGTCTAGTATGCAGATTGTAAAGGTGGGAGTAATAGGAGTAATCTGTCAGTGAGCCGTGTTGAAGTCTCCAAAAATCAACGAGTTCCCATTGGCCTAGCCACTCTTTGAAACATTTTGCCATTTTGGATGCCCACATGCCTTAAAGTGAAGGTGTTGATCTGTCTAAGTATATATCAACTACACAATTAAAGTCTCCCCTTAGAAGGCAGTCATCTGTGTCCAAAGTGGAGAGGGGCACTGATAATCCTCTGAGAAACATGAATTGGTCTTGATTCGGGGTGTATATACTCACTAAGGTGATCTCCTTGCCCAGCAATCTGCCTTTTACCAACATATATCGCCCCTCTGGGTCTATAATGGAGTGCTACACCTTGAAGGGTGTGCCTGCTCTTATCCCAAATAATGCACACCTCGAAAACGAGGAGTAACATGTGGCTTAGAGTTGGTCCCGCCATCTTCTCCTCAGCCGGGCACCTTCTTCTATTGTGAGGTGGGTCTCTTGTAGCATTACTATTTTTGTTCCTCTAAGTGTGATGTAGCTACTTATTTTATGGAGCTTGGAGGCCGTCCCCATCCCACTCACATTCCATGATAATATTTTGACCTCATGATGCTGAGGTCTCGTGTGTGACATCTACTTAGTGAAAAATCCCAGTGTCCATACCCAACTTCCCCCAGGAGAATCCAGTGTCATGTAGTTCTCATCTTACCATATGGCGGACCCCATGCCCCAGCCCAGGAGTTATATCAGTTTATCTTCTGATTTCGGGGTCACAACAGGCAGTGCTCCCTTGCCCAGGATCGAATCTTCAGAGTCTGTGTCCCGTTTTCTGGTCTAAGACTTGGACATACCCTCCTCTGCTGCCTGGCGTGATATGATCTCAGCCGCCGCCTGTAGCGCTGCCATCCTCTCCTGCTCCGTCTGTGATTGGGTGGGCTTTCTCAGTGCATTTCTCCTGGTTAATCTCCTGAACCGCTTCTGTATGGTCTGTTTGTCGACTCGTCACCACCCCGATGTCATAGGGGTGGTCTACCCGCCCTATACTTCTCCACTCACAGCCACACATCTTCCGGGATGTTGAAAGAGCGTGTCTTACCCTTTAGAATTATTCAAAGCTTGGTTAGGAACTTTAGAGAATTATGGATGCCTTTACTTCTCAGTGCATTCTTCACCTCTAAGAATGAAGCCCTCTGAACCTGTACTTTTGCGGTACCTTCAGTGTCTTAGGTTCTCAGCTTTAGTGTCAACACCTTGGCAGTCAATTCTTCAATTTTACAGGATGTGGTCACTTGCTATGGCTGCAGCTCTTCCACCGCAAGCTCAATTTCTTTAATCTTCTCTACCAATTTGTGGTGTTCCACCTGAAGGAGGCCCAGCCCAACAGACACTGCCCCTATATCTTGTTGTAGTGTTGGCTTAGTGTCCCCTATAGCCGTCAGCACTTTGTCTAGATGGGTATGCATGGACAAGTCTGCAGCGTTGTTTTTTCCCATCTCAGGTCCTGCAGCATTCCGGGAGTGTTCTCCCACCTCTGTTGACATGTTCCCCTGCTTTTGTCTCAGTTTGCCCATCTTCGCCGCTGGTCACTATCCACCTCCCTGTGCCTAGTGGGCACGGAAGAGACTACTTCCTTCTACCGCTCTCTTCTCTGGTGCCGGACCTTATCTCTCCACTCCTGCAACTGGCGGGGTGCTGGTGTCTCCCTGAACAGACGGTCCTATTATGACCAGTTCACAGGGGGTACTGTTACATGATTACCAGTAGTTTCTTACCCCCTGCTTCTTCACAGGCCCACGTGTTGCCAAAAGCCTGTGCACTGGCTTCCTCCTTGTTAGGTGAAGTCTGATTGGGCCACCACTCATGGCCTGAGGATTTGGCCCTCCAGCACCTGCAGTGAGATGTTGTGTCCAGGCCCTTGGCCAGTGGCGACATACATCACTTCTCACCCATGTGCTTCAATCCTCTGTGTCTCTGAGGGGGTAATCTGTTTACGCAACTCTTAGATTGATTGCAGGGACCCACCTTCGGGATCCCCGGCAAACACCACTACAGTTCCTTTGGGATCCGCGTCCCCTCTTTCTTCTCTGCTATGTCCCCACTTCAACATGATCATCCAATGTCTCTCAGGGGCGCTTGCCATATTCCTGGTGCTGTCTCCTAACATCAGGACCCCGTTGCCCTTCTCTCTGGCAGGCAGTGAAGGGTGTTGGGGGTGCCCCCCGTCTCTTTGTAGCGTCCCCCTGAAACCGGTTCTCGGGGACTTGCCCATGCTGCTGTGCCTCCCTGCAGCGTTGTTCTTCCAGGCTGGTCTGTGCTGCTTCCAGGCCTTCATCCTCTGTCCGGCTGAGCCATAGCCTCCACCCCTGGTGTCAGGCCCCTTGTTGGATCTCAACGCTGTTTCTGCTCGGTCACAGCTGTGACACCCCTCAGGTACCTCCAGGCCTCTGCCTCTCTTCCCGTTCGGTGTGGGCACCCCTCGGCTCCCAGGAGATGGGACCGGGCCCTCACAGGTAGTGCCACCAGAGTCACGGCCGTCCATCTGTTCTCCCTCTGGGATGACTCACACTGTCCTCGGCCTAGCATCGGTGCGGTTCTTGTTTCCGAGTTGGGCGCAATTTTATTGTTTCATGTGCCACACTGAGATCTCTGGCAACCTTTTTTCAGGGTCTGGAGTCTAGGATCCCCCCATATTCTGTTTTAATTCAGGATTTGTTGGTGGGCCTGAGCCGATCTGATGGCTCATGCGTCCTCAATCTTCCATGTCCTGGCCACGCCCCCTACATGTGCTTTAAGCTGGATCTTTTGACAGTGGCGGCTGGTGACATTTGAAAGTGGTGAGGCGTAAAATTATTGGCATAATGCACTGCGGCGAGCGAGCCTGAACAACGAACAGGGTGTTCGGGGGGTTCCCCGCTAGAACATTTTGAAAAAAAGTGGACAAATGGTGCATTTTTAAGCAAATTTGAGGAAGCAGGAAGGCTAATAAAACAGTACGGTTTAATTATTTTTCATTTAAGAAATTGCGTGACATGGCGAAAAGAATGATTTTGGGAACTTTGTATGACAAGCCCAATGCAGGGCTAAGGCTGACTAGCATGTGCGCAATCTCCTTCTCCTGTAATACCACACGACTAAAGATATAACGATGCTATGAAATTCTGCCAGTGGTTGAATGGCTGAGAGGTTCACTTATTTTGATGCATCACCATTTTGCCGTGTGAGTCTCACTAGTTGCCCCCAATATTTACTTGCTATGCTAATAAAATGGGTTAGTACACAGAAGGTCCTGTACAGATGAGGATTTGGGGGCTGTGCATGGTTATTAGACTAGACTTCTGTCACATCTGGCATTCCTTCACAAACACTGCACCCGCCCCGGGTAGTCTGTCACTCTCTCCTTTCCCCCAGGAATGCACTGCTCTCCGCCGAGTCACTGCACTCCATCCACCTACTTAGTTTTCCTCCGGAGGCTTTTGATACAATTAGCTTTGATTTGAAGGAGCCTCCTCTTGTGGTTTCTTCTCAGGGCCCTCTCTCACTGACCCATCGTCCCCTCCCCATCTCCCCTCCCCTGAATGCATTCATCACTTTCTCCCTCCCCTCCATTAGATTCAGTTAATTGGTTTGGGGTCGGACTTCTCTGATGACTCAGTTTCCTAATAGGTGTCAATTATGTGCTCTGCAGGACTACCAGAATCCACAGTATAGAAGGGTCTCCTGTTTTACCTATCTGGACTGGCTCTCTTTTTGGAGTAGCCAGGGAAATTTGACATAGTGATCATTTGAAGCCCATGTAACCTAAAGATACCGGTCCAAACTACAGATTTCTCTTTGACCAAATAGCATTATTCTGTGCAAATCACTTAGCTGCCTCACATTATTTCCCCTGCCCACACTAACATTTTCAAATATATAATACCTAGTGTCCATGATGAAATGTGAACATTTGAGTTGTTTAACTCATGGTCTGCCAGTAGTGGCGTGTTCCGTATGTCGAACAAGTTAAGTCACGCAGAAGTCATGGTTTGTGAACCCGGAAACAGTGTTCAGCTGACTTACTAAGTCCCTGGATTACATTATTATTTACTGCACATGAATAGTGTAGTGGAATGTTTACACTCCTGTGAAGTGGCGTGAGTGCAGCACAAGGTTAAGTTATCAACAGAATCTCAGTGTGATTCTCTTTTACTACTACCCAACACCTGTCTTATGAACAGCCCTTATAAGCTATTTGTCCACCACGTGCCCTGGAGCTTGGCCTCTTTGCTTTGACATTCACTAATGCAGCCAGCCATTGCGATGTATAACCTGTGATTCTGCATCTGTTGTAGATAAAAACATTTCAGACGGACGACAGAGTTAGCCAGTCGATGCATGGACGTGACTATCTCTGTAGCTTTTTAAACAAACTACGTTTAAGGGAGATTGAGCCACAATGCTGTGCAGACTGGAGGGGTGTCAGTGAGGAAACAGAAATTGTTAAACAAGAGAAAGGTGTCATGCGCGAGGTATGTAAAAACCTTTCACTGTCCTGGTGGTCCACAGAGTTGGGGGCTGTGGGGCTCCACTCCATAATAGGTCCCCGATTCAACTCCTGGCAGCAAGACAGTGAGTGAAGCACACACACACGACGCACCAGAGCTTATGGCCTCCATGACAAAATGCAGCGCAGGTAGGAGACACCTCGAGTCTATGCAGTTTAGGCCACTCATCACAGACCACAAACAAGGCTTGTTAAGTGTGAAAAAGGCTGCTTTATTGAAGACATTACAAACACATTATCATTGGCCTGTGCCGTACAAATCTAAACCTCACTAAATATTTTCTTCCTGCGTTACACCCCACCCATAACTAACCGGCCGGCGTGTCACCCCACCGAAATGGTGGCTGGTGACCCAAAATGGTCGGTCTTAAAGGACCTAGCTCAAATACAGCTCAACAAGCCCAATTGGGCTCTGGGCTGCGCCATTGGCCCAAAATCCTCCAGGGGGTTCAGGCCTCCCGTTGGTCGACGGCCACCCCCCCAAAGCCCTAGTGTGTTCAAAAGACCTGATGACATACTGCTGCACACTGGATTTCTTAGCTTCCCATCTGCAGACTCTACCCCTCCCTTTCCCAACTCGTCACAGGGTGGGGAACCACCCCACCCTGTGACGAGTTTGGAAAGGGTGGGGTGACAGTGCTCTCCACTCCCTGATTGATGTGAAGCTCCAGCACTTCAGGGTTTCAGTCTGAAGCGCCCGGGGTTAACTTTATCCCCACGTCATCAGGGGGTGGAGACCAGTCCTTCAGGCTATGTCTTTGCCGAGCTGATGACCTCACAGGCCTCAGGTCTGTGGGATCTTCCACCCGGCAAATAGTATAAACTTCAGGGCAGCAGGTTTTACGTGTCACTTGGCATCTGAAATGTCATCGCACCGCACCACACGTTAGTGGCAGACTGCAGCCGCCCTAGCCTCAGCAAGAAAGACTAATGATTGTGTGTACTTGCTGCATTGATTTAAAAACACAACAAGCACTTTTATTTTATTTTAGGGATCATTCTAATTGGGGCAAAAGTAAAGGGGGCGAAGCCCCGACGCCCTTGACAAGAAACCACCACTGCCTAACACCATGGCGGAGAAGCTTACACAAGCTCCACTGATGGCATTATTTTTTCCATGACTCAGGGCCTATGTCCCTCATTGGGCACAAGCTATCCCTATAAAGAAAATAAGGGAAAGACTATTTGCCGCCCCTGTCACTTAATCAGTGTTCTTATAAAGCTCAAGGCGCTGAGTGTGTGTGGGGTGGGATGGGGGTGTGGATCTGTTGTTCATTTCAAGAGCTAAGTCTTGAGGTCCTTGCTGAATTGTGGCAGCCGTATTACCTGAGGTGCAGAAGCAGGGAGTTTCAGGTCTTCAGAGCGAGGTAGGAAAAGGATTCTCCTCTAGCAGATCCATAGGATGGTGGCCAGAGTCAGTTGGGCAGAGCGAAGATGTCTGGTGGTAGTGTAAAAGGAGAGTTGGTGGCTGAAGTATGAAGGTCCAGTGTTGTGGAGGGCTTAGTAGGCATGCATGAGGAGCTTGAAGGTAATTCTTTTGTTGATAGGTAGTGTAGGTTTCTCTGGTGGCTGGTGATGTGGCTGCAGCGTGGGATGTTCATGATGAGTGTGGCGGAGGCGTTTTGGATGCTCTGCAGTTTTGTTTAGGAGTTTCTAGGTGGTGCTGACTTAGAGTGCGTTGCTGTTGTCGAGGCTGCTGCTGACGAGCGCATGGGTGACCATTTTCCCTGGACTCGGTAGGGATCCACTTGTTGATCTTACGAAGCAGGCGGAGCACATTGAATCAGTAGGACGAAACAAAGTTGATTAGGTCATTCATTGAGACCAAGGATTCCAGGATGATGCCAAAGTTTTGTGCATGGTCTGTGGGTGTGGGAGGGGTTCCGAGAGCGGTGGGCCACCAAGACTCATCCCAGACGGAGGGGGTGGAGCCCAGTAAAAAGATGTGGTTCTAGTCTGAGTTAAGCTTGAGGCAGCTGTCTTTCATCCAGGTGGCCACCCCCTTCATCCCGTTGTGGAAGTTGCTCTTGGCAGCTCTGGGTTCCTCTGTGAGAGGGAGAATCCACTGGGTGTCATTGGCGTAGAAGACTATGTTGAGTCCTTGCCTTCTGACAATGGCTACAAGCGGGGCCATGTAAATGTTGAATCTGCAGCTGATCTCTGTAGGTTCTGAGTTGAACAGTGGAAGTCTGACTCTCTGTGTTTGGCCGGTGAGAAAGGAGCAGATCCATTCTAGGGATTTGTCACAGATGCAGGCACTGTGGAGTCTTGCGCAGAGGGTGCGGTGGGAGACGACTGTTGAAGGTGGCTGAGAGGTCCAGAAGGATGAGGGCAGCAGTTTCGCCTTGATTTAGTATGGTGCCGATGTCAGCTGTAGCGGTGAGGATTGCAGTCTCGGTGCTATGGTTGCTTCTGAAGCCCGATTGGGAGATGTCCAGGATGTGATTTGTTTTGACGAACTCGGAGAGTTTGGCGTTGATGGCTTTCTCAATGACTTTGGTTGGGAAGGGGAGAAAAGAGATTGGTTTGTCATTCTTGAGGTCCATCGGGTTGGCGGGTTTTTTCTTCAGCAGGGGGCTGACCTCTGCGTGCTTCCAGTCTTCCGGGAAGGTGGCAGACTCGATGGAGCGGTTGATGGTGCATCAGAGTTCAGGCATGATGGGGGTGCCGGCTTTGTTGAAGATATGGTGAGGGCAGGGATACAAGGGGGCTGCGGAGTGGATGCTCTTCATGATCCTGAGTGTATCGTCAGGGGTCAGTGTAGTCTAGTTGGGCATGGTCTTCTGGGGTCTGGAGCCATTGGGTGTGGTCGTTGTGGGTTGGGTGGGTGGGTCTTGTGTTGCAAAGCTGTCATAGATCTTCTTGATGTTGCGGTGAAAGATGGGGTTGAGGTTGTTGCAGAGGTCTTGAGAGGGGGGAATGTCTTCTGTCTCTGTGCTGGGTTTGGCAAACTCTTTGACCATGGTGAAGAGTTATTTGCTGATGTGTGTGTGGGCATTGATGTGTTCCTGGATGGCTGCTTTCTTTGTTATTCTGATGAGATGGTGGTGTGCGGTGATAGCGGTTTTGAAGGATGCGTGGTCTGCCGCAATCTTGCTGCTCCTCCCTCTTTTCTTGAGCCATCTGCATGGGTGCCTGGACGCTTGGAGGGTGGGGGAGAACCAGCTGGCTTTCTTGGAGGGCTGCTTGCCTGAAGGTTTCTTGAGGGAAGCCAGTGTGTTGATGGAGTCGGAGATCTAGCGTTGGAGCTTGCATGGTGAGGTGTTGGTGTCCGTGGATGTCAGTGGTGGGGTTTTGCTGAGGGAGGTAGTGAGCTGGTCTTTGGTGATCTTGTTCCAGCTTCTGCGAGGAACTCGGTGGGCATGGTGGCAAATGGTGGGTTTGGTGAAGGAGAAGTGGACGCAGTTGTGGTCAGTCTAGTGTGGCTCAGAGTTGTGGCTGATAGAGATGTTGTTGCTTGTGGAGAAGATGGGGTCAAGTGTGTGTCCTGCTAAGTGGGCTGGCGTTGTGGCCAGTTTGAGTGCGATAGTGGCGAGATTGTCCAGTAGGGATGAGGTTTTGTTGTTGTCAAGGTTGTCCGGGTGAAAATTGAGGTCACCGAGGAGGATGTAGTCTGGTAAAGCAAGAGCATGGTGAGCGATGAAGTTGGCTATGTCTTTGCTGAAGGGGGGGATGGGGTCTGGGAGGTCTGTAAGGGAGGGTGCAGCAGAGTGTGGTGTTTGGGTTGGTCTGGATCTAGAAGAGGAAGTGGAAGTGGAGGTGCTGCATGTCGGGTGAGTGGTCATCAGAGCTGGCTGTGAAGCAGAGGGTGTTTTTATCTACGATGAACGATGCCTCCTGCCAGTTTGTTGAAGCGGTCCTTGTGGATGATTTTATAGCTGGAGGTGGCGTTCATCCAGGTTTCCGTATAGAAGGTGACATCGTGGTAGATGTGGCCGAGCAGGTCCCAGATCTCCACGGCGTGTCTTTCAAGGGATCGGATGTTGAATAGGATGCATCTGAGGTGGTTGGGTCTTGTTCTTGAGGGTCGTGTGGTTGGTGGATCTGGTGTGTAGAGGCAGGCGAAGGTGCAATTGCAGTTGTGGCAGGTGAACAGGCCTTGAGTGTTCTTCGGCAATGTGAGGTGGCAGGCAATGGAGCGTCCAGTGTTGAGGGCGTGTAGGGTTTGGAGTCATAGCTGTGGATGGGTCTGTGGCACTGGGCATGGTCCAGGTGTGGTCAGGAGCAGACGGGCTTGCCATCTGCACGGCCGCTCAGTGGCTGCCATTAAGTAGTGTTCTGGAGGACTGGACAGGGGCAGTAGAGCACAAGGCAGAAGCAAAAAAAACAGAGGCCAGAGAGCAGCAGAAGAGCAGAGAAGTTCCTAACTGGACCACCAGGAATCAGGGCCTTGAACTCAGGACCTGGAAGAGTCAGGGGACAACAGCCACCAGGCGGAGCGCTGCGACGAGGAAATCAATTTACTGACAAGTTCACTAAGATTGCTCCTTCACTGTGCAGCATCTGCCATTAAGTAGTGTTGGGGAGGGCTGGACAGCTGGGAGGCAGGAAGTGGCAAAAAGGCACTGGAGGGGGTCAGGGCTGTGCGGGACGAGTAGGGGCAAGGGCATGGAAAGGGAAAAAGGCATAAAAAGAGGCGAAATAAGAGAAAGCGAAAAAGCAATAAGAAAAGCAATAGAAAAATAAAAAGGAAGGTGAAAAATCAGAAGGAGAAAAAAGAGCGGAGGAGAAAAACCCAGAAACAGAAAACAGAGGGCAGAGAGCAGCAGCAGAGCAGAGATGCTCCCCACTGGACCACCAGGGATCAGGGCCTCAAACTCAGGACCTGGAAGGGTCAGCGGGCAACAGCTACCAGGCAGAGCTGGGCAGCGAGGGAAGCAATTTACTGACAAGGTGAGTAAGATCGCCTGTTCGTTCAGAGACCTGCAAATCCCACCACCGTTCCAGGAATCCAATGGTGCTACACAAAAGATGCTCACTGAAAGGGTAAAAAATGGGTAATTTAAAGTGTGGCAAAATGGGATATCCACAGTCATGTCCTGCTCCCCCAGACTCAGGCCTCCCTGCCTCATTTAGGGGTGTGAGGTGTCCATGAATAATCTGTAATTCTATTTTAGACAGGGAAATAAGCAGACAGTCTACACCTTACCTGCCACTTTCTGTCATTCAGCTTTTTGTTTTACCCTCATGTTCTTCCTCTCTGGCCCATTCCCGAACATCGTACGTCATCCACTACTCTGTGATCCTCGCACACCCCACCATCCATCCAAAATTTCCAATTAGTTGTACAAATTAGCCATATGAAAATCCACTGAGCACTATTAGAGGCACAGGCCATATGATGAAGCAGAAACGAAAACCAGAATTCTCAGAGTACTCCAATATTTATTATCTTAATTTAATCTCAGACATTCTTTTCAATAAAATATCCCATCTCCTTATCATTTCATGTCTCATTATGCATATTCGACAATTTGGTCCATTTTTTTCTTCAATTCCTTTATGCCTTGGAGAGAGAAATAAGAAGAATCACATCCTTGGCTTTTCAGGCTATCAAAATGTTTTACGGCCAAAGCATACCAATACATTACACGTGATAACATATTTCATTCCATACTGTATGGAAACCAGAGGGGCATGCAGGATCCTATTCTATACATGAGCTGTACATTGCTGTACTATCAATCTAGCCTGTCAACCAAATCCCCATTCAGGCTTAAAGTGCAGATTGATTAAATAATCTACAGTGTGATTATAGTATGGGAAAAAACTATCAGAGAGGAAGAAACCACTTCTGGGCTGGAGTCACTGTATTGTGTGCTGAAGGCTACTTGTTCTCTTATTTATTACACATTAGTTTAAATATATTGCAGTGTAAATCACTTCCTTTGGTATGTTGTAAATAACTGTCAGGGATGCAATGCTTACCCAGTAATGAAAAGATAATGCATCAATATTGCACTGATCCGCATTCGATAGCACTTCCATTATCCATCAGCAAAGGTTGATTGACTCTGTGGGCGCGTCTGGCTGGGAACGCGCGTGGCCTGCCCCTTTCCTGTGGTGCTGCAGCGGTGCACAGCATCGGCTCAATAGCCTCCCTTAGAAACATTTCACACTCCTGGGAGTACAGGGAGGGGCTGACCCACTGCGTATGGACCTGTGGAGGTCAGCAAAGATCAGCATAGTAGTTAGTTACAGGGCCGGACAGGCTGTTTATTCCACTGGGCATTTCCCCGATGTGCTGGAACCGTTGGCGGCTGGTTTTGTAAGTTCGGGGCCACTCCTGGTGCTTCCAGCTGCCCGAGGTTAATGAGGAGGATTCAAGAGAGAGAGAGAAATGGAGGGTAGATGGAAGGCAGGGAGGGAGAAGGTAAAGAGAAAGCGACCAGAGAGGGAGACTAGGAGAAAAGGCGAGAAGGCGAGAGGATGGATGGATGGATGGATGGTTGGATGGATGGATGGATGGATGGATGGATCTGGGTGGGTGGATGTATGGATGGATGGATTTATTGATTTGGGTGGGTGGATGGATTTTTGCCTGGGCTACTTTTGGAACCCCAGTCTGACCCTGATTATGTACATTTGAACAACCACTGGCCACTAATACTCAATAAAATTAAACAGGCCTTCGTTCTGTCCCCTTTCCTTGTTCCTCAGGGGTGATCTGTGGCTCTATGATCCAGGACGCCTGACCTCATACTTTCGCCACTAATTGAAGCAAACAAACTCACTCTTTCCTTGTCTCACAGCCATGTGGTCTCCCTCCCAGCACAGCCTATACCCGGTCCTGCTCCTTTCATTTTCTGCTAATTTCTCGACCACTTCTGACCTTCCCTCTAATTACTTCATGCTGCCCCTCCCTCCTCCTTCGGCAACCCCATCACTCATAAAATCCCATCTGTCATTTCCCCTCTAAATGTTGCCTCTCTGTAATACACAACGCCCCCCATACGCTATCCACAACACACGCCCTCACCACTCCACACACGTAGGTACAACTTCTCTCCTGTCTAGTGCTCCATTGTGTTATAGTTACGTTTTCACTATATACAATTCAAGCATACACATGTACATGGATACTTAACTTTCTTCTGGGCTTTGAGTCAAAGTAATTGCAGTGAACGAAGCCAAATACATTGTCCAAATTCCTTGCTGTCTTCTAAGACCGTCCCATCACATCAGGAAGTCCACTATTCAACTCACATAATCCGATTAACCACATTCAAACAAGTGGGAGAGAGGGGAATTCCTGCTTAATAGATAAGGAGACACATATATGGCGTGCCCCCCCACCCCTGTGGACCATGTCAACATACATACAGCATGAAGAATCAGATGTGATTGAATCTAATTCGGATATTTGGCTAAAGAAGCTATTTTGTATTTTGAAACTATGTTATAGGAGATGGAGAGAGCTTTGGTAAATAGGCGACTTGTAATCACCGAACAGCAAGTAGGTGTAGACGAAGTACCTACGCTGTACATAGTACAGTTACTCCAGGTCATTAGATTAGAGGAAATAAAAAATACAGTATGTTGTTTTCTATACAGTGATGGTCAAGGGGGCTATCATTTTACTAAATGTAAACGTCTTCCAAGTCCTGAGGAAGGCCCCAGGACTTATGTACGTATTTGTTTTAAGTGCAGAAACATGTTGGGTTTTATAACCATGTAGATAGGGGCTTAATTAACCACCTCAGATGCAAATAAATGTTTTGAACTTCTGATAGAGAGTATTTCTAATAAAATGTATATTGCCTTCAATCATAACATTTTAATCACAATTGACTCAATTAAGTGTGGTTACACCTGTTAAAGCTCCTCAAGAACCTCAGTTCAAGGCTAGGAGAGGACGTGCTGAAGAAGCATGTCGCGTAAATGTGACAAACAAAAATGCCATGGTGCCCACCACAACCATGAGCACAGCATTACACACTTGCCCAGCACCCATCTCCTATTCTCTTGGATAGGGCGTATCATTCTGCTGTCAATTTTGTGTCAGAGGGGGAGAGCATGCCACATTGCTCTCACACCTTCCTTGTCCTATGCCATCCCCTTTGACTCCGATCTCTATGCGTCACTCTAGATCAGGCAGCCTTTAGCGCCCAGGATGGAGTAGACAAATACAGTGCTTAATTTGAGCCTGTAGTTTCCGGCGCTCAGCACCAGCACTTAAATTTCAGCACCCGCACTTATAATAGTTTGCTGCATGGTGGTGCTGTTTGTCTAATTTAGTGTTAAACACACAGCAATAGCTGTTTATTAATTCATCCTACATTTAACCCCTTCCGTGCGGCGCACGTTCAGCAGACGTCGCGTGCAGTACCTCGGCAGTGCTGCGCACGTCTGCTGAACAGTCCGGCTCCGCCCGCGCAATAGAACGTTCAGCACCAGTGCGGAACGTTCGGCGCAGCGGAGGGGTTAAATGACTAATACCTGCCTCCCAGGCCATTCTTTCAACTTTGGGGGCCTGGTATAGTCTGGATTGTCATGCTTGTAGGAGTGTGATGGTTAGCATATGGGGTGTTACTGTCATTGGCAGCGTTGGCAAGGGAAATGTGTGGTGCAAGCTGTAAATACCTCCAACAAGAGCCCTGGCACTTATGTTTTTTTACAAGTTAAGCAATACTGGAATATGAGGCAGGTGTGAGTGCTGAGATCTCTCAGTGAGGGAGTAAAGCTGGGATCATGCTCGGCACAGAACAGCACCTCGCAATGCTCTTGAGCAGAACACTTTCCTGGCTGCATTTACTGCCTGGTGGCAGCTAGGAGAGGGGCAGAATGTATCAACATGCTGCAAAAATCCCAAAAACGGAGCACAACAAATAATACAGTTCTTTATGTGTGCCTTTGGACACATGAATGTTCTAAGAAATACTTTTACATATAAACATCTGAGATATGCCAAGTGCTGCTCCAAATTGTGCCCATCACAACAAGACATGAAGAGAGCTCACCTGAACAAACCAATGACTTAAGAGTGAGGATCATACGGAGGGAGGGGTGTGCGAAATTGTAAGTAATTACACGAAATGCAAGTCCATCATCAAGCCCTATATTTTAGTGCAAAAAATGTGTCCCTCTGTAATTTTTTGACCCAAGGAGGTATTTCTCTCAAACACATGCGAAAACGACAGCCTCTTATATTCTGGTTGTTCATGTTGTTCCGCACTCCTGCACTATAATTTTGCAGTGACTGATGGGGTAGCTTTGCGGCAAGGAATAATGACAAAATTCCAAGAATTTCTCGTTACAAGCGCAAAAGAAAAATTCTGGAAATTACGCGCATTACGTCCACATCATTTAAACTTATTGCGCCTAGACCAAGCCCCCTTTCTGAATATTCCATTCATGGTGTGTATTGTTGTGTGATGTGTGGTTTGTGTCATGCTGACATAAAGTCTTGCAAGACACCTGATGCTTTCTGGTGGTGAGGCCTAAAATGGAGGAAGAAAAAGATAGGTAAAACATTGATAAATGGAGAAAAAAGAGATGGAAAAGACGCAGCAAGAGCGAGATAAAGTGAGATGTATTGTAGAGTGAATTGTAGAAAGAGAAACAAGAACTAAGAAAAACTATAAAGCCTTGTATGCAAAAGCGACGCAATTCGGCAACGCCCGAGGTGGGCTGTGAAGGAAATTTTAAGCCCCTGCACTTTTTTGTTTGCACCTTCAGCATTTATAACGGCTTCCCACAAAGGGCGCTAAAGATGGTCGTCCATCCTCTCCGTTCTCTACACCTGTCCTAGTCATATTTTCATATATTCTCATTCCAATTCCAAACCTAAACATGCTGTCTCTCCTCTAAATTTCACGCAGCTATCACTGCTCTAAGCTTCCTTCTTGTCCCCGCTCTGATTGTATGATTTTAATGTGATGCTTTTTGCCGGTGCTTTTGGATTTATGGAGGTGCCAATGAGAGGCAGCGACAGGAACGTGCTTTCATTTTTAATGTCCATTGTGCTTTCATGTTTGCTCTTTCTTTATGTGCAGTTGTTCGTCTGGGCCATAAAACTTCAGGCACTTGGGCACCGCGCTTGTTTATGTGTGAGGTGTTGGACGCTTGTTTAACAGACGCGTCCATTTATTTTGAATTTCTGCTTGGCATTCTTCTTCATTAAAACTTTTTTTGTTGTGTGTGAATACAGCACGGAAACTAATGTAAGTCTAAATTGGCAGATTACATGTTTCCATGTGTCCTGAGAACGGGCCGAGACACCCCAAGCCAACTCCTTGGATGTATGTCTTTAAGACATTGCCACTTTTGGAAATTTGACTTTCCTGCAGGGCCACAGCAAGGTTTTTGTTGCCTTTTTGCCTGACCCATTTTTGTGCACTCCACTCCTACTAACCAGGCTTGTTCATTCCCCTTTAAACATGATGAAATTGGCATACACCTATTTATCACATTTTATTTATCTATAAGACTCTAGTATGGGGTACTATACATATCCGAGGCCAATAAATTAAATGATACTAGTGGACTGCAGCATTTATTGTGTGACTTACACTTACCACTATAAAATATTTCTCCAAGTCTGACACTAAAGGCTGGGTTTGCAGTTCTAATCTGCTGTTTCGGCCAGGCAAAACAAACCTTTGCTAGTCCTACACCTTACTTGTTAATACTTATAAGCCACTCCTGAGGTAGGCTGTAAATGCCCATAGGGTAAGGTGCATGGTATTCAAAAAGTAGAACATGTACAATATATGTTTTATGTGCTTTGGCAGTGAAAAACCTACAAAGTTGGTTTTCACTGTGGCAAGGCTGCCCCTCCCATGGGTTAACACTGGAACACACTATTATCTATATTAAGTGCTAAATTCAGTTTGGGGTATCAAGAAAATGGTGAAAGGATAATAGAAATTGATAATCCAGTTTAATGGTCAAGTTGGATTTTATATGACTATTTGGGAAATTACACTTTTAGAAAGTTGTAATTTTCTTGCCTAAAACCAAAAGGCGTTCTTGCCAGTATCCAGCTGACACCTGACCCCTGATGGCTGCCCTGTGGTGAGATGTATATTGGTCCCAGACAGCGGACAAATGTCCATTGGTGTGGAGAAGGGGATTCCTCCCTTGACAGCATGGCAGATGAGGCTCACATCTAGACCTGCCTCCCCTTTGTCTTTCTAGTCAGGAGACCACCAAACCCAGTGGGCGTAAAGGAACTGACCAGAGCTAGTTTAGAGGCAGACAAAAGTTTGCCCACCACCCACAGACTGGCAATGAGCACAAACATTGACCCCATATACTTCTCCTCAGAACACTCCTGGACCTGTGAGGAATCAGAAGATTTGCTCTGCTTATCTGAAGAACTTGAAGGAAGATTGGACCTGTTTACTTTGAACTCAGGACCCGAAAAGTGATTCCAAAGGTCAGTTTGCTGGCCTCCTGTAAGAGCCACAGGAAGACCACACACTTCCAGTGGCCTCTCTCCCTGCAACTGCCCAAATGACCAGAACCCACTGGACCTGTCCTAGTCTCTGCTGCTGGCCCTTGTTGGAGTGAGTCCTAACCCCCAAGATGTGTGTCCCAGGCCCTGGACCCTTGACTGATGTTAGAGTGTTACTCATCCTGCCGCCACTGCAAAAACTGGGACTTTGACATTTTTTGCCAACTTTCTGCCTGGAGAACTAACAGATTCCAGGATTGCAGTCGAAGATGCAGCTGTTAATGTTTGAATCACCAGCCAGCCTCAGCTTGCTGATTTGCTCTGCTGAGGGAGATCTGCTTTCCAGAAAAGTTTCCAAGTAGAAAAGAGGAAGGCTTCATTAAGACTGACGCTAAGAAGCAACCTATCAACATTGAGACCTTCCTAGACACAGACTCCAGCCTTTATCCACTCAAATCTTTCCCGCCTTTATCAACGAGGCCCATACTGGTACTCGCTCTTCAGCAACTCGTCATCGTGGACCTCCACTCCAGATCCAGCTTGCTGCTTGCCCTGCTGGAGGCTCATAGACAGTCACTTTTTCTCCATGAAAGTTTCTAAGTCTGAAGGTAAACTTTTCACTAGGATGAACCTTGTACCCCGGATTTGTCTGGCGCTCCATCGCATTCAGCTTTAACTTTTAACTTTGGCTCGGTATAGCATGACCACATAACAGTGATTTGGAGCTGTTTCATCCTATTTTTAATTGAATTAAAAAAATTCATATCACCGGTTTTACTTATTGGATTTCTTGTAGTTTGGGTGTAGCTTTATTTATTTAAATATTCTCTATTTTTCTTTTTCTTTTTTTGTATATCTTTTTATTTATTGCAAGAGAAGACATGAATACAATAATGAAATCACCTTAGTTGTACATATATACATAATTCTCTGTACATATTATTGTCATTATAGAGAGAGAGAAGAAAAACAAAAGATTACAATACGAGTTAACTAGAAGGTCTGAAACATAACAAAGAGATATAGCATGTCGGTCTCACAGAATGTTTGTCCGTTTAGCTAATGAATGTTCCCCATATTTTTTCCCTTACTTTTAGTGCTTTAGGGCCTCTTAATTTAGCCAATGAGAATTCCATAGTATGTATTTCGTGGATGAGATACCACCATTCCATGACGCTGGGGGGTTCTTCCGAAATCCATGTCCGCGCAATGGCCAGTCTGGCACAAGCGAAAATAATTGATAGCAGGTCTTTGTAGTTGCTATTAGTGTCTTGTATATCTAGCAGAACTAAATGAGCAGAGAGTGCAAGTATTGTTATATGCTTCTTGTTAAGAACGCCAATTATTCCCAGCCAGAAGGTTGTAAGTTTTGGACACTGATAAAGCATGTGCTCTATGCTTGCTGCTTCCATGTTGCATTTTGAGCATTTGGTACGTTCGTTGGAAATATTGCCAGAGGTCCAGCTAGAGATTCTTTGAGGCGTATAGTATATTTGAGTAATTGTCCTATAAAATTGTAGCCTTAAATTTGAGGACTGGACCACTCGGTTTATTTGTTTAAGTGAGCCCGCAATCTGGCTGGAGTTGATATTGATTCCCAACCTATTGGTCCATTTATCTGCCATTTTCCCACAGTCGCCTGCTTGGCCTTTATTGAGAAGAGTATAACTCTTACTAATAATAGCTTTAGTATGATTAGAGTAGATAAATTGTAAAATGTCTGAGTGTTCTACTCTCTCGATTTTCTTTTTGTTGATCAAGAAGTCTTGTATCTGTATGTATTTAAAATACGTAGTGTCTTTGATTTGATAAAGTATTTTTAGTGTATTGAAGCTTAGAAAGCCGTCTGGACCATAGAGATCCCCTAGCTTGTTGATATTCTGGCCTATCCATTGAATGCAAGCGCCATCCGTGAAAATGTTTGGCAGCCCTGGGTTCCCCCATATTGGGAGTTCAGCATTAAAAAAAGAGATTTTATCAGTGTCCATGATTTGATCCCAAATTCTTTTAATAGCTCTAGCAGTCTTGAATTTGACTCTCTTGTAGTAGTTTGGATCATGTACCCTAAATAGGAACTGGTTGCTTGCAGTCCTAACATGAATTGGTGATAGAATAGAGGGGTATCTTTAGACAGAAGGCTGCGTATGCGTTGTATAAAAGTGGTGAAAAAGTAAATTTTTAGATCTGGGAAATTTAGTCCTCCTTTTTCGATAGATAGTTTCAATGCCATCATTGACCTGCGGGCTTTTTTATATCCCCAAATGTAGCTACTACAAATACTTTCTATTTTCTTAATGTAAGATTTATTCAGTTGTAGCGGGATAGATCTGAATAGATATAGTATTTTCGGTACTATCTTCATCTTTATTATATTAATACGTCCGATCAGACTGAGTGGTATTCTATTCCAATTTTTAAGCGTAGAAGTAATATCTTTGAGTAGGGGATCATAGTTTAATGGGATAATTTTCTCGATGTTAGAGGTAAGTTTCACTCCTAGATAGGTAGCATTATAGCAAAGCCCTATTATCGGATGTGTAGGTTGATGATTCGCTATCACTTGGGCTTTGTTGACATTTAGTCTGTATCCCGAAATATCGCCAAATTCGCTAGCTTCCTGGATTATTTTAGGTATAGCCCGCGCCAGGTCAGTAGTATATATAGCTATGTCGTCGGCAAAGGCTGTAATTTTTAAGCACATGTCTTCATGTTTTATTGGGATTATGTGCTCTTGAGCAATTAATGCATTTAGAAACGGTTCTAGGGCTATAGCGAATAGCAGGGGTGAAAGAGGGCACCCCTGTCTAGTGCCCCTTTTTATTGAAAAGTTATCCGAGTTATTCCCCATATAACTAACTATTGCTGTAGGTGTCTCATACAGAGATTGGATCCATCCCAGATATTGCCCCTGTATACCATAAGCCACTAGTGTTGCCCAGAGATACTCCCACCCCACTCGGTCAAATGCCTTCTCTGCATCTAGCATGACCATTCCGAGTGGGGTGAGAGTAGTCGCAGCGACATCAAAAGCGGTTACTGCAGTGTTGACATGAGTGGTGGTATCTCTACCTACCACAAATCCGTGTTGTTGGCAATTGACTAGGGCCGGCATTATAGGAGCTAAGCGATTTGCTAGTACTTTAGCGAAGATTTTAGCATCAGTATTGATTAATGAAATTGGCCTGTATGATCCCTGTTCTTCCGGTGTTTATTCTTTTTTAGAAAGAATACTATTTTAGCAGTACGCCATGAAAAAGGGGCACCTCCTGTTTCCCCCACAGAGTCTATCACATGCTTGAATAAAGGGAGTAATTCCTGTTCACAGATCTTGTAAATCTCCACAGGAAAACAGTCTTCCCCTGCAGCCTGGCCTGGGGGGAGTGCCTGTACAGCTTTGCCAATTTCCTCAATAGAGATTTTAGTACCCAGCGGTCTGGTTATTTCTGGGTCCAATCTTTCAGGTGTGTGTTTCTCTAAATATGATTCTATTGCTTCTAGAGTGGGTATGTTTTCTGGGGTGTAAAGGTGGCAATAATATTTAGCAAATTGTTCCAGAATCTGCTCTGGTTTTCTATACACTTTGGAATCAAGCCCTTTTATAGTTTTTATAGTAGTTTTGGCCTTTTTATCAGCTACCTTGTATGCCAGAATTTTCCCGATTCTGTCTCCCCCTTCATATTGTGCAAGTTTATATTTGTGTATTTTAGAGCTATATTTTTCCCTAAGAGTTTTCTTTAGTGATGCCCTTAGTTAGATAAGTCCTAAGCTTAGCTCTTTGGTGTTGGTTTTGCCTTGTATTATAGCGTCTGAGAGTTGTTGCTCAGCTAAAGAAATATTTGATATAGTAAATTTTTCTAACCCTCGTTTTTCAGCATTGTCCCTAAAAATATATTGCTGTGTGTAGCCTCTGATGCTGCTTTTACATGAATGCCATACATAATTAATAGCAGTAGAATTGATATTCAATGATATGTATTCCTGTATGTGTTTTTTAATACCAGAGATAAATTTAGGGTCCGTTAGTAGATATCTGGGGAATGTAAACTGCCGGGCTGTTGGTTGGGTGTCTAAGTTTTTAAATTCAAACAATATCGGGTTATGATCTGAGGCGACTTTAGGGCAAATTTCTATTTCACAATTTTCTAAGATGTTGTCTGTTGCCCAAATCATATCGATTCTAGAGAAAGTTTGATGTGGAGAGGAATAATATGTGAAGCCGGCCATAGTAATGTGTTTAATACGCCAGACGTCTTTCAGATTGTGCATCCTAGCTAGTTCCAAGATAGCTGATCTCACTTTACCCATCCTATTTCTAGTACCTTTACTTGTAGAATCTATAGCATAGTTCATGACACAGTTGAAATCCCCCATTATCAACAATTCCCCATCCCAATCCAATAATTCAATAGTCAATTGTTCGTACAGTTTAGGTATTTCTAAGTTTGGTCCATAGACTATGCAAAATACGTAGCATGTTTGATTGAATTGCAATTGTACTATTGCCCACCTGCCTTTGGTAGCAGCAGCAGTTTTAATAACATTTACTCTTAGCCATTTTTGTTTTAAGATAGCAACACCTCGAATTGATGCCCCTAAAGTAGAGCAAACAACAAGATCATAGCCCATTTGTGATAGAAGTTTGTGGTCTTGGTATCTAATATGGGTCTCTGAGATAAATGCCATATGTGGTTTGTACATATTCATTTCTTCTTGTACTAGTTTCCTTTTACATTTATTGTTGAGACCGGCAACGTTCCAAACTAAACATCTAAGAGAAGACATAGCTTATATTGATATTTCTCAATCTCTTCCACAAAGCAAATTCAATAACCTTATTACAACTTTTTATACATTTCCTATTCTTGCAATACATTTTTTTCCCATTTTTTTGCCCAACCCACCCAGATGGCTCGATCCCACCCAACCACCCCCTCGTCTTCAAAACCCCCTGGGGAGAGCACCCCTCTATCCCTTGCTGCCGCTGGTAGGGCAGCACAGTGAAGTTATGAGCATGGAGTCTGCTCCTTACCGCTAAGATAGCTGATAGTGTATAAACATCAACAAAAGAGGAAAGCTATAGAATAGTAAAGAAGAGAGGATAGAAGAAAGGAAAAAAGGGAAAGTAGGAAAAAAAAAGAAAAAGAAGGTATGGTCGAAGAGAGAGGAAAAGAGAAGAGAAGAAAGAGAGAGAGGAGAAAAAAGTAATCAAAATAATTATGTTCTAGTTATAGTAAGTCTTACATTAGTAATTTCATTTCAATTGATTTTCCAAATTACTCAAATGATCAGAGTTATATCTTATTGCATCCTGTCTTACTAGGTCTTTAATCTTTTTCACTCGTTAGTTTCTCTAAATTTTTGATCGCTTCTTCTGGATCAGTAAAGAATAGTGATTGTCCACCCCTAATGACTTTAAGGCGCGCAGGTTCTTGTAGGTACACCATAAAGCCAATAGCTTTGAAAGAGTCTATTAGTTTACGAAGCTCCCAACGTCGATCCATTGTAGCCTTACATAGATCAGAGCGTACGAAGAAAGTGAAGTTATCTATAGTGACAGGGTTGTTAACTTTAGCTTTAAGAGCAACAGCTTGCCTCAATAGGAAGTTTCCAAAATAGATCATGATTGGTCTAGGAAATTTATTGTTCAGATTCCTTTGGAAAGAGGGCAATCTATGTACCCGTTGTAGCTGGGAATCCCAATCCCAGTCCGAGAGGTCGCTGAAGGCTTTTTGAAAAAGTTTCACGACAAAGGTGCGGGGGTCAGCCCCCTCGGCACCCTCAGGTATTCCAAACAATCTTAAATTGTGTCTGCGTGCCCTGTTTTCCATATCCAGGACTTTAGCCTCTAGCTGAGAGATGCGAGACGAATGAGTTCTTGTAATTGACTCTGATCGTGAGGTCCCTTCTTCGATTCCCACTACTCGCTGCTTCAAGTCTTCTATCTCTTGCGTGACCCCACCGAGTTTCTGACACACTTCGCTCATAGAGGCCTGTAGTTTTGTATTGTCCTCTCTCAGCTGAAGATGCTGTTGATGACTTTCCTGCCTTTGTGCCATGAGAGTTTGCATGATTAGGCCCATAGATATGTTATCTAGTTGATACTGTGTTCCTTCACCTGGTTTAGGCGTTGCAGGTTGCGATTTGTTGGTTGTTGGACTAGGTGCTGACATTGTGGTCAGATAGTTGGTAGCCGAGAAGATCTGACTAGGATTTCTAGTCATTATTTCCATTGAGTCATTAGAGATTTCCAACGGATGTGTTTCAGAGACTGTTTCGGTCAGCATTGGCCTTGTGTTAGAGTTTATTGGTGCAGTAGGTGCATCAGCGGGCTCGCTTATATCCAGATTATTAGCCGGGTTAACAACTAGAGAGGTAGTTGGAGCACTAAGCTGTAAATCAACGGTGGTGCCAGCATTGGTCAATCCGTTTTCAGTTGGTGAAGTTGGTAGAGCTATTGTCATTACAGTAGTCGAGTTGCTTTTAGCGTTTTCTACATTCTCTACATTCTCTGTTCTAGGAAGTATATTCCTGTCGTGTGGATGCAGGTCATCATCGAAGCTTGCTCCAGATAGTCTTAGGGCCATACCCTTCACTCCTCCCTTTGTCTCGATCCACTTCCTCAACGGGCTTTCGTCGATTAGAGCCTTACGCCCTTTCTTGTTTGCAATAGGGTCTTTATTCAGTAGTTTGCGGGTCGTAGATTTTTGTCTAGCCTTGACTTTTAATTTAGTTTTTCTTGCACCCATAGCTCGACCAGTTTTGTTCCTAGTAGGGGTTGTTTCCACCTCTAACTCGCCCTCTTCAGATATCTCTTTGTATTCTTGATTAGAGTTTTCTTCTGCCCTTGCAGTTTCATCGTTTGATAGGTGATCGTTCTTTCCAAGCTGATTATCATTCACTTGGTTTCTAAGCATAGATAAGTCAGTCTCTGGTGCAAGCGGTGCATCGCTGGTTAGTCCGCTAGCTTCTATCTCATCATTCACGGTAAGTTCCGATGTAGTGAGTGTGCATTCCAGATGATTGTTAGCAGTATTAGCAGTATTGAAGGGGCCTTTGACAGCATTAGCAGCATCAACATCGGGGAGTATGGTAGCATTGGCCCCGCCTCCCCGCCTTATGACTGCGGACTCAAATTCAAGAATAGAGTCATCATCATTCACATGAGTGCCCGATTTATTGATTCTATCTGCACTCTTGGTATTATTTTTGGTTTTGTCTTTCCCTTTAGCATTCACTCGGCTTGTGTCTGCGTTAGTGGGAAACATAGCTGTAGCGCTAATGCCTTTCTTAGCTAGGTCAACTGAGGTGGGAGATGTCTGAGAGCCAGGGCCCCCCTCGTGAAGAGTTATTGCCTCGATGTCACTACTGGCGCTCCCGTCTGATATGGCTACGCTGAGTGTCTGTTTTTCTGCCCCGGCACTCACTGCGCCCTTACCGCCTTTGCCGATAGTTATAGTTGGGTGTGGAGTTCCCGCCATGAGTCCCGCAGGAATTTTGTTTTTTATGGCCGAACCCCCCATAAGTGTTTTTATCTCGCTGGCGGACATACCTGGCTCGTCTTGTTTCGCCGTCTTTCCAGTCCTGCCAGTTCTAGTAGACCGGGTAAATTGTCGCGATGTCATCGGTACTGCAGTGGCAAGAGGACCCGACTCCAATGCTAGATGCGCCGCCTGGTCTTCGCTGACTTTGCACAGCTGCGCAGGGAGTAATCCGAGGCCTATCACAGGAAAAATCCCAAATCAATTTAGAAAAATATTCTCTATTTTTCTAAATTGATTTGGGATTTTTCCTGTGATATGTTTTCACTTTATTACTGTATGTGTGCTGTAAAAATAATTGACATATTGCCTCTAAGTTAACCCTTACTGCTTTGTACTAATCTTCCAGGTAGATTTATTTTGTGACTTTAATGGTCACCCTGACAAGGACTGTGATTATTCTTTGAGGTGGGTTTTCACCCGTCTTCAACTAATACTCTCATAGGCCCAAGTCAAGTTATTAGTAAGGGTGGGCGTAGTTCGCGAAGTAGCGCTACGCGAAGCTACGCGAAGCTACGCGAAGTGCACTTCGCACTACGCGAACTTCACGTAGCACTACGCGAGCTGCGTAGTAGCATGTTCGCACTGTGCAAGATGCGTTTTCAATGATTGCACAGTGCGGACAAGCATCCGGCACTGTGCAAGCATTGAAAACGGCATCTTGCACAGTGCGAGCTGTAGTTTTCTGCTGCTCGAGGAGATTATTACTCGAGCGGCAGCTTTCTCAACGCGAACAGGTAGTTTCTCATTGAGAGCGGTCGCGAGCATGCGCAACCACTCACAATGAGAAACCTGACCTCCTCGCGTTGAGAATCTCGCCGGGATGTCATTTTGCTTGCTCGCGGTCGCAAACATGACGTTCAGGACCGCGAACAAGCAAAAAATTAGCGCTGCACTACGCTACGCTGCACTACGCATGTTCGCACTGTGCTACGTGCCGCTCGCGTAGTGCGAAGTTGCAAAAACTTCGCAAACTCCGCGAGCGGAGCGTAGTGCTTTGCCCAGGGTTAGTTATTAGCAGAGCGACACAATGGTCAGAGAAATTCATGAATCAGTTGTAGGATGTTGTTGTAATAGGGATACTCTTATCTGTCAAGCAACCCGTGACCTGGGGGTCTTACCCTCTCTGGGTCAGTGACTACACTACACATTTTAGAACTGAACTGGGCGATGGATTTCTGACCCGTAAGAGAAGCAAAAATGGGGCAATACTCAAAAGGGCACCTATAAAGTGAACACAGGTCACCTTTAAACCCTCTAGATCCTGCTAATGCCTGGGCCATCTGGCAGAGCAGCACTAGGGGACATTCAATTGTGATTTAGGAACACTTAGTCCAACACCATGGATACAATTCTAGAATGTCCAGCTGCTCAGCAGTTACAGTGTCACCTTGCAGATTACAAGCTTCTTGATGCAAAAGGATCACAGAACCTTCATGATTAAATTGTAAAAAGTGAAGGTTTCCAAAATTAGGAAGCCTAGCCTTACCTACCGCAGCAGCTGCAGCACTGCTACCTGCTGAGGTTCTTGACATTTGCTAATAACTGCCAGCCTGCTGGCTCATCCTGCACCCTAACAAAAAGTGTGAATATTGTCCTTCTTTTATTTCCACTATGTTTTTATGCAATAGAAGAAGAATGTTGAATATACTGTATGGTAAACAATCACTACCTTCTTCTGTTTCTATGACCTTTTTAGAAATAACGGGGGGACTGATGACCTTCTGTTGCTTGTCTCTCTGCAGGATGGAACCAATACAGTGCAGAAGGTGACAACGAATCCCAGTTTCCTGAATCAAGTGCTGGTGGCACCAACCCGCAACACATGGAAAAATAAATGCCACAGAAATATCCTTGACCAGCTCATGGATATTGGCTGAGTTAAAATAATTGAATGGATATTACCCTTTCATTCAGAACGTACTTGGCAGGTGTACCTTGAAGTTTCGCCTCAGCTTCTAGATCACTTTCATAGGGTCTGCCCTGGGTGTGGGCTCCACGAGGCCTGTCATGGCTCGGGTGGGAGCCCTTCTCCCCTTCATTATTGAAATCGGCCCAGTCGGATATTGTCCCCGGGGCCTAGGAAGGCACGGGACAGGGGTGCACGATCCCCCTCCCCTTATATGCCAATATGGGCCTGGGTGTTGGGCTCCATGGGTGTTTAATGGCTTGAGGGAGGAGGGCCATGCAGTCCCCCCCTACCCTTATTGAATGCGACCCCTGGTGGTGGGCTACATGGGGCCTAAACTTAGTAATTGTGGGCCGTCTTCCTTTCATTTTTTCAGATCAAAGACATTTTTTCGGATTTTATTTTAGTTATTTTGGCCCATCTGTCTCCACCTCATGGGACCGAGGGGGTTAGGCCCTACCCTGCCTCTTTATTTTACTTTTCATTTTTTGCTTCAGGATAGGGAACTAAATCCCCAAGTCCTGTAATGGCTGCCAGCAACATTTTTCTGATGTTGCTAGCTGCTAATCAGAGTGCTCGCTATTGCAGAAGTCTGACTTCCTCAGGAGCGAGATGGTCCAAGGGAAATTTATGCTCATTGGGCCAATCAGAACACTTTATTTTTAAATTGGCGCTCTTGCTAGAGTCTCTTGAGTCTCTTACAGACCCAACTGTCAAGATAGTTAAGAAAAAAAGGGTGACCCTGTGTCCCTCAGAACCTGGGTAAGTTATAGTTAAACAAGAAGCGGTTCTGTTGGGTTGGACAACTGTTAATTCGGGATGCTATTAATGCAATCTAACAAACAATAATAAGCTCTCAAACACACAATGATTTATAACACTATGGTATTTTTGCACAAAATGAATTAGGCCTGAGATAATAGTTTTGATGAAAATGATTTATATACGAATTACTTACTTTTAAAGATATATACATATACAAAAAAAGACTGTCAAAAAGCAATAATTTGCAAAGGCATAGAGTGCATGTTGGTGATAAATGTGCATAGTGCTCAAGTGGTGAACATTATATACTGTGTGAACATTTAGATATATACAGGTTTAAAAATAGGCCAGACGTTGATTGTAGTCCAGAGATTCCTATCTTTCCTAGTATAGAATCCCGGAGGTGCTGGACCTAGACAAAAGCGTCGATGTTTCGACTCTGTGGTGCCCCAGTCGGTGGTCACCTAAATGTTCACACTGTATATAATGTTCACCACTTGAGCACTATGCACATTTGTCACCAACATGCACTTTATGCCTTTGCAAATTATTGCTTTTTGACAGTCTTTCTTTGTATATGTATAAATCTTTGAATGAAGAAATTTGGATATAAATCATTTTCTTCAAAACTATTATCTCAGGCCTTATTCATTATGTGCAAAAATACCATAGTGTTATAAATCATTGTGTGTTTGAGAGCTTATTGTTATTTGTTAGATTGCATTAATAGCATCCCGAATTAACGGTTGTCCAACCCGACGGAACCGCTTCTTGTTCAACTGTCAAGATATACAATTATATTTGAACCTTGATTTCTCAAAAATGACTGAACGATTTACACCAAATTACTAAAAGCAAAGTCTGCGGACCAAGCTCTAGCTTCTTGCCAAATTTGGTGTAATTACATTCAGCAGTTTTTGCTGTAGCCTTGTCTAAAGGATCATACCAAAACTTTTTATGCACAAACTAGTCAAAACTTAGCACCTTTTTGGTAAGTTAATTGGGGATTTGTCAAACGATGCTAAGGTTATTAGGAACACAAAAAATATTTTCCCATGCAAGAGCTGACCTAACTATAACTACCCAGTCGTGACCGCTGCAGGGTAATATAGATAGATAGATAGATAGATAGATAGATAGATAGATAGATAGATAGATAGATAGATAGATAGATAGATAGATAGATAGATAGATAGATAGATAGATAGATAGATAGATAGATAGATAGAGACAGAAACACACACACATAAATATTAGCAAAAATGTCCTCATCCACCTCCTTGGCCTTTGCACAAGTTGTCTAAGCATGTTAAGAAGCAGATGACAAGGAGTGTGGTGTTACACACCTTATCTCTCACACATTACAATGTACTATCTGTTCAGTCAAGGCATGTGGATCTGTCCATCAAAAGTTTAAAAGCATACTCAGTGGCATTTCTGTTCTTTGTGTGTGCTTAATGTAGGTTTGTTCCCATGCTTTCCTTGGGTTATGAAGTGGTGTGATCAGCCAGGGTCTCAGTGGAAATCCCTGGAAGAGAGGAGATGACAAGTTACATTAAACATCACAATACCATTGGTTTAGATGCATCTACAGAAGCTGATGTACAAGCACTCATTGCTACAGAATTGCAACCTCACTGACCTTGTCAGCTTGCATTGCTCCCCTCCCTGCGCAGCTTCACCTAGTAGTGGTCTGCCCTCCTGTGCTCTAGGTCCAGAGTTTAAAGTCATCCTCCATCTACAGGATTAGGCTCCCGCCTGCGGCTTATTACTGGAGGCCCAGTGGTGAGCTCCTGTTACTGTCTGCTATTGTTTCTTTTACTTTTCTCTTATTGCCTTTTTCTGTCTTTTTTGCCTCTATTTCCTGTCCAATTTCAATTCTGCTCTGGCCTTTATTTTTACTCACGTTTGCTTTTCAACCCCTTCCCTCCGCTGCTTGTTCCCCACCCAGCTGCAGCATCGTTTCACACCTTCCGCTCCCCAGCTGACCATCCTCCGGTCTCCCAAAAACTACATAATGGCAGCTGCTGTGTGGTGAGAGACCGACCTCACTGATCATGTCAGCGTGCTTTGCTCCCCCACCACAGAGCTTCACCTAGTATTGGTCTTGCTCTCCTGTGTCCTAGGTCTGGAGTTCGAGTTCCTCCTCCACCTGCAGACTCCCACCTGCGGCTTATCCCTGGTGGCCCAGTGGCGAGCTCTTGTTTGACCCTGCTGTTATTTTTTTTTCTATTTCTTTTTCATTTATTGCATTTTTCTGTCTTGTTTCTGGCACTTTTTTCTGTCCACTTCCAATTGTGCTTTGTCCTTTACTTTTACTCTGGTTCGCTTTTCACTACCTTCCCGCCCTTGCCGCTGGTTGTTCCCCACAGCCCGTCCCCTTCTAGCATTGATTCCCACCTCCCAGCTGACCAGCCCTCCGCCACCCCAATACTACTTAATGGTGCCTGCTGTGCAGCCCTGCTGACGGCATGCCAAAGGCAAACCAGCCTGCACCCATCTGTGGCCAGGGCACTAACCCTGGTTCCCATGGCTCCCACTGCTACAACGCCAGCACCCTTCACGCACTCAACCCCAGACGTTCCAGCACCTATCACCTCACATCACCGAAGGACACCCAAGGCCATTTCACCTGCTGCCTGCAACTGCGAGTTCTCCTGCCTCCGCACAACAAGACCACCCTCTGACCGCACAACCCTCAAGATCCAGACCCATCCACCTCAGCTGCATCCTACTCAAAACCCACTCCATCAAAAGACATGTCATTAGGATCTGGGACCTGCTTGAATCCACCTCCCCCGACGTCACCTTCTTCACAGAAACATGGAAGAACTTCAACTCAGCCCTGGACATTGCAACCGTCATCCCCGACAGCTATAAAATCATCCACAAGGACCACGCCAACCGTCCAGGAGGAGGCATTACCATTCTACACAAAAACACCATGTGCCTCACAACCAGCTCTGAACACCACTCACCCGACATGGAACACCCCCAGTTCCTGATCCAGACCAACCCCAACACCACCCTCTGTGGCACCCTCGTCTACAGACCTTCTGAACTTTGCCCCCTTCAGCAAAGCTATAGCCAACTTAATCGCTCACCACGCTCTGAAAAGAATACATCCTCCTCAGCTACCTCAATTTCCACCTGGACAACCTCATCGACCACAACACCTCATCCCTACTGGAGAACCTCACCACCATCAGACTCAAACATCTGGTCACCTCTCCAACCCACTCAGCAGGACACATGCTCAACCTATCTTTTCCACAAGCAACAACACCTTTTTCAGCGAACCCTCAGAGCGACATTGGACTGGCCACCACTGCATCCACTACTCCTTCACCAAACCAACTGTACACCACTGTACCCACCAGTATCCTAACAGAAGCTGGAACAAGGTCACAGAAGAACAGCTCACCACCTTCCTCAGCATAACCCCACCACTGACATCCACTGATGCTAATGCCTCAGCACGCAACCTCCACCATAAGATCTCCATTTGCACCAATGCACTGTCCCCCCTCAGGAAACCCTCAGGCAAGCAGACCTCCGAGAAAGCCAGCTGGTTCTCTCCTGTCCTCCAAGAGTCCAGGCGCACCTGCAGATGGCTCGAGAATAGATGGAGGCACAGCAAGATCTTGGCAGACCAGACAGCCTCAAAACCGCTGTCACTGCACACCACCACCTCATTAGAACAACAAAGGAAACAGCCATACAGGAATGGATCAATGCCAACGCACACAACAGCAAAGAACTCTTCACTGTAGTCAAAGCATTTGGCAAACCCAGCACAGAGACAGCAGACATTCCCCTCTCTCAAGACCTCTGCGACAACCTCACCATCTTCTTCCACCGAAAGATCAAGGAGCTCTACGACAGCATCGCAACTCAAGACCCATCTACCCACCCCACCTGCTACCACTGCAACCAATGGCTCCAGATCCCAGCAGACCCTGCCCAACTGGACCACCCTCACCACTAATGACACCCTCAGGATCATGAAGAGCATTCACTCTGTAGTCCCCTCAGACCCCTGCCCTCATGACATCTTCAACAGAGCTGGCACCTCCATCGCCCAAAACTCAGCAGCAACATCAACAGCTCTATTGTGTCCGCCCCCTTCCCTGAAGACTGCAAACATGCAGAGATCAACCCTCTGCTGAAGAAACCCTCTGCCCATCCAATGGACCTCAAGAACCACAGACCCATCTGTCTGCTCCCCTTCCCAGCCAAAGTCATTCAGAAAGCCATCAACACCCAACTCTCCGAGTTCATTGAAACAAACAAAATCCTGGACCTCTCCCAAACAACATCCGGGACCTTTCCCAATCAGGCTTCAGAAGCAACCACAGCACCGAGACCACTCTCCTTGTTGCTACAGACAACATTCGCACCCTCCTCGACTGAGGCGAAACTGCAGCCCTCATCCTCCTGGACCTCTCACCTGCCTTCAACACTGTCTTCCACCACAGCGCAAGACTCCACAATGCCGGCAACCACAACAAAGCCGTAGAATAGATGCACTACTTCTTCACTGGCTGAACACAGAGAGTCAGACTTCCACCGTTCTTATCAAGACCTACAGAGTTCAGCTATGGAGTGCCGCAGGGATCCTCCCTGAGCCCAACCCTCTTCAACATCTGCATGGCCCGCTTGCAGCCATTGTCAGAAGCCAGGGACTCAACATCGTCTCCCAGGCCGATGATACCCAGCTGATTCTCTCCCTCACAGATGTGCCCACAGTTGCCAAGAGCAACTTCCACAATGGGATGAAGGCAATCGCCACCTGGATGAAGGACAGCTACCTCAAGTTCATCTCGGACAAGACCGAAGTCCCCATCCTGGGTTCCACCCCCTCTGCCTGGTATGACTGCTGTTGGCCGGCAGTGCTCGAACCCCCATGCCCACAGACTTTGCACAAAACCTTGGCAGCATCCTGGACTCCTCACTCTCAATGAACTGCCAAATGAACTCAGTCTCATCTGCCTGCTTCCACATGCTACACCTGCTTCAGAAGATTTTCAAGTGGAACCCCACCAAATCCAGGAAAAAGGTCAGCAAAGCGCTTGTCAGCAGCAGACTCGGCTTCAGCAACATAATCTACGTCAGCACCATCAAAAAACTCCTAAAGAAACTGCAGAACATCCAGAAGACCTCCTCCAGACTCATCCAGAACATCGCCTGCTGCAGCCACATCACCCTTCAACTGAGAGACCTTCAGACCCTAATGGGTGAGTAGTCGCACATAACAAGAAACCTGATTCATTGAAATAGACGTATTCCAGTCCTCTTCCACTTACTTATGACTATATACCAATGATCATCCACTACAGACTTCTTCCGTGTCCATCGTAGGAACGGTGGTGCTTGTGTTAGAAACACTCCACCCTTCCCATTAAAATTACAATTTGGATTTTGCTTTATAGTTGCTTGTCAACTAAATAAAATATATCATAAGTTGTGTATTTATTTGATGAATGGTTAGTTCCGTGATTTTTTGTGTTATTTTTCATTTCAGATCATCACATTTGCTGAGGCTGGTGTCCCCGGATTTCAAAAATCATTCAGTAGGTGGTTCCAGGTTTCCAATAATGGTTCAGTGGAGGCCCCCGTATTCCAATAATAATTCAGTGGGGGGGCTCCAGGATTCCAATAATGGTTCAGTGAGGGGGGGGGGCGGATTCCAATAATGGTTCAGTGGGAGAGGGCAACAGAAGTCAAAAGGTTAAGGACCACTGATCTAGTGGGTGACTCCAGTCACCTGTGACTTCAGGCTTTTCCTGTAGCTGTACTGCAGCTTTCGGTGGTCATTTTATTGTCACATTGTTTTATTGTTGTGTGAAGGATCACTGATCAGTGGCGTCACTAGGGGGGTGCGGGAAGTGCGGACTGCACCGGGTGACACCATCACCTGGGGTGACACCAATCACGCACCAGGTGATTGGTGTCACCCCAAGTGATCGTGGTGAGGGAGAGGTGTGGCGCCGCGGCCAGGGCGACTGACGCTGGAATCTGGGGACCACGGTTCGATCCCCGGCTCCGGCAGCAGGTTAGCCCAGCACCATGTGACTCTGGGCAATAGCTCGCTTAATCTTCCCGACGGCCCCCAGCGCCTAGAGACCCTTACGGGTGATTGTGCGCTTTACAAATGTGGACTTTACTTACTTACTTACTGGTTAGTGGGACAACGCGGCTTCGGCTCACTGACGGTTGTTTGGTACATAAGCTATAGAACGGTGGCGGCCGGCAGAACTGACTGTTTGTGCGGCACGATGACAGAAGACGTTCTATAAAGAAGAAAGAGAATAGCATGCTGGGAGTCACATCACGTTGGACGCGGTAACCCTGGGCCTGCCTGCAGGCTGTCAGTCAACTCTAGTGACAGCAGTGGGTGCTACGGGTGCTCAGTTGCGATGGGTTAGGGAGACCAAAGTTAGCAAGTTCCAAAAACCCTTCGGACACGGTTAGTCAAAATCTCATTTTGGGGAAACATCATTTACTACGAAGGAATTACCCCGCATAACGTTTACCACGCGTCACTCACCACGAAAAGGTCTTTTCCACGCGTATGCTTTCAACGTCCGTCTTTACCACGCGAGTGGTATTCCTTCGTGTCGTTCTGCCTGTACGATCTGCGTGGGCTTGGGGGGGGGGGGCTGGGGGGGCTAGGGGGAGTTGGGGGGGGGGCTAGGGGGGGTTGGGGGGGTCTCCCCCCCCAAAAAAAAAACAAGCGGATAACAATAAATAAATAAGAAAACTTAAAAAACGAACAAGGAAATAGCCTCACCAACAAGGAGACGTGTACGTCATAATTGAAGTCCTTTCACAGTTTTGATAGACGTGTTTTGACGCTTGTTTCCGTGGTCGGTGGAAGAAAGGGCTGATGGGGAAAGACGTACAGGGGTCAGATAAGAATCTAAACTTTATTAATTAAGGTATTATTTAAGCGCATTATGAAAAAAATAAAAATAAAATGTAAGGGAATCTGTTGTTTTTAATTGTTTAAAACATCGATCTTTTCCTTCGTACTGCATGTAGCCTATCAGCATCGTTATGTAAATTTAAATGAGACGTGAGATGTTTCGTAACGTTCATTTTGCGGAGTAAAAACATGCGTTGTCAAATGCTGCGTGGTGAAGACACATGCGAACTAAAGTTCGCGTGGTAATGCCATGCGTGGAACTTGTCTTCGTGGAAAAATCATATATTCCTCATTTTGTGGTACTTGAACTCAATAATGTTGGAGAAAAACATAACTTCCGCACAGCGGGAAGTTAGTTCATACCGACTTGGTCACGTGACTGCCTCGAACAAACAAGGAAGAAAGGAAGCTGCGTTCATAAATATGCAGCTTGCTGCAGATTCACGTCGGAGCCTGGCATAAGAAGAATTACGGCGGGAGAGGGCACATAAACAACACGGCCTGTCAGACTTGAAGCCAGGAGCTTACAGTATGACTTTAGAATGCGGTTGCCAGCACTTGAACGTGCCGAAATACACTTTTGGGCTGTTGCTGGTACCCCTGGGGGCGCCACAGGATGCAGCGGATCTCTCGGCTCACCTAAGTGCTTAGCACGCGGCGGGATTACTCGGAAGTCAGCCCCCGTATGAAAGTAGAAGAGAATCTTCGGCCCTGATTAAAGCTGACATGGTTTAATTGAGGGATTAAGCTTCCTGCGCGGCTAATCCCAGATTTACCTGCTCAGACGCTTTGTCTGGGATGTTAAAGACTCAAGTGCAGGATGAAACAGTGACAGTTCAGGGGTGCCAAACGCCAGTACGATTGCCTGACTTTCCAGGTTTCAGACACTTAACTATTAAGCCCGTGACCTCTACATCACTGCAACGACGTGCCCCTGTGCCCCTGAGCTCTGTGCCAGCTGGCTAAACAACCCTCAGTGCTCCTATGCTCCACAATCTGCATCCAGGGGCGCTTTGAATCAGAGTTGTGAAATTGTCATGCTCTGGACGGCACTGCCTCGAGACATGTTATCTCTGGGCTCTGCTGTTCCAGAGCTCTGTGGTACCCATTGATACCCCTACCCTCTCTGTCAGAACTCTAAGGTGCATTTTAATCTCCTCCTGTGTGAAAAGAGGATTCCATTCAAAGTTTTTTTGTTATTCAACTTCTTTTATTCTCTGTTTTCATGAATTTGAAGAAATATTCTCATGATTTTTCTTGTTTCATCAGAAAACTCATATTCATTAGGTTGTCATTGCTCTAATCACTCCTATGCATTTCGGGCACTAGGACGCCCTTCCTCAGGGAGTAGCACTGAAAATTCAGAAACATATAAACTCAAATTCAATAACCCATACGTATGAATATGAGTTTTTGATGAAACAAGAAAAATCATGAGAATATTTCTTCAAATTCATGAAAACAAAGAATAAAAGAAGTTGAATGACAAAAAAAACTTTGAATGGAATCCTCTTTTCACACAGGAGGAGATTAAAGTGTGCCCTTTTGGGATGCGACTAATGGTTCATTGGAAGCACGGGTAGGTTATAAGTAAGAGGCGTCACAGGTCGGAAGACGCCACCGAAGGAGCACCTAATATTGCGAACTTCACGAACATCATTTTTTAAATAAAATATAGGCTGTGCACCTGGAAAGCAATTCCTTTGGTAGAACTCTAAGGTGTTCATACTGCCTCCTGGCTGTCCATCACAGCTGCCATTGTCCACAATACCCCTCTGGCTGCAAGTAAACCCTCATGAGTAACCTTGCTGCCCTTGGGTTCTGTGTGAGAGCTCTGAGGAGCACAGCCTGTGCCCAATGGTGTTACAGGCGCTGCACCTATCACACCAGTCTCTAAACAGAGGATGGATTTAGAAAGTGTCACCAACACATTGTTTTTCCTTTCTTGTTGTTTCTTCGGGCACATTCAGCCCTGCTGCTGGTACTGCTCATGTAAATATTTTCTTTTTAGCATACTGGTTTATTTTTTCAAAGACTATTAATGTTAGATATTTCCTGTATTTGAAAGGCTACATCTTCCCTCTGCCACCTGGACTATTCAACCCCCTGGTTGTTTACTACTAGAAAAAAACTGAAAGTCAGGAACTCAATTTTATTTTGCATTTCACAAGTCAGCCAATGGCACTAATGACATGTGATATCATCAACTGTTCTTGGCTTATGAACCTACATCATGTAGCATTTTGCGGCTTGTAGGTTTGCTTTTAACACTTCAGAAGGAGACACCGTACAAATCCAGTGAGTAAGAAGTCGATCTTGGTAATTTCACAGTCCTATGCCCTGTGGAGAAGTGTGGCTCACTGGTTAGAGGAGGCAGACCCTGGAGCAGAGGTCAGACTGGGACCAGGGTTCAATTCCCGATGCGGCAGGGTCCTGAGCTCAAAATGTCCACGGACTCGATAAATCTCACTTCGGTGCCTACTCAAATCAGGGGCTCACACTCTGCAACTCTGGGCAATAGCTTGCTCAATCTCCACTACGGCCCCCCGCAGCGGGATGCCTGGCTTTCACCTTGGGGGTGCCCAGTAAGGGCTATCTCACAGGGAAAACCAGGACGGGTTCCCAAAGCAAGCGCCTTGAGACCCTTTGGGGTGATTAGTGTGCTATATAGGAAGCCAACATTACATTACATTGCATTATGCTCGCTCCACCAATGTGGCTCCTTTAGCCCATAGACATTTTTTATGTGGCTTCATAGAAGCTACATGTTGAGCACCCATGTATTTCTAGCTTTGAGCTGTGTGCTGTTTGTCACACTGCAATTCATAAGCTTTCAGGACAATGAGAAGATGGCATGGTCCCAATGCCTAATCTAGTCCTTCTGGTCTCGTGCAAACAGTTGTAGAGCTGGAGGAGGAAATTACCACGACTTGGTAGGTTAATTAGTTAGCAGGATTACAGGGTGCTGTAGTGTGTGCTGTGTCTGCAAAGACATGGATATGTTTGTGTTTATGGACATGTCTATCTATGTGCATATTAGAGCCATGTGTTCATATCTGTGTATAAGTGTGTGTGGGGTAGCAGGGGGTTTGCATGTGGATCTAATCACTACTGCCCCCAAAATGTGATGTACACCAGCATGTTATCTGGTGATCAGACTTTTTATTGGCAGAGTGATTTTCGTTTTGCTCGTAACTTGGGCGCCGTTAGACAATTTTCATGAAACTTAAAAAAAATATATAACTCACCTCAGCTCTTTCTGTAAAGTTTCAGTGTGACCCGTCAAGCGGGGGCCAAGAAAAAGGGGGTGGTGGAAAAAACTTTTTTTCACATGCGATTTCCATAGGACAATTTAGAGAACAAAACAACCAAAACGGTTGAACAAAATGACACCAGATCTGTGTTTTTTTGTGACTTTATGTAATCCTGTTCAACTGTTACAGAGAAATTAAGGTTCAAAATGTATGGATAATTGTTTCCACGAGATTCCCTCGGGAACGCACTTGCAAAAAAAGTGATCTGAGTGGCTGGCCCTGAAGGACTCCCAAGGGAGTCCTATCAGACCAATTGATGTGATTGACTGGTTGCAACAGAGAAAAATGTTGCTGCCACCATTAGAGAACTCGAGGATTGAAAAAAGGACATAAGGGGACAGAATAGGGTTATCCTGAACTAGCCCTTGTTGAGGGACCACCTCAAGCTGAAATTTGAAAAATGAACTGTCATTATGGTCCTGCTGGAGTCCCGTGGGCTGAAATCTGAAAACAAATGCTACTCCTGCTTCGTGCACAGAGGTCTTCACGGAGTGGCCACTCCCTCACCAAACCTTACTATGTACAGTCTTGTGCTCTACAGAGATCTTTGCGGAGAAGCTACTCCTTACCAAACCCTATTATGCACAGCCTTCACCTTCACAGGTCTCTGCGGAGAGGTCACTCCCTCTTTGAACTCTGCTATGCACAGCCTTTCAGCCTTAGTGCATTCTGTCTCTCTCTCTCTGATCTATTGACATGTATGTTGTCTGCCACATTTATCCAATTATCTATCCTCTCTCACTCTGTCCTGACGGTGAGCATGTTTGTTGTTATGCCCATTTATTCCATAAGATATCCTATCTCTCTCTCTGATCTGATAGGCTGTCATCTCCCCATCACAACTTCATGGTTTGGCAATGCATGACCTGCTGTACCCCCCCACATCGCTGCTACCCTTCAGATGTCGCAGATGTCCTTGCCATGATAATCTCATATCTCCTCCTAAATACTCCATGGACCAAAGACCACTCATGTCTTAGTCCGCTAATTCTACTCTAATGCAAAATCTGACCTTTTTTCTCTTGACTTTGACAGTATGTTGCTATGGCCTATTTTTTGGTGCATGACCTGCTTCGCTCCCCCTCCCACGTTGTGCTACCCTTCCCCCAGATTCTGTGGATGCTCTTGTCTGAAGGGGCACCTCCTGCCATCCACCCAAAGCTCATTCTTTCCCTACCCTGGTCCTAGTAATAATGACCAAATAAGCTTATCTCTATCTAGCTCTATCATTCTCCCTCAGGCCACCAACCGCACTAACTAGACCGTCAAACAAGTACTCCATCTTCTCGGTTTTGCATATGCTCCAGCTCGCTTGGATATTCCCCCCTTTATAGGTCCCTTCCTACTTCCCCTACTCCCACCCCCTTCATTGACCAAACCGAGGCCAGAATGTTGAACGCCTTGATATCCCCCTATAGAAAGGACTAGTTTGTAATAAACTACCCCCAACATATCCAGACATGTCAAGAGAAATCTCAAATATAAAATCCTTGACCTGAAAAAAGAAACCCTTTTCACCGACCCCTACTTTTGCCACAACAAGGGTTACTTAATGAACAACCACATTTTCTCCAAGAACTGGCGTGCCAAATGGAGGAATGTTCTTGCTTACTCACTCAACACCACCATAACCAAAAAAATCCCACATGGCCACAAACTCACTATCATGTCCTCCTCGCTTTACCCCAGCACTGCCATAATTTCCACCTACAATAACGGCACTGTACTCATCCAGTCTTTTGATCACAAGCTGGAACTCTTTGGCAACCTCTTCTGCTACCTCAAAAACAAACTAGTTACAGCCACTCCCCTTCTAACTCCCTCGCCTCTCCCCCTCCCCTCCGCTATTACCCTGCCAGTCCACCATTCCCACCTGTCACACCGGGTAGTCACCCAACCGTCCATTGGTTCAATCGCTGCCCTTTTTACCACCCTCCACTGACAACTTCCCCCAACACCAACCACCCCCCTCATCCACACCAGCAGTGCCCCCCCATATCCACACTCCCATTAATTGGCTCTACCATGAAACTGCCTCAACTCAACCACTCACTTCCAAGGCCCAGTTATTGAACATTACCAACGCCAGCTCCCCCCATCGCTTGGTCTCCCCCCCAAACTCCAATGCTTTCCGGCAACCTGGGACTCCTCAGAAACCTGTCCCATGACATAATGCTTGACTCTATAACCTCAGACCTGTATCAGATCTGTGCAGGCATTCTCCAACTATTTCGCATCACCTCCAACCTCGAACACAGGTGGTTCCCATACTTTGCTCAACACTTATCTAATGACACCCCCAGAATTTCCAGCCACTACTTGTTCCGTATCCCTGCCTACACAGGGAACACCCTGCCTGGCTACATGACCACACCCATCCATAATCACTCCTTCCGTCTCAATAGACTAGTCAGACAGCTATCTAACAATGACCTCCTTGACCTCCTAAACTCCTATAACCCTACCCCGGCTGCTCTCACCCAACCTGTCACCAAAATTGAGACTTTTATCTCCCACCCCTTCAGGTCTTCCCACGCAATACTAAGTCTGAGAGCAAATTGAACCTCACTCAAGTTCCCCTCTCTCATACACCCTCTGTTAGGAGCACCTCTAATACATTCCCGAAATGCATGCTACTAAACTGCTGCTCAGCCATGAAACATGTGGCCAACACAGCTGCTCTTATCCTCGACCTGAAAACTGGACATTCTCATGCTCAAGGAATCCTGGTTAAACAATTCCTCTGGGCCTATCTTGGATACCCTGGTCCCCCCTAGTTATGGCATTTTTAGACTAGACTGCTCTGGACCATGGGGTTGACCTAGCCTGTTTATACAGCGCCTTACTCTTGGTGAAACAGACACACGCCACATCTCTGCCCACCTGTAAATACCTCTTGATCGACATCTCCACTACAAGTAACTCAAAGTGCTCCCTCCCCACGTTCTATCATCCCCCTCCGGCAGTAATTGTGCATTCACTTAATGGGTCAAGGAGCTTATCTCCTACAACATTGAGGATCATTACAACTAGTTCTTCCTGGGTGACTTCAAAATACACTGAAACAATCCCACTGGCCCACTCATTAACTGCTTCAAAACCTTCCTTCATGACCTCAACCTCGTCCAAGCTTGCAATAGCCAGACACATAAGAAAGGTGCCACCCATGACCTAATCATTGCTAGATAGAACACCATACAAATTGATTCCATTCTCCCATATGACCGAACCAAAGACTCCATGTCACCTTCTTCCTAAATATAGAGGCAATCCCCTCCAAAGGCCAACCAAAGTAAGCCAAACACTGGATCCATGGCACCCGAAACATTAACTCACACAGTATGACAACTATCAGTAACAAGACCATGATCCCACCTCTCACCACGACCAATGCCCAGGACCTCAAGTATCATTTTAATTCCATATCCAAAATCATGGATACCACAGCCCCTATGCAATTAAAAAGAATCCCATCGAAATGATACAACCCATGCCTCAACAGTAACCTTAATGAAGAACGGCAACACCTTAGACTTGCTGAAAGAGTGTAGAGGCACTCCCCCTCCTTGGCCAACCTCATACTCCTGAGTCAAAGGTGCAGTGCCTACAACAAGTACATTAGGAACTCCAAAGCAGCCTTCACTCAAAACCAACTAGACACTGCCTCTAATAGGCCCAAGAAACTGTTCAAAATTATCAGACACCAATCTTTTTGCAAGAGTGACCTTGCTTCCACCAACAATATAGCACCCCCTGACTGTGAAACCTTTTTCGCTGAGAAAACATTGCAAATCACTAAAGACATCCAGATCGCTCTCAATCTGCTCCCGCACCCACCCGTCCAAATTCCACCATGTACAGCCTTCACCCTGTAGAGGGGTGTTTACAGAGATGCCAGTAGCTCACCAAACACTAACTACTATGTAAAGCCTTTGCCCTGTGCTATGGCTTCTGTGGGGAGACCAGTATCAAATTTCTATATGTAGCTAAGACCCTAGTACATACAGTTAGGTATAGCAGTAATAGCTTAATTTAAATTTTTTAGAAAAGCAAGAAATTCACAGAAAAAAACCTAAGCTTAAATTGACCTTATAGTTAGGTCTGGTAATAATTTCTTACTTTATGTTTAAAAAATCTTAAAAAGTCACTTAAAAACGAAATTTATAGTGATGTTAGAGTTAAGTGAAAATGTCAGTTAAAACATACCATTTTTAAATAAAAAAATAAAAAAAATCATTCTATATATGTGTCTGGATATATATTTATATATATATATATATATATATATATATATATATATATATATATATATATATAAATATATATATATATATATATATATATATATATATATATATATTACCTACTGGCGGTCGCCAGTAGGTATATATAGTTAGGATTTTTTCTCTATGGGATTTTTGAAAATTCTATGTCTAATAACTTTGGCGTTTGTGGACGGAATTGGCTGAAATTTTCAGGAAAATGGCACATTTTGTTTCTGAGCAGCCCTTGAAAATTTGGGGGGGGTTCGTCAAGGGGGGGCCGAGAAAAAAGGGGGGTCCCAAAACGTGTTTTTAACATTGAGTTTTCCATAGGGCGGTTGGCCTCACTTTTAGCCCGAACGGCTGAATGGATTTGCACGAAACTTGGCAAAATTGTAGGGACTGGTAGCCCGATGTGCCTTTTGTAGGTCTCAATATATGTGCTCCAGTGGATTTTGAGAAATTAACGTTTAAAAAAAGATATATATCTGTAACAGCGGACCGGGCAGCGCTCCGGTTCGCGGACTTTTCGCGGTACGGAGCTTTGTGAAGCGAAGCTGATTGGTTCTCCGGCGTCTGTGAACATTCCAAACAGTCCGTAGCGGCCGCCATCTTGTCTCTCGGTAGGATCGAGAGACAAGAGGAGGCCAAAGCGAAGGGGCAAATGACCATAAGGGGGCATAGTAGATCCTCGCTGACCCCCTAGGTTTGATGTGGAGGTTTTAAAAGGGTCCCGCGGGGCAAAAAAAAAATAATAATAATAATCGAACGGCTGAATGGATTTGCACAAAACTTGGTAAAATATTAGGGACTGGTAGCCCGATGTGCCTTTGCTAGGTCTCAATATATGTGCTCCAGTGGATTTTGAGAAATTAACGTTCAAAAAAAGATATATATCTGTAACAGCGCTCCGCTTCGCGTAAAGGAGGTTTGCGAAGCTGATTGGTTCTCCGGCGTCTGTAAACATTGCAAACAGTCCGTAGCGGCCGCCATCTTGTCTCTCGGTAGGATCGAGAGACAAGAGGAGGCCAAAGCGAAGGGGCAAATGACCATAAGGGGGCATAGTAGATCCTCCTTGACCTCTTAGGTTTGATGTGGAGGTTTTAAAAGGGCCCCGCGGGGCAAAAAAAAAATAATAATAATAATCGAACGGCTGAATGGATTTGCACGAAACTTGGCAAAATTGTAGGGACTGGTAGCTCGATGTGCCTTTGCTAGGTCTCAATATATGTGCTTCAGTGGATTTTGAGAAATTAACGTTCAAAAAAAGATATATATCTGTAACAGCGCTCCGCTTTGCGGAGATAAAACTATATCTGTATTACCTAGCTGTTGCTAACACCAGTTAGCGACGGCTAGTAGGAGATAGCGACCATCTTGGGCCCCACTTTGCATGTGAGTGATATTTATCACTAATGACATGCAAAGTGGGCATGCCAAGATGTTAGCGACTGGAAACAGTCGCTAACATCGCTATCTCCTATTATCAACTTTTGGAAATATTCGAGATAAGCGTGAATATCTCCAAAAGCTAGCACCTGCCCTGAGCAGTTCTTAGCCATGTTATCCAATGGGAGGTGGATAACATGGCTAAGAGCATTAGCTCGGTAATGCATGAATATCGCTGAGTTTTCAGCGATATTAATGCATTGCGGTCGTTTTTTATCGTATTTGCGATAAACCTTGATAATAGCAAGGTTTATCTGCGATAATTTCTGACGATGCTTAGCGGTAAAAAAATCGTTGCTAAGCATCGTTAGGGATAAATATCGCTTAACTTTGGTAATATGCCCCAACGTCTGTTAACGTTCGATTCGAAGGAAATCAGGAAGTGTTGAAAAACATTGTCTGCGCCATCTTGTCTTTTTTCAAATGCCACACTTTTGTCGTGCACGGCAGCCATTTTAGATGCCTTGACCAGACCCACTCTGTGCACGCTGTCGATCCTTAGCATGGCTCCCCACCCTCGCAAGCATCTCCCCCAGGCAGTGGTCACCCCCGCTCTCTGTCTTATGCATGGGTAATAAACCTCCCCCCATCTGCGCTGCTCTTCCTTGAGAATCACACCCTGTGCCCGCCCGACACCTCCCTTTCGCCCTATTCACTACCGCACCCTCTGACACTCCTTTTCCTCTGTGTCCGATTGTCCAGGCCGGTCCTAGGGTATCAGCTAGCCCTGCAGATGTAGTTTATGGCCCCAGCTGTAAAGAATTACCCCTCTTCAAAGGAGTTATAGTAGATCAAGGCCCACACTCGATGAGATCCGTCACAGCAGACGCGTTCCTATTATCTGAAAACCATCCTGTATTGTGATTGGGGAGGGGACCGAGCCTGAAGCGGAAGATTCCAGGGATGACTCTTTGTACATCAAAGTTTTTACAATTATGTGTCACATTAAAAATATATAGCACTCCGACAAAGTAGTAAGATTATAAAACTTTAATAACTTATAAATATATACAAGAAAACAAAAATAGTAATAACATATAAACATTTTTAGGGAAAAACAAAGAAGTAGCGGTCGGCTGTGCGAATAGTCCCAACGCAGCACAACGTCCAGATTTCCGGCGTGGGGCGTCGCGGGGGGTGGGTCATCAGTAGCAAACTGTTGTGCGAATAGTTCCAAGGCAGCAGAACGATGGCACCAAGGTGATGTCCAGTAAGTTGCCGCACTGGTTTTGGTATCCTACAATGCTGCTCCGAATAACGGCGTGGGGCGCCCCGGGGGAGGCGGCGTGAACGGGCCTCTCCAGGTGGAGTGTCATCTGTTGTAGTGGGGCGCCCCTTTACCGTTTCAGTTGCCATTCCGTCCGTTTTTGGTCCACTGTGTCAAAAGCCGCAATTCAGCTGAGTTGCGCCCACTCTTGCGGTGCAGCGATAGGCGGCTGTCACAGGACTCTCAAAATGGCGGCAGGCTGTTTCCTTTTTGGGCCTGGTCCACTGAAATGGCCCTGGGACACCTTGGAAATCGGACGCTTGTCTGCTAGGTCTTGGACCCCATTCTCGAAAGCGTCCCCTCCGCCTTGAGGATTCATCAAAAGTTTTGGGGGCCCCCGACTCCTGTAGGCTTCTGGTGGGGAGCGGTTGCCATGATTGCTCGCGGAATGACCACGACGGAGCTACGAGATGGTGGTGCTCTCATGCTGACGCCAGCTTCAGTCTGAAACATCCAGAAACAAGGTGGGGCTTTCATCGTTTGGGAAAAAAAAAAGTTTTCATCCAATGAAAAGTGTTGTTTTTAGGTCATATGATCAAGCCTTCCATCATTAGGAAACCAAAAGTAAAATGAACCAATGAAAAGTTTTATAAACAAGTCACATGACCTGTTATGCGGCATAGGGTATAAAATGCGGAGAAAATACGTTGGCACGTGAGGCGGCGTCAGTAGCGGACCGATGTGCGAATAGGCCGAAGGCAATACAACGCGCCAAGATCCGGATGGCACCGAGGTGGTGTCCAGCAAGTTGCAGCACTGGTGTGGCCATCCTACAATGCTGAAAGTCGGCGTGGGGCGCCCCGTTGGCCTGTGAGTTTGCGTCAGTAGCGGACCGATGTGCGAATAGGCCGAAGGCAGCACAACGCGCCAAGATCCGGATGGCACCGAGGTGGTGTCTAGTAAGTTGCCGCACTGGTGTGGCCATCCTACAATGTTGAAAGTCGGCGTGGGGCGCCCCGTTGGCCTGTGAGATGGCGGCAGTAGCGGACCGATGTGCGAATGGGGCCAAAGGCAGCGCAACAATATTTTCGGAATAGAAGACACCACAAGGCGCTGAGATGCCAAGATCCGGATGGCACCGAGGTGGTGTCTAGCAAGTTGTGGCACTGGTGTGGCCATCCTACAATGGTAAAAGTCGGCGTGGGGCGCCCTGTTGGCCTGTGAGATGGTGTCAGTAGCGGACTGATGTGCGAATGGGGCCAAAGGCAGCGCAACAATATTTTCTGACTGACACCACAAGGCGCTGAGATGCCAAGATCCGGATGGCACCGAGGTGATGTCTAGCAAGTTGCTGTACTGGTGTGGCCATCCTACAATGGTAAAAGTCGGCGTGGGGCGCCCTGTTGGCCTGTGAGATGGTGTCAGTTGCGGACCGATGTGCGAATGGGGCCAAAGGCAGCGCAACAATATTTTCTGTATGGAAGATACCACTAGGCGTTGAGATGCCAAGATCCGGATGGCACCGAGGTGATGTCTAGCAAGTTGCTGTACTGGTGTGGTCATCCTACAATGCTGAAACTCGGCGTGGGGCGCCCTATTAGCCTGTGAGATGGCGTCAGTAGCGGACCGATGTGTGAATGGGGCAAAGGTAGCGCAAGAATATTTTCTGAATAGAAGACACCACAAGGCGCTGAGATGCCAAGATCCGGATGGCACCGAGGTGGTGTCTAGTAAGGTGCACTGGTGTGGTCATCCTACATGCTGAAACTCGGCGTGGGGCGCCCCATTAGTCTGTGAGATGGCGTCAGTAGCGGACCGATGTGCGAATAGGCCGAAGGCAGCACAACGCGTCAAGATCCGGATGTCACCGTGGTGGTTTCATAGTTGAGAGGCACTTCATCTGCAGTGGGGCGCCGAGATCCGGATGGCACCGAGGTGATGTCTAGCAAGTTGCTGTACTGGTGTGGTCATCCTACAATGCTGAAACTCGGCGTGGGGCGCCCCATTAGCCTGTGAGATGGCGTCAGTAGCGGACCGATGTGCGAATAGGCCGAAGGCAGCACAACGCGCCAAGATCCGGATGTCACCGTGGTGGTTTCATAGTTGAGAGGCACTTCATCTGCAGTGGGGCGCCGAGATCCGGATGGCACCGAGGTGATGTCTAGCAAGTTGCTGTACTGGTGTGATCATCCTACAATGCTGAAACTCGGCGTGGGGCGCCCCATTAGCCTGCGAGATGGCGTCAGTAGCGGACCGATGTGCGAATAGGCCGAAGGCAGCACAACGCGCCAAGATCCGGATGTCACCGTGGTGGTTTCATAGTTGAGAGGCACTTCATCTGCAGTGGGGCGCCGAGATCCGGATGGCACCGAGGTGATGTCTAGCAATTTGCTGTACTGGTGTGGTCATCCTACAATGCTGAAACTCGGCGTGGGGCGCCCCATTAGCCTGTGAGATGGCGTCAGTAGCGGACCGATGTGCGAATGGGGCCAAAGGCAGCGCAACAATATTTTCTGAAGAGAAGACACCAAAAGGCGCTGAGATTCCAAGATCCGGATGGCACCGAGGTGGTGTCTAGCAAGCTATGCAGTTGAGTTGTGTGCGCACTTGCGGCGAATAGGTCGAAGGCAGCGTAACAATGTTTTCTGAATAGAAGACACCACAAGGCGTTGAGATTCGGTTACCACCGAGGTGATGTCTAGCAAGTTGCCACACTGGTGTGGCCATCCTACAATACTGCTCCGAATAACGGCGTGGGGTGCCCGAAGGGGGGGGGGGGAGGAGGCGGCGTGAACGGGCCTTCCTAGGTGGAGGCTCGTCTGCTGTAGTGGGGCGCCCCTTTACCGTTTCAGTTGCCATTCAGCTGAGTTTCGGCTGCTCTTGATGCTACAGCGACAGGCGGCTGCAACAGGACTCTCAAAATGGCGGCCTGTTCTTTGGATTTGGGCCTGGTCCACTAAAATGGCCCTGGGACACCTTAGAACTCGGACGCTCGATTTTTTTTTCCTTTCCTGTACATGCAAAAAAAGGTAAATGCCCGGTACGTTACACGCTTCATCTGCCACGATGAACTCTCCAGAGGAACCGAAAAAATATATAGTTATGGTAACTATACCATGCATCGTCATATGGAGAGGTGGCACCAATTAATTATAGTGCTGCATAAAAGAGAGATTTGGAGGAGAACCCCTGACCTGCTAGTACATTCATCAAAGAAGTGGCACTGACAGCATCAGAGGCAAGGGAAACGGTCCCAAATATTTAGAAGAACTTTGGAAAGATTAAAATGACATGTTTAGATTGTGGCAAATTAATTTCATGTGGACAGATGAGTGTTACTCTAATAAATACAGCATATGAACATCATCATAGTCGATGGTTGGTAGAGACATTTTGACTATATCCTGGACCTGCCCATCCTCGCCCAAAATGGCGCCGGAATAAATGGGACTCGTAACTCCTTGTTGTGTACTGGTTGCAGAACCTTGAAATCACGAGATACGTATGCAGTTTTGAAGCACATGGCGGGCGGGGACGAGAATTGATTGAATATTTCGACATCCCTATTGATATTAAGTTCTGATGTGTTATTGATTACTGTACTATTGAAAGTTCGAATTAACGTCACCCATGGTACTTGCCCGCAAATGTATATCTAGATAATTTTATTGTAACTGGCCCTGTCGTATTTTAATTATAAAATGTACGTCCACCGATTCCGTAACTGTTAGACACCTTAGTTCTTGCAACCTAATGGCCCGCCCGTTACGTTCCTCTACAGTGTAAATGTCTACTCATCATATACGATTACAGTTTGCTCCATGGCCGGCCCACGTGGTTATAGGCTCGTATTTGTATAATGAAATTTTCACAATAAAGGTTTTTAAAAGAAAACATGGTAGTAGTATATACATTGGTAAAGTTTTTAATAATAGTCACTGTTTTAGAATCATTAAAAGGCAAGTGAAATAAAGCAGACCAATTACATGAAGGGTAAAAGGTATAATACGAAGGAACGCAGTAAAGATAAATGGTCAAGGGCTGTTGTGTTTTCTATTCCTGCAACATAAAGTGATCGATAAGAATCTCATATTCAGGCGTATCGGCGACTAAGACAGCAGGTCGACCCTCTTTTGCTCAACGGCTCCGTCATGGGACGAAGAAACGCTCTTTTTCTCGAAAAAAGAATATATTTTACTTGCAGGACAGTTGTAAATTTTCCGGGAAAGTACATTAGCCTGGAACATTATAACATATATTTAAGAAAAAATAATGTTCGGAAGTAATAAAAAGCGTAATTTTTAGGTCATATGACCAAGCCTTTCATCATTAGAATAAGAAAAGTAAAATGAACCAATGAAAAGTTTTATTAACAAGTCACATGACTTGTTATGCTTACGTTACGCGCTGCGCGCCCCGGATGACTTCCGGATGCGCTAACGCGGCGCGTCATATGACGCATTACGCGACAACGCAGGTCCAGAATATAGTCAAAATGTCTCCACCAACCAGCGGTCGGAACACAACCCCTTTCAGCAGGCTAAATAGTTCTGTTAAATGACAACAGAAGGGACAGGCAACAAGAACCATCAGTCAAAGAGGGGAGGGCTAGTTCTTCTCTACCGGGTTACATTGGGGCGCTACCGGAACTGATCGAATTGGTAGTCTACAGTGTTTCTGGATGTTTCAGACTGAAGCTGGGGTTAGCATGAGAGCAGTACCATTTCGTAGCTCCGTCGTGGCCATTCCGCAACCAATCATGGCAGCCGCTCTTTATCGTTATTTTGGGCGGGGTGGGTGGCGGAGCCGAGCTGTTTTGCAGCCATCATTGTGTGGAGTTCAGTTCATTTCACTAGTTTTGTATTTGTCATGAGGGGTTGTTCCTAATGTTTCTATTTTAGCGAGGTCAAAAAGAGATCCCGTTAGTGGCCTACTGATTTTGCTCGATTCCTTTTCTTTTTTTTTTACACGATTTTTCGTTATCTGCAAAGACTAAACAGAGTATTGCGACTCTGTGTTTGTTTGTAAATAGAGAATGAACCAAAGAGAACCAATTCTAAAACAGTAAATACTTGGATAACAATCAATCAAATGGAGAGAGAAGCAGGCACGACGTATTACAACGGGGGCAAAGGCCTGCGTTAACTACCCTTCACTATGTGCAAAGAGAGAGTACTCCTAATAGAAATGAGGGGGGGGGGCACCATTCAAAGCAGATCAGTGTGCATAAACACGAAAATGTTTTCACTTACCACGTACTTGACATTCGACAGCTTATGATATTTGCTATTAAAAAACCATTGAAATTCACTGAAAAAACCATAGGTTATAGATCATATATAGTTAGGAATTAGCATTTACAAAACCTTGAAAATTCACTGAAAAAACCATAGGTTATAGACCATATATAGTTAGGAATTTGCATTTAAAAAACCTTATTTTACTCACACAAAACCATTGAAATTCCATATATAGTTAGTTGCACTAACTATATATCGCGCACCCGCAATCCACTGCTGATGATGTCACATATTACATCATTCATGACATGGTCAGTGACATCACTGATGACATCACTGATGACATCTCAAATGACATCACTGATAACAACATCCAGTGATTTTATGTTTCTGTAAAGTTTAAATATGTCTTACATATTGAAGAATGAGTGGATGTATAAGTGTCTGGACGAAGGATTTAGTAGGTGCATGACTGACTGTATGAGTGAGTGATTAAATGTGTCTCACTGAGTGCATGGGTTAGTGACTAAACTGTCTTAATTTGTGCATCATTATGTCTGTTGTTCTGTAAACTGCTGCATGTGTTGATCAGTAGCTATATGAGTAACTATATGGGTTATTGATTGATTGTCCAAGTATTTGTATGGGAGACTGAGTGTGTGTGTGGCTGGCTGGGAGGTGTGTGACTCTGTGCAGATCAATGTGTACTTATATCAATGATTGTATAACAAGGTAAGTATGTGTTAGTATATGTTTGAAAATATAAGGTGCTCTATGTTTAACTGTATAGACAAGAAAATGGAAGTGTGATTGATTCTTTACAGGACTGACTAGGTGTGTGAGTAACTCCATGGATGAGTGGCAGAGTGTGAGTGTCTGTATAGGTGTATGAGTGCATATGATAGTGTTGTAAAGATGAGTGATTGTATGTATGAATGATTGTATGGGTGAATGAGTGAATGTGTGTGTAGACGTAGGAATCAGTGAGTACATATGTAGTAACTAGTATTGGTGTGTCAATGGTTTCAAAAATTATACTCTGTATTTAACACTGGGTGAAACAGAGGTTATATTAAAATATGAGGAGATGCATTGTATTGTCACATGAATGATATCATCAGTGATGTGGTCATTGATGTCAAATGAGATGTCATCAGTGATGTCATCAGTGATGTCATTTGAGATGTCATCAGTGATGTCATCAGTGATGTCACTGACCATGTCATGAATGATGTAATATGTGACATCATCAGCAGTGGATTGCGGGTGCGCGATATATAGTTAGTGCAACTAACTATATATGGAATTTCAATGGTTTTGTGTGAGTAAAATAAGGTTTTTTAAATGCTAATTCCTAACTATATATGGTCTATAACCTATGGTTTTTTCAGTGAATATATATATATATATATATATATATATATATATATATATATATAAACGAAAATCATCCCCAACAGCAGCAAGAAGTGGAAACCGCACAGAGGATTCTTTGGAGGGGTTTTAATGCCACGAACACCAGCAATAGGGCGAATGCATTTCGGCATAGTTCAGCCTTCGTCAGCGCCATGAGGTGTTTGCATGGAGCAGGCAAACAAAGTCGTTGAAATACCTTCTCCTTTCCAGTCAGGTGAGAGTTAGCTCCGCCCCTCGGTTAGACAGCATGGTATATGATTCGCTGTCTGTGTTGTCTGTAGGACGCCCAGTGCGTCTGTACTACAGGTACCAGAATGCTGTGCGTTGGTCCAGCACAGCCACGGGGGTGATGACATAGCGCGGGCCACTTCAACCTAACTTCTGCGTGGCGACTCCCTCCTCAGCTCCCCATACTGCACCAACCCCCAAACACAGCAGTCCATTTAGCAGGGGTCGAACCGGGGCTCCGGTTCACCCAATGTGGGGCACAATGTCTCCAACACTGCCGGGTGTCTTGAAGTGTCCAAGGGTGGGATTCGGTCAACCCAGTACCCTGGGAAAAGTCACAAACTGCGAAGCAGAAGCCAGCTTTGACCGGGACCCTCGAGGGTGCAGGGGTTTCCAAAGCGCGTAACTGGCAATCGCGCTAAAATATAAACGAAAATCTTCCCCAACAGCAGCAAGAAGTGGAAACCGCACAGAGGATTCTTTGGAGGGGTTTTAATGCCACGAGCACCAGCAATAGGGCGAATGCATTTCGGCATAGTTCAGCCTTCGTCAGCGCCATGAGGTGTTTGCATGGAGAAGGCAAACAAAGTGGTTGAAATACCTTCTCCTTTCCAGTCAGGTGAGAGTTAGCTCCGCCCCTCGGTTAGACAGCATGGTATATGATTCGCTGTCTGTGTTGTCTGTAGGACGCCCAGTGCGTCTGTACTACAGGTACCAGAATGCTGTGCGTTGGTCCAGCACAGCCACGGGGGTGATGACATAGCGCGGGCCACTTCAACCTAACTTCTGCGTGGCGACTCCCTCCTCAGCTCCCCATACTGCACCAACCCCCAAACACAGCAGTCCATTTAGCAGGGGTCGAACCGGGGCTCCGGTTCACCCAATGTGGGGCACAATGTCTCCAACACTGCCGGGTGTCTTGAAGTGTCCAAGGGTGGGATTCGGTCAACCCAGTACCCTGGGAAAAGTCACAAACTGCGAAGCAGAAGCCAGCTTTGACCGGGACCCTCGAGGGTGCAGGGGTTTCCAAAGCGCGTAACTGGCAATCGCGCTGAAATATAAACGAAAATCTTCCCCAACAGCAGCAAGAAGTGGAAACCGCATAGAGGATTCTTTGGAAGGGTTTTAATGCCACGAACACCAGCAATAGGGCGAATGCATTTCGGCATAGTTCAGCCTTCGTCAGCGCCATGAGGTGTGTGCATGGAGCAGGCAAACAAAGTGGTTAAAATACCTTCTCCTTTCCAGTCAGGTGAGAGTTAGCTCCGCCCCTCGGTTAGACAGCATGGTATATGATTCGCTGTCTGTGTTGTCTGTAGGACGCCCAGTGCGTCTGTACTACAGGTACCAGAATGCTGTGCGTTGGTCCAGCACAGCCACGGGGGTGATGACATAGCGCGGGCCACTTCAACCTAACTTCTGCGTGGCGACTCCCTCCTCAGCTCCCCATACTGCACCAACCCCCAAACACAACAGTCCATTTAGCAGGGGTCGAACCGGGGCTCCGGTTCACCCAATGTGGGGCACAATGTCTCCAACACTGCCGGGTGTCTTGAAGTGTCCAAGGGTGGGATTCGGTCAACCCAGTACCCTGGGAAAAGTCACAAACTGCGAAGCAGAAGCCAGCTTTGACCGGGACCCTCGAGGGTGCAGGGGTTTCCAAAGCGCGTAACAGGCAATCGCGCTGAAATATAAACGAAAATCTTCCCCAACAGCAGCAAGAAGTGGAAACCGCACAGAGGATTCTTTGGAGGGGTTTTAATGCCACGAACACCAGCAATAGGGCGAATGCATTTCGGCATAGTTCAGCCTTCGTCAGCGCCATGAGGTGTGTGCATGGAGCAGGCAAACAAAGTGGTTGAAATACCTTCTCCTTTCCAGTCAGGTGAGAGTTAGCTCCGCCCCTCGGTTAGACTGCATGGTATATGATTCGCTGTCTGTGTTGTCTGTAGGACGCCCAGTGCGTCTGTACTACAGGTACCAGAATGCTGTGCATTGGTCCAGCACAGCCACGGGGGTGATGACATAGCGCGGGCCACTTCAACCTATTTTCTGCGTGGCGACTCCCTCCTCAGCTCCCCATACTGCACCAACCCCCAAACACAGCAGTCCATTTAGCAGGGGTCGAACCGGGGCTCCGGTTCACCCAATGTGGGGCACAATGTCTCCAACACTGCCGGGTGTCTTGAAGTGTCCAAGGGTGGGATTCGGTCAACCCAGTACCCTGGGAAAAGTCACAAACTGCGAAGCAGAAGCCAGCTTTGACCGGGACCCTCGAGGGTGCAGGGGTTTCCAAAGCGCGTAACTGGCAATCGCGCTGAAATATAAACGAAAATCTTCCCCAACAGCAGCAAAAAGTGGAAACCGCACAGAGGATTCTTTGGAGGGGTTTTAATGCCACGAACACCAGCAATAGGGCGAATGCATTTCGGCATAGTTCAGCCTTCGTCAGCGCCATGAGGTGTTTGCATGGAGCAGGCAAACAAAGTGGTTGAAATACCTTCTCCTTTCCAGTCAGGTGAGAGTTAGCTCCGCCCCTCGGTTAGACAGCATGGTATATGATTCGCTGTCTGTGTTGTCTGTAGGACGCCCAGTGCGTCTGTACTACAGGTACCAGAATGCTGTGCGTTGGTCCAGCACAGCCACGGGGGTGATGACATAGCGTGGGCCACTTCAACCTAACTTCTGCGTGGCGACTCCCTCCTCAGCTCCCCATACTGCACCAACCCCCAAACACAGCAGTCCATTTAGCATATATATATATATATATATTGCACCTGAGACATACTCATCTGTCATGACATTTTCAGTGATTATGGTACAGAGTAGACATTCTTAAATTAGAATAATGTGCAAAGTATGTAGCAGGAAAAATACTGTTAAAAAGTCAAAAATTTTTTTTTCTCACAATCAGTTTTTAAAAATAGAAAAAAATCTAATGAGCAAAATGACACCAAAACAATACAAATCCAATAAGAGGAGAACCAGACATATTGTGTTACAATTATCATGTTTTTTTCTTTTCTAGGTAGCACCTTTTTAGGTGACATCTGTTAATCATGTATGTATGAAAGACAAATATAGAATGCACAGTAGTTTAATGTCACTTTTCTTTGCAGCATGATAATCAAGTCTGCTAAAATATATTCACAGTATTTAATTCCCATTGCCTTCTGTTCTAAAATAGTTATCACAGAGTCGTGAACAACCTTATAGGAAAACTGATAATTGTAATTAACATTTATTATTACACTTCAAAGAGCAGAGCTTCACTGAACATAAGTAAAAGGACATCAGACCACTTCCTGCTTATTATTTATTCTAAAAAGATTCAACAATAGTCAGATATTGTTATATAATTTACCAACAGAGGGCCTCATTTACAAGCCCATTGAGCCGCCGGTGCATCACTTCTTTTGATGCACCAGCAGCTGATGGAGCGGGATAGAAAACAGAATTCTGTTTGAACCCGTGAAGTCACACTTCCATAAATAAATTAATAATGCTAACAATTTGTGTTATGTGTATGCTAATTCAACCTAGTTTAAAGTTACATTACATTACAGAACACGTGGGAAATTAACATGTGTGCTCATAAATGTGCATTATGTTGCATTCTTATGTATGTGGAAAATAATAAATTAATCTTGTCTATTGTCATGTCATAACTAATAGCAGCTGTTTTTGAAATAATGGCATGTGCTTATTTTGCTTCCCTTGTCTATGTGATGTCATTTCTACTATTCTAGGTGCACATAAGGCTTTATGGATTATGAAGAATGGTAGATATAAAATGCTGCTTTATTTGTGCTTTACTGCTAGGTAATTTAGACTAATGGGTTAATTATTAGCAATGATGGGAGGCAACAGAACAAACTGTATTTCTTTCACTAATTATCCTTTTTGTTTGTTTATATAATAGTTTTACAAGTGAAGCTTAGAGATGGCTGCAGAAAAATAGTACCCTTTTAAAAGTGGTGCAGGGACAGTGGCGCAGAAAATTGACGCTTTCTGAAAGAGGCCTAATGATGAAAATGGCTCAAGTGAAAATAATTCCAAGAAGGATGGAAAAGGCCTCTGAGCTTTTATTTTGAAAGGTTTTGGAATGAACTGCTAAAAAGATGACTTTTTGGAGAAATTTGCTAACGGTTGCTAACGTGCCACGGGAGTTCAGAGCTGACTAAACTCAAGGTTAAAAGGAAGCTGTCGCTACAAAATGTAGCAGCCTAAGGAGAAGCTGCCAAGACTTCTAAATGAACAATGGACTAGTGAATTTGCCCGGGCATGTAAGAAGGAGGTGTCACAGTTTACTGTGGTACGAGGTGGCTCAGCCAATGGAGAACTAGAATTCGTCTGCTGCAATGTGAAAAATAGTTAGCTCAGCTAAAATTAGGGTATAAGAATAGGTTCAGAGAACACATAGTTGGCTTACGCTCGAGAATTCTGGAGGACGATGTTATGCTGATGGACTTTACACGTGAGGACAGGAGTTTTTATTAATTACTTTATTACTAGGTGATGAGGGTAGAGACTGAGATATAGTTAGGATTTTGGAAAATGCTTAATTTTACTTATTCCTGCTAATGAATAATAATTCTTGATTTATGCTCTTTTTATTAATACTGAATAAATCTTTCTTTATGACATTTTCTAATGCTTGTTTAATAAAATACCAAAACCTAAGTTTTTCTAGATGTGTTAAAATAAACTTTCAAAAATGACAAGCTGGTCTTGATTATTGCAGATGGTTTAAACAACTATATTTAGATCTTATCGCCTCATGATTCAAGCGCTCTATTGTTGTTATGGGCCTAGTGTTGTAGTGTAAGTTTTGTGGTAGTAGATAGTGTCATTTGTGCAATATTTTGGTGAGAGCGTTGGATCAATTTCTGGTAGCAGAGGATGGTTTATATATGTTGTTTTTGACATACATGTTACATGCATGATACATATATGTTGGTAAATTCATAGGATTAAGTTTTAACACATGTTGAGTTTGTTTATTTTGTGCTATGTGTGTACCGGTACAAAAACTGTGTGATGAGAATGTAGTCATGCAGAATATCTGATCTGTTTCTGTGATATCGCCGAGTATCACTGTTGGTATCGCCGTGTACCAGAAGTATTGTCGCCGTGCAATACAGTGTTGTCGCCGTGCAACACAATTTTAGGGCTAGGTGTGAATCTTGTAATAGTGAGGGTTTTCTAAGAAATTAGAGCAGCATGAGAATAGGGACAAAGCGCCTTCCATAAAACTCACTGTGATAAGAGTATTAGTTATATTCGAGCTTGAGTGAAGGGTAGGGTAATGTCGGTGCATGATTATCTATAAACAGGTTAGAGTCCTGTACGGGTACATGTTTTATATCTATAAACAGGTGAGAGCCCTGTACGGATAACGGTGTTATTTTGCTAACGGTGCATGATTTCTATAAACAGGTGAGAGTCCTGTACGGATTTCATGTGTGACTGAAGTTAGGGAATTTTCAGTGTGAAAGTGCGTGATTGTTTTGTAAGGTATGTTCAAGTGGAACTCTTAGAACTTTCACTTCGCGGTGGGTTCAGAGCAAAATGAGTTCATATTCTTACGTGTTAGAAGGGTAGGGTAAGAGTTGCTCTACTGGCAAATGGAAATTATCCTTAGTGTGAATAGCGCCGTCTATTCCGAAGTGTGGATACTTGAATGTATGTAAACTATCCTAATTAGAGAAGCAGACAGATGTGTTTCGTTTTATATATTCACTAAAATGTACCAAAAGTAATTCTAAGGTACTTAGGAAAGTTCAGGATAAAGTCTGTACCATTCTAAGACTTTCTAAAAGTATTGTGCAGTGTTTAAATATATTTAAAAGCTCTGCATGCTAATAAATTCGATTCAAAAGTGTTCAGCATAGTTGAAAAATATAAAAAGGTGAACTGTGCTATTTTAAAACATTCAGGAGAATTTTAGAATGTTCTGTGTTAATTAGGCTATAATTAAAGTATTCCACGTTGTTAAACAATTTTTAAGTAAATAAAAAGTGATTAGTATTCATTTTATAAACATTCCTCGTTTTAAATATAGTAATAAATTGTTCTCCGTAGTTTAAAATGATTAAAAAGTGCCCCGATCGAAAATTGTAAGGGAGGGGCTGGTTTTAGGAGTGAGAACGTGTGGGGAGAGAGCCTGCAGCTGCAGCAGCTGCTTACGTCAGAATTGCCGCGCTCGGATTGGCTAGAGCGTCAGCATTGATAACGAAAAGCTGCCCCCTGATTGGTTGAGGCGTTGTTATGGAGTAACTAGCTAAGCCTCCACTGTTGTTCCCTTCGTTTTTAATAATGCTGCTGATGCGTGTAGTAAGTGCACTGCTTAAAGAATAAAAATAGCTGTCAAGCACCCAAAGCGTCACTATAAAGTTACACTCCGATTAATTAAAGTGTTTGGAGTGTCTTCTGCCGAAAATTTTTGTTTAATTAAGCGTCTTCGAAATAAATGCCCGCTTTATTTTAAAATTACTTCTTCCCAAACGCTATTATTTATAAAGAAGAGTATAGCGCGCTCTATTCAAATTCTAATTTTGTGAGGGAGGGGCCGTTTATTGAGCGAGGAGAGAAGGGGAGAGCTGCCTCAGCTGCAGCGGCTGTCTAAGTCGGCCGCCGCGCTCCCATTGATCCAGAGGCCGATGTGTCACAGATAGAGCCGCGCTCCTATTGGGCGAGGCTTCGTGAGCCCCGCTCTGATTGGGCGAGGCTCTCCCATTTGATAAAATATGGCTGGAGTGTCTAAATAAAGAAGCGATATTATGGATTGAGATGCGATTAATATCGAAATTTTTGAAAGTGTTCCCTGTTTGGATTTTGTTTTTCTTTTGCAGACTGCGTTATTTTTTTTGTTGAAAATTATTGGTTAATTACATGTAGTGAGCGTAGCATTGTGAGCTCGTTTGCACCTCACTTTTAAACATCCTGTTCGATTTGATTTGTTAATTACATGCTGATGTTTTAGATTGAAGCTAACTATCGCGCGAGCAATTTTTGTGAAGGAGGGGGGCTGGAGCGAGTGAGAGAGCTCTGTCAACTGCAGCGGCTGTCTACGTCAGCCGCCGCACTGTCATTGGGTAAAAGGCCGACGCGTCATACACAGTGCCGTGCGCTGATTGGGCGAAGCTCCGTGTGATAGAGGAGCTGCGCTCTGATTGGGCGAAGCTCCGTAGGTAGTTTAGTAATTGCAAATGTCCCCATATTAAATCGTTGTTGTTGCCTCGGGATGTGTATTGGCCTCGGGTGTTACACGCATTAAAAGGAGCGTGTGTGGAAGGAGACTGACTGCGAGTGAAATGTGCGCGTTATGCTAAGCATTTGTATACCTTGTTAATTGGAGATTGTTCTTGTGAGCATGGTGTGTTTGCTGTGGCTTTGAAATGCTTGCTTGATATTGAAATAATTACGAAGGGGCCGCGCTATGATTGGATGAGGTCCCGACGCGTCAGAACAAAACAGTGCACCTATTGGCTATTAACGTGCAGCGTCACATAAGGGCTGCAACCTCATTGGCCGAGGCTCCGTGAGCCCTACTCTGATTGGGCGAAGCTCTCCCGAGCTCTCCCATTGAATCTCGGTGTCAGGGAGGAGTCGTGCATTAGATGGTCGTGACGTCTGCTGTCACGAGAGAGGAGCTGTGACCTGATTGGTCAGAGCTCCGTGTAGTTAGACTTCCTCTTCTTCTTTCAGAGGGAGTACTGGTGAGCGGGGACTGGCTTGGATGAAGATCGATTAGTCTGTTGCTATTGTGAAGCGCTCTGTAATGTCCGCGCTATAAAAAAAAATAATAATAATTTTTTTTATAATAAATTCATTAAGAAAAGGCTTGCTGTGTCCTGATTAGCTAGGGACACTGCAGTGTCATACAAAGGCCGCAACCGGATTGGTTGAGGCTTCGGCAGATATTGTGGTTGATTGAGCACTGTGTAACCACAAGCTGATTGGGTAAAAACACTTATATTGATGCACATTGTTTACCTTTTGTCGAGTACGCTAGTAAATGCCCAGAGCTTTATTTTAGTAACTGATTAATATTAAAGAGTGAAATTTTATAAAGCATTAAATATTACAGCAAGTAGCTATCTTGATTATTTAACAATAGCAACAAAAGTGATTAGAGTTTATTAAATAAAAGTTAAATAATAAATAGTTATCATTAAAATTGTAAATTAAATACAGGTTATAGCGAAAACAGTAAAACATTGTGTCACAGAACGAAATGCGATAATGATATATAATTAATGTTTAAAGGGTAAAAGGTTATTTACAAGCAGACATTCTATTTAAAAATAAGGCAAGCACTTTAGGTTTTCTTTTTCCACAGGTATATGTTGCAGAAGGTGTGTAAGTGAAAAATATAAGTACATTTAAAACACATGTGATTATATGTTGATATTATTGTTATAAATAAATATTTTGCGTTGCTACTGTTTTTGCAAATTGATATTTTTCTTTACAGGTTTATAAAAATTAGTGATACAGGTAAATTAGGAGATATATTAGATTGACCAAGTTATAAAAGTTTTCTACACCTGATAGTATTTAATTAATTAATTGATCAGCAAACGCTGCAAGGCAAATTTAGAGAGTACATTTACCAAATTAATTAAAGAAAATGTCTTTCTTATATAAGAAAGTGAAAAAAGTTGTTGCCAAATGCGAGAGTAAATTAAAGATTCCAAAATTAGCGAAAATAAATAATAAAAATGTCAGAGAAGAAAATGTTGATCAGTGTAAAATTGATATTGTAAATATGGATCAGAACAGAAATTCAAGAAGATCCCCAGAACAGGTTAATGTAACGCCAAAAGTGTCAGATCAAACTGATAAAGTGCCAGTTCAGACTTTTAATAAAATTAATGCAATTGAAAAGCATGATGAAATGCTTAGTACTTCTGGAATTAATATTCCTGATCATGTAAATTCATCAAATGATTTAAAGGAGTCCATGAAAATTATGGAAACAGAGACAGTCCCTGTGCTGGGAAAAGATGAAATTAATTCCGCAGTTTTAAAGGTCCCATTAACTGAAAAGGTTTATTCTATTATACTTGAAATTGAATTAGTAGGGATTGCAACCGAGCAAGAAACAGAGATGACTTTGTCATGACCTTGTAGATATGTGCCCCTTTCGCGAATTACTCTGCATGAATGGGGCATTCCATGGGTGTTCCCCTGTTACAATCATGGAACCTGACACATTCCAAGATTTACAACATTTTGTAAAGCTGGGAATGCTTCTGAATCCTACACCTCGTAGGAGTGGCGCAGCGAGGAGGAGAAATAATTTTATTTCTTTTAGCTTTTTTTCCTTTTTTCTGCTTTCTGTAGCACGCATAGAAAGAGGAAAATGACATCAATGATTGTTTTTGGGCAGGAAGGTGTTCCTTTCTGCACAAAAACAATCCTCCCTGCAACTTTAAAACTGTGGTCCAATCGCTGGTCCTGTCGAGAATCGACTATGGCAACGCCATCCTCACTGAAACACCTAAAGCCCACCTCACTCCACTCAAATCTGTGCTCAACCTACCAGCTAGACTTATCTCCGACTACAAACGTTTCGATCACATCTCCCCCGCCCTGAAAACCCTCAAATGGTTACCAATCTAAGGCAGGTCCACCTATAAGATTGCATGTATCACGTACAAAGCCCTTCACCAAAACACCCCAAGTTACCTCTCAGATAAACTCCACAAAGCAAGCTGCAAACGACTGATGAGGAGCACGAACGCTCTCACTCTTATCCCCCCTGTTTAAGAAGAAAGGCACTCAAGTTCCCTCCTTCTCCGGTAACGCTCCCTCCATCTGGAACTCCCTGCCTAAAGTCCTACGCTGTAACCCCTCCTACTTCAACTTCAAAAAAGAACTCAAATTGTTCCTCCTCAACAAATTCTGGGGTTCTTAATTCCTACCTCTGACACTGATCTCAGGCGCTGTGACCACGTCATGTCCCTCTCTACTGCCCTCCAATTCTTTACCCTCCATCTTCTCCTACCAATCCCCCCTCTCTTACTCTACCCTCCTCCCTGCTCTCTTTATCTACTTATGACTCCTAGCCCTACGCACGACCTCCCACTGATTTACTACTCCTGCTACTCCCCTAACTCCTACTCAGGTCTTCCCCTCCATTTTCTCTTCTTCCCCTCTCTTTTTCTCTTCTATCTCACCCCCACCCACCCTAACCTAAGTTCTCACTACCCACACTAGCTTAATATAGTGTTCTGTAAATAGCCTTCGTATTTTATCTGCTTTCTTTGTTATATTGGCTCCTGTTTTGCTCAAAGATTTTTTAATACTGTACCTCCTGACATTCCTGTAAAGCACTCTGATACCCCTGGGTCTAGCTAGCGCTATAGAAAACCTTTAAAATAAATACATAAATAAATAAATAAATAAATAAAATGCAGGCACTCTTGCAACATGAAGCAAGGGTGTCTGAATCTAAATCAGCTCGGCCCAATCCCGCTGGGGTGACAGCGATGGAGTACTGTCAGCCAGAAGCAAAGACCACTGCGGTCTTCTGCCCAATGCCGGAACATCTAAATACGACAGACGGACCTCCATCAACTCAATGGAGTACTTGAGACCACCACCACGGCAGGATAGCAGTAACACTGCCAAGATCTAAATCAGGCCCTAAATATTTACAGACATGTAAAAATAAAATAAACCTAGTGAATAGAGTTGTTCACAGCACTTCCATCTAAACATACGCAGTATACAATGAAGGACAGATAACTCCCATACCATAAAGATCACATCTGTATTCCTCTGCAGAGGAACTCTCTACATACAGCTATACTGAAATAGCGTTGTTTGGTGCAGGAAAAGCAAATCATATGTTCTCCCAAACCTACACAAACAAGCAGCAACAAAAGCTAGTTTTCCTATTGCTCGCTCTCTACACCTGTGTTAAGTGCAGTGGGCTGCTGCTTAAATTGCTACTGACATACGTTTTGTATATGACCATATACTCTGCAGGCAAGAGTTTTTGGAATACACTCAAAATATTCCACAAACTCCTAATTTTCTGCCCCTACATGAGAACAAGAGTGTAGTTTGCAGATACAGCTGTGCACTATTTGTGGTTGACAGTAAACAAACTTGTGCTGCAGTACAGGGAATCTTTGAGCATGGTAACTTCAAGCCTCTATGCACGCACTAAGGGCAGATGTAGGAACCGTAATGCTGGTTGGTAACAGCCGAAATTACCGAATTTTGGCAGTTACCAACCGGTAATAGGCATTTGGGATGTAGGTGGCTACATTTCAGATTCAGTAATTTACCAAATCGGTATTTAAGAATTCGGTAAATTACCGAATTCTTAAATACCGATTTGGTAAATCATCGTATCTGAAATGTAGGAAGAACTCAAGTGAGTGCTTTTCACCTGTAAGGATTTGTTATTTACCACCAACTACAAGTTGGTGGTAAATAACGAAAACCATTAAAAAAGCAAATTTGTGCTTTTTTAACAGTGCCATGTGGCAGACATACATGGCATGTATGTGTGCCACATGTGCACCCATGCACTATTCAAGGGTGCAACAGGGTGTCAATGTGCCACCCTGCCACCCTTGTAAGTCTTCCCCGCTTACCGATTCGGTATTTACCGAATCGGTATTCCCCATTCATTCCTATCGGCCTGAAGGCCCATAGGAATCAATGGGGAATACCGATTCGGTAAATACCGAATCGGTATTTACCGAATTTGACAGATTCTGTAAAAATTACCTAATTAATACCTACATACCAGTTGCCCATTCTAAAATCCCGAATCGGTAAAATTCGGTATTTCAGAATCGGTAAATGGTATTTACCTACATCTGGCCCTTAATGTTTGGATGGTTCCAATACACATCTCTCAAACTTCATCATGGGTGTATGTCGAGTAGCCAGAGACATTTTCTTTTTTTTCCCTTTTAACTACTTACATTAAAAAAAAGTAGTTACCAGGTTTATCATCATCTATCATTCACAAATTATATGTCAAAAATTCGATGTTGTTCCGTTTGGCTCCTCATTACTGTTAACTTAAGCCACCAAAATTCAATTGAGTTCTTAATCACAAACTTGTACTTAAGCCCTTTCTTTGGTTACATTCTCGTTTAGAGTAATGCAGCATGTCAACAGACTTTGACCACTCATTCGAAAAAACATAATGCCAGAAAACACAGGTGGATTCGGGCAATTCACAAACCTTAATGCAGCTGATCTAGCACCATTGCTAGGTAATGGCAAATGTGGTTGTTTTCACATTGCGTAGAATACCTGTCTGCCTAATTATGAGCTCCTTCTTAGCTCAGACACCTAAGTGAAGCCCACCAATCGTTTTGGCTCCCAATATCAACAAAGCTACTAGCATGCTTGCACTGCTTAATTTAAGCCAGTGGTTGCAAATGGGGCCCACCAGCACTCACGTTTGAGAAACAAACAGGTAATATTCCTCATCAGACTTTAACCCAGAGCAAAAGTAAGGAAACAATTACAAGAGGGGAAAAGGAGGAAGACAAAGATGAAAAAAACATGACAATGGGAGAAAGCAAGCATCAAAGAAATCTACACAAGAGCGAGATAAAGGGACAGAATGTGTCTGGTGGTGGATTAAAGAGGCATGAGGTGGAATCAAGATTATGCAGTCTTGGCATTTGGTGCACCAACACTCCATATCTTCTGAGTGAAAACTTTGGTTTTGCAACTTATTCTTTTACATATTAGGCACTGCATGCATGGTATGATTGATACATCTATTACTCCTCTGTAGATTCAAGCGATAAAGTGAGCTACACAGCCATTGTTCAAGCTCTAGTTCAAACTCACCTTAACTGTGTCAATATCCAGCCCCTCAGAGTCTAATGACGTCACCTAATATCGTTGCCCTCTGCCTCCCTGCACATCTCATCAAGTTATGGAAAACACATAATTAGAATTTCTTCTACAAACAGACCTCTCCAAGGCAACATGATTGTCAAGAACTGTTGCATCATGGAGAAAGCAGGTATGGTCAGTGCCAAACCCTACCTGGTGAAAAACTGTAATATCTCCTAGAGCCAAGTCCTTACAGGTAGATAGAACATTCTTTAAATATCAAAGAGAGCATTACATAGAAGTGCAAATTCAAAAATATTCTAAGCCTCAAGTGGGCACCAAAATCAAAAAGAGAAACAGACAGCATCCGCAGCAGCATTCAGGAAAGCTCTGCCACGATCCCAAAATCCAGGGTTTTTATGCATTATTTTTGCATTTGAAAATACTAAAACTGCAGAATCATGCTTGGTATGATCAAAAGTTTTACATTCTCAGTCAATGAGAGCACAGTTTTATTACAGATCATATTGCCTTAACACCTAAGGATTATCCCACTACATGAATATAAATTCTGCCAAATTGAGGTCTAGTTAACAAGGGTCAGGAAAACGCAGTTCTACACATCACAGGACATTTATTGTAAAAACATCAGTATTATATCAGTGTGTACATGTGTAATCAAGTGCAAATTGTTAATTATGCAGAAAAGAATTAACGCACACATATCTCTACACATAGTTGTGTTTCTAGGACATTTGTGGAATCATTTCAGGTCCACTAGATGATTTGTTCTTTCTGGAAAACACAATCAGTCTGTCTTTAATCGTGTTACATTTTTAGATATTGCAGGTCATGAATATTATTGTTTCAAGACAGACACTGCTTAGTGCCACCAGTATATGGCATCCTCTTTTTCAGGCTAGCATAACCAATGGAAGTATCAGTTAACTGTTGAACAAAATATTGTAATGGAAGAGTGAATTGTTTCTCTTTTGTAGAAAATGGTATAGGGGCAGGGAGGTGTGGAGAAATTGGTAACTTTTTGATCAAGAATAGTTTGCCATCTTTTTTGTTAGGTAGGTCCATGCCATACAACCGCCCACAGTCACGCCCCCAAGGGAAAAACATAAATTCTTAACTAGCGGAATGCACAAAAGGCATCCTGCTATGCCTAAGTCTGTGCAATGGTCTGGTTTGCTGATAGAGTTCCACTTATATGGAAACAAAGCATAAGTGTACTGCTTGCAATCTCTCCCTTCATTCTTCATTCACAATTGTCTGGTTAGCTGAATGCTACTGGGCAATAGCCAAAGGCCACAGGGCTTTGCAAATAAGCAAAAAGAAATATATTTACACATTCTTACATTGAGTTACATGAAGTAAATAGAAATAACTGTTTTGCCTATAAAGATACAGACAAACAAGGTTTAATGTTCATTTTCACTGGTTACTGTGCATCAGTGTGTCTTAAGTCAAGGTGAGTGGAAAGGCCACTAGTAAAACAGAAGACATTAATAGGAAGCACCATGCAAGGTTTAAGACTGTGGATTCTTTACAACTACCTTTCTCAAACTCCCCACCCTGTGCATATTATTATATACATAATGTAGTCTAAAGCTAGGATGCAAAAGCCTAATGATTCATTGTTAAAAAGTGGTTTATTAGTTAAGGCGTGCTAGACCCAACGCTTTCGGGCTGGGCGAGAAACATCAAAGCCAGTCAGAATCCGCCACTCCAAATAGGATGAGTATGATACACTTGTCAAATAACCCATGCTCACCTCTTGGTAGATTGGCACAACACCCCCCTTCGCAACACACTCCGTTCGCCACAAAAAGACTCCACACCGGATGTATGCAAAACACTAGTCTTTATATTACACACACACACACACACACACACACACTGAAATCAAAATGAGATACATATTGTTTATACACTCTACAGTTACACGCAAATGTCAAACTTCTCTATTGAAATTAAAACTAAACACTCACTGGATATACACTTTACGGTTATATGCAATTGTCAGATTTTTCCATTGTGGAAAGGTCAAACAGTCACCAGTGTCTAACTACGCCTCGTGACCCAGCCCCTCAGTCTCTCAAATCCACCAGCTAAAGATACACACTGCCCCTGCTGGTGTGCTATTGACTAGAAAGTCAGAACTACATTAACATGGAAAGAAACAGTTACTTATTTCCATCCATCCGGAGAAGGCCTCAAAGGCACCCGACGGCATCCTGCATGAGTGCGAGATCGATATCCCTTTGAATTAAACTCAACGCAGGGAAAACTGAGATTATGGTGTTTGACAATCCCTCCCCAGCTTGGTCCACCAATTGGTGGTCTGATAATTTTCCACAACCACCCCGCCATGTCACCATAGCGAAGAATTTAGGAATCATCATTGATGACAACTTAATATGAGCGTGCAAATATCATCTGTCATATCTGCAACTTATTATATCATTAAAATGATAGGAAAAATTCTTCCTTTTATTTCCGGACAGTCAGAGAAAAATTCTAATAACCCTGCTTGTACTTCCCAGGCTGGACTATTGTAATAGTTTTTATCTAACCGTTTTAGAAAAACATATGAGTTGACTACAATTAGTCCAAAATGCTGCAGCAAGACTGATTTTTAATCTTCCTAAATTCCATTCCATCAAGCAGGGACTTCGCGAGCTGCCTAGCTTCCCATGCGCAGCCGGACCAAGTTGAAAGTCCTCTGCCTGGTCCACATAGGAGTGTACAACTCAGGCCCAGAATTCTTCAGGATGGCTTTCAAGAGATACAAACCCATTAGAGACCTCCGATCGACCAACGCAAATCTTTTAGTTGGCCGACATTTAAAAATATGCAATTGGGTGGCAGAGGTATAATCCTCAACACCATCAAACTATGGAACAGCCTCCCACCCCACCTCAGAGCTATTCCTTCCTTAACATCATCTCTACACACCTGCCTTGCCTGACAGCGCCAAGACACCTTTGGTATTCACGCGCTTTAAATATTTCCTAACAAATTTCCTAACATCCCCTCTGTAGACAAAAGGTTGTGACCCAAGAAGCTGGCACACTGCCATCTGGAGAAATGTTTCCCCCTGAAGAGAAGGTGTAACCTGCTGTAGACCCTTGACCGTCAGCTGCAGATGACCACAAGGCTTATGAGACCCCTCGAGTCTCATCTCAATTTTTTCCAACACAAAGCACTCTGTGGCGTAGGTCTAGGGAGAGGGAGCCAACAACTTTAGAGATAGCCCGCAATGTCAGGCACTGTTGTCCTCCTGATCTGGATGCTGAAGACAGTCTCAGCTACCGGCTCAGGTTCCCCCAACACCCCTCTGACAACAGACGCTCCCGAGTGCATGCGAGCACAGGTCCCCTGTTTGCAAGCAAAGGTCCCTCGGGGTAAACAACCTTTACAACGCAACTTTTACATCGCAGAGCCTTTACAACGCAACCATTACAACGCAAACTATTACAACGCATTGCTCTGGGGGGCGCTCTAGGATAGGGAATAGGTTAATTTACTATCCAATAACCTTCCTTAGTGTCCACGGGGACTGGAGTTGGAATAGTAAATTAAACTATTCACTATCCAGCACCCCAAAGCACTATGCGTTGTAATGGACTGCGCTGTAATACTTGCGTTGTAAAGGCATGCGATGTAAAAGCATGCGTTGTAATGTCATACATCCGTCCCTCGGATTCTGCAAGCTACCCCCGCACTCCTTGAGCTCCTGACATCCCGGCACCTCAAATTGCTGCTGATCTTTGGGCACATACTCCTCTTGCACAGTGAGATGATGGTGTATGTCAGGACGGTCCTTGTCCCACTAGCGATCACTTCCGCCTGTCTCCGCCACACCCCTGCAGTCCTTATGATATTGTGGCGACAGTGAGCTCCGTTGTGTACCTGGGATCTCGTGGACTGGAGGTCATCTCACCGGCCCTTCGAAAGTACTTCGAAACCCAGGCAATGACAATTGGCACTAGCTGCAGGCCAGCAACGTCCATGCAAAATCCACCAAGTGATAGCCCCGTCCTGGAGCACAACAAGCTCCAATCCACCACAAGTCTGCTGATAGTCAAGTTGCAGTACCTCCTGCCCTAATGATTCCTCGTGTCAATGTTCCAGTATCAAACCAACGTAGTATGGTTCAAAATCCAAAATTGTTTCTACTTTGGGAGGCCGAAGCCCCAGTAGTTATACACGGTGCACAGACATAATATCGACTCCAAAATATCGACTGGAAAGAATATCGAGTTGTAAATATCGTTTGGAGAAAATATCGACTAGACAGAATATCGACAGTCAAAATATCGTTTTTAAGGTAAGTGAAGTAATATCGACTGTAAATAATATAGACAGTGAAAATATCCAAGTATATAATCTAGATAGTAAAAAATATAGTTTTTTAAATAATATTTAATTATTTATAGTGTTTTATGTTATATTATATGTGAAAAGTGTCATTTTTTTTAATTATTATTTTTAATTAATAATTTTTTTAAATTATTGTGTAATTTTATTCTGTAGCGGGTTGTGGGTTTATAGGGGAATAGGGTGGGAAGTAATTTAATTATAATAAATTAAATATGTAAATTTATTAATTGGTAGTAATAATTAATTAATTGGTAATTAAATAATATATGTTAATTATTTACAATTAAATTGGTAATTAATTTAATTTAATTGATTAATTGCTAATTATGTAAATTAAAATAATGTATTTTCTGTAGCGGGTTGTGGGTTTATAGGGGAATAGGGTGGGAAGTAATTTAATTATAATTAATTAAATATGTAAATTTAATAATTGGTAGTAATATTTAAATAATTGTAAATTAAAAAATATTTTTTAATTAATTAAAATGTAATTGGCAATTACTTTAATTTAATTGATTAATTGCTAATTATGTTAAATTAAAGGGGTATTTTTAGGGTTCAGGGTCAGTTTTCAGTTTTTGGGCAAAGGGGTATTTTTAGGGTTCAGGGTCAGTTTACAGTTTTTGGGTAAAGGGGTATTTTTAGGGTTCAGGGTCAGTTTTCAGTTTTTGGGTAAAGGGGTATTTTTAGGGTTCAGGGTCAGTTTTCAGTTTTTGGGCAAAGGGGTATTTTTAGGGTTCAGGGTCAGTTTTCAGTTTTTGGGCAAAGGGGTATTTTTAGGGTTCAGGGTCAGTTTTCAGTTTTTGGGCAAAGGGGTATTTTTAGGGTTCAGGGTCAGTTTTCAGTTTTTGGGCAAAGGGGTATTTTTAGGGTTCAGGGTCAGTTTTCAGTTTTTGGGTAAAGGGGTATTTTTAGGGTTCAGGGTCAGTTTTCAGTTTTTGGGCAAAGGGGTATTTTTAGGGTTCAGGGTCAGTTTTCAGTTTTTGGGCAAAGGGGTATTTTTAGGGTTCAGGGTCAGTTTTCAGTTTTTGGGTAAAGGGGTATTTTTAGGGTTCAGGGTCAGTTTTCAGTTTTTGGGTAAAGGGGTATTTTTAGGGTTCAGGGTCAGTTTTCTGTTTTTGGGTAAAGGGGTATTTTTAGGGTTCAGGGTCAGTTTTGGGTTTTTGGGGTACATATACAATATTGCCTATTATTTAATAAAATTTTGTTACTATATATATATGTTTTAAGAAATATGATGAAATTTTTTTTATTTTTTTACTTTCATTAATTATTTAATTATTAAAAGTTATTTTAAGTATTGTTAATTATATTTTAGTAATTAATTTTTTATATTAATGTAATTAAACATTGTTTTTAGTAAAGTCGATATTTTTTACAACGATATTTTTGTAAACGATATTTTGTACTCGATATTTTTGTACTTACCTGTTTGTAGATTGGAACTCGATATTTTGACTGTCGATATTTTGTCAACGATATTTTGGGTAGTCGATATTCTTTCAGTCGATATTCTGTCAGTGATCCGTTATACACACCATGGCCTCTGAAGATACTATCAGTTCAAAAGGCCATTTTTGAAATGCACAGGCCCTCTTTAAACTGTGTCCTGTCTGCCATCCTACCCCAGGAGGTTTGATCACAATCTTCAGTTGGGCCAGGACCCTGAACCTTGGAATGCAGGTGCCAATTCCACCACCACGTAACCATCTCAGAAAGGCCCGTAAGAGTCAGAGGCAGTTTCTAGTGAACCCCTAGTTTATGGCCCTCTGTCAGGAATGCACAGATGTGGCTGTCCCCCTAGCACCCAGTCTTGAATTAGGAGAAAGGCCACGAGGCACATCAAAAATTCCCACTTTTGCAAAGCTACATTTCCCTTACCCTAATGTCGAACCCCCTCCCTCTACCAGAGAGCATTCTCAATTACAAACTCATCCATACCAAACACTATACTGTTACTATTCTGCCCATTGGAAATAATGCTCAACTGCCTTTACCTACAACCACCTTAGGTTAATCCAATGGGAGAATCAGGCTCTGTCGTACTGAACACACCAACCGCTGCCACTCACGACCCTTGCATGTAACACTCACAGGAACGTTCGACCTCTTCCCAACACCGCACCTTGTCACCAGGGAGAACTCTGATGTAGCAGGAAACATACAGAGCCTGGGCACGTAGCTCTCTAAACAGCAAACTGAGTAACAGTAACCCGTGCGCACATGTACCACCAGGGCAAACATGGGGCACAATCGATGAGCTCCCTCCATGGATGGTAGAACCAGTGCGGCAAGCCTACTGAGGCACATTCGAGATGCATGCCCCTGGTACAGGTCTTACCCCACGACAAGGGTCTTACAGCTAACTCAAATCAGCCCATCCTATATTCTCCACTCCACAGTCTGTATATGATGAGCACAGCATTTTAACACTGAACGGCAATGCAAAACGTGCTCCCATCCAAGACTAGCAACCAGACCAGCGGAAAACTGGGAAGGAGAAAAGCAAAAAGTTGAGAAGAAGCACCCTAGAAAGGGCCATTGGGGTAGACCACAAGTACGGAAGGCACTATCTTTTTAACATCAGTTAAAGGTTACAGTAATTTAAACCTGAGCTCAAACCCTGGTAGCTATGGGACAAAGCAGACGGGCATGATTTAGAGAAAGGGGGTAAGGCATTTAGAAGTAGATAAACTGCTAAAAGGTCAAAAAAACAATACAATAAAAATTCCACAGCAATTTAGAAAGATGGAATAAAATGTATTGAACATAATTACACCAAAATGACAAAAATCTAATAAGGGGAAAAAGATTTATAAGATTTAAAGAAAAATATTGCAAAAAAGTAAAGCGCCAATGGTTGTCAATGGTCAAGGTAGATCAGAACCTAGGTGTCATTTCAGGTCAGCTGCAATAGAGTGCAGGTCAGATACACCAACCAGGTTCAATCAACCTTCAAGGGACTTGGGGCCTGATTGGGATCTTGGTGGATGAGTTACTCCGTCACCGTTGTGATGAAGTAAACCATCTGATAAGGTCTGGCACTTAGTCTCAAAAATGAAAGTCAAGGCACTTCAGAAGAGCAAGGCATCAGGTTGTGTCCTAAGTGGTCTCCATGATGTTAGATAGATGTTGGACAAGGTCCTGGTGTCGCGGTTGCAAACAGCTGTGAGCGGAAACATTTGAATTTCTTGCCAGGAAAGTCCTTTCTCCAGCCAGATACTTTTGCCACCTTCACCCGGTCATGATTTGTCCCCCTTTGTCTCTGTTTTGGAGCTCAGAAACCTCCAACAGGGCGAAACTGCATCTGACAAGGGCTCACAAGGTCAAATATCGTCTTGCCAAGGTCTCTGCTGCGGAGGAACTCAGAGTTGGGGAAACCTTTTTCTTCAGCCCGATGAGGTCACCCATTGTGCCACTTGACTTGACAGGTCTGTTCCGATCCTCCGGAGGTCTTGAAGTCCAAAAGTTATATAAGTTGAAAATATTCAGAGGTGACAGGACAAGTCCAGGTAGACATGGAAGGAACAGTCCTAGGGCATTGAGACTCACTCCGAAAGCCTCCAGTAGGGTCTAGGGCAGGTCCAGGGACGTCCTGCAGCTTGTTGTGTCTCTGAAGCTTAAAAGGCGATGAGCCAACTGACCATTGGAGTCTAAATCCCAGTCCTGGGTACAAGTGAGACCACATCCAGCCTTTCAAGTCTCCTCTAAGTCTCAACAGCAGGTACAGTCTTTCTTCCGTCTTCCACTTGTTCAGTAGTGTTCTGAACAGGTTGCGCTGGGGTGCCACGTCTATGCCTGGCAATAGCTTCTGTTTGGGAGTGACTCTTGGACCCAACCTAACCAACAGGGTAAACATGCCCAGTGGTAATTCAACCCCCTTTTCCAGCAGTGCCCCTCACTTACTTAAGACAAGATGGAGAAACCTTTCCTCCGTTGTGCATATCTTGTGTGCCAACCCAGAGGTGTGGCCAGAGTAAGTATCAGCCCCTCCTCTGTAATTTCTCAAAACCAGTTCTGGGAGCATCTCCGTGTGGTTTAGTAATACAAATTAAAGTCAGCACATGGTGCTACTTTGAGGTGCTTTCCATCAGGGAGTTGTTCCCTGGGTGGAGCATGAGAATCCCATTAATCCCCCCATGGACGTTGACACAATCCCAGATTTATTAAATTGAGTAAATCTGGTATTTCACCAAAAAGCTACTCTGCCCCGAAGCAAGCATTAAAAGGACAAATATCCTTATTTCTCCTAGTTACATCCTCTTCCATTATGTGCTGCTTTCTGCAAAACACACTGAAAGTGGAAATTGCTTCTAAGGGTTTGTTTTTGGCAGAAAGGTATCCCTTCCTGCACAAAAACAATCCTGCCTGTAACACATGGTGCGTGATGCTTGCCTTGGTGCTAGGCATCACACAGTGCACTGGCTCTAGGAGACTACATACGTGCATGATAAGTATGGGCGAATTTTGCGGATCTGCGGTCCGCGAATTCGCACGAAATCGCAAAAAAATCCGCGATTTCGTGGATTTTCCTGCGAACTCGTGGATTTTTTTGCGATTTGCACTGGAGTACTTTCTACTGGCTAATCCAGTAAGTGCTACCTCGTTGGGTAAATGTATAGTGCTTTTCTACACTACAGCTGCGTAAAGTGCAGAAGAGTTGTCTCCAGTGACCATGTGTGTGTTACTGTCATCGCGCCGCAGGGTTCCCTTGAGTGAGCTGGCCATCATAGTGGGTAAATGGCGGGAAAACGGTGCACACCGCTAGTGTGTGGGCGGGGCCAAATGGGGGGGAGCTTCTATGCGAGTTCACATGCCTATTGTGTGTATAAAAGGTCAGAGACCACTCAGAGCAGCAAACGAGGAGAAATAAGCTCCTGGTCACAGGAACTGCACAGGGATTGCGCTCGTGAAAGTGAAGGATGCACTTTTTCAATGTGTGCTGCACAAGGCAGCACACATGGAAAAAGCATAAACGAGGAGAAATAAAGCATTTCTCCTTGTTTAGCAAACTTAGAACCAGGGTTTTCCTGGTCTTAATTTTGGTGCTGCTTCCTATTTACGCTGCCCTTGTGAATAGGAGGCAGCGTCAAAATCAATGAGTGTTGGGGTGGAACGCCCTCCACAACACCCACTGCATGCCCTTTTCACGCTAAACACAGCATGAAAGGGGACCTTATTCACAAGGCAGCGTTAAGTCACAATAATGGCTTAACTCTGCCTTGTGAATAAGGCAAGGCCCCTAACGCCACCACAATTTCACTGAAAGTGACGTTGTTGTGGCGATAGGGGCTTGTGAATATGCCCTTACTTTCAGAGTGGGCCATGCCGTTATCAACACTATGTGAATACAAGTGATTTTCGGAGCCTAGATTCCAATTACCTCCTAATCAATATGTCTACAGCTTGGTTCAAATATAGGACCCCCACTCATTTTCGTGCCTCCTCCTTCGCTTCCAGATCCTTTGCCCTTTTCTTCCCAAGAATGTCTTTAACCCCTCCCCTGCTCATGACGAGCTGAGCTCGTCATGAGCCACGGTTCTTGTCATCATGACCTTTAGAACACTCGCACGCTGGGCAAATTCCCCTGCTGTGCGAACGTTCTAAAGAAACGGGTGTGGTCATGAGCACACGAGCACTGTGCTGCATGACGAGCTGAGCTCGTCATAAGCACGGGGCGCTGTGCGCACAACCCCCTCCCCCGAGCACAGCGGGAGAATGTGCCCAGCAGGGAAAGGGTTAATAATTCTCAGCAAGATTTCAATATGATTATTTTCAATCACCTTCCTGAGCTCTTAAATTGCTCTCATCTGGGATGAAGTAGCTTTGATGTTTGTCAAGTCCTGCTCACCAGATTTAGTTATTCTCCAACAGACATTTACTATGTACCGTTGCCCCGATGGGCAGCTCTCTGGGTGATGAGGCTGTCATGAAGGGGCAGGAAAGGAGAACATTTAAGGGAAAAATAAAAATGTTCAACAAGTAAACATGCTCAGGATCTCTCAAAGTCTCAATGGGATATGTCAATAAAATGTCAAACGGAATCATTGTACCTTTTGTAGAGCCATATGTGCAATCTATAGTATATTTATTTAACATATTGGTCTCAGTATCCAACGCTAGTGTGCCAGCCCCATCCATGAGGGGAACCTAGAGTCTCTCTTCTGCAATAGTAAACCCATCTGTTTAAGAAGAAGAAACATAAAAAGCTGATAAAACCATGTACAGCTGTAGCATTGCTGAAGCTGTGGACATGTAAGTGCTGCTGCACTTTGTGAAAATGAGATAACTATCTACATTACTGCAGCATTGTAGATGTAGGACAAACGTGCATTAATGCATGTTTATAGAAGCTGGGCAACGTGAAACTAAGGTAACATTGGAAAAACTGAACAGTGGTGTAGAACTTGAACACATATGGCTACTAGCAGCCTCCACTCCCCTTACCCAGTATAGTCATACTTTAAAGACATGGAGAAAAACAGATTGTTCCTCCTCAGCACTCACCCGCCTCCTCTGAAGCAGCAGGGTTCACACAAGGCTTTCCTTGGAAGTTCAATCAGCTAAAAAGAAATTGAAAAAGTTTGTTTACGTTTTTCTCCATGAGAATGATTTATACACCTGTATTATTTTCATTTCCCTTTCATTCACTATCCTTGCATTATTACACTCACACTTGTCACAACTTGACCCACCTCCCAGTTTCTAAATACAATCCAAGGCTTTCATTTACATTTCCATATAAAACAACACAAATAAGTATCTATTGTTCCTTATCCCATGCCTAGAAGGGTTCATTCTTTTTTTGCAACACTTGCCCCAGTTTGCAACAGTTTCCCCTTGGTGAAATGTGGTTTCCCCTGACTAAATTACCTTCGCTAATAGTGTGTCCAATATTCGTATCCACCATTGCTTGGTCAAGGATGAGAAAAATCTGAAAATCTCGATTTCATGTGCTTGTCTTTACCTGCCCTCGCTATGCCTAATTTCAAGAACGGTTTCCTTTTTAACTGCAACTTTATGCTTCAGCCCTGTTATTCCTTGTTTTATACTGTTTTTGTTGTTTTCTCTTGTAAATTACTGCATTTCCTACATTAATAACAGGCATGCTGTTAGGTTAAGGGGTGTGAGTGGGAACAGGAGAATGACTTACCTGGTCTCCACCACTGGTCCACGTTTTACAGGAAGTACATCAGGGGGAAGTGGAAACCAATAAGAGACAATGACAGACAACTGAGGGGACAAAAGTGGAAAGCGAGAACAGGCTCTGTTTTTTGTAGAGGAAGGAGAGGAAAACTTCACCCAGCGCAAAACTCTGCCGTTGATGAACAGGGACACCAAAATATATTCAAAGGTCCTGGCAAACCGCCTGAGCCTTGTTATTGGCCGAGTTATCTCGCATAGACAGCACAGATTCATACCTGGAAGGGGTACTACAGATCACGTCAGAAGACTCATCACGCTCATCGACGCGGCGTCAATCCCAGGAGACTCTATGGCACTTATTGTTTTAGATGCAGAGAAAGCATTTGATAGGGTCTACTGGGACTTTCTGTGGGCGGTCCTCAAACAGCTGGGGGCTGGAGTGGCTTTTATTAAAGATTAACGAGTATTATATGCTGCTCCTACAGCCAGACTGGCACTGGTGGGAGGACAAACAGAGGAATTCAAGATAAAAAGAGGGACTATGCAGGGCTGCCCCTGCTCTCCTTTATTGTTTGCTTGCTATATTGACCCCTTAATCCGCAGAATTGATGCTAACCCCAGGATAAAGCCTGTAAACTGTTATGGGATGGACACCAAGATCGTGGGCTATGCAGACGATTTAGCGGTTACCACATCAATACCGGAGCCAGCATTGGCTGAAATCATGAATGAAACATTGGCCTTTGGGGAAATATCAGGGTATTCACTCAATCAGCATAAAACCCAAATCGTAATTCATGAATATCTTAGGCTAAATGACCTTCAGGTCGAGCAGTCGGAAATGTATTTAGGAGTAAATATTTCATCCAATATAGGGGAAACCATGGAGTTGAATCTTGCCCTGGTTATTCAGAAGGGATCACAAGATTTCGCCTGGCTGAATATTCTTCACCTATCATTGATAGGTCGTTGTAATGTGGTGAAAAAGTACTTTTTTTACCTAAAGTTTTATTTCTTTTTAGATCAATACCTTTGATATTTGAGACAGTATGGTTCAAAAAGTTGAACGGGTTAGTAAATAGATTTATATGGGCATATGTTAAGACATGACGGTCCATGAAGTTTATGTGTCTCTCCCTCAGGAGAGAGCAGGATTATCGGTCCCAGACTTCAGATTATATTATTTAGCATTAGCATTACAATACATGTGTGCGTTAGTCAAGTGAAACCCCTTTGACCCCTGGAAGATATTTACGAGTTATTGATGGGGAAGGTTGCTAAAAATCGGTACTTAAGGTTCACTGAACTTAGTTACTATAAGAAGGTGAGATTCAAGACCCTACTAGGAGCAGGCCAGGTGTGGAAGATGATAAAATTAAAGACAGAGATAGGTATAATAAATTACTATACCCCCCTATATATGAACTCAGCATTATCAATAGTTTTTCGTGATTGTATAATGAAATGATGGAAAGACTTAGGGGTGGTTATGGTGGGGGACTTAGTCAATGTAGCTGGATTTAGGTCATTTTCAGAGCTACAGGACAGATATGAGGTAGATGGGAAACACTTTTTTAAATACTTGCAGGTATGCAGCTATTTGGGGAAGAAAACAGGGGGCCCAAATGGGCCAGCTAAGAACACCACGATTGATAGTTTGAGGAATGCAGCTGGATGTACCATTAGTAGAATGTATAGGGAGCTGATCGCCATGCAGCCAGATGACTTAGAGAGGCAGGCCGAAAAATGGGGTCAAAGGCTTGGGATAAAAGGATCTGATTTTCTTGATTCCTTAGACAAGGGACATAATATACTCTGTTCATCAAAGTTACAGGCAAAGCACTTTAAAATGATTTTAGACTTGTGTTATACACCAGATAAAATAGCAAAGTGGGGCGGGACTGTGGGTATCCCCATTGTCCCCGTTGCCAAACTGCTCGGGCTAGAGTGGTTCACATGTTTTCAACCTGCCCCCAGCTGGATGCTCTTAGAAAAGGTATAGACCAGTTCTTAGAGTTAACCCTGAAGGTTAATGTGGTTTTAACCTCAGAAGTAATGTTACTGGGGTTCGTAGCACAAGATCTGATGGTGCTCAACCGCAATTTATTTTCTTGGCAATGGCAGTGGTTAAAATTTTTATTGCTACAGCTTGGCTAGACCCGGTGGCTCCATCTTTCTCGCAATGGCTTGCACGTGACCCCACAACCCCACCCAACCAACAGCTAGTCTCTCAGCCAAAGACAGTGGTTGGCTAAAAATTGGGTCGCGTGTCTCGTATTCCCCACCCAGTCGGCTGTGCGTCCCTCGGCCCCAAGCAGTGAGCGGAAGATGGTGAAGACTTACGACTATCTGTTCAAGTTACTGCTGATAGGGGACAGTAGGGTGGGGAAAACATGCCTGCTCTTCCGCTTCAGTGAAGACGCCTTCAATACTACCTTCATCTCCACTATCGGTGAGCCTGGGGCGCGGCAGAGTCAATGGGAGCAGTGTGTGTATTAGGGTGGGGCCCGAGTGTTTGGGGCAGTGGGATTTAGGGGCACTATGATGACAGCGGTATGAAAGTTGTGGGGTGGTAGGAAGGCAAGGAAAAAAGGGGCGTATAAGGCTACAGTGGTGAAAGGGTCCCTTCTAGGGCGACTTGTGTGGTTAGAGGATGGATACGTGTGTATCACGAAGGGCTAGGCAAGTGTGTATCGAGTGTGGGAGGGCGTGAGTGTTCAGTGCAGAGGGCAGAGCGCAGTATTAAGGCCGTTGATCCAAAGTGTTGTGCTAGGCTCAGCTTCGGGACCCTTTGGGGTTAGTGTCGTGGTAATGTTGAGTGTGTGGGAACAGTATACTGCAGGGCTGCCTGCCCGTCCATGATATTATTGAATTCTGGTACTTGAAGGAATGGAAAGAGATCAATGAAACTAACTTTATTTGCTTCCTGGCAAAGATATAACCATTACATTTATTTGAAAAAAAGTTTACCCAATTTCCAAAAGTCAATACTGTTTTAGCAAGTATGGCAACCCCTTCTTCATTGGCTTCTGAAGAGGCGTCATTGTCTGATCCGGGGATAAAAAGGTGGAATCTTCACAAAAAAGTTCATATCCAGCCTCCAATTTTGCCCTTCAGACAGCAACAAATGCTGCATATTCATCTCAGACAAGGCTCAAAGACTTGCATCTGTTATATGATTGCTTGCTAGAACAATTTTATTTGAAAGTTTTATAAAGTGCAAACATAACCCTAGCGGGTATCAGAGTGCTGTACACAGAGGAAGAATCATGCATGAACTCAGAATAGTTTATGTCAACATTGTAAAACAACAAGGAGTAAACAATCAAAGTCAGATACAGGGTTTCTCATATAGTGCAAAATATTTCCCCTAACATCCAGTCAAACAATCATATAGTGGATCGTCACAGTATAGTAGAGTAAATGACAAATCTGTATTCTGCCCAAGAAGTATTCTTCTATTATAGTTCCGAAAAAGCCGTAGAGTAAAATATCAATTTAACATCCAATCAAAAATACGTAGCGAAAGATACATTGGGATAAATGTCAAATCTGTCAACAAGGGGACTAGAGAAAGAGTACATGATGATGCAGTTAATGTCCATTCAGGAAAAGCCATTTGGCCTGTTTCTTAAAATAGGCAGTGGAGGGCTTGGTTCTCATCTCTGTAGGAAGAGCATTCCAAATTCTAGGTGCAAGGTCGGAGAAAGCACGTTTGTACGTACTTTCCTATTTGAATTTCGGAGGTTTCAAGAGTAGTGTTGACGTACTTCTTAAGTTCCGACCGGATCCAGAAAGAACAAGCTTGTTCGCCATATAGGCCGGAGTGTTGCAATGCAGGGCTTTATGTGTGAGGCAAGCTATTTTGAAACTGATCCTGGCTGCAATAGACAACCATTTGAGCTGCAAAAGGTCAGGTGTGCTGCAATCATATTTTTTGGAGCCTGTGATGAGCCTGGCCGATGCATTGAGCGTGGCTCTGAGAGGGGCCAAGCTCGCTTTAGGAAGCCCTGCAAGGGTCACCAGGCCATATTCCAGTTGTGATATCACCAGGGATTGTACTGCAGACTGTAAGTCTTCTGGCGGAAGTAAAGGCTTGAGTTTCTTAATTGTGTTAAGATGAAAGTTGGCACCCCTAATGGTGGAGCTGATGTGATTTTGCATATTAAGGTATTTGTCCAAGGTAATGCCCAATGATTTAGCGGAATCAGCCACGTGAGGGGTGCAGTTAAGGGCTGTGAGTTGTTTTAGCCATTCGCGGATCGGTGCAGAGAGACTGTGTGGGTAATCAGCAGGAATTCAGTTTTGAGGGTATTCATCAAAAGATGGTTCTGGGCTGACCATTGTTGAGTTTGCAAGAGAGCCTCATTTAAGGTTTTAAAGTCCTCCAGAGAGGAGATCTTCAGTTACAGTTGTGTGTCGTCCGCGTACATGTGGTAATACATTTAAGAACTGTTCAGAATGACGGTGAGAGGCTCCATACAGAGGTTAAAGAGCGTGGGCGAGAGTGCGGATCCTTGCGGACCTCCAATCCTGACCGGAGTACTGGATGCGAGGGACTGGTTCAGTTTAATCCTTTGAGTGCGGTTATGTAAAAAAGAGGCAAACCACTTTAGGACCGGTCCGAGAGACCCATCCTAAGTTGAAGAAGATTAATCAAGTTTTCATGTTTGATGGTATTGAATGCAGAAGACAGGTCCAGAAGGATCAGAAGACAGGGGACATTTTGATCTAGGGATTTCAAAGCGTCATCCACAATGTGAGTTAGAGCAGTTTCAGTACTTTGCCCTGTTCTGAAACCGGATTGATAAAGGTCAAGTAGTTTAAATTTCCCTATATGGTTGCATAGCTGCTTGTGGACGCATTTCTCGAGGAGTTTGGCTAGTGTCATGATGTTGGTGATCGGTCGGAAATTGTTAGGATCAGATAGATCCGAGTTGGTCTTCTTAGGGATGGGAGTTACTTGCCCAATTTTGAGACAATCAGGGATGCTCCCTTGCAGGAGCGATTCATGAATGATCCTCAACCAAAGCAGTGGAATGGCTGAGTTGAGGTCTTTAAAAAATTTTGCCAGCAGAGAATCATTGAAGTGGTTGGACGGTTTAAGAGTTGTCATAGCGTGTAGTAGTTCTGTGCAATCTGGCAGGATAAAGGAGTTCAAAGAGGCATCATTTTTGGGAGAACAACCCAAAGGTAGGGAGAGTACAGAGGGAACCCCGAGCTCTTGTGATGATGTGGTGTAGATTAGATGTGGCACCCTGGGAGTGTTAGGTTGCAACTGCTGTTCAATTTTACTACTTTTTTCAGAGAAGTGCACTGTGAAGTTCTCCCCTCTAGAAAGCAGAGTCAAGGAAGCCAGGTTGGGGTTGGACGTATGGTTTGAATGCTGTTTGATGATTTCAAATAGTATCTTGAGTCTATTTTTAGCACCATCAAGCTGCTCCCTGAAATCGTCCATTTTGGCAATGCAGATTTTTGTTGTAGGCACTTCTTAATTTCCTAAATCTTAATTTCCTAAATTGATAGAGGCTAGTAGTGGAGGGCTCATTTCTCCAGAGCCTCTCTGAAAACCTAAGTTTACGGCGTTCATCATTTAGGGTACCATTAAACCAAGGTTTGGATTGTTTGAGAGGGATCCTTTTAAGTTGTTTTGGCACAATGGTGTCAAAGATATTTGCGACAGTGCTAATGAAGTGCTCAGAAATATCATCAAGGTTGGTCATATCAGGGGGCTGCTGGAGCTCCGATTCCAAGTCATCTCCAATTGTGGCAAAAAGCATGAAAATTGGGGCAAGCTCAAAAATCATTAATTCTTCAGTTTTTTTTCACAGGGGAGAAATTGTTTTCCTTGCAATTGGATGATTTAATTAAAAAACGTCAGAGGAGAAAAGGTTCTTGCAACTTTTTCATCCTTTCAGTGTTAAGAAGTCCTTCATTCAGAAGTGTTATGCACATACATTATCTACAAAACAGTTCTTTTGGGGTCGGGTTCAAGGGTGGGGAGCTGGAAAATCTCAGTCTCAGTTTCTGCAGTCACAACAGTCTCAACTAAATGAATGACGATCAATAAATTACAGTTGGTGGAAGACTCAGCCACTTTTTGGTGGTGTGGCAGCTATACCTCATGTACAAATGGGTTCTGCACATTGTTCAACAAGGATACAGAATACAATTATTTTCTCATCCTCCCCTGCCACATTTAAGGAGAACGCCAATACCAAAGAATGTGTTGAAAAGAACAGTTCTGTTAGATGGGGTTTAAGCCCCCCTTCAGAAACGGGCCATCATGCCAGTGCCTCCAAGCAGAACAGCAGCTAGGCATCTACTCAGTACAATTGCTAGTGCCAAAACCAGGCTTTCAAGTTCCGACCAGTTTTGGATCTGAAGAATCTCAACAGATACATTCTCAAAATCTCCTTCAAGATGGTGACTCAAGTAATCTCTTTTCAAAAGAAGATTATTTAATGACCCTGGATTTACAGGACGCTCATTTTCATGTCCCTGTGCCTTTTGAACAGCAACAGTTTCTTCATTTTCAACAGTTTCTTCAACAGTTTCTTCGTCCGCCCTTTTGGAGTGAAAATTGTCACCTACGCGGACGACACTCAGCTGGTGGTAGGACTGGACCCCCCTCTCAACTCCAACCACAGCTTACACAATTGCCTGAAAGCTGTTGCGTCCTGGATGTCGGTCTCCAATCTAAAACTTAACGGGGACAAAACAGAGGTAATGCTCCTTGGAAATAACATCTTCAAATCCATCGATACCATCTGGGCCCTCTGTTTAGGTAGCCCCCCCCAACCTAAGGATCAAATTAAGAGCCTTGGGATCTGGCTCGACCGCAATCTCACCTTCAACTACCAAGTCACCAAACTAGCCGCTATCTGCTTTGGACTGATGAGACTGCTCTGCAAGATTCTCCCCCTTCTCCCGTTTCACTCTAGACGAATCATGGTCCAAGGATTAATCCTGTCACGCCTTGACTGCGGCAACGCCCTATACCTAGGCGCCCCGCAGTCCACACTGTCCAAACTGCAAGTTATCCAAAACTGCGCAGCAAGAATCCTCCTGAACCTCCCTCGCCGTTCCTCAGTCAAAGCCAGACTGAAGGACCTCCACTGGCTCCCTATGAAAGCTAGAATAGAATTCAAGGGCATGTGCATCGCGCACCGATCCTATTGGGGAACAGGCCCCGCTATAAATCAACGTTTGGTAGAAGCCTACCATCCTCCGCGGGCCCTCAGATCCACAACCTCCTACCTAACCTCCGTACCACGTATAAGAAGAGCCAGATGCGGAGGCCGCTCGCTTTCCTACAACTTGCCCAGGATCTGGAACACTCTGCCCCTCACAATCAGGTCAGAACCCAACCTGCTCACATTTCGAAAACTCTTAAAAACTTGGCTTTTCAATAAATCCCACACTTAACCCTTCCCTCTTCCCCTCACTCCCGCCCCTACAGTTCAACTCACCAGTCAGTCCACAGCGCTGGGACGCCTTTGGGTAGCCATCGCGCTTTACAAATCTTCATTCCATTCCATTCCATTCCATTCCATTTTTTGGTGAATACCAACAATTATGAATTCTGGGTTTTTCCTTTCGGCCTGTCATCTTCATTGAGAGTCTTCACGAAAGTACTGGCTCCAATTGCAGCCCATTTTCATTTACAGGGTATGAATATGTATCTGTACCTTGATGATTGGCTAATTGTGACATCTTCTGTTTCTAAGGTTCACCACTGTGTAATGGAGATACATGCAACCCTGGTGTCTTTGAGATTTGTGTTGAATGAGGAGAAATCACACCTGACACCAACCCACTAGAAGCTGTTTATAGTTGCTGGGTTCGACACAGATCTGGCAATCGTCTGTCTCCCTCAGGACATGAAGAACTCCCTTCAATTGGCCCTTTTCTGTCTGAGTCAGAAGACATTGGCCTCAGCCAGAGAATGGTTGACAGTGCAGGGTTTTGATGGCTCCTTGCATGGCAGTAATCCCATTGTCATCCTTCAATTTGAAAACACTTAATTCAACACGTTCTGTAACACTGGTCATCAGACACAATGAACTACTAACATTTGATTCCATTGTCATCCCTGATAATCCTTCCGTCCGGTTCCCCCCTCCAGAAGGTGCCTCGGAGGATCCAGAGGGAATCAAAGAAAGTGATCCAATTTGCTCCATTCTGGCCATGTTTAATTAGGTTTCCACTGTTGATAGAGTTGGCCATTCTTCCTTACGATCTAAGTCCTCTTTAATTTCCAATTCTGTCTCTTTGACAGATTCAACAGCTGAATCTGATGGTTTGGAAATTGAGAGGGAAGGTTTGCAAAGATTAGGGTGTTCTAATGTGGTTGCAGCAGATATTCAGGCCTTAAAAACAAGGAATCCACTTTTCAAGCTTATGCTACGCACTAGAAGGACCTTTCTTTTTGGTGTTTGCTTTTTGGGATGGATTGGGTATCAGGGGTTCTTTTAAAAATCTTGGATTTAAATTATTTTTAAAAACTGCAGAATCAACCACCATGACTTGGTGGCCTGTCTTGCATTTTATTGCTATTGTAATTGGAAGAAAGGCATGCCACACTTGGCAAAAACTCCTTGCCCTATCATCGCTGAACTTTAGATGCAGTAGGACATTAAAAATACCAGGTGGGCTCTTCTGTGCCAGAGAAGGTGCCATAGCTAGTAAGATGTTGTATTTCATTACCGTAATTAATCCATCTGTTATATTTCACATTGTAATTGTTCCCATAACGAAGGGAGATATGTTGTATCTTGATTCTCCCTGCTGCTCAGCTAGAATCCATGTGTTGTAGAATGTTGGATGAGTGGAATGCTAGTATGTTATGAATGTCAGTTGGGTGAGGGCTGAGCAGCAGGACAGCTGCTCCTGATGGGGTTAACATTATAACTTATTATTTATCATTATAATTCAATAAAGTAACTTACTTAATCTACAAGGAAGATCCAACTCCTTTTTGATTACATCATGTTGGCGATTGTTGGGATGAGAATCTACACGTGCAACTTTTAAGGTAAAGAGTGAAAGGTTGAAGACTGGACTGAAACTGAAAAATGAAGAGAAGTTAACTACAAAGTAAATGACTGGTCTGAAACTGAAAAATGAAGAAAAGATAACTTCAAGGTAAATGACTTTTATGTTTATCGCCCCATTGGCTAAAACGTTCTTTGGCACAAAAGGAAAAAACCCATCAGTGACCCTGCCATCGGTCGCCCTAATACCCAGAAGTGCCAGAATTGCGTTTATCATAGCCATTAAGTCAGCTAATTGGCAGTTTGAATGTAGTTCGGAGTCAAGGAAAAATCGAGCCTCGGTAGTTAGTGTTGGATAAAAACTACTGCTCTGTTGTAAAAAACAGCTGCTCTGTGTTCGATAGAGATCGGGGGCAGAAATCGGGCCTCACAGTGTAGTACGAGCATATGAAGAGTGGAAGATTTATGACTCTCGCTCCGCTGTTTATTTATTTTAGGGGGCAAAAATCGGGCCTCAGAGTCAAGTATGACAATATTACCTGCCATTTAGTGAAATAGGAGTGACGGGGACCTCAGCGTTAATCAAAGATTAACATCTGTTAACCCGGTGCAGGAAGAACTCTCAGCATTTTAAAAGCGTTTTTTATTGCAGATCTGAATGACTTGGGGTTCACTGACTGAAAATCGAGCCTCAGTGTGAAGTGTAAAGAGTTCATGAATTGCACCCTACTTGATGTTCTGGAAATGGCGTTTGTATGAGATTTCGGCGAAGGATGGGAAATTACGCTGTGGGAGCTCTTTGTGTTTCCAGTAAAGGTTGAGAAAAAAATGCGCAGGAAACATATGAACATTTTACAAGCTGCCAAGTTCTTTTCATTTCTGTGATCGTTTGAATTAATAAGGAAAACTGGCGGTTACCGTTCCTGTTTTGAATTCTGCTCGAGTCAGTTTTCCTTTACAGCAAGTATCAGCGTCACCTTCTGTGACAACACCTCACCTCACGAAATGATTTGGCACTTGTGCACGCCGTGAACCAACCGGCTTTACGTTGATATGCGTGCCTCCATTTTGGAAATCGATAATCCAAGTTTGTCGACAGAGTGGTGTTAAGTGGATGACGCTGCACTGTGAAGTTTGTCAGGTACTGGATTTGCTATTATTTACAGTGAGTGTTGCCTAAAGGAGTCGAGTGGAGCGTTTTTGGGAAATTTTATAATTACAAAATGATGTCTCCAACAAAACTTTCATCTGTTTTGAACTTTGCACAGCAGTCATCGACAGTAGGCTCACAACAGTGTCCAGATAGAAGTTTAAGAGCCCAATTAAATCGGGACATTGGTTTCACTAATGGAAGTTGGTCGGTGAGCCAAGATGAAGTGATTATAGTACAAAAGTCAAAGTTTTGGAAGCGGGTTCATCTGCCCTGGAGTTGTGACTGGTCAAAGGTTAGAGAGCCCAGAAGTGACTGGAAAAGGAAAGTGTCCATGAACATGAAACGCAACGGAAAACATAAGAATGGTGTCTGGAGGGTTAGGGTCAAAGGTTTCAGGACTCCACCACTGTTTTTGAGTTTATTAAGGTGTTATGTATGAGTGGTGGGTCTTTCATTGGTATGTGTTGTGTATGAGATGACTGCTGTTTAGTCTCTCAGTTTTAGTATAGTTTGGTATGTATTCGTTGAGGTGTATGATTGAGTTATGTAAGTGCTCGATCTGGTGTATGAATGAGTTACGTAAGTGCTCGTTCTGGTGTATGATTGAGTTATGTAAGTGCTCGATCTGGTGTATGGATTGAGTTATGTAAGTGCTCGATCTGGTGTATGAATGAGTTATGTATGGGCTTGTTCATTTGTGTGTGAATGAGTTGATGTATGAATGAGTTATGTAAGTGCTCGTTCTGGTGTATGATTGAGTTATGTAAGTGCTCGATCTGGTGTATGATTGAGTTATGTAAGTGCTCAATCTAGTGTATGAATGAGTTATGTTTGGGCTTGTTCATTTGTGTGTGAATGAGTTGATGTATGAATGAGTTATGTAAGTGCTCGTTCTGGTGTATGATTGAGTTATGTAAGTGCTCAATCTGGTGTATGAATGAGTTATGTAAGGGCTTGTTCATTTGTCTGTAGCGTACACGTTGATTCCTGATCTATTTAGCGTTATAGTTTGTTCCTGTGGGTGCTGCTTGTTGTTCTGGTCTGGCCAACCAGTATGAATTGTGGCATTTGGTTTGATGTGTGTGAGGAAGGATAGTGCTTTATCTCAGGGATCTTTTGTGACGTTCTGCTCAGACTGTGGTGTGTGAGATGAGGTGTTATGTAGCGACTCGGGCTTGTATTCTTTTGTTGTTGGGTGAATCGGTGTATAACTATTCAGGATGTATCTTTGTTAGTTCGTTGGTAGAGTGGTATTCCATATTTTGCGTATTCGTTATTTGTGCATTTTTTTAAGTTTATGACTATGTGTACTTTACATGTAGTCATTTTCTTAATTAATTCTTCTGTTATATTTCACAATGCTATTTTTTCCATAACGGTGGGAGATATGTTGTATTTCATTACCGTAATTAATCCATCTGTTATATTTCACATTGTAATTGTTCCCATAACGAAGGGAGATATGTTGTATCTTGAGTCTCCCTGCTGCTCAGCTAGAATGCATGTGTTGTAGAATGTTGGATGAGTGGAATGCTAGTATGTTATGAATGTCAGTTGGGTGAGGGCTGAGCAGCAGGACAGCTGCTCCTGATGGGGTTAACATTATAACTTATTATTTATCATTATAATTCAATAAAGTAACTTACTTAATCTACAAGGAAGATCCAACTCCTTTTTGATTACATCATAAGACTCTAAATTACCCCTCTAGTGACTATGCAGACTTGTTTACTTATTACTAGAGTTGGGTGCCATGAAAGAGAGGAAAGGGTTTATGAAAATAGAAGTTCTCTCAGAACATCTGTAAGTGGATGGCCACAGCCCAGTGCACTAACAAGCCCTGTGTTTTTGTTGGAACCAATTGCACTATGTGTTCTCTCCCTAGTATCTTCGTTCCAGGTTCACTCAATATGTACCTTGCCGCATGCTTAGATCTTCCAATTCAAATTTATTAAAACCCCCAGTTTTCAGATTATGGCAAAAGGGGGCAAATCCATTTCAGTGTTAGGCACAAAGGCATGGAACCAACTCCCTAGCAGCCTCCGTCTCATTCAATCAGAACCCCTCTTTAGGAAGAACCTGAAAATATGGATTTTCACTGCCCCAGATGCACTATGTAGAGCACTCATTTAACCGCTTTCATTCCAGTCCTCAATTATCTTTCTGCCCACAACTCAATCTACTATAGCACCATGATACTAATCAGAATGACAGCTACGCTCTCTAACATGACATAACATAACAAATTAAATGAGATTAAAATGTGGGTAATGTGAAGGAGTATAACCCACTAGCATCTCAGAACTTCATGGAGATGTGAGTGGTTCTGGGAATAGAATGATTTTGCATTTATTGTGGCTGATGGAAGGAGTTCCTTGTTTGTTATAGGCTGGGTAAGGTTTCTGCTTTGTTGCAAATGGAGGGCCTGCTACACAGTGGGTGGTGTCATCAGTATTTTTCCGTCGCAGCCTTTGACCACCTGATCCTTAAACACATACATTAGTCTCAGTCAAGTTGCCTCACCAAGCTCTGACATTCTTGGCTCCACACAGCTGTAGAAGTGTGTGGCCACACCACCAACTCAGGCCCACAACCTATTCTCACCCAAGTCATGCCAAATGATTCTGCCCAGAAGCTGGCTCTACAAACGAATGGCCATATATTCTACTTTGCTTTTGTTTGAGGACTTTAAAATATAGATTAGATGGGGTTAGGCAAGATTAGGTCCAGCCAGCCCCTGCACCTTGCCATACAAAGTTTTCATGACAGCCCTAACAAAGAATATGGAGAAACACTAGGATTAGGTAATAAAGTTGTCAGAGCCGGACATTATAGCATGCAGCCCCCTGCACCACCCAAGTCCTTGTGTCTGCAATGAGACAAAGTTAACTGTTGATTCATGCATCCAGCTATCCTGTCAGAGAGGTGGTAGACATTAGATGGCAGGAAAAGAATGACCCTGTTTTCTTTGCTACCACTCAGTTCTTTTGCTGGTACATAGTGTGAGTAAGAAAACATAATACACTAGAACAGTGAAAAGGTTAGCGTGGCGAGCTGCAGTGGGTAGCTAAACAGCAAGTGGAAAAGTTTGCCACTGTCTATTTTTTATAAACCGTTTTTGAAGCTGCATCAGCTTCACACACTGCAAAACTGGTTATGTTTCTAAAAAAGTAGAGTTGTGAACAATTGAGTTTCATCTTCGAAAAGCCCTGTTTATGAATCAAGGTGATCTGCATGGTGGAATGTTGTGATTTAGACAGTACAGTGGCAGTATACTTTTCATATGGCTGTGTGGTGCTCTGTAGAGTGTTTTGGTGTTCTATACAATATTGCTATGGCCTATTTTACAGTCCTTGACACAGCAGTTTCAGATATTTTCTTCACAAGTGTAGGTTATGACAGTAGTGTGGAATGCTAGTTCTAGGTGGTGATCTGTACAGTGATGTGCAGTTCTTTGCTTATTACTTTCTGGTTTCCTGGTCTTCACATTAAGGTGGGTTGCAATGCTATGCTGCTGGTATATGATACTGTTCACCATGGTGCAAAATTCTGTAATCTGTGCAGTTGTGCTCTCATTGTCAGTGATCACAGGTTATTCTCTAAATATGTGTGCTATTGTCTACATCTGTATCATAGTTCTTTAGTCTCCACAATGGTGTGAGGCGCTTCAATGTCTTATATGGTGGTCTGGTCTGCAAAGTTGATTATGAAATTTCAAATAAAACATACCTCATTTCAAGGGATATCCATATACAATAAAACAGAATCAAGCCTACTGCACACACATCAAACAACTATGGCAAAGCCCATACTCACCACACCCGAAATATCACATTAACATACAAATACCACCCTTACCAATTCCAACTCCCCACAGGCATACAGCAATTTAGAAAATAGAAAATAGTTTAAAACTAACCTTCCTTTTGCTAAAAACTGGTGTACACCACACAAGGGCGGGCGGTGGGGGGGGGGGGGCATTCCGCTCACCGCTGGACCTCGCTGGGCAGCAAACACGGGAATTTCGCCAGCCTCTCCCCCCAGCTATATGAAAAATAGCTATGTGAAAAATAGAAATGAGAAGCCACTAACCTGTTGAGTTGCTGGCACTGAGGGAAGCAAATAGTAAAAAGATGGTGGAATAATGCCGATGAATACATTCAAATATTAAATTTATTTTCAAACAAATTCCAAAATGTTTAAAAATTGAAACTATGTATAAATACTGTTTAAGAATTGCCTTAACGATATATATAAGAATAAACAAAAAAGAATGCATGTAGGACATTTCAAATCTATGAAACATTTAAAAATAAGAATATAAAATGAAAAATTAAAAAACTTTGTGTTACAAAATGTGAACAATATGCAAGTACATTTGTATGAAAAACGAAACAAAAAAATGCATGCATACAAATATGTATGTTTTATGATTATGAACTGTAAAAATGTGTGCAGAAAAAAACTTCAATAACAATTATAATAATATGTTTTTAAATGATTGCAAAAAAATTTAAAACACTATTAAAAAGTGGTACATTAACTTTGGGGCCGATTACAATGCTCTTTGGATGAGCATCTCACTGGCATTGTTGCATTAAATGGACCAGCCGACAGGTAGTCTGCAGTCCCAATCGCCAAATTAGGATCCAACCGCCATGAAGGCAGTCAGAAACATGCCACTTTGCATTGAGCAGCACAAGCCCCAATGCCAAAAGACATGTTTTTAAACATCCTTAGAGCCTGTAGCTGGCACCATGTGTGCCTGCCACACAATGCAGGGATGTTGAGGGGGGCACCAGAGGTGCCCCCCAGTGCCCATAGCAGAGGTCCACAGGAGACAGATGCCCTGCTAGGGGCCCCAATACAACCTGCCCACCAGCCTTTTCACATCGGAAGAACCAGCATGAAATGGCTGGCGGAAAGGTGAATCGTAATCCCCATGTTGGTGTCTGAGAAGGCACCACCTCCTTTGTAGGCAATGTGGTCCGATTGACCTCCCGACACTCATTGAGCCCGTCGGAAGATGTTGGTCAGACCCTGGGGCAATATGGTCTGACCGACCGCATTGTAATGCAGCAGTCTGACCGCAGATATAGATGTCAGTGGGACCGACACAGACAGCATGTAATGGGCCCCTTTATATTTATATTAAATACAATTTAAATATGATTAAATTAACACTAACCAACTTAACAAAATAAAAAGCAATGTAAGTTACTTTTATTATTTCCACTTCATATTTTGCCACATTAAACTGTGGTGGGAGGGGGGTAGATTTACTAAACCCACTCCATACTTAACAATATTAAAGTGCTGGGCTTTGGGAGCATTAGATTTAATATTTCAACTCCAAACATAACCATAATGTGGAATATGTTGGACTTTAAAGGAATTAGATGTACTATTCCCCCTTCAGACTTAAGCAGATTGGGAGACAGTGCTGGACCTTGGTGGGCGGTGGTTAGATATACTATTCTCACTTCAACCTTAACCACATTGTGGAAAGTGTTGGACTTTCTGGGCCTCATTTATGAGGCTGTGCGTCACTTTTACGCCGCCGGTCACTTTTTGTGGCACACCAGTGGCGTAAAAAAGCCGCCTTGTTGAGCCATATTTACAAATTGACGCATCTAGGTTGATGCGTCACTTTGTAAACCCCTGCGCCACATTATACCTGTGCCAGGTATAATGTATGCAAGGGGGGCGTTTTGACGCAAGAAAGGGTCATGGAAGTGACGCAGTGAAATCTATAAGATTTCACTGCTCCACTTCTAGGACACAAATGCGTCAATTTCTTACGCCTGCCTCACAGCAGGCGTAAGACTGACGCAGGCCCTTTCACATGGGGCTTGCCCCATGTGAAAGGACACATTGCTGGAGTTGCGTCACTTTTGTTACACACTCCAGCAATACGTCACTTTTGCGCCATACAGATACGTCAGAAATACTGACGTATCTGTAACTCCTTGCGCCATGATGCGTCATACTGTAAATATGACGCATCATTGGTGTCGCAAGGAGGGCGCAGTGAAAAGTGACGCATCGATGTTTTCGCGCAGTGATGCGTCACTTTTCATAAATGAGGCCCTCTGTTTTTTTAAACTATTGCTACACTAGATTTCATCACATTGGGAACACTTTTGGGCTTTGGTGGGGTGTTAGATTTATGTTCCCACTCCAAATGTTGCCACATTTTCAGGGTGTTGATTTACTATTCCCATTCCAAATATCACCACATTTGGGTAAGTGTTGGACTTTGATGTGTTTAGATTTTCTATTCTCTCTCCAAAGTTAACCTTATTGGGGAAATTATTGTACTTTGGAGGGGCTAGTTTCATTATTCCTGACCCCAAAAATAAACCACATTGGTGGAAGAGTTGAACTTTGGGGGATTTGAATACATTATTCCCAGTCAAAAAATAACAAGGTTGTGGAAAATCAATGATGTGGGAGAAGCTCAAATGTACTATTTCTGCTCAAAACATGCCAAGTTAATTACATTTAGGAATGTACAAACCACATAACATAATAACCCACAAAAATATTTTGAATTTCATTAGAACAGATCAATGAATCTGAGATAATTAAACAAAACCACAGCACAAACAATTTTAATACAACAATATTTTAAAAGTAAAATTGTAAAACATTTAAACAAAGCCAAAAAATAAGCAAGAAATAAAATGTTCTATTACAATAATTTGTTATAACATTTTTGAAAAATTACATTATTTCTTCCAAAATTTGAAAAACAATAAAAAAATATAAACTTAAGAAGAACAAGACTAAAGATTTAAAGTACTTTAAAAATGCAAAACATATTTAAAATGTATCACAAATATTGTAAATCATTTCTGATTGATATATACTTTAAAAATTAAATATATGCATCATATGTTAGAAAATATTTTTTAAATATTAAGAAATACAAAAATCTTTTAACAACCCTTCCTATCTAATTGCACAATTAATACTAGAACCCACTCCTTAAATAATTTGGCAACAGAATAATGCACACAATAAAATATTACATCTATAATTTACTTAATATTAATAAGCATAGCATAAACTGTGTTTGCTATGATATTGATAAGGTTGATATAATCTAAAACAATAACAAAAAGTGTAAAAACAATATTCTTAACTGTGATAAAATATTTCAGCATAATAACACTGCAATTTCCTCTTTGTTGATAATATACTCAGCCAGAAAAAATTCTTCCTCATTAAGCCACCACAAATACAGCCATGTTTCACACGTAGCACTCAACCTAATCAGAGAATCTTACCCTATCTGTACCCCTGCAGCTGAATATATCCTAAAATGTGGCCAAAGACGATTGCAGCTCAGATACCAGTTTCCATGGATAAAAAAAAGATCCATCAATTTTGAATCCATATTTTGATGAGAGACAAAAGTTATGTGTGGTGCGGTGTGTAAAGTAATATGAGCACAGGATGCCTTTGTTGAGACTATCTGGTGTGGAACAGTTGCTTCTTTGTTTGAGACACCCACATAAGGCTGTATCCTCACCAACTCTGGCTATATGGGTGAAATAGATGGTGCAAAGATGTGGTGTGTTTGTGAGTTTGTTTAGTGTGCACTCGGCGAGATTTGCATCTGCTTTAAAGGCTTAATAGGTGGAAGATTGCAAGGCATTTTGCTTTGTGCATATGGGTCTTCTGATACTATGTTCAGAAGTTTTTAGTTTAAGCCAATTGAGAGTGCAGCTAGATGTCTGGTTGATAAGCTTTAAACTTGCATAATATGGGTCTCCGGCTCCTAACAAAAAAATGCGGATTTTCCACACCCATGGTGGGCTGAAAATCTGGATTTTATTAAAGACATGAAGGCTAATATTATCCCTCTCAGTTTTTACCCTTCCCTAGTGTTATTTATTTTTCACTACAGGACAAGTTAAAAAAAGTTGATAGAGTATTGATGGATTATTTTGGAGGTAGACAATGTTTTCCTAAAGGAGGAATTTATTTCCAAGTTGAGGAAGACTTTTGGAATCACACTTACAGTCCAAGTTTGCAGGTCATAAAAGAAGGAATAGGAGTGGTTGCTGTTTTTTTTATTATGTTTGGAATGTTTTACCATTCGAAGTTCCTAAAAGATTTACAGATGCTGCTGAGTGGTTGCAATAAAGGGATTTACTGCATAATATTAGCCTCTGTGTCTTTAATAAAATCCAGATTTGCAGGCACCATTGCTGTAGAAAATCTAAAATGTCTCTAATATATGAAAAGCCATCATTTGTCAAGGCGCTCATGATTCCTAGAATACTCCTAATAAGGCAAAAGGGGCCGCCTTTCTTCACAGGCATCATAATGCTTAGTACGAACATAATAACTCATGAGCGCCATCTCATGACAAAACTATTAAAAACTTTAATAGCATGCAAACTAAGTGGCAGTTGCCAGGTCACCCATACCTTCTGAAGTATTTGCAAAATGCTGAAGGGGAAATGCCCCATACATGGGCCACAATATTGGCTAGAATGCCTACATTACGCCCAGGAGAAACATCCACTTGCAGAGCCACAATCTGCCAAACAATTTCATAGTAGCCACCAAAAAACCTATTATGGGCTCAATATGCTAAGGGTCCCATTATATGACCAAGGATACCACAGGTGAGTAATCTGAAAACAAAATGAGATAAATAAATATCACATACCTTATGTTTCCTACTAAACCAAACAAAACTGGTCTACATTATAAAAGGTGTCCTTTTTTAGTATTTTGAGAGTTAGGAGTGGTCTGTTGAACCACTGCCTACTAGCCAACAATCTTATTTTTCACATTCATAACTGGGTAAGAGGGCATCACTTGCATTTTGCAAATGGCTTACTACCCAAACTCAGGAGTCAGTCAGTTTTAATGTTTTTCAAGCAGATTATGGTCGCTCATCCTTGATACATCACACACCGATTCACAATTTGACAGGGACACCTACAACATGCCCTTTCACAATTTTGAAACGGAATCCATTTGCAAATCATTTAAATTGCATTAATATTTGGATGAAAAATGTTTTTGCTGTTCCAAAACTGTGATTCGGTCTGTTTGTGACCTTAAAAACATTTAGGACATCTAACCACTAAATCTCAATGTATAACTATTGGTCATGATATGTACTATAGTCTGCATAACATGGGCTTACCCTCTGCAGCTCATGCATATTTCATGTGTTTCTGTTCGGCTCTGACAACTGTTATTTATTTATATTATGTTTATGTGAAATAAATATGAAAACGTTTTAAACAAACAAATTCATTATCTGGGTTTTTCATGTACTTTTGAAACCAGAGAAGGTATGGTAAATGTGGCCATGTGCACCCACCTTCCAAGGGGGCCCTTGTAAAGTGATCAATCTCTCTTTTTCTCACATCTACTATATATGTACCTAAACCTTTCTCCACTTCTCTGCACACCTCTATCACTGACTCTATCTCTTTATATCTATCCATATATGACGAGTCTCCAACTTTCTATCTACCATTCTCCTCTTTCTATCCCCACCTATCTCTTCTATAATTTATCATACCATACCTCATCCCTCTTTTCTTTTTTTCTACTTCTCTGTTTAACACTGTACTTTAATCTTCACCTTTCCCTTACTTCCCTCTGTATGCCTTGCTTCTACCTTTCACTCACATTTTGCCTCAACTTCCTTCACTTCATGTCTCCCTCTCTCTTTTTTCTTTCTCACACTCTATCTTGTTGTACTTCATCTCTCCCTACATCAAAAATTACAAAGGGCCTGATGCACAAAAGCATTTTACGGTTGCGAAATCTGTAATTTGCACAATCGCGGAATTTATAGTCACGAAACAATTTTTTACTGTTTACACAAGCCCTTTTATGAGTTGAAGGTGAAAAAGTCTTTTGGACATGTAAAAGAGTTTTTTGTGACCCATGTTCCCCTCTTATTTGAGATCCATAGAGGAGTGTATTGAAGTTTTGTGGCTATAATTGTGATCATAAACCATTGATCAGATACTGTCACTTCAAAGGGAGTGTTACCTAGTTCGCAAGAAACTATCTATCCTAATTGACCCTTTTTCTCCTTTGAGAATCATGGTCGAGGCTTTGGGTGGAGCAGATAGTAAACTACTGTCTGCTCTCTCCAATAGCTTCCCAAATGGAGAAAAACATGTTTTTAATCAGTGCTTGTCGTTTATGAACATGAACTTTAAAAAAAAATGTTTCTTGTTTGGAAATGCACATGCAGGAACAGAAGTTTGCTGTCCCATAAAGGCAAGTTCATCCCAGTTTTTGTGACACCCTGCCAAAGTACAGTTTATAATGCTAACTATTAGTACATAGGTTGCATTATAATTGTATTTCCAATCGCTTACCAGGCAGTGTGCAAATTGTACATCCCGGGATTGCGAATGGGAATATCCCATTATTTCTCTTAATATAAGTTCTTTAGTTCTCACTTACTCTACCTACCTCTGGTCTCCTCTCTCTCCCTCATCCCACTTTGTACGCCATCTCCACCCACTCTCTACATTTCTTTCTGCATGTGTCTAGCTCTACCTCTCTACCTCACTCTAAAACCATACCTATCTTTCAGCTCTCCTGCTCTAACTACCCTTTCCTCTTTACATCTTTCTTTCTTGCTACATAATCTTTCTCAATGTACATTTTTGTATCTCGTGAAAAAGACAGAGAGGCACCACTTAAAGATATCAAGGGAAATTAGGTACTTATAACCGAAAGAAGGAATAATTCCTTTGACCCAGCAAGATGTTATCAATGTGCAGTAGTTAACAATGCATCAATTATCGAATACTGTATTCCATATGTATATTCAAAAAATATTTTATTACACAATCTTAAATAAAATCTTGAGCAGCATATCTATAAAACAGGGGGAAATTGATCAACTACTGTTTATACATACCGTTATGACCAGCATCACAGAAACAACACATATGTAAGACGCAACACCTTGTCATTTACTCATGCAAATCCTATGGGACTAAAATTATAAAACACAGCTTAGTGATACAATGATCTAATCTGTCTCTCCACGTGTATGTTAGTCCTTAGATTATGCCTGCAAAAGCGTTGACGCGTTTCGATGGTTTAATAGCTTATATTTCAATCTTTATCAAGACACAATGATTTTGTTTCTCTCATATGTCAAACCTGGTTTTATTCCCCTGTATAAAGCAAGTATACGCAATCATTTATCAAAATATACAAATTGTATTTTTAACCTTTTTATTGTGTCATAATTGTGATATTATATCCTTCTCAAGATTTTATTTAAGAGTGTGTGATAAAATGCTTTTTGAATATACATATGGAATACAGTATTCAATATTTGATGCATTGTTAACTACTGTACATTGATAACATATTGCTGGGTCAAGGGAATTATTCAATTTTTCCATTTTTCTATCTCACCTATCTCTCTACTTCATTTTTAGCTCTACCCCACTTGTTCCTATGCTTCACAAATGTCACTATGACATTCTCAATACCTCTGTGCTCTTGTACTTTCTCTAATCTCCTCTGTTAGACCAGGAATCCTTGGTGTTATTTCCCCTGACTTTTTGCCTTGTGACCTCCTGTTTTGCTCACTTCATTTTTTCTGGCTTTAGGATTTTGGCTACTGTACCACTGCTACCAGTGCTAAAGTGCATGTTCTCTTTGCCCAAACCATGATAACGTGGGCTTATCCACAATTAACATAATTAATTTACTTATAAGTTCTTAGTAAAGTTTACTACATGTGCCCAAAGCCTGTAAATACTCTTAGTGGGCCTGCAGCACTGATTTTGCCAACCACTTCAGAACCCCTTTAAACATGTCACAGGCCTGCCATTGCAGAGCCTGTGTATGCAGTTTTAAACTGTCATGTCGGCCTGGCAAGTTAATCCTCTTGTAGGTCCAAACTTCCCATTTTAATACATACATTGCAAACACTGGGTTTAGCAGTGACCTCTTGGATTGTACGCTGAGTGCATGAAAATAGATTGGATGATATGAGATTTCTTAAATAAGGTGTGAATATAAAATATTCCCAGAGGACACTACTCTAGAAATTCTGTAGGGAAGAATTAGTCGTAAACTCTTTATGTTGAAAATAATTGTAGTTTCTCAAATACAAGTATGTGATGTGCATGGTGTACTACGTGAACAATGGAATAGAATGGAATAATAAAGGACATTACACTCATACAAAGTACACATAAATCAAATGAAGATGAGCCCTTGTATCAATCAAGGGAATCGAGTAGCTAGTTTGTTGTATGTGTCGAGGACATTTCAACCCCCATTACAATATGGGTTCTCATCAGGACCAACAGAATGAGGGGATACCTAAGGATTAAGAAACACAGAATTATTTCTCAATTCTGTAATATTAACCCCTTGGGCGCGGCCGCGTTTCTGCGCCTGTGCGGCCGTTTTAATAAGCGGGCGGGTTCATGACGGCCCCCAGCCGTCATCAGCACACGCTCACCATAATGCATGACGGCCGGGGCCGTCATCAGCATGCAAGGGGTTAAGACAGTGTGTAAAATTAATTAATAATTAATTACTGACACTGTACCTGATGAAATGTAATGGAATTTCAAACCAGTGTGCACACCAACCAAGTGCCAAGAGAGGGAAAGGGTACTCACATGGGGGGGCACCGTTGTAGGATTCGGGGTAGGAGACATAAGTATGATTCATTAATTCAGGGAACCACAAACGAATTTATATATAAAATGGCAAAACTCGCAGTGAGTGCAACAACAACTGTTTCTATGCTGACCCCCAAGGTGAGGATGCCAACTAGGTAAGCTAATGATTCGGATGGAAAGGACTGAAGCAAAAGCCATGATGGGGGCGTCCTGATAATAGGCCACCCTCAGAGTATGCGCATTCACCGCACAGCGTGGTCAGAAGGATTATCCGACTGCAAAGTGAAATGCGAGCTGCACGTATTGAACCTCACTCCTCCTTCAGTGTCAGCTGGAAGACACTGTGGTGTTCCTTTTTTTGTCGCTGATGAATGGCCTAACGAGGCTTGGAGCGGAAGCGCTCCAGGCCTATGGCGTCCAAAGGAGGACAAGTTTATCTCAAAAGAAGGTGTGACCCACGTGAGTACCTTTTTCCTCTCTTTTGGCACTTGGTTGGTGTGCACACTGGTTTCAAATTACATTAGATTCCATCAGGTACTTTGTCAACAAGCTCATCCCAGATGTCTTTTCCAGTTTCAAACTTCTTACGAGCTACTATAGCTTTGTATGCCCTCATTCACTCCTGAACTTCGTCTGGACTTTGTGTTTTCTTTTTTAATGCCACTAACAGCTTTCTATGGGCCACCTAACAAGCCCCATCAAAACATCTGTACTGTTTTACCCCTCTAACAGTTATGTCCCTAGACATTGAGGGTTTTAATGAATCACAAGCTGCCGAATATGAAACAATAGTTACTGCTGCCTCTTTCTCAAAATCTAAGCAAGTTTGAGAAGACGTTGCATTCATCCTCATTAACCCTTGTAATAGCTGTGTAGGATCTAATTTGTTCCATTTGGCTACCACACCTTTGTTCTTTACCTAAGATAAAGCAGCTGAGTTAGATTCCATAATAGGTTAATCCAAGCTGATCTTAAACTCAACAGTACGTGGGTTATGGTCACTACAATAATTCAGCGTGATGTTAAAATTCTGTACCCAGGCGACTGATTTCATGAGACAATAGTAGATGATGAATAGTACTGCTAGCACCTCCTCTGATAAAGGAAGGCAGCCATTTAGCCTTTCATGGACTGAATTCTGAACCGATTAGGAGATTATACTTAATCAGCCCATGATTAACCTCTTGGATGCTATGGGAATTCCCCTGCTGTGCTGGGATTTCGCGATCCTCGCACATTCATGACGAGCTGGGCTCGTCATGAGCGTAGCAGGAGGCTACTGCATGACGAGCCCAGCTCGTCATGAGCGTCGAAGGGGTTAAGGGCTTCCCTGTACCCGTGATGAGGAGGTGGATTCGAGTGTTATCATTACAATCTGTCTCGCCACAGATTTGAGCAGAGGAATGTTTACATAAGAGAGAATGTAAATCACCCACCCATGTGACACTTGGTCATCCTTGCTACGTGTGATGGACCTCTCTATTTCATACTCTAATTAATTTATTGTTCATTGGGTCTGCTCTAAAATCAAACTAATTTTAATACAAATTAATCAAAATTACATTTCTTCAGACAACAAACCACACATTTTTCAACTGATAATAAGGAGTGGAGGCAAAAATGTGCATATTGCTGATTGGACTAACAACAGATATTAAAATATATAAACACCCCTTGGATCTCCCTAATTGAACCCGTTCTGCTGAACTACAGAATGAGCATTACCCTTCTAGAAAGAAATTATTGACTGTCCAAGTTTCCTGACAGCAGATTATCTCAAACTGGCCAATAAAATTAATCCATTCAAAGTTATCTAATTTCGTCGCGATACCTGCAATATTCCAAGAAACGATATTATTTCTCTGTCCTCTAAACTAATTTCTGACATCATCGGGATCCCACAATTAGTTGTTGGTAGAGTAGTTGCAGAGGGAGAATCATCTTACAAAGAGAATAGCGACTCTGTGGGAATTGCTATTTAAGAAATGCAAAAGGATACATACCAAATTTGTGATTCTTTAATAGTGATTCTTATAAAGTAGGAATTGCTAGCAGGGAATCGCAAATAGGAAATGCCACTGCATTCCGGCCTATGTGGAAAATAGGAAATGGTTTACACTTTATAAATTGCGATTTTCCATATAGGAAATCTCAATTTAAGAAATACAAAGCCAAGGTTGCCTCTGGGCTTAAGGTCCTCCAGGAGGTACCACAAATTCCCTAGTGCACATGTAAGTGCACATTTGCCCTAGGAGCATATGTGCGCTTCATGTCACAATACAAAAATGCTTTTTAATGCATTATTTAATGTTGCACATGGTTACCATCAACTTGCAGTTGATGTCAGTTGCATTGCCTAAATCCCCAATTTGCATTTAGGAAATGCTTTTTACATGTGCTTTAGGAATCGCAAAAAATCCCTATTTTTGATTTCTAAATTGCGGTCACAATTTGTGATTTCTACAGTGTAGAAATCGTAAATTGTAACCGGTTTTGGACCCCAGTACATCTTAAAAGGCCATTTAGTGTTTCTTAACAGGCCAAAATAGAGATTCGACCCATTAAAAAATGGTAAATGGCTTTGTACGTCTGGGCCTAGATCTCCTCTGGTCGTTTTTCGCTTCCGAGCTTGATTACATTTATGGAGAATATCTCTGACAACTGCAGGATTCTTGAAATTTAAGACCACTCAGTTGCCTAAACAATTTTTAGGCCGTAAACCCACCCTGGCCACTCTCCTACATATTGCAATTGCCTTAAACAAATGTTACCTGCTATCTAGAAGTGTTGGCAGCAGGTGCACTACTTTATTCATTTAGGGCCCATTTCACAGAACTAATTTAAGACAAAATCCTAAACTTACTACTTTTGGTATTCACAGAATGTACTTACTACTTTTGGTATTCACAGAATGGATTTATGACTACTAACTTTACTTCCGCACTCGGGCCGGCGATACTGGCCCGGAGGCGAAGCTTCCGCCTGGAGGTAGAGCTTCCGGCCTGGAGGTGGAGCTCCGACCCGGAGGCGGAGCTTCCGGCCCTGAGGTGCAGCTTCTGGCCCAGAGGTGGGGATTCGAGCCGGTGGCGGAGATTTAGCCATGGCCGAAATCCCCACCTCTGGGCTGGAAGCCCCGCCTCCTGGTTGGAAGCTCCGCCTCCTGGTCAGAAACTCCGCCTCCGGGCCGGAATCTCCGGCCCGAATGCGGACGTAAAGTTAGTAATCGTAAATTCATTCTGTGAATACCAAAAGTAGTAAGTGCATCTGTGAATACCAAAAGTAGTAAGTTTAGGATTTTGTCCTAAATTAGTTCTTTTATTCGGGCCCTTAGATTCCTCCAATTTTCCCTTTGAGTTTGATGGAGGGGAGTAACATTCTCTAGAATAATCCTATTTGGTTTGGATGCTGGTGGTAAATGTATATGGTCTTTACAGGGAGCCATACTGGGAGAGAATCTTAAAGGCCTTATTTGAAGCGGGAGGTGCAACAGTATCTTGCCTTCTAGAGATCAATTGAGAGGCAATCATCTCAGCAGCCCCAGTGTTCCCATTAGAGACTACCCTACCCTGATAATTATTTACGTTTCTATTTTTACCAGGATTAGTACACTGACACCGTATTGCCATCGGCTTTATCTGGAGGTTCTTGCTAACAGAGTGAGAGCCCCCAGCCAACTCCCCTTGTTAAGCATAGCTGGTAAGTAAACTTTGGGCCAAGCAACTTAATCTACCCATTGCTATGTCGCGTTTTTTTGTTTTGTTCTAACATAATGAGGCCACTATCTAAATGATCGCATACAGTCTGATGCAAATTTTCCACTTCAAGAAATTTAGATGAACATAACGCTGGGTGGGGAGGGGAGGAGGGGTGGCTCCGCCTCTTTTATTACCTCCACCTACTTAGCATACTTCTTGGTGTCCAGGCTTCGAGTAGTGTTGCAGGTGGAATAAATTTCAGTCTTCTTTGTTTTTAGCAGGTGGGGTGTTATCAGGCTGTGAATGACCCTCTGAAACAATAGACAAGGATCTGTTAAAGGTGCAAGGATTGTTGGGTGCAGTTAATATGGTCTTGGTGCCAGGCACAGACTCTGATAGATTCTTGTGAGGTCATCCATTGCCCTTCTTTTAAAGGAAATAGAGGTTCAACGCCGAGCCTCAAGTCTGTACCAAGCTCACTATTAATAGCTCCAACTACACTTGTTAAATAGTTTGATATTGATGATATTGATTTTGCTTTTAGGTCCACCCCCTCCCCCTAGATTATTTGATTTCCTCCACCACATTTAAACACTGATGCCTGAAAACACAGATATTTAATTGGTAGAAGTGCACAAGCGTTAGTGGTAAGGGACTGGTTGTAGAGCAAAACCAAGAGGGGTGGCATAGTCCGGCCTCTATGGGCTCTGATGGGTGCAGATGGGCCTGCTCTTAGCCTGGTCATTGCCCGGGCCCAGCTCTGGTGCGACCGATGCGTGTCCCACCCTGCGTAAGTGGAAAGCACATGTTAAGTGCTGTAGCAGCTCCTCCCCTGCCTCCTGGTCAAGGGAGTGTCCCACCCTGCGTAAGTGGAAAGCACATGTTAAGTGCTGTAGCAGCTCCTCCCCTGCCTCCTGGTCAAGGGAGTGTGGGCAACGGAGCCCCAAGCTGTCTGACATCCCATTCTGTTGCATTGGAAGGCGTGCTTTAAACTCTGTAGCAGGTCTTCCCCTGCCTCCTGGTCACAAGGGGTCTGTGGGTAATTGAGTCCCAAGCAATCTGGTGGCCAAGATTGGACTGGCCTGTACGGCAAACAGACAGTGCCCAATGGGCTGGTCTAAGAGGTCAGTGTGTGGGCTGTCGCAGTCAAAAGACTGCCGCTTGGGTAGATTTGCTGCCCCTTCTGTAGATTTTCTGCTCAAGCGACAGCAAAATCAACTCTAATGGCCATGTGATTTTGCACAACGCATAGTGTCGTTCACACTGATTTTCAGCACTGCTCACTCTACTGGCACTAAATTGAAGCGCAAGTGGAATATTTTCTGCATGTTGCTAGAACTCAGTGGACTCTCATAGAGTTTTTATGTAACTCTGAGGAGATTTCGTGGAGTGAAACTTCACGAGTTCCACCCACTGCTAATAAAAACTTGGTGTAAGGGGGCATAAATATATTTTGCATTGGGTCTGGTTTTAACTGTTAAGCTACCCATATGCCTCCCAGAAGTAGGGGTATTTCTATGATTCCCCTGAAAATAGGAGAGGCACAAAAATACCCCAAAATGGTCGAGGGTGAATTACTATTCTAGCTCCAGTCAGCAAGTTAAAGAGAGATAGAGAGATAGAGAGAGAGAGAGAGAGAGAGAGAGAGAGAGAGAGAGAGAGAGAGAGAGAGATTGAGTGAATGTGTGGGTGTGTGGGTGTGTGTGCCTGCACTTTCTCTCTGTGGTGGTTGCAGGTTGTATGCATCGGCACTCATTTGGGATTTTTCGGGACTGGAGCTTATTTTTCATCATCCAACTTCCACACAGAGCAAAGGGAAAGAAAGGCAGAAAAGAGAGTAAGGAGGTGGAAGAGAAAGAACGAAAAGTACTGAATATAGAAAGTAGCAATGAACAATAATCTGAAAGAGTGAGATAAGTGCACAGTTGGTGGGAAAAAGAGACATGAGGTGAAAGGATGGAACACATTTAATGCATCCAAAATATTTTTTTCCCTATGTCTATGTTAAAAACAAAGCATACACCAGGCAAAATGATTCCCTCATTTGCACTGGCAATCACCCCAAGGAAGTGAGGGGAATTCCATTTTGTCATTGTGCTCTCTTTGCTCATGATGTGTTAACCCCTTCCATGCTCATGACGAGCTCAGCTCGTCATGCAGTACACTGATCGTGTGCTAATGACGAGCTGACCTTGTCATGAACAATGCAAAATCGGGATATGCAGCACAGCATGAAAATCTCCCTAGCAGCCAAGGTGTTAAGGACAACAAGGGGCCCCAAGTGAATTAGCATCGGACCTCGGGGAGCATATTTTGTGAAACAACAACGGTCCATGCAAAAGAATTATATGCAAAGCAATGAATATAGACTGAATCAGTTCTATATTTGGGGCGACATGTCCAGCCGGACAGAGGTCTTCAATTTTTTACTCAATTGAAATATTTCATACACAGGAATACCTTCAACAAATCACCAGTGTGGGGCACAAGCCTGTACCCAAACACAGTCAGATCAGTACAAAAGGTAAACAGAGGAAAAGAGCAGGGCTTTTCAAGGCAAAAGCAGCGATCTCTGTAATGTATTGAGTGTACAGAAATATCAGTTAAACACCATTACATATAACATATAAATCAAGCATTTGTATATGGTGTACAATGAGTCGACGGCGTTTCGGTCCCACTACTTAGTCATGGGGACCATCATCAGGACATTTATATTTGCCTTTAACATTATAAGCCTCTAATGCCGGGGGGGGGGGGGGGGAAAGGTTACCCGATCGGCACGGGCAAGGGCTAAGCAATTGATAGCCTGGGGAAGCAGCCCAGAATCGGGCGCTATTGAGGTGGGCCGCGCTTCATTGATTAAAATCCGCGGTACCAGGAGAAGACCGGTTCAGTCGGTGGTGGAATCTGTTTCCTCCTCTTTGCTCATGAGCAATGACTAGTTTTAAAATAAAAAGGGCACAACCCTCTGCATTCACTTGCTTCAAAAGCATAAAAACAGTTTTTGCTCCCTTCCATTATGGTCTCACGCATCTACAGTGACATGTACACACGTATAGGTCAATTTGAGTTCTTACTCAAAAGTAAAGTTTCAAAGTTTCAAAGTTTATTATTATGTTTTCGGCTCTCAAAAGAGGGCCACATATATCAATCACAAAACTATACACCAAAATATACAATATATATATATATTTTTTTTTACAATAATGAACAGAAAAAGAACCAATTAAAGGATCACAACATGAACACTGACCGGAGAATCCACAAATAGCATCTACAAGATTCATTAATAAATGTTTAAAAAACTCTTTAAAAAATTAAAAATTTTGAAGCAAAACATTTCATTGGGTGGACAATAAAGGGCATAAAAAAAAGAATTTACATTTAAGATTCCCAATTGAAGACAAATAGATCTCAACCATTTAGAACGTAATGGACGTAATGTAGGACAAGTAAACAGAACATGGTTTTGGTCTTGCACTGCCTTATTACAAAAATTACATATGGGAGATGTTCCATACCACTTTGCTAAAAGAGAATTTAAAGGAAGCAGATCGTGTCATAAGAGGTACCATAGCCTTCGCACTCGATGAGGAATATTCCATGAGACATACTGCTGGGCCTGCTTTACTGAGTACGAGCTTAAGAGTAGATCACCACCCTTCTTTTTATGTAAAGCAATCATATCCAATTTAAAGCTGAGTTCCCAAGATGCATGTTTCAGCTAGACTTTAGTTGAGAGGGAGAAAGTAAGAACAAAGTACTTTCATCCAACTCTAACAAAGTTACAGCTTTTCTAAAATGTTTTACCATTAATGAGAGCTCATTTAGATTACCCAGCAGTTCCTTTTTAATATATGCCCGTAAGGAACCCACTTCACCTCTGGCCAAACATGCCACCCATCTTACCAGGGCAATCAACCCCTGTACCCAGCAGCTCCGAAGGCCAAATTCCAGCCTGCATGCGAACACTGAGCAAGCAGTATTAAAGGAGGAAATTCTTCTTAGAACCTTTCCCTCCATTAACTGCAAAAAACCCCAATGTCTTAACTCCACCAGTTCTATTCCATAAAGCAGAGTTGCAGGGATTTTTGCTCTGTACACTTCCAAAAATCGGGCAAAGTGTCTTTTCCCTGTCGCAGAGTACAGCGAACATAACCCCATACCATGAGCCAATGCCTTACGCAAATTATGTTCAATATGAGGTTTTTCGCTTAGGTTTGCCGAGATTATTTTACCTAAAAAGGTGTAAGTTTTAACTACCTCTAATCTCTGGCCTCCTATAGCCCATCCGAAGTTTACAGATCTACATTTTTTTCTTCCAGTAATGCACATGATTTTGCTTTTAGAGATGTTAATCTTCATAAAATGTGCTTCTGCAAATAAATGTAAAGCTTGCAGGCGATTAGACAAGCCCTTAGGAGTTAAGTCTAAAATGAGGATATCATCCGCATACATCAAAACAGAGATGGATGAACCTCCAACTACTGGAGCTAAACCAACACCTGCAGCAATAAAAGCAGGTAGGTCCGCAGTATATAGAGAGAACAACATGGGGGCCAATAAACACCCCTGTTTTAACCCGTTTAAGGATGGGATGCTCTGGGAAAGGCCCCTTTCTCCACCTTGCAACACCTTACACCAGGTATTCGAGTGAAGAGATCTTACAAGTTCCAGTAGGAGGGGCGGCATACCCATTTCAGCAAGCTTTCTCCACAACGTTGGACGATCCACCTTGTCAAACGCTGTGGAGAAATCTATGAATGCCGCGTATACTCCACCTCCCCGGACTCGTACATATTTGTCCGTAATCACTTGAAGAGCAGTCAAGTTATCAAGTGTGCCATGCTTTTTGCGGAACCCAGTCTGTTCCAAAGGTAAAATATTATTTGCGTCCACCCAATCCGAGATTAATATTAAAAGACATTTAGCAAAAACTTTTCCGACAGCATCGAGTAGAGCTATCAAACGATAGTTCATGGGTTTGTTCCGCTCTCCCTTCTTGAATAAGGGTATTAATATACTTCCCTTCCAGGATGTAGGAACTGATCTAAGTAAAAAACATGCTTTAAACAAAGGGAAAAGAATCCTGCTCCAAGTAGAAACATCCTGCTTCAGTACTGAAATGGGCAACTCATCTGGTCCCATTGCTCCGGAAGAGCGCATACTCTTAATCGCCGAAGCAATGGCTTTCTCAGAAGGAGGATTCATAGGAAACCTACAGTCCCATACTGAATCACTATCCTCACCTTCTACGCCATTTGATGCATACAAATTCAATATAAATAAACACCAAACATCTTCAGGAATAGAAATGGGAATAGGGGAAATTCTTGCACCACATCCCTTACCAATTATGGACCAGAATTCTCTAGATTTACCATAAACAGAAGCCTCCCTTAAGCTAATCCAGAGAGAGTCTTCTTTTTCTTTTTTTTAATTTTGCTCTCACTCTGGTCCTCCTTCTCTTTAGCAAGGATAACTTATTAGTAGTTTCCGTGGATCTAAAAAGAAATTGTTGCCTCACTAATTTATTTATTTCTTTATTTAATGGCACTAATAAACTAGGAACAAAAGTCACTTTCCCGGAATGTCTAGGCTTCTTTGCAGTCGCAGTAAGCTTTTTCATAAGGTTTTCAAAATGAAAAAATTCCATACCCTGCCATTCTTTTATTTCAAGTAAGGTTTGAGCAAGAATAGTTTGCAAACCCTTCATAATCGTCGGATTCCAAAAACATCTACCGGACGTACAAAGCAAAGAAACTCCTCCAGTACTTAAAGACCAGGAATTCGTGACCTGGGGTTGTAATAAAAGAGTTATACTGGTCACGTTATGATCGCTCATAGGAGTTTGAGAGACCATTATATCCTGAATAAGGGAAAAAGAATCATAGTCCGTAATTACATAATCAAGGATGGATTCACCCTTAGGAGACTTGTGAGTACATTTAGCAGGCTACTTCTCATAGAAGCTAAGCAGGGTTGTAACCTGGGCTCAAGAAAGTGCTACCCTGAAGGGTCGGTTATACTTAGCGGGGTTCGCCAGGCTGCACTTAGTCACCGGTGGAACCCCCACAACATTTGAAGCTGAAGGGGCTGGTGTTGATAAATTCTTCACATGTTATCCTGGTTATATCACCCACTCAATGCAATGGGTGGTTGAGACTAGTTTAGAGAGAGTTTTATTCTAAACACTCTATGTGCATTTTAAGAATGTATTAACCTTTCGCCGATGTTCCCTCTTTGGATGTCACTGTGTCAAATATAATCGGATATAACTTTCTATGACATCATCAAGTATGCTCCTTTCTTTTACTGCTTTTTGAAAGCGTGTGCATTCTTCCACTACATATTCTGAAGTCGTGAGGGGGAGATAAGCTTTGGCAGAGAAACAGGCTTCCATAAATCCTTTGTAGATGTCGACGACCTCATACCAATCCAGAATGACGTCACATGCTGTCAGTTTCACTAGATGTAAAAACAGCCTTTGCAAGCAGAAGATGCCTAGGTTAAGATATTGCTCTGAGTGTGCTACAGTGACAGACGTGTGTCATGCAAATACTTATAATATACGCTAGCCAGAAGAGCTGCTGTTTAGATTCTGCATGAAGTGAGTTGAGGAAGACTTAGTCGCTGCCCTGACCGTGAAAACAATCCTGGTTTGGGAAATCTAAGGAACATCCATCTGCCCATCAGACAAACGTCCTTGTTTGTGGCACTACCATCTTTCTCCAGTAGGGGGAAGGCTTGGGCTGTCCCTGCTGCGCAGACACCAATTTGCTGCTGTATTTAATAAATCCATAATAGCTTTAGCAGATGGTATTAATTTTGTGCATTACCCTGAACTCATTGATTGCTATTAAAGGATATACCATTTGCATACTGAGCTTATTAAATGTAGAGGCTTTTAATAAGTCAGATATGCTATTATCTGTCGTGAAAAATGAAAACAGACGTTAAGAATAACAAGTGCTGATTAGTGCGGGCTTAACACGGCTATGTTTGCATGCTTCGCCTGCCCCCAGGGGAGGGCGGGATGGGCGCTCTGCCTGCAGCAGCCCGAGCGTGGCTGCGCAGACCCACGCGCTGTGGGGAAGGGGAGGCTTGGTCTGCGCACAGGGAAAGCACAGGAAGGGAAGCTGCGAGATGTGTAAATCATTTATAATGTGCGAACGTGCTTTACGGTCCACTAATTCCACCGAGGAGTTCATATGATGGGAAGCACGGGGGCGTGCACGAGAGATGCGTGAGCAATGTATGATTCGCAACCAGTGAACGTGCATTATTATATCGTCCGATGAGTGCACGTGACAGGAATAGGTAGCCCATGGTATGGTGAGGTATAGTTGATTCACAAGCAGGGGGCGTGCATTATCGTCCGACAGTTCCATCCAGAAGTTCACGTGATTGGATTGGAAGCACAGGGGTATGCGCGAGACATGCGTGGGCTATCTATATTTGATTCATAGCTGGCGAACGCGCGCGCCACGGTCTGATAATTCCACCTAGGAGGTCACGTGATAGCAAGCTCAAGAGATGCGTGAAGGTGTATATGAGTCACAACCTGTGAACGCACATTAGGTCCAATAATTCTCCAAAGGGCTTCGCGTATTGTTAAGTACAGGATGTATGCACGAAAGATGAACTGAATATGATTCACAGCCAGCGAACGAGCGTTCACAACCACTGTACGTGCATTACAGCCAAATACATCCAATTGAGATGTTCAATGTATAGAAGCACAGGGGGTATGCACGGGGGATGCGTGAGCTATATATGGCTGACAACAAGTGAAGGTACATTATGGTTCAATAATTCCAGTGAGGAGTGCACGTGAAAGCAACCACGAGGGTATGCAAGGAAGATGCATGTGCAAGATGCAGAAAAACTGTGACGTGCATTATGGTCCAATAATTCCACCGAGGGATTCCGGTGATATAGGAAGCATTAAACGTGAGCTATATGTGATTCAACCCAGCGACCGTGTACTACGTTCGAATAATTCCTCTGAGGAGGTCACCTGATTGGAAGTAGAGACAGGTAGACACAGGCGATGCTTGTGCAATGCATGTTAAACCTGTGAATGTCTATTATGGACGGATAATTACACCGAGGAGTTCATATGGAGTATGCAAGCGAGGCGTGCACCATGCGTGTGATTCACAACCTCTGAGCGTGCATTATGGTCTGATAATGTCACGGTGGGCTTGTGACTGAAAGCTGTGGTGGAAGGTGTACCGCGATGCACAGGTTTGTGCACTTCGGGGCAGATTTACAAGCCCCTTGCGCCACGTTTAAGCCACCTTGGGTCACGCAACAGCGGCGTAAACGTGGCGCATCCCTGCGAGGCATTTACAGCGTGACGCATCTAGGGAGATGCGCCACGTTATAAAGCCCAGCGCCACAATGGGGGCGTTCCCACGCAGGGTGGGCGTTTCGGCGCCTGTGCGCCTCGCAAAAGTGCCTGCGTGAAATCTACAAGATTTCACGCAGGCACTTCCGCGACGCTGCACCGTCAATTCCTTACACCTGCTTGAAGCAGGCGTAAGGACTGACGCAGCATGTTAAGTATTGGGCAGCCCTGAGCATGTCGCAACTCCAGCAGATGCGCTGCCCTTACGTCACGAGATGCGTCACGCATCTGCCTACCCTTGCGTCACGGTGCGCCGCATTGTAAATGCAGCGCATCTGCCGTGACGCAAGGGTAGTTTTGCGTGACGCACTTGTTCTGGCGCATCTCTGCTGATATGCAGAGATGCGCCAGAACTCGTAAATATGCCCCTAAGTAAATAAAGGATGCGTAAACGGTGACTCTGCGTTGTAATCCTATAAAATCCTCGAGGGGTTGAATTGACAGGGACCAGAGGTGTGGTTATCATGATGCTTGGAAGATTTGTGCCTTATCATAAAAGGGGTTCCTTGTCAGTACTCGTGAATTATGGTTCAGCACCTCATTGAGGACATTAGGTGAAAGGAATTAAGGGGGACGGGATAATATATATGGATGGGTGCGAGGCAGATATATGCACTATATGTGTATATAGTAGATTCATAACACTGTCTACAGGAATTTTGGTCAATCACGGCGTCGTCGTGATGCTTTTTTGCAATCCTGTTTCCCTCCTGTCACCCTTCGTCCTGTTGTCCATCGTGCCCGTTCTCCACCTAACATCCTCCCAACAGTTTCCCATCTGGTCCACCACACCCACTGGAATAAAAAATGGACTATGACGCAGGTGCATCAATTCGCTTTTTTAAAAACTTTACTTCCATGCTGCACTGCCACACTGCAGTAAAACATAGCTAAAAGTCATCAGCCATGCTGCTGTACAATATGGCTAAAATATATTGACTAATTCAATAGCTCTTGAGTAGGCAAGATGTATTGGTTTTGCCATTGCTTGTTTTTTGTTGTATTCTTCTTGCCAATCGCAATATGGTGGGTTGGGAGTGATCCAAGCCGCTCCTAATAACTGTGCTGTCTAAATATGCAATCACGTGACCACCTTAAGAATGCACATCCCACTGTGCACTCCTAACTGGTACTCGCTCAGCACTGATTATCTCTATTCTTTCCACTGAGGCACAAGGTGTCAGATGGGCTCTGTTTCATCCGTGGCACAATGATTTGACAGCTGTGTATCTGTCATTTTGTATATAGTGCATCAATTTCTTATAAACAGAGGTGTGATGTTGAGTACTATGGTAGGCTAGGAATGTTTTTGCAATGGCTGATTTGGTTTCCCACTCCAGCATTGAGTTGCGTGGAAAGGAAACAGTCAAAATGTGCTATATTCTATCACTGACGCATTGTGTGCTGCCTAGCGCCAATGCAGGCAGCCTTGCACCATAATGTGTTACGGGCAGGATTGTTTTTGTGCAGGTATGTACACTGTCCTGCAAAAACACAACGCTAAAAGGCATTTTTCTTTTCTATGTGTGCTATAGAATGATGAACACATAGAAAGAGGTAGTAATGGGAGAAATAAAGATATTTCTTGTTGCTACACCTCACTAGGGAAAGCCTAACATTTTGATGTATTCTCAGGTTTATTAGGTACAGTAATATGGGAATGTGCCAAAATCCATGAGTGGATGCTTGGGAACACTCATGCTCCCCCCTTGGAACACCTTCCCAATGCAAAGTAACACAAGGCAGTGCAAGGCAGAGTTACTTTGTATTTAATAAAATACATAAAGCCACGCAAAGTGGCTTTGCATGGATGATTTAGCCCCAGTAGTGATTCAACCTGATTAAAAATCATGGTAAATATGCTTCAGAGTGTGGCAGCTGCCTATTTTAAAGCACTGTGTGTAGTGTGTCTTTTCCTAATAATATTTCACATCAGATGCCTGTCTAGACATAGAGCTCAGCTGTTTCCTTTAGCTTCGGCTGGCAGCACATGGGCAGTGAGTCCATGCATGCACACATAACCCCGGTGGGCATCACGGAATAGATCAGTATTATTCTTGCTACAGATGCATGTGGATTCTTTGTGACCCTCTTTGAATGGGATTGTTAAAATATGACAAATGCATTCAAAGATAGCTGCTTTGGATTTGTACATACACTATGTCCATCGTGCTACAATAAACACTCCATGAACCCTGACTAGTGTGATTGCCAATTTATTAGGACATGGTTGCACATCAATAACTTTATTAAGCATTAAAGTCAAACTTATAACATAAGACAACAATTCCCCAACATCTGGCGTCCAATTACTTCTCACATCCTTTTCAACCCTAAATGTCCTTTCTAATTCCATCCTTACCCAACAAGGGGGTCGATTACGATGGTGGATGGACCTGCGTCTGTCCGCCACCCCGAGGTGGAGGGACCGTCCGCAGTGGCAGGGGCCTTCTCTCCATTGCAATTGGGATGTGGCGGTCACATCCCGTATATTTAACATTGCGGCGGGTGCTGCTTTAAGCAGCACCCGCCGCAAAGTTAAAAGTGCATGGTGTGCATTTGCATGCACAAAGCGGCAGGTACCAAGCGGTGCCTGCCGCATTGTGCATGCAACTGCAGGGGGGTACCATAGGTACCCCCCATGTGCACCCCCACCCCCCAACACCCTGGGGGCCCACAAGGGGCCCCCAGAAGCAAAGGTCCACATGCTTTTCCACGGCGGAAAAGTCGCCATGGAAAAGCATGTTTCCGCACCCATCCTAATGTGGCTGGCGGTGTCTTGCAGACACCGCCACCATATTGCGGTCCACACCCCGCGGATCAGCGGCGGACGGACCTGCTGTCCGCCGCTAATCCCACCGCCATCATAATCTGGCAGTGGGTGTTTTCTATGCCGCGGCGGTGAATCCGCATCCTCCGTGCCAGCGGTGGCTTCCACCGGCCCGGAGGATGCGGATTCGCCGCCATCGTAATCGACTCCAAGGTACCACCCCTGATTTTTCCTCCTGTGCCCCACTCCCCCCCCCAAGGGTCTGTAAGAGCCCGCATGTGACCTTTCTCTCCCCAAAACTTCCTCCCCTCCTGTCAAAACTGCAAATCGTCCTAATATTGGCATATGACAAAACTGTAACCGTGTGCAAATATCCCACTCTTTTACCCTCACATTCTGTAGGGTGAGTGGGAGGACAAATTTATTTGCGGAGAGGAGTTGGTCTAACGGCTAGGACTGTTGATCTGGGAAACAGGGTTCGAGTCTCAGAAATGACGCTGAACATCCTGTGATTCTGGGCAAATCACTTAATCTCCCTGTGCCTAACAAAATGAATGTCCTCATGTAATGCAACTGGTGCTATATAAAGCGCTCTGATACCCTATACCTTCGGGTCAAATTCGCGCTATATGAAACTCCGTAAAATAAATAAATAAAATAAACCCATCTACCCCCTAATGTGGTGATGTACAGGGTCCGGAAGTGGCAGTTTTCACCTCGTCGCACCTTTGTATTTAAATTTGCTGTCCCAACCCTTCCTTCCTAAACAACCTATCCCCATACCCATGTCCTGTTCAAAGCATGAATACCCCGTAGAAAGACTAGTCTGCGCCTTTCTTTCCCCAGGGGCCGCCATCATTGAGTGGATTTGTTAAATAATACAAATGCATTCAGATGCATTCAAAGATGGTTGCAGCTGATGTGGTGCATTTATGTCAGTAATCTTTTAATGTAGAGATAATCAAAAAGAGCTAGCTATTACGTTAAACTCATGTTATGTGTTTCAGAAAAAACAGTTATGTTTTTATGAAGGCCCTCACCCACCAACCTAGCTGGTGACATGCTTCATCATCGGGCCCCACTCAGGTCACCGAGTGTGCCTCGGGTGTGCTGCGACGTCTGGTTACTTGCAAACACAACAGTGATGGACAGAATGTGGATCAATGTCACACATTCACCCCAGTCCAAAGATCTGGGCCCAAATCCATCGTTTTTCCACTCCACACCACCCTGGGTTAGACAATGGCGATATGCAAATCAGCGCTGACCCTGTGCCCCATGGGAACAGTCCAGTCCGAACTACAAAAGCCATGTCCTTCCCAGAACGGAATCAAGCATCCGAGGACCGGCCCGGTTTCGAGGTAACACCTCTCATCAGCCCGGCTAGCTTGACTCCAGTGGTGTGGAGTGCCTGGGACTCACGTCTGAGCATCCCCAGTACACTTAGAGCGGTAATTGCAAACACAACAGTGATGGACAGAATGTGGATCAATGTCACACATTCACCCCAGTCCAAAGATCTGGGCCCAAATCCATCGTTTTTCCACTCCACACCACCCTGGGTTAGACAATGGCGATATGCAAATCAGCGCTGACCCTGTGCCCCATGGGAACAGTCCAGTCCGAACTACAAAAGCCATGTCCTTCCCAGAACGGAATCAAGCATCCGAGGACCGGCCCGGTTTCGAGGTAACACCTCTCATCAGCCCGGCTAGCTTGACTCCAGTGGTGTGGAGTGCCTGGGACTCACGTCTGAGCATCCCCAGTACACTTAGATCTGAGCATCCCCAGTACACTTAGAGCGGTAATTGCAAACACAGTTACACAGCAGTTACCGCTCTAAGTGTACTGGGGATGCTCAGACGTGAGTCCCAGTTACTCCACACCACTGGAATCAAGCTAGCCGGGCTGATGAGAGGTGTTACCTCGAAACCGGGCCGGTCCTCGGATGCTTGTTTCCGTTCTGGGAAGGACATGGCTTTTGTAGTTCGGACTGGACTGTTCCCATGGGGCACAGGGTCAGTGCTGGTTTGCATATCACCATTGTCTAACCCAGGGTGGTGTGGAGTGGAAAAACGATGGATTTGGGCCCAGATCTTTGGACTGGGGTGAATGTGTGACATTGATCCACATTCTGTCCATCATTGTTGTGTTTGCAGTTACCGCTCTAAGTGTACTGGGGATGCTCAGACGTGAGTCCCAGTTACTCCACACCACTGGAATCAAGCTAGCCGGGCTGATGAGAGGTGTTACCTCGAAACCGGGCCGGTCCTCGGATGCTTGTTTCCGTTCTGGGAAGGACATGGCTTTTGTAGTTCGGACTGGACTGTTCCCATGGGGCACAGGGTCAGCGCTGGTTTGCATATCGCCATTGTCTAACCCAGGGTGGTGTGGAGTGGAAAAACGATGGATTTGGGCCCAGATCTTTGGACTGGGGTGAATGTGTGACATTGATCCACATTCTGTCCATCATTGTTGTGTTTGCAGCGACGTCTGGTTACAGCGGAGCAGATTTTGTTAAGTGATTGTGCAGTGATGGTGTGAAGAGTGTGGGTTTAAAAACTGTCCTAAGGGTCCCAAAGTCCACAATAGTTATTTTAATCATGGGCCCTAAGCAGTGCTAAAAGCAAGGCTGTGGACGTGTTTGGAGGTAATTATTGACTTCCACATCCGGGATTTACTCCTGGACCTGCAAGAGAAAATTAAAAATTTTAAGGTGTCCAAACACATCCTTCTCAAACATGAGGTCTCCTATTCACTGGCCTACCTGGCGAAGCTGAGAGTCCGCCAGGGGTCAAAAACACTTGTTTTCCCGGACCCTAGAGAGACCCTGGCGTTTGCTAAAAGACTGGACAAGGATGCCCGCTCTCCTCCCTCTACGTCTCAACCTGATGGTTCTGGCCCCCTCAGTGATAATGACTGAGTAGTGCACTATTCATTGGACTATTGAATGTTGCCTCTTTTGAATGATGTCTGAAGTCTATATTGCTTGGCCTGTGGAAAATTAGTAAGGTCTGGTAAACATTATCTGCGCCATCTTGCCCTTTTCCCCTGATGCCACACTTTTTGTCGTGCGCACCCGCCATTTTAGGTGCCTCGATCAGAACAAACCCTTTTGCATGCCACTGGCCCCCAGCATAGCCCTCCTCCCTCACAAAAGCCCACACTCTGACAACCCCCGCTCGCACATGCCTTGGGTCATAAACCCCTCTTCAGCGCAGCCCTGCCTCAGAACCCCATCCTGTTCCCAGCGCGACACTTCCCTTCATTCCTTTCCTGGTCCCAGGTCCTTTGATGCAAGCCCCCTTTTCCTGTGTGCCCGTTTGTCTTCCTCGTTCCCAGGCCACCACCTAAGCTCTGCGGATACTGTTTATTGCCCCCCCGTACAGTAGGAAGCTCCCCTCATTGAAGGACCCTCGAGTTTATCAAAGCCCCCTCCCTATGAGATCCGATCAAACCCCCCACATTCCGTGAATCGGCGGAATGTCCAGCTGCGCGATAATCATCACCTGTTGTGACCGGGGTGGGGACTTCTGCTGTGTATGTGTGTGGGAACGGGCTGGGAGCGGGGGTTCCGAGAATGTCTTTCCGTATATCAAAGCCTTGCCAAGAATGTGTTGTATGTAATAAAGCAATAAACCTGTGTATAAGAGGCCAGGCCTCAGAGATGCGTGTAGAGCACCTCATGATGATACCTGCTGTCTGAACTGATGTGTTCTCCTCCGGAGAGAATAAACCTTGTTTCCTGCCTTCCCGTCTCCAGTGCCTGCCTCTTCATTGATTAATAATTCGTGGGTTAAAGAGGCGATACCGCCGGGCAAATATCGATTGTCCCTTGACCATAGATTTAACAATTGGCGTCCCAAGCGTGGGGCCCATCAGCGACTCGTGGATCCAGTGGGAGAGGTCCTGACGACAGAGTGAACGACTGCAACGATCGGGAGAGCTCTTGCCCAATAGACCCTCGTCTGGCAGCCGATCATCCGAACTTCACTGGTTCCGAACAGACCTCTCCCGAGTGATCTACGGTCCTGACTGGGAACCATCAGGAGTGCCGCGAGGAACACAAAGAAAAGAGGACGATCGGGCACTGGATTCGGAAGACAAGAAACTGTCCATACGGTCCGGGTAAGGTCGTGTAGACACGACGAAACACGAAATAATTGTTTAATTGTTCAGAAAATACTAGTATTACTCTTTGTTGATCTATTTGGAGATTCACTGTCTGCACACGAAGAAACAGTAGGCTCTTTCTCTTTGCAAACAGTGAAGGATAAGTAACGCGGCCAGCGTGCCTATCTTTCTCCCCCACTGATTGTTCATTTGTTCACGAATTGTTTTCGGGAGATTTCCCCCTCCCACACTGATTAACGGTTTTTTGGCCTCGAACTACTGTTCGCGGATTGTTTTCTGGAGATTCTCTGTCTACAAACAGGAAAGAACAGGTTCCCCTTTGCAGATAGTGAAAGGGTAGAGGACGCAGACCTTTGCGGATCTACTTATTCTCCCCTCTGGCCGTTTATTTATTGTTTTGATATTGGTTCATGAGGTATTCACTGCCTGCAAACAACGTAGAATAGAAATATTCTGTCTAGTCTTTGCACACAGTGATAAGATAGGCAGTGCTGACTTTTTGTCCCTCGTTGTGAGCTGTCATGTCTGTCTTCTCCCCACTGGTCGATAGCTGGTTCAGCCCGGACCGTTTATTAGAGGTGGATCATCTAGCTCCGCTGGAAGGCACCCCTAATAAAGACATGTTCATAAACTATGGATTAGTTACCATAGCCTATAGTAAACTGTGGCACAGGTATACCAAAGAAAATCAAGAGAAACAGTGGCCACTGATAGGATCCTTCGATCTTGATAAAATAGAAACGTTAGAAATAGCCCTTCGTGATAATAAGACAACGCCTATTATGCTCGACTGCCTCGGTATGTGGCGCAAAGAAGCAATGCAACGAAAGAAAAAAGACGAGGGCAGAGCAGGTAAAGGAACGTATCGACAGGACGACCCCAGGACACAACGTCCCGAAAGTAATCCCCCGACACTACGCACAGGACGGCCAGACTTAGGGCAAAACCAATGTGCTTTTTGTAGATATGCCGGGCACTGGAAAGCCCAATGCCCGACTCTACTGAACGTGAGTAGGAGCAGAGGACCGACAGGAATAACAGGCCGGCAGAAAGGGAAAAGGCGCAAGACAAAGATGAATCAGACTGACATGGACAGGCCAGATAGAACCACCACGTTCGATTATGCCCGATGGCACAGATTTCGCCAGGCCGATTTCAGCGACATGTTCGAGTCCTCATAGATCAAAACAACGATAGGACGGGAAAACCCAGTCTAGCTCTAAATTGACAGACGACAAACCCCGAAGAAACCCGAAAGAATAATGTACACACATGATCAAGCAACCTTACGTTTAGCCAAGTAGGGAAAAGTTTAGGGTATTTCGAGGTAAGGGTTACACAAGTATCCTTCGCCGAGAGGACTAGGGATATTGCCAATGTCTGAAAACCTACTACCTCCTTTCTTCCGCATCCTTATAGGCATATAACTAAAGCCTGCCCCATTGCTCTAACAAAAAGTATGCGCAGCATATAGAAATAAGATAATTATAGCCAATAACTGTTTTATGTTTGTCTTGGGTCTTTTTATATAATATTTGTACTGTCTCCCCGTCTGAGTTTGTGTGTACGTGATGCATGAATCTGCGTCATCCCTCTGCCTGTGTTACCGTGTTACTTAAACTTCTGTTAACAGAAGCTTTAGCATGAAACAACCTGGAAAGAAAGGAATGGGAAAACGAAATCCGTAGGCCACTGATGAACTTGAACTTTTATTTAACATGACGAACAAGAAACAAATAACAGTACGTAATAATAACACCTATCAATGCCCTAACAACAGAAAACGTTTGGAACAAGAATGGTAAACTAGAAAATGAAAGTCAGCAGAACATTCGCCCCCCCCCATTCTGGAACCTTCCAAAGTAGGGCAGGGTTACGGCTACGCCCAGCCGGCAGCAACCCATATAAGGCGGGTCCTGCTGCCAACAGTCGGCCAGGAAATCGTAACATAGGGTGGAGCCGGAGGAGAGACAAGGGCCAGCGGGACCCAGCCAGGGCATCACCTTGACCACACCGGAGAGTTGTAGGGGGGGGAATGTCTATGTCCTCGAACCCCTCTCTCTCTCTCTCCCCCAGTCCGGCCACGGTGGCACGTGAGAGTTGCAGATAGTCCCGCCACATGCTCCCCCGGTCCGGCCACCAATGGCCGGGGACTGGGGCCAACTGGATCCGGCTGCAGCCGATGAGCCAAGGAACCCGTTCATGGGGCCAGAGCAAGGGGCGTCCGGCCGACATCCACCGGAAGCCCGGCCCAGAGAAGGACGGGACACTTCTTTCTTTTCTCCTCCGTAATGGCCGCAGCAGCACGCCCGGCGCCACTTGAATAATGGCTGCGACAACTCTGGGGGGAGGGATGTCTTGTACATACCTCCGCGAAAATTAGTCCAGGTCGGGCTGGGAGGGAGAGGCGACGCGGACGAGCCTCTCCCACCTCCACGGATAGGAGGTTTCCCAGCCCCCGGCCCAGCGCCGAACTCCTCCAGCCAGGCGGTGGTGCCAATACCTGCGCAGCACCGAACATGCAACGGTGCCGATACTTGCGCAGCACCGAACATGCAACGGTGCCGATACTTGCGCAGCACCGAACATGCAACGGCTGCGCCAATACCCGCACAGCACCGAACATGCACCATAGGTGGCCATACTTCCGCAGCACTGGACATGGGTTCGCTCCAAAAGGTCTCCTCCACTCTTGCAGACTCGACGAAGGGCGGCTGCTGCAGGCCTCAAAATGGCGTCTGGGCCCCCTGGAAGGCGGGTCTCGGCCGCTAGAGTAACTGTGAACAGCAACGTAACTCGGGCGCTTGCCCACCGGGGCACGAGCCCCCACCTCCGACAGCACCCCCACAGCCTTGAAGATTCTACAAAGGTCCCAGGAGCCCTCGGCCCCTGCAGGCTTCCGGTGAGGAACAACTGCCTTGATCGCTAACGAAATAAGCATGACATAGTCACTCCTTCTGTTAGCATGAATTCTCGAACTGCCGAAAAGGACTCTGGTCCAACTGCCGGTTGTAGGAAACATTTTTTCCTTGATACTACTTCCGGACTAACCCGGCCCCGCCCAAAATGGCGCCGGTGACAATAGGAACTTACGAACGCCTCGTGGTGTTTTCTTTCGCTAAAAAAAAGACTCGATGTTCCGAGATATGTTATGATCCTTTGTACACTTGACGGAAAAGAGGAAGGATTCACTCGACGAACATGTAAAAGGACCTCGTGAAAAATGTTTTTCAATGTACGATTCATTATGATATTATCATATCTGACATGTAACCTCGCTTATGACACACTCCCATAGTATACCTATAGGAATTTGATTACAACCAGTCCAACTGTGTTTCCAATTATGAAATGAATGCCCCTTGGTCCCTCAACTATTCGATAGACGTTTTTAGTTCACTGCGAATGAATGAATGAACCTTTTTTAAACATGTTTTTAATCCTACAAGATAGCCCCCCCCCCTCTACTGTACGCACTTTAGCCATTACCGTATCCGGCCAACCCCGATCACACTGTCCTATCAACATGCTGAACGATTGTGCAAATAAAAGTTTTCGAAACTATGAACGGGTATTGCATGCTTTATTTAAAATGTGGGATCGGCGGGAGAATTTTTCTTTTCTGTGCACCCTACTCTGCTCTCTCTTTAAGGTTAATAGAAGATGGTCGCCCAGCCCCGGATGGAGGATCGAATCTAAGACACGACACTCTGCCGTCAAATATGCGACTGACTCAGGGACTCGCGCATGGAGAAAGACCTCGATTTCTGGGGTTGGGTAAGGCGAAACGGTGTAAAAAAAAATGGAATATAAAGGATGGGTAAAGTGAAACGATGTAAATGATAGAATATTATAAAGATACGACACTCAAAGGTACTAGGGAACAGAGTTGACCGAAGAGCTGATAAACCTTAGAACATCACAGCGTTGGAAGAGATTTAAGGACCCCGATAGCTAAGTCCACCTACCAACTAGAAACCTCGCGCTAAGTGCTTCTGATTCTCTAACGTTTTCCTACTCACAGCCTATAAGGACACACTGCCCCCCCCCCTTTGGCTCCAGAAACCACAACCCCAGGGATTCTATCCCGAGGAGATAAGACGAGTATGAGGTAAGTAAAAGACCTTCGTACCCGTGCTTTTGATATGCTCGAATGTTGTCCCCCTCCCCTCTTTTTTCCCCCCCTGCAGGCCACATCGGAATCACGACCAAGGTATGGTGAAGATCTGAAGCCTCGCCATGTCTGATACACGAAGCGGACTAACACTGCCTGGTGGCACCTAAACACACACACAAACTGCTCTTGTACCAAAAGAGCCAATAAATTGTATGACATGATGAAAGCGATCACCCTTAATCCGTATTGCGTGAATGGACGCCTGTCACGTATGTCCGAAACTATGAGATGATGTTTGTGTATGACTGACGCGTTGACTTAACTGGTTAAAAGACCGAGAATGCAAGAAATGCGACACAATGGTGCCCTTTTTACTCGATGTATGTCCCCTGTACCCGGCCTAATGCTCGTCCACCCCAAACTGCATGCTTTCAAAATTCTAACACAGACCCGTAATGTCTTATGTTATATAACGCGCTGAATAGCCTATCTTAATGCACGGTCACTCCCCATGTTGCACGTGTACTATTTAGCCTGTTGTCGCACATCTCTCTCTCTCTCTCTCTCTCTCTCTCTCTCTCTCTCTCTCTCTCTCTCTCTCTCTCGCTCTTCCGAACGACTAGCACCTAAATTGGCAAACCGCCACCCCTAGTGCACCACCCAATTGGCTCCAAATACCACAAGTATTTGCTCAAAATTTATCCTAAATAAAAAAATCACCCTGACGCCGTGTCACTACCTCTCCTTTCTGCTAAAAATTGATGAAACCGAGATTTGGCCATTAGGGAAAGGACAGGTAAGACGACTGAGGTTCCCTAATCTGACCCGAAATAAGGGAACTACATGTCAGCGGCTCCTGTGTTATAAAAAGATGCCTCAGATAACGCGACCTTCCCCGTCCCGAATTGTCGCAATACCCAAACAGTAAAGGTGATCGAAACATCCTCATGTTCCCGGAACGCCCCCTGTTTCGTATCAGCTGCCCCAGACGAGGGTTATAAAACTGTCCCTCACCCCCGGTCATAAGAGATGGGTCTACTTACGCCCTTACCACAGTTTTCTATGTCCCTAGTTGTTTCCCATAAGACCCCTGTCTTTTCTAATTAAGTAGTCAGGCCGTAAGAGGTTACGTAGGAACCAGAATGATGTTTTACAAAGTTAAAAATTAGACCGAAGCGAAGAAATCATTGCAATGAACCCTGTTGAAAGCGAAAATGTTTAGGCAGGATGCATTGATAGAATGAAAAATGTTTAGCCTATGTTCGTCCCTCAGCAAGATACCTGTCAGACCATGGTGATAGCCCACAGCACCCTTTTTAAATGTAAAGCCCTGGAGAACGGTATAGCTTCGTAAGGCTCGTATTAAGAAGGTGGGTCTCCGTCAAAAGAACTGACGTAACTGTAATGAAATAAAAGGTGCCAGATCTCGTCCCACGACCAACAAACACCAAAGAAATAGCAGTGAAGGAAAGTTATAGTAAATCCAGCAGGCCCATCATCAATCATTTATATGTTAGTTGCGAACCCTAATATAACGGACGTTTCCATTTTTGCCTGGAGCTGGGAGAGAAATAGACTTATGTGATTACCTTCCTCTGCCAATTCTCTAAAGACTGTCTTTTCAAACTCATTTAAGGGTACGACTGTCGGAGGAAAGAAGGACCGGATGTGGGAGCACGTGGCCTGACTACAGATCGTGGAACATCTGCGACATTGGCTAAGGCGATACCGCGACAGAAAGGAGTTGCAAGACGAGGCACTGTTTCCGTCAAAGTGAGAGGAAAGGGCTGACCTGATGCCCCTACTCAATGTTCAACGTGTGCCGGAAAGTCCCCGCTCTCTGAATTCGGTCATGAGCCCGCCTACCTGAAATTTCCGCCCCCCCCTGATCTGTTCCCGATTTGGCCCAGCTCCATCCCCCCCCCCCTTTTTTCTCCGACCTACCCTATGGACTACACACTCTTCTTCCATCTGAACCTTTTTGACAATCAACTCAAAGGACACAGGGCGAAAAGGACCTCTTTGACCAGAAACGCGAGGAAAAGGTCGTGCCCTGCAACGCGGGACCTAGAATAGAGCTGGACCCGTAGCTCCACCGCCGGTGCTCCACAGCGCCAACAAAAGATGACAAAGAATGCTGAGAACTCATTAACCTCGAACATTGACGCCCTCAATTATCGTTTCTACTACGTCTCATTTCTCTCCCAGCCACCATTGTATTAATTATGCTCCAACCAAACATGAACAGAACTCACATATGTAATGACCTATCAATTTACATTCCGAACGACTATAAGCAGCTATGAAATGTACCCAATGCTCGCACTACAGAATCATCTTTGTCTGTTACTGCATTACTATGGCTTTCCTGCAAACAAGTTTTTTTATCGATAGACCCGCCTCCTAAGATGAAAGATTTTAAAATGTAATGTTTATAACTCCTTCACCTGGGTACCTACTTCTTTTCCTATGACCACCACAGTCGACATGAATTGGAAATAGGCCAGCAAGATGTCTTGGATATGTTAAAGGGAGGACTGTGGAAAATTAGTACGGTCTGGTAAACATTATCTGTGCCATCTTGCCCTTTTCCCCTGATGCCACACTTTTTGTCATGCGCACCCGCCATTTTAGGTGCCTCGATCAGAACAAACCCTTTTGCATGCCACTGGCCCCCAGCATAGCCCTCCTCCCTCACAAAAGCCCACACTCTGACAACCCCCGCTCGCACATGCCTTGGGTCATAAACCCCTCTTCAGCGCAGCCCTGCCTCAGAACCCCATCCTGTTCCCAGCGTGACACTTCCCTTCATTCCTTTCCTGGTCCCAGGTCCTTTGATGCAAGCCCCCTTTTCCTGTGTGCCCGTTTGTCTTCCTCGTTCCCAGGCCACCACCTAAGCTCTGCGGATACTGTTTATTGCCCCCCCCGTACAGTAGGAAGCTCCCCTCATTGAAGGACCCTCGAGTTGATCAAAGCCCCCTCCCTATGAGATCCGATCAAACCCCCCACATTCCGTGAATCGGCGGAATGTCCAGCTGCGCGATAATCATCACCTGTTGTGACCGGGGTGGGGACTTCTGCTGTGTATGTGTGTGGGAACGGGCTGGGAGCGGGGGTTCCGAGAATGTCTTTCCGTATATCAAAGCCTTGCCAAGAATGTGTTGTATGTAATAAAGCAATAAACCTGTGTATAAGAGGCCAGGCCTCAGAGATGCGGGTAGAGCACCTCATGATGATACCTGCTGTCTGAACTGATGTGTTCTCCTCCGGAGAGAATAAACCTTGTTTCCTGCCTTCCCGTCTCCAGTGCCTGCCTCTTCATTGATTAATAATTCGTGGGTTAAAGAGGCGATACCGCCGGGCAAATATCGATTGTCCCTTGACCATAGATTTAACAGGCCACCCTGCTCTTCTGCAGGGGTGTATGCTTAGCCCTGCCATGCCCCCACGGGATGATTCCCTCCTCTCCCACTGTTCTTCTTTTTCCTGGTTGCGGGTTCCTGGGGTGGGGTGGGTGGTCAACTTAGCCTGATTGGGGGGTTGGAGTGGGAGTGGGGTGGTTGGGGTTTGCTGATTTGGGGTTGTTCTATGGGGTTGGGGGGTGGTGTGGGGGGAAGCGGGATGTTTGTTTCCTCTATGAGGAGGCGGCTTCAGACTGCCGCCATGCTATTTTCCAGTTTTGACTTCGCATGCTTGACCAAGGCCAATGTGTGGTGTTTGGGGCAGCCTTGGTTTGCCGCTGTTTTGTTGTTTAATGTTGCTCTCACATGTTTTCTTATTGACACTGTACTGTGCGTATTGCCATGGCTATACTTGCTAAATCTCCTAGGTCATGTTCCTCAGTGCTTCTCAGCATTCTTTGCCTTTGCTCGCTGGTTGTTGCTTGAAGGTCGACCTGTTGCTCCACTGTCCCCTCCCTCCCCTACCATGCCCCATCCGTTATGGTTTGTCAATGCTTTGCTTGTGTTGTGCACGGCGGGGCCTTGTACTTCGGTCCCCGCCTGCTAATTAGCTGCTGGTGTGCTCTCCTTCCCCTGCCTGGGCTGTTGCTCCCCTTTGTGATCATATTTGTGATGCCTGCTTCCCCCTCCCGAGTGAGCGGACTACCGCCGCCCTCCCTCTCCTGGCTCCATGGGTGCGCTGTGCCCCCCTTCACGACCAATCGGCTGGGCTGCATGGCAAACCTAATCGCACCACTTCCCCATGACTGATGTATTTTGCTGGTCCTGAAATTTCTGGGGCTTGAACGATCACTGTAAAGCTTGACTGATTCTTTCTCACCTACAGCGGAACAGGGTGGATATTTGTCTCTTGCAGGAGACGCACCTGCTGCCTGGGACTATTTCTAGACTGCGCTCCCGGTATTGGGGGGAATCCCACTCCACCACCTACTCTTCCTATGCCAGGGGGGGTTTCGGTTCTAAAACGGCAGGGCCTTCCTTGGCAAACCACCGAGTGATCCAGGACCCGGAAGGCAGATATGTGATTCTCCATGGCGTGCTCTTTGCACAGCCTGTCACCAACGCCGCGATCTATGGCCCCAATTGTGACGACACAGAATTTTTTGCACACGTATGGCACCTCATCTCTTCCTGTTGCCCTGCTGCTATCCTCTGGGGGGGGAACTTCAATGTTGCTATCTCCACTTCCTGGGATAGATCGGGATCTCTCTCGTCTCACCCGCGTGCTACTGCAGCTCTGTTATCCATCCTCTCTGACAATGCTCTTTACGATGCCTGGCGCCACTCTCATCCCGATGTTCGGGAGGGCACCTGCTTTACTGGAGCCAGTGGTTGTTGGTCGCACATTGACCTTTGGTTGACCTCGCTGGACGCTTTGTCCTGGCTTATTGACACAGTGCACATGGCTCGCACCTTTTCTGACCACGCGCCAGGCCAGAATCGCATTCGGCCCCCCGCACTCCCAAGGTAGGGCCTTTACTTGGCGCCTCCCTCCTAATGCCCTTCGCGATACTGTTTTTAGCGCGGACATCCAGACAGCGATCACTAACTATTTCGACCTCAACGCGGGCACCGTGGACTCTGCGTCCACCCTCTGGGAGGGATTTAAGGCCGTCATTCATGGCAAATGTATCTCTAAGCAGACCGGTGTGCTTCGTTCTATTCGCGCCACTTTGGCAAAACTCGAGGTGGAGATTTGTGATCTAGACGCTGCCCAGGCATCCTGCCCCAGTTCTGAGGCGCTAGCCCTTCTACGTAAAAAACACACTGAATTCTCGGAGGAGGCTGGACGCAAACTGTCCTTCCTGGACAGGGAGGGTCAAGCGTGTCATTTTGGTGAGGGGGACCGCCCGGCAGCGTACACTCGCTAACCTTTTACGTCCTCCGCGTGTCACTTCTTTTGTCACGGCCTTGAGTGACGGTGGCTCGGACAGGACTACTTCCCCGATGGAAATACAATCTCTCTTTCTCGACTTCAACTCCTGGCTCTACTCCGCTGGTACTCCCCCCCCGCCCACCATTGCCGTTCCCGACCAATCAGGTTTTATCCCCGGTAGGGCTACCTCGCACAACCTCCACACCATTTTTTCGGTCCTGCACCAAATTAAAAACATGAAAACAAGATATATCCTGAGCTAATAAACAATAAAGTGTATATATGAACAAATGACGAATCAAGTGTTTCTTCTTTTCTTCTTTTATTAATTCAGAATGTACGATTCTTATAACTTTGAAAAGTTGGTGTTTCCCAGCGGCATGTTACCGCAATTCAATAATAAACTCCGAGTGTAAGGAGAGACCATGTGCTTTACCAAGAACGGAGTAACGTCTTGTTCACAGAAGGATAAACGCCGGTTATCCTTCTGTGAACAAGACGTTACTCCGTTCTTGGTAAAGCACATGGTCTCTCCTTACACTCAGAGCTTATTATTGAATTGCGGTAACATGCAGCTGGGAAACACAAACTTTTCAAAGTTATAAGAATTGTACTTTCTTAATTAATAGCAGCTGGGTTATACGAATAAGACCTGAGAAGTCTGTGGTCTATAACCACTAAAGACGAAACACGTGTTGGCAACGGCTAGATTGCATTAAGAGAAGTATTACTGCACAATAAAAGAAGAAAAGAAGAAACACTTGATTCGTCATTTGTTCATATATACACTTTATTGTTTATTAGCTCAGGATATATCTTGTTTTCATGTTCATAAGGTATTGACTCGTTCATACCTATCTGGTTTTAGTTGGATGGCCTAAACCTTATCCTTTGAGCTTTCTCTTACTGATCACTTCATACTTGTTATCACCGTAACTCAGCGCAATTATCACCCAGCCATCTAATCTTGTTCTTGCTGCACCAAATTAATCCCAACCTACCGGCCTCGCCGCCCTACTGGATGCTACGAATGCGTTCGATACGCTGGAGTGGCCCTTCTTGTTTTACATCCTGCCGCGTATGGGCTTCAGAGATATCTTTCTGCGCAAGGTTAAACTCCTTTATACCAGCCCCACGGCGCGTCTCCGCGTAAATGGCCTGATCTCCGACCCTATTTCCATCGCCAGAGGCTCGCGTCAGGGGTGTCCGCTGCCGCCTATGCTTTTTGCCGTGGCTATGGAGCCCTTGGCTGCCAGATTGAGACAGCACCACACTCACAGAGGCATTGGATTCTCGTCCCGTTCCCTGCTAGTTTCTATGTATGCAGATGATGTCATGCTGAACATTCACCACCCTCAGGAGAACCTTAGCCCTTTGGTCCGGGAGATCATTAGTTTTGGTGGGCTGTCGGGTATTCAGGTGAACTGGGGCAAGTCGGTTCTTTTTCCCTTGACAGACGCCACTATGCCATTCATATCTGACTTTCCTTTCGTGTGGGCCTCTGGCCCCACGTGCTATCTGAGTATTTGGATCAGCAGGGATTTGGATGAACTCTGGCGATCAAGCTTTGGATGTGCTGTTTACTGGCTGGAGTCTAGGATTCCTTCATGGAGCCGACTTACGCTATCCCTGGCGGGCCGCATCGCAATTGCTAACATGGTGCTACTCCCTAAATTCCTTTGCCTGTTTCTAAATATTCCAATCCCTCTTACTTCCCACTTCTTTCGTAAATTACGCTCCTTAATCATCTCACTGGTCTGGGCGGGGAAATAGACAAGAGTTGCTTATGACATCCTTACCCTGCCCATGGCCGCTGGCAGGATGGGTGCGCCTGACTTCCAGCTTTACGCCTTATGTGCGCAGGCCAGCTTTCTGCACTTTTGGATCCATCCCTCTCCTTATCAGCCGTACGTTGCGGTGGAGACAGACGTGGCGTCTCCCTGGCCCCTCTCCACGGCTCTGTTCGCACCTGCAGTGCGCCCCCGGACTGAGGTCGACACGGTCGCGATGCTCAGATGGGCCTGGGCTGGCCTGCGCAGGTTTTCTGGCGCTCCCCTGCTCTCTGCCAACTCTATGCCCATTGTGAATCACCTGGATTTTCCCTCACTCCAGGAATCCAGCTTGTCCGCGGGTGCGAGGCATTTCGGCCTGACGACGATCGCGGATCTTTATCCAGGGAACACCTTTTACACTCTTCCTGATGCCTCGGGACTACCGGACACGCTTCTCTTTTACCAGTTGCGTGCCACGTGCTGGAAGTTGCACCCTACCTTCCCTCAGCCTCCACCCACCATGCCTGCTCTGGACTTCATATACACTTCCTCGTCCCCGCATAAACTTGTCACCAAACTATATGCTCTCACTCTGGTGTCCGCCCCATCTCTTCTGATCGTGCTCGGGTGGCATGGGGTACTGATCTTGGTACCGAAATCTCACAGGCGAACTGGCTTTACTGTTGTAATCAGACGCAGAAGCTGTCGCCTAACTACCAACTCCGGTTGATTCATTTCAAATATTTGCACAGGCTTTACCGCACCCCGGTGCAGCTCCACCAGCATCGCAATAAGACGGCGGGAGACATCAGGGCAGGACTTGATGAAGCCAAGAAGGCACAGAGAGGGTTCCGGGTGCACCGCTGCGCCCTTGATGTCAGAAATTGCGGAACACACCGCCTGCCAGAAGTCTGATACCCTAGGGCAAAGCCAGGCAAGATGAGCAAAATTTGCCGCCGGTGCAGCACAATGCATACAGTTATCACCAGTTATAAGATAACTGGTGATAACCAGTTATAAGAGGGAGGCACAACATGTGCCTCCATGCACAACCCTCCAGGGGCAAATTTGCCCTGGGTCCCTGTTTGGGGTCCCTTCCCGGCCTTTCCTCCAATCTTTTTATGATGAGGTCCCCGCCATGAACAGGTCGGCGAAAAGGCAGGGCAGAGCCAGCATTGGCACCTCCATCATTGATCACTGCTTTCTCCACTACCTTTCCATCAAGATCCAGGATCTTGGCGGTGGCAGTCATCTTGCACTGGGCTTGTGGCAGTCTAACTGCCAACCTTGTAATTGGGCAGTCAGACAATCGAGGAGGCAGCGGTCAGACTGCCACTGCGGGTACGGCAGTTTTTGGACTGCTGTACTTGTAATAGGGCCCCAATTGATATTACACAGTAGTGTTCAATTTTGTCAGAGCACATCGATTTCCAAGTGCATGTTTGCATTTTGTTAATTGCAAAAGTGATTTTTTTGTTACTTCTACATGTAGGGTACAGATATCACCCTGAGTGTTTCCTGGTGCCTGTGCACAAGGGCGGGTACTGACCTTTCTGGGGGCTACAGAAAGAGCCGTGTTTTAGTTTATTTCGATATTCAAGGTTGGAGCTCGCAGCTCTGATGTGGTTGAGTTGTTTGTTCAAGGCTTTGGAGGAAAGGCAGGAGACAACTCGACTTCCGGCTCTGACCCGATAGGCGTGTTTGGGCAAGGAGGAGGCTGGGTGAGCTGAGGTGTCTCGTTGCAGTGTGAAAGAGGATGCGGCTGTTAAGGTATGCTGGGCCTTGGTTGTGTAGTGCTTTGTCGGAGTATAGGTTTGTTTGAATGATGAAAGGGCACTCTTGCGGATTTAGAGCAAGTGTAGGTCTTTGAAGTGTTTGGATATGTGGTGTGGGAGTTTGAGTGTGAGTCTTGCAACTGTGTTCTGATTAACTTGGAGCCTTTTGGTAGGTTGGGCAGTGATCCAAATGTAGAGAGCCTTGCCATAGTCAAATCTGCTGGTGATGAGGTTTGCATGACAGACAAGCTGGTGTCCAAAGGTGGCCATTTGATGTTTTTCCTGGGTAATTTGACGGTGTGGAAGCAGGTGGAGGCGGCTTTGTTGACTTGATTCTGCATGCATTATTATATCAAGCCCTTTGCACACTGATATCCTTACTCGTGTCAGGTTTGATTTCTTGTAGTTTCTTATAATGTGCATCATAAGTCACTAGTTTGGCGCTTCTTGGACGAAAAAAAACTTCATATTGGGCCTCAATAAAACAGAGTTCCCTTACTTAATGACAGAATAATACAGTTTTCAGGGCCATACTGAACAAAACATGACGGTCAAAATTGGTGATCTGAAGGGTAAGATTATTCCAGAGTCTGGGTCCTAACTGGTTAAACGTCCTGCCTCCTGAACACACGTTTTTTCATGGGTCCTTTTAGTAACAGCTTGTTTTCGGATGGAATGCATCAAACAGGAACATCTGAGCTCATGAAGCTAGCCAGGTCTAAATTGACATGACTGTTAGAAAGCCTTGTGCACCCTACATACATATTTAAAGCTGTGCTTTCTTTGTAAAACAAAAAAGTGCAGATGTCAAATTCATTTCTTATAAACGCACCGCAGGAGATGCTGGATGCTGGGGCTGGAAAATACGTAAGTCTTCACTCTACTTCATGTCTCTTTTTTTCCACAATTCTCAGCTTCCTGACTCTTCGATCTCATTCTTGCCAGCACATATCATCCCTGCATTCTTCTTTTCTGCCTTTCTCTCACTTCCAAAGTCTAATGATGAATACTATGTTTTAGTCCCCAATAATGATCACTGGTGTCCAACACCTACAAGCACCGGCACAAATAAAACACAATTTTAGGGATGTTTCTCTGATTCGCAGCCAGTCAAAGGAGACTCTTTCTTGCTTGAGAATAGTGCTTAGCATTTGATTAAGGAGGGACAAGAAGACTTCAGGAAGAATGGTTAAAACAAATATGAACTCTGGCTATCTTTCTTAAGCCTTCAGATCTGTAGTGGGTACCCAGCATTTTCAGAAACATTTACAAGGTTTCTTTCCTCTGGAGAGTAGACTAGATGGACCCGATTCACAGAACTAACTTAAGACAAAATCCTAAACTTAGTACTTTTATTATTCACAGAAGTTAGGATTTTGTCTTAAGTTTGTCTTAAGACAAACTTAAGACAAATTTAAGACACAATCCTAACTTAAGTCTGTCTTAAGTCAAACTTAAGACAAAATCCTAACTTCTGTGAATACATAAAGTAGTAAGTTTAGGATTTTGCCTTAAGTTAGTTCTGTGAATCGGGCCCGATATATTTAAATCTTTTTGGATTTTTCATACAAATTGATTCTTCACTTTTAGAAATGTTTTATATATTTTAATGATGACCTTCTTATAGTTAAGGTTTATATTTACCAGTACTAGTATTACACTGCTATATACCTGATATGATTTTATTTGTTGTCCTTTTACTCGAAATAAGCTTTTTAAAAGGCTTGCTGACTGAATATTTGCTCTTAGGTCATGCAAGTTGCATGAAGCCAGGGCAACTCAAGCCCTTAAGATTTACTAAGGCACACATAGCCGCCTAGCATGGATTAGTAAATCTGGAGTAATGCAAGGCAGTGCAAGTTGCTGCCTTGCGTTACTCTGCCTTGGGAAGTCATTCCATAGGTGAAATGTGGGTGTTTCCATGCATCCATCCATGGATTTTGGCGCATTCCCAGATTTACCTAATACATCAAAATTGTATGCCTTCCCAGCAGAGGCAAAAAGAGGAGAAATAAACATATTTCCCTTTTCCACTTGTGCTGGTATTGTATTATGCAGCATATGTAGAGAGGAAGAAATTCCTCTGAGGTTAGTTTTTGTGTAGGAAGGTGTCCCTCATGCACAAAAACAATCATGCATGTAACGCGGGCACTCTTGCAACTTAGCACAAGGGTGCCAGCATTGGCACTAGGCAGCACATACCCTCAGATGCATCAACAACCCAATTTGCGATTCCTTAATAGCGAAAAATACTGATTCGCTATTAAGGAATAGCAAAATGGAATGCATCAAGAAATTACTTAAAAAGTAGCGATTTCTTAGAATTCCTTAATTGCGACTCGCAAATTGGGAGTCGCAATTAAGGAATTCCTCCCCATTCATTCCTATGGGCCCAAAGGCCCATAGGATTGAATGGGAAGACAATCTCAATTTGCGAATCGCAATTAGCGATTCGCAAATTGAGATTGCGATTTCAAGGGTGCAGGGGTGTCCAAAGGACACCCTGTTGCACCCCTGAAATTGATATGTGCACATATGTTCCGCACACACATGCCCTTAGGGCATGTGTGTGCGCAACATGAAATTTTGAAATATGCACTTTAGTGCCTTTTTCAAAGTTTTTGCAAATTACCATGAAGTTGTACTTCATGGTTATTTGCATGCCCTATTAGCGAATTCGCTATTTTAAAATCTTTCATGCATATCATTTAAGGAATCTCAATTTGAGATTCCTTAAATGCAAATAATCACAATTTAGCGATTTCTAGCGTTGCGATTTTTCCATTTGGGATGATGCATCCCAAATGCAAAAATACCGCTCGCAAATGGGCAGATTCTGAGAATCTGCCCCTTTGCGAGCGGATTTTTGTTTGATGAATCTGACCCATAGTGCGCTAGTATAGAGAGAGAGAGCAGGAATGCATCATATCTTGGTAGATATGGCACGTTCCTGGATTGCATGATCTTTTAGTAAATCTGGGCCCTGCTATTTTGCTTTCTTTTCCTCTCTTTTTATCTCCCGACCCTTAGTGGGCTGCATCTGCCTGGGGTTTTTCCCCAGCTGTAGATCAGTCTCTGAGGTTCAGTGTAGATCTTTTCTGTTGGCTCCTTCTTCAGTTTATCCAAGTGTCAGCTCTTTCACAGCTGAATCATCACTGCCGCCAGTCTCAATATATGTTACATGTCTGTCTCTTAGACTGTGACTCATGTCACCTGTTACGTCTTGAGCTAGTACTTTTTGGTGGCTACTAGCAGTTCTCCCTTCTATGTCCAAACATTCCATTACTAGTTTACCCCAATAAGTCCCAGCATGAAATATGTTGTTGGCTACAGATACAGGTCGAGGTGAAGACATTACATACAATGGGCCCGATTCACAGAATGAATTTAAGACTCAATCCTAAGCTTACTACTATTTTGGTATTCACTAAATGCACTTACTACTTTTGGTATTCACAGAAGTTAGGATTTTGTCTTAAGTTTGTCTTAAGACAAATTTAAGAAAGACTTAAGACAAACTTAAGACAGACTAAAGACAAACTTAAGACAGACTTAAGACAGACTCAAGACAAAATCCCAACTTAAGTCTGTCTTAAGTTTGTCTTAAGACAAACTTAAGACAAAATCCTAACTTCTGTGAATACCAAAAGTAGTAAGTTCATTCTGTGAATACCAAAAGTAGTAAGTTCATTCTGTGAATACAAAAAGTAGTAAGTGCATTCTGTGAATGCCAAAAGTAGTAAGTGCATTCTGTGAATACCAAAATAGTAGTAAGTTTAGGATTGAGTCTTAAGTTCATTCTGTGAATCGGGCCCAATGTGAGTCGCCATATTTAAAGGGGTAAACAATGTATATTAGTATTCCATCACAAGGTCTACGTTCTTTCACTGTCAGACTCATCAAAAATGGACCCAACAACAAAGCCATTCTAAGCCCAGTACACTATCTTGCTGTCATTCAAATGAATTGTTAATTTCACAATTCCCCTCTTTTTTGGTTCTTACTATCAATTGACACCAAAACCTGACCACGTAAAAAAATGAAAAATATTATTTCTAATTCACAAAATATTCCCTGTAAAATAGTAATATTCTGAAAAAGTCAGTTACCACATGAAGTAAACATTTTTAATTCAACCCTCTTATACACATACTCACTTGTAGCCTTTATGTAAACATACACTACACTACCCTCTACTGGTCATAATGCATTATGTTTTATTTCACACTAATAGTAAACAAGGTTATGGAATTGTGTTAAAAAATGCCTCAGTGCCATTTCGCCCTTCCTAATGATTCTTGATGGCCTTCTTCAGGCCAGTAACATTAAAAGCTGCGCTATTTTTATTTTCCAATTGCATTGAGAGGTTCTAGGCTTAAACATTATCGTTTAATTCTCTTCATCACATTAGGGTATTCTGGGCCATATTATCAAGGACGGGCGATACATTATCGCCGCTTTTATCGGCAGGAAACTGCTGATAAAACGGCGATAATGGGCTTGATAATATGCTCTATAGAATTCCTATCGAAGCCCATGTTAGATGTGAAGACATCTAACATTGGCTTCGATAGGAATTCTATAGAGCATATTATCAAGCCCATTATCGCCGTTACATCTAACATGGGCTTAGATAGGAATTCTATAGAGCATATTATCAAGCCCATTATCGCCGTTTTATCGGCAGTTTCCTGCCGATAAAAGCGGCGATAATGTATCGCCCGTCCTTGATAATATGCCCCTCTCTTCCTTAAAAATGATGGCCCTTTTTTATTGTTCCACAAAGAGTATAAGTCTATTAGTTCTACCGATTATTAATCAATGGCGACTATCCCATTCCGAATTTCCTATTATCTTAATCAGGCATGCTTCTTCATTAGTTTAGTTGGTTGTGCTTTCATATTGCATTAGTTCAACAAGAAAACACGGTATTGCTTGAGGGATTTGACCCCTGGTTAGGACCATCACTGACCTGACAGGCTGCAAGACCTCCCTGGATTCAAACTCATAACCTTCATAGGACTGTTATTTAAGCAACAAGCATCCATCCAACGGACCAAGCTGCCTAGTCTCTGCACATTTGCCAGACCTCTCTGCATTTTACACAAATAACTCCCTTCATTGCAAACATGGCCTGCACTCCCTGTGTTGAATTAAACAGTATTACCAGGTCATAGCAAAGGTGCTGCTCAACCTACACGAGCCAATGAAATACTCCTGCTGCTTGTTTGAACAAATTACAGCCATAATTGGGTGTAGAGGCTGCTCGCTTCTCTAGGTCTTTCTTTCACTGAACCTGCTGCACTATTTAGCCCCCTCTCTAAGTGGCACTGACACTAGCAATCAGATGCCAATCTTTTAAAAGTGGTTTAAAGTTAGGTGTATATTTTCCTGATGGTTAGATGTGTGGTTTTTCTGACTTACCTTTTGCGCATTAATACACCAGGGCCTGCTGGCTGTGCAAAAAGCCGCATGACACAAAACACTTGCATTTATAGATCAGATGATAGCAGCAGGACAGCTGCACCACATTCGATACACAGCAGGAACTGATACTAAAATGTACAATTCCATCTGTAGCTTTTCCAAAAGCTATTAGAAAAGCAAGCAGTGTCTTTTGAAATATCTTCCTTTTGTCTAATAAAGCAGTAAAGTCGGTGTACTGGGGCTGTTAGATGAGTATTAGAGAGTAGAAGGCTCTTCCAATTGAAATTACCAGTAGAACATACATTCTCAATAGATTATAAATTACATTGTGTTACATACTGTCTGTTTTGATGAGAAAGTCACAAAATGGACGGCAAAACACTTCTTATTCATCCAGTGCCAAGCAACTGAGGGGCATATGTACAAGGGCTTTATCTCCGTTTTTTTGGCTTTAAAAGCCAAAACAGCAGAGATAAAACTCTCACCCTATTTACAAGAGGGTGCTAACATGCATAATCGCATGTTAGCACCCTTTTTCCCAACACATCCCTTTGCATCTCTAATGAGATGCAAAGTGGGTGTCACTGGGTGTACCCCGGATGGACAACCTTGCAAATATCGCTGATGTTCACATCGCGATATTTACAAGGCTGCCCCAGCATTTTAGCACACGTTAGTTTTTGGAGAAAACTGCTGTTTTCTCCAAAAACTAACGTCTGCTAAAATGCAGACTTACCTATCCCTAACATTGGGGTGGATTAAGCTGATACGTTCCTGTGGGTCGTATCAGCAAGGTTATCGCCGTTTTGCAGGGAACATCGCTGGAAAACCAGCGATGTTCCCTGCAAAAAGGCGATAACCTTGCTATCTCTGGAATTTTTATCGGCCTGGAGAAACGCGTTGTTAATAACGCGCTACCAGGGTGATAAATTCCAGAGATAGCCTGCGATAATAAATTTATATCTAAGCAAGGCCAGCGATAATTATCGCTGGCCGTTGATAAAATGCCCCTAAGAGTCTATGGTAAGACATTTAGACACTTTAAAACTACCTGCTTCTAATGATCGTGATGCAAGAATAAAAAATCTGAAGATTCCATTTAAGAAGAAAAATCCACAGATAAAGCGGGACAGCCAAGAAAATGCCTTGGCGACATTGTTGCACGCCATCTCATCTCGAAATGAAAGAGCCTTCTGGACTCTGGTCGGTCATGGTTCATGCTCGTGTCAGTGGCCCGATGTCCTGTTTATCTCAAACAACAAGTGGGAAACTCATATAAAATCCCTGTATAAATCAGTTATCATTTGCTCACACGAACCTCTAAGAGATTTTCAACATATCCCGATATTACTAAGGAGGAAATATCAAAACCAAAAGAAGCTCACACTTGTGCCTAGCAGCAAGTCCAAATGGCATGCCACTACATCTGGTCAAGTTAGATCTCACCTTCTGGAGTACACTTGTGGAATGGTTATTCTCTTATGTAATCAAGTCCGGGAAAGTTCCTTCCTCTTGGAAAGATGCAATAGTGTATCCAATCTCCAAAGGGGCCCAAAGCAAGATCTAACCAGCTTCAGATTAATTGCGCTTTTAGATTTTGAAGGGAAGCTATTTGCCAAGCACCTACTAAACAAATTGAAGAATTGTGCAGAAGAAAAATACCATTAACACAAACTGGGTTCTGCACAGGTTGTTCATCTGTTGACAACATCACAACACTGACTCTACATGCAAAAAAATTATTTACAAAGAAATCAACGTTTTTTGCTTGTTTCATGGACTATTCCACCGCTTTCAACAAAGTGAAACGGCAAAGGCTATGGGCCAAACTTATAAAGTGGAAATTTGATCCTGATCTCCTTCATCGAAATGCGTACCGATACAGGTAAAGCTATCTTCTGACAAAACCCTGACTTCTAAATTACGCGCCGAGAATGGCCTCAAACAAGGTTGTATTTTGGCCCCTTTATTATTTTCCTTGCACAGCATCAATTTAAAGGAGTCATTAGAGTGAGATAAGGGTATTCCTCCTAAGCTGGAAGGGACAAAAATAACATAATTGGCCTACGCCAATGACTTGGTGATTCTGTCACAAACACCAACAGGCCTACAACATCAATCAAACCACTTGCACAAATTTAACCTGGAGAATGGATTAATTGCTAATTTTTCCAAAACGAAGATTATCACCCTTGGAAAGAAAACTAAATTCATGGGGTGGGTAATAGGAGATGCTACAATCAAAATAGTAAAACAATATGATTATCTTGGGGTAATATTTGAGAGCAAGATATCATGGTCCAGCGATCTAGGCACCAGAAAGCTTATGTCAACAATGATCACAAAATCAGTTTTAAAATGTGCAAATCTGTTCAGCAGGAACGCAATCAGGCCATCACTGAAAGCGTTAAATGTGAAACTGATTCCATACTTGCTATATGCATCTCCCCCATTGAACCACAAGACCGTATCCAGCCTTGCTAAAATGTTTATGCAACGTGTGCTCAATCTTCTTCATCTCCGTACTGCTACCCCCACTGTGTCATAAGGCTAGAATTAAGTCTAAAATCTCCTATATCATTCCACTACAGAAACACCATGAATTACTTCTGTGACTGTGCAAAAGCAAATCCAAAATCACTAAAATACTTAATTTATTAGGAAGTAAGCAAAACTAAGCACAACGACTTAGAGTTGCAAATCTTTCCTGCAAACGTAGAAACATACGATCTACAGACACTGGTGCAAATGAATGGACCAGCCTGGAAAAACCTACTCTGTTGAACTTTTACTCTCAAACAGTGGGACTCTGAACTGACAGAGCCAAACAATACAACCGTATGGACTTAGTGTTTGATACTTTTCCTTGAAGATTCAAGAATATCTAGGGTGAAATTTACCTGGGTATGTTAAAATGTAATTTTTTTTCCCTCATTCTGCAATAGAGTGTATCTGAAGTTATCAGGGACCCGCTTCTCTACTGTCCAGTCTTTCACAACATCTGGAGTTGGGGAAACTCGCTATGTGTGCTTACAAAGTCGGGTCCCCTTACGTCCATGACACTTTCAATACTTTTTCTTCGAAGTGGGGGAGCTGGCCACCTTGGCCACTCGCACAAGCATCATGCTTGTAGACATATTGCCGTTGCATAATCATTGGAAATGAATAGGGCTTAGAATGTCAGTGTTCTAAATCTCCCAATTAGTTAACAAACTGGGAATCCTCCCAAATCTCCCAATAGTTGTATTTCCTGCTGGGTTTCCCTTTCCTATCCCACTTATTTACTCTAGTTTATGGAAGCCACCTATTCTAAGTGCGTGGGGGAGACTGATCTTATCCACTTAATACAAAGTTCCCTTCGTGCAAGCAGAATCAACATAAACAGCAAATTCTCTTCTTTCCTTGTTAAGGGTGTTACTCCCTCTTGCCGACAGACCCCAAAAATAACAAGATCCATACTTACTATGAGTGGTCTTCTCAGTACTGCTTCTAAGATTTTACTCACTTCCTGCCAGAAGCCATCAAGCTGGGGGCACTGCCACAACATGTGCACATCGTCCGCCCTTGGTAGGCCACATTTTGGGCAGGATTTCATGTTACTGCCACTGAATTTGGATAGACGCTTCGGCGTCCAGTAGGCTCTGTGGGAAGTAAATAGGTGATTTCTCCTTAGGGTAGCAGATTTCACAATGGACCAGCATTTGCTCATAGATACTTGCCACAAATGTTGAAGGTCCAAAGACGGCAGATCCTTCCCCCAGGTATTTTCCGGGATCAGCAGGTCCTCCTCCCTGGCTTCAATCAGTGCCCAGTACCATAATGCAATTTCTTTTCTCTTTGAGGAATTCTGTATCATTGATGCTTCTAAGATTTTATTTCCACTGCACTTCTCCTTCAGAGTTTTTGCCCAACCAGAAAGTTGATAGAATTTGAACTTTGAAAGGGATGCATTTGTACTTGCACATAGAGTCTCCCAGTCTGTTAGAGTGTTCTTAGCAAATGATTGGCCCCATACTTGAAAACCTGATATTTTAAGCGTTTTTTCCAAACTGTCTTTAAGACACTCCGGAGTTCCTGGAGAGTCCCATATAGGCGCAAACTCACTTTAATAAGGGATATCCAGAGTGCTCCTGATCTGGTACCACAATTTCGCCGTTGATTCCGCAGTCTTCAGTTTTATTTTTTTGAAGTACTTTGGATGGCCAAATTTGTACAAGAAGTGGCCAGCATTATTGGTCATTGCTTTGAGATGTTCCGGGTACAGATCTTGATTGCCTAGTAGGACCCTAATATGCTTAAATTGGAAGGCTCTGTAGTATTCTACTAGGTCAGGGCTAGCAATTCCTCCTTCCAATTTTTTTCTCGGCAGTTTCCCCCATGCAATGCGAAAACTTTTGGATACCCAAATGAAGCTTGTTAATTCACCTTGTATTTTCTTTAGTGTATCTCTCTTAAATTCTAAAGGGATTGCGCTGAATATAAATGTAAATTTCGGGAGGATAGCCATTTTAATCAAATTAGATCTGCCCAGAAAAGTCAGAGGGAGGCCTCCCCACGCCTTCAATAACTTTCTTACTACCACTATTATCCTGTCTAGATTCATCTTGGCTATTTTATCTTAAGTTTTTGGTCAGCTCTATCCCCAAGTACCTAATTTTCTCCCTGGTATAGTTGCTATTTACTTGTGAATTCCAGCTCATAATCTCTGTTTTTGATTGATTAATTTGATAGCCGGATATCCTATGAAAGTCATTTAGAGTGTCCTCAATAGCTTTAATGGAACCTACGTAATTATCCGTGAAAATCATCAGTCATCTGCATACAAAGCTATTTTCTTGAACGGGGTTATTTCCGAATTAGATCTAAGCCTATGTGCCAACGGCTCGATGTATAAATTAAACAATAAGGGCGAGAGGAGACATCCCTGTCTAGTCCCCCTATTTATATCTATATTCTCTGTTAAACTCCCATTTATTAGGACCTTGGCTTTTGGCATTCGGTACAATTCTTTAACAGCTTCCTGGAAATTTTCACCCAGCTTATATTTTTCTAGCGTTGCATTTAGAAAAACCCAGTTCACTCTATCAAACGCTTTAGCCGCGTCCAGCGTTACTATTGTTAAGGGGATTTTCTCGCTTATCGCTATATCTATTGACCCGATGACCTCACGAGTAAGATCCTGCAAGTGCCTGCCTCCTACAAACCCTTTCTGATCTATTTTTATCAGTTTACCTGCAATTTTTCCGAGCCTTTTTGCTAAAATTCGTGTAAAGATCTTGTAGTCACTATTAAGTACGCTTATAGGGCGATAAGATTCACATTTTGCGGGATTTTTACCGGGCTTTAGCAAGATACTTATCATGGCGTCATTCCACGAATCAGGAAGTTTCCCCTTCTCTAGGTAGATTTTGTTTAGCAAGTTTGTGAGTGGGGGAGATAGGACCTCACTGAGTTTAATGTAAAGTTCGTTTGGTAGAGCATCCGGGCCTGCTGCTTTGCCTCTCTTCAGGCCTCTCAGCACCTCTTCTACCTCCTCCTTTGTAATTATGGCGTTCAATTCTTCTTGTTCCAGATTTGATAACACTGGTAATTCCAGATTTTCTAGGCACTTATCTAAATCCTCACTTAATGGGGCGGTATCCTCGGTATATAATAGGGAAAAGAAATCTACAAATTCTTTTCTTATTACTTCTTCTTCTGAACAAATATCTGAACCATCTTGCGGTAAGATATTAAGTATCTTGTTTCTACTGGCATCCGTTTTTATTTTCCACGCCAGCAACTTGCTGCACCCCTCCCCGTACTCATAGTGCGCCAACTTGCTTGCCTCCCATCTCTCTCTTACCCTACTCTCTAATTCTCCTGTTAACAATTCTTCGTGCCTCCCATTATCCTCTTCGAACTTCCTTTTTGTTTCAGGATCAGCCTCAGCCTCTATTAATTGATCTAGGTTTTTAATGTTAGTTTCCAACATTCCTATCTCTTGTTTTTTTTTTTTTCAGTAAATTTTTTATTGAATCTCTTGTTTTGATCTTTTTATTTTGTATGCAGACAAACTGAGTATCTTCCCTCTTATAACCGCCTTATATGCATCCCACATGATCTGCGGGGATACACCCTCCTTATTATTATTCTCGAAGTACTCTATCGACTCTATTTTCAGTTTCTCAATGTTTTGGGGGTCGTTAAAAAAAGTACGGTCCACTGTCCATCTGACTACTGGATGTTGAGTATCCAACTGAGTTTTTAATAGCACGGCAGAGTGGTCCGACAATATGGCTGGCAAATGTTCAACTTTATAAATTTTATCCACTAATATTTTGTCTGTCAACAAGAAATCAATTCTGGATTTTATTCCCAGTCTTTTATTTTTGAAGGTAAAAGGGTGTTTTTGTCCCCCTTCTCCCTCCAAATATCCGCCAAACCCAGATCTCTTTTATAAATTCCCAACCACTCCCGCATTTTAGGGAGATTAACCTGTTTCATGGGAGGCAAACGGTCTACCTTAGGGTCTGGAATCAGATTAAAGTCCCCCCCTAAGATCACCGGGGATGCATACGATAAGAGATGGGTATACAAGCTCTGTAATGGAGAGGGGTCATCAGAATTAGGTCCATAATAACCCGCTATAGTATATGGGGTGTTGTAGATTCTTACCCAGGTGATTGCCCATCTATCTACCCTTTTTATCGAGTTCAGTCTTTTCAATTTTTACTTTTAAGGTTTTCTTAAAGAGTATCGCTATTCCCTTTACCACACAATCCTGATCTGTACATACATAGCAATCCACCCAATTCAGTTTTTTTATGATGTCTTCCCATTCCATTGTGATGTATTCCTATAGGTACTGTATCGATTCCCCTATTCCTGACCCTGGTTTGGTTAATAATTAACTAGCAGCCATCCAACGGTGCAAAAACCGTTATCTGATTAAGCCACACCACGGCACAGAAGCGCGTTATCTGATTAGGTCATAACGCATGCCATCTAATTAGACAAGCGATATTCCTCCAGCCCCTGACAAGGCATACGGAGTTCTCAAAACAAATCAAACCTACAGCGACCTGGGAAATTCCCTTAGCCATTGTTTTGATTTCACCGAGAACTTCAGTAAAAGAATGTGCGAACGAACCCGTTCATATGACATCCTTATTGACGTATATATGTCCATCCTTACGTCAATCTCGGCACCTTTCAGGTATAAATATTACCGACATTGCCTTAAGCAAACACATGCGGTGGTGACGAGATTGGAGCAGCGAGACGTGCCGAGGAGCCCAGCAGAGAGCGAAGCCCACAGGCGCTGCCCCTCCTTCCTGACGCGCTGAGAACGAGACGCTGCCTTTCTCCTGCTGAGAAATCCAGCTCCGGCGCTTCCAAGCAGCCCTCGCAGGCAGCTGGAATATCAAGACCTGGGATAAGAGATACCAGCCCTCCACCATTCTAGATCTCAGGTACAGAACTGAATAACCCCTTGCAGAGAATTCTCGAGTCAGTCCCTTGGCAAAACAAACTTAACTTAAACTGCTACTTATCTACTCCCGCCCACGTATTAGGCTTAGGTCAGGTACACTGGGGTAGGCGTGGTTAGAAGTACCAGTTGAGTACGATTAGTCAAATGTATATATGTATGTATCTATTTTATCCATTTTAAGTATCATATGGCTAAGAAACCATATCAATGCTTTTACAGTATTATTTTATAATTCTGTCTCTACTGTATGCACTTTACTTAACTATAAGTATTGCAATCTGGTGAAACTAAGAATGCACTGAACTGACTGAGTAAAATAAGTTGCCTTTTGTTTTCACACGACTCTAGAGATACACTCTTGATTAGGGGAGAGCAAAGTTGTCATGTTCTATGGTTGTCAGAAACTAAATCCCTTCTTGTCTATCCAGGGAGGTTAAAATCCTCCTTGCCTATTCGAGAACGTTTCTAGTGTACTCTGAGCTAGCTGGCAAACACAAAACTTTAAGTCTAATATCGTCGGTAGAAGACCTAGTTAACCTCTGCCCTAGGTCTATACTATTGAAGATATTATTCCAATGCGCAGAGCCTATTGGGATGATAGGAACTACACTACATGGCGCCCAACGTTTGGATAGGCGATAAAACTAACGCAAGACATTAGAGTAACTCAGTCGTGCTTTTTCACACAGACCCCTTTTTCCCATAATACTCCAAAGACATCTGGAGTGGGTGAAAGGTCATATCCGCCAAACCTCGCAGGAGGAGACTCCTATGTATGGTTCTTGGTATACTCAACGTTGAAGGATACACTGTTCCGAAATATTGTGCATCTAATCTTTGTTTCCATAGAAACCTGATCTGCAAATAAATAAAATAATCTTCTTGACAATAGTATGTCAGAAACTGAAGAAGAAAGGGAGACAGCTAGATTAGCAACTGAACTCCTAGCAGCTGACAATACTCTGCTGCAAAATGACCCGGATATAATACTCATCCCGGTCAACATAAGAAAATCTATAACCTTAAAACTTATAGAAAATGGACTGACACCAAGAGGTGGTACAGTCATATTCGTAATTGAGGCACACGAATATCGGCAGACAGAGGTATTCTATTCATGGATAAACTTTCCAGCAGCAAACCTTGTAACAAAGGACTTCCACTATTACAAAATAGAGGAACCTCCTAATGAGTACACTCCTTTCGAGGAGGTGGAAATACCACTCAAATTCCAAGAGCACCTGCTCTTGTTTAATGGCGCCCTAAAACATAATAATCACATCACCAGGCTCGGTCCACTAGGCAGACCAGGAGCAACGTGGCCGGTCCTAGCCGGATACACACCACATCCAGACATTGAAGAAATGCCTGCACCAGATCTTTTAGCACAGCTAAAACAATTAATAAAAATACGTAGACAATTAGTCCAATATGTAATGCGGACTTCAACAATCCAACCAGCAATTAAAATTCCACAGCTGACCACTCATCAGGGGAACACAAATAAAATTACACCACAGAACATACAGTCCTGTCTAGGTAAAGTACCCGCAAAACGGGAACAAATTCCTTTCTGGCTAGCACAAAAAATCACTCAAATAGAGGCGGTGTTTCCAGATACCACCCCTGTTGAGAAACATAGGATTCTGACTATCTGTCTTCCAATGGGAATCGCACCACATGTGGAGGACAGTCTTTGCTTCCATTTACACAAAAACACATGGTGTACCATCCATGTCAGTAATACCAGATGTGCTAAAACAGATTCAAGATGAATACGGTCCAGAACCCGCCTTAACTCTCGGTATGAAACTACTGAAAGATTTCAAGCAGGTCTCTGCAATATTATTAGCCAACATAAAGGGAGAAGCAGCAAATGTGGCGATTCGCCAGAGGTTAAAAGAGACAAATATTGCAGACCAACCATCTGAAATTGCCAGAATCATAGAAAAATCCTATGAAGAACTAGGAAGAGATAGTTTGGGTGGAATACCAGTGAAACCCCAACTGGTTGAAAGTCCTGAAAAGGCATTTATAAAAAATAATTTAAACACTCAAAAAAAGAGCTGGGATGGAAATAAGCAATCCAATCCTAAAGAAAAAAGATTCCAGTCCAGAGGAAGGTCTCCTCGGCGGAGAGAAAGATCTCCTGATCAAGGATGCAAGTCTCCCCAAAGGGAGCCCTCTGTGAAAAAATACAACCTTAGAAATAGGGATAATATAAAAAAACCTGATAGATATCAAGATATTGATACACGTCCCTCTCAATCTTTTCAGACTTCCTCGCAGAAATCGGAAAGAAGAGGACGATCAGAACACAGGGAAGAGCACGTCAAGTCCAAAGACAAAGAACCTGCTCATCTGAATAAAAAATTACAATTCCCAAAAAAGAAGGTAGCCAGTATTAAAGTAATCAACAATGCCGAGAATACTGAGGACACAGCTGAAAAACGGAGAATGGGCTCAGATAATGCTAGACAGCGCAGCAGAAGTGAGCATAGCTCGCAAAGTCCTTATGAATCATCTGGAGACAGTGGACACGAATGAATACATTCAGGTGGAAACTGCAGATACCAGAGTTAGCAAACCTCATAAAATATATGAAATAACATTGCGTATAGAGGGGGATAAGACTAGAAAAATAAGGGGTCTATTTTGGGATAATCTCTCCAAGGGCTATGACATCCTTCTAGCTGAACGAGACTGGCCTCCAGAGTTTGTCAGGGAGTGCCCACATGGCGAAGAAATAATTATGCCTGCCTTCTCAAACCATATTCCAATTCATAAAAAATATACACTTGCAAGAAAGTGGGCAGTAGCTCAAGCCCCTGCCTTATATAAAAATCATGTGGGATGGGATGAGGACTCTCCTCCTCACAAAATCCAGTTAAAATCACAACCTACTGCACAGAGGCAGTACCCGATTAAGCAAGAAGCTAAAAAACAGGTAAAAGAGATCCTAGATCAACTTGAATACCAGGGGGTGATTGAAACTTGCACCTCACAAATGAACAACCCTTTGTTTCCTGTCTCCAAACCAGACAATTCATATCGTCTAGTTTTGGACTACAGACACCTTAACTCATGTTGCAAAACATTTGCAGTACAAAACTCGCATAGTGCTGCACTAATGAATAACATAGTGCGCAAAAAATACAAAACCACATTAGACATTTCTAATGGATTCTTTTGTCAAAATATAGCAGCAGAGAGCAGATATTTGACGGCGTTCTCAATAAATGGCACGCAAAAAAATTTCTGTTGTTTGCCCAAGGGGTTCAAAAACAGCCCAGGATTATTCTCAGCGAGAGTAACAGAATTACTACAAACATATGATGACGAGGCATTATCTTATGTCGACGACATCTATCTAACAGATGATGACTTGGATACTCACTTGAAGAGAGTGAACACCATAATACTTGGGTTCGCAGCAGAGGGTTACAAATTCAACTTTAAAAAGTCAAGAATTGCCCATCTAACAGTCCTGTTTTTAGGATATGAACTATCAAGTGAAGGCAAAAGCCTGGCCGACAATTTCCTAGAGAAATGTGCTGTAATCCAAGCACCTAGAACACTGAAAAACTTACAATCAATTCTAGGCTTCCTAAATTTCGGAAGAACTTACATTATAAATTATGCAGAGAGAATTAAACCTCTCTATGATCTAATAAAACCAGATTTTAAAAGAATCAATTGGACTCAAAAACACACAGAAATTTTGAGATCTTTACAAACAGACATGTTAGTTAAAACAAAACTACAAACACGTGACAACACACGCAACCTTGTGATTCGAGTCATCCCAGGAAGATGCGGATTCACATACCTGACCTCTAATGAGGGAGAGAAGGTACCAATAGCATACAAATCACATTTGTACACAGAAGCTGAAAAAAGGTTCAGCATTAAGGAAAAGATTGTTCATGCGGTTCAAACAGCTGTAGAAAAAGAAAAATACCAAGCAGACGGTAGACAGGTTACAGTCAGAACAGCAGAATCAGCTTTTGAGGCATTAACAACACCATGTAATTTACCGACAACTGCTCTAAATCCAGAATGGATACAATGGGTAAATTCTGTTGCTACAGACAAAGTAAAATACTATTTTGACCCAGAAATGAAAGCATTAAAATATCAAGAATATGAGAAAGAATACCCTCTGCCAATCGACATTCTGCCTTTACGACAGTACGCCTGTGTAATATATACAGACGGTCATGCTCAACCCTCAGTTTGGGGAGAGATGGCTTACAACGCCACATGCGAAATTGTAAAAGAAGTGTGGCGCGGAGGCAAATTAAGACCTCTACTTACAAAAACACACTCAGTGGAAAATAATTCAGAACAACAAACTGAAATAATGGCATTAAAAATGGCGCTAGATAATGCCGATCGTGAATTCCCGACACTTATTGTGTGCGATTCGTATTACTGCGTCAAATCATACAATAACGATTTGCAGAAATGGATTCAAAACGGTTACAAAGATGACACAGGTGCCACAATAAAGCAGAAAGCGCTTTGGGAACAATTAGTTCTTTTAAAGAAAGAACTACCAAAAACTCACGTGATACATTCACTGAGTCATCAGCGTGATGACGTTCACGTTGCAGGGAATTCATTGGCTGAGACAGCCACAGCGGTAGCAACTAAACCGGCCTCCGTTGCTACAAAAAAGCGTACAGTAAAACACATTGACGGTGAAACTGTGCTGGCGGTGAAAAGGTCATCAAAAGGCGACTGCTCAGCGCTACCGATCAATTATCCACTCAATTATACATACATAATCGATGCAAACTCAGTCCCTTTTGCTCGAATCCCTTGGGGGATAGAGTAATTCCAAACACGGACAGGAGAGGCTTGTTAATAGCAGACGCACATATGGGTGAGGGTCTCAGACACCTTAAGCTAAAAGATTCTCTGGAAGAATTACAATCAGTGTACTGGTGGCCAGGCATGAGTCTGCATCATCACATTTTTGTAAAAAACTGCCCAGACTGCAATAGAGATCGCAGTGGCGGGCGAGGAGGACTAGTGCCATGGCATTTCGCTCCAGATAAACAACAACAATAAGAAAGTACCCATCATGAAAAAAGCGTTATATTAACATAAAAAGACTAATTTTCACTTATAATATAGACCCAAGCGCTCGGCTGACGTCTGGACTGTTATAAAAAGATTTGCGAGTCTATAATGGCATATACGCTAGGAGCATGCTATGTTTTGACTAATGTATTCCCTTTAGCCCTCAAGCTTATGGGGAAGCATGGCCAAATGAGCATTGCATAGCGGGACTCTTCTCACTTCCTTCCTGAGGGATACGGGATGGTGTAAAGAAAAAACAAAGACATAGAGCAATCTATAACGGAAAAGGTATTAGGTTCGGGAGCTGGGTGGGTCAAACATTTAATAAGTGTCCAACGTAGTCTAAATAACCTGCCAAGGAATTCTCTGAAAGGGTTCAGTCCGTACGAACTATTGTTCGGGACTAGAATGATGATCCAAGATCTTGATAGTCAGACTTCAGTGGTTAAAAACAAAAACTTTGATATCAAAGATCGTTTGGCTATTTTGCAGGACTTAAATGAAACAAGAAAAGACCTGAGCAACATAAAGTTGAAACAACAGCCAACAACCACTGAAGAAAAACCACCTGTCCCAGCAAGGCCTGTCTGGATTCCAAAAGTCGGGGATCTGGTCAGAGAAAAGATCGCGGTAAAGAAGGAATTTGGGCCTTCTTACAGAAAAGCAGTTCCTGTCTTGTCTATCAACGGGACAAGATCAGTAGTACTACCGCCCCTTGCTGGTAAAAAGGAGAACCGAGTCATATCCATCGACCTGGTAAAACCACAATCATGTGGCCGATAACGAACAGTAGGCCAAGTGGACTCCCAAGAAGTAGCAGAACACCAATGTTTGCTACGAATACAGAGGTTCAAACTGAAAGACTGATCACATTTGGAAAATATACAGTGAAACAACAAGGACTATGCAACAAAGCAATGGAACTTGAACCTCTTAAAACCCAAATCAAAGTTTTTCATCAAGAAACAACAACCTATGATGATGTAACTACAGACTTTGCTAATGAAACAAAGCAAAATCCAAAAGCAATTGGAACAATTGACAGAACAGCATCCGGCTACTTCATCAACTTCGATGATTCATCTGAAGATCTGAGTGAACCTAAGAAACAGCCATCAACAAAAACTTTTAAAGATAAAGCTAAGGAACTTTTTCAACAGCTGAAAGAAACCTATCTAATTTCTCCATGGATTGAATTTTGGGTGGCCTTCGGTGCATTTATCCTCATTCTTTGGCTCATCATGGTACTATGCTTGGGACATTTCATTGAAGGAAAATATGCTAAAATGGACACAGCAAGCCAGAAAATCAACTTTGTCCTTAAACCACACACATCCTCACACATCGAGAAAAGAGAACTTTCTTCAGTGAACTTCACAGCCAATCCTATACCTGGCGGTGTAGCATGGGACAAAACTGAATATGAAATCTATGGTCCGGTTGAAATCCTGAAGTATCCACACCAATTCAAGATCTCATTGAGTGACTTTGTAAAACCAAGCACATTTGCTGATGATTGGGACTTTGAAAGTATTAATGATATGATGTCTGATCTTGTGATGTCTGCTAAATTCACAGAACATGATTATTTGCAGGGTTCGTCTAATTATGATCAGATGTTCTGCTACAACCACTATGGTAACCATTATCTACATAAATCTGCACAACCTAGAAATGTTTTAAATTATAACCAATGGGAACATTGTGCTACTCCTCCAAAAGATAGCTCGAAAACATTTTATGATAAATATTCATACTTTTCAGGGTTTAACACAAGTAATGCAGAAACATTTTATTTCAAATTGTCAAATAAGACAGGCATGAAGACCATGCTTACCAACACAAAATTGATATATTCCGATTCATTTTTTGAGCAAATGAATACATTTGGGTTTGATTTCTGGAACAATAATATTGAAACAAAAACTGTTTGGGGTACAAGAGATTGGCAAGTACAAGGTATAGAATCATTGTTTAGAGCCTGCATGATCCCAGAACAAATTATATTTTTGAACGACACTATTCAACAAACTACCTGTCTTGGCTTAGCCAAAATCAAAGATTTGAACAAACCGTCTATTCCAAAACCAACAGTGAACAGTAATAGCTCTATAGATGTTGAGATAGACGTAAACCATATATTAAACCAAAACAAAACACATCCTGAATGGAAAAAATGGTTGATCTGGCCCACAGATACAAATAACTGTCAAGACAGATTCCTGAACAAAATACAGGGGTTCACATTGACTAGGCCAGACCCTAGATATTCCCAAAGACAACATCCAGGAATAGTAACCACCTACAGCGTGGGCAAGCTCTGCCTTCAATGGCTACAAACGTCCACACTGGCTGAAATTAAGCAACACCTAACTTTACTTACAGAAGGTGCTGACTTGCGTGATTTTATTATGGGACCACGCAAACAGCGTCAAAAACGTTTCATAGCGGCCTCTATATAGGCAGCTTATAACGAAGTCTGGAAAGTAACTCAAATTGAGACAGCAGAAAAAATACGGGAGATTGACCGTATTAATTTGGAAAAATCACTTTCTGTGGTGGACGATGGGTTAATGACTCTGTCCTCCAGAATATATTCTCTGGACAGCATTGTGTCTTCAGCAATCGATATAATATCGCAAGACTTACTGATGTTACAACACGGTCAGTCCCAATTGCGTTCTATTGTACAGCTTGGCTGGACGTTACAAAATCTGTGTTCTGGCTATGTGCCTTGGCGTTTAATCAACACAACGTCATTATTTAATATCTTTAACCTTACTGATAAACAAATCAGTTTGGCACAGAAGGGTGCTGACTATACAATTCTGAGCATTGAAAAACTAGAGAGATTACCATTGACAATGTCAGAACGACCTGTCATTGAATGGATAATACATGGAATAATAAATATTCCGATAACTACTTTCCAGTTTCAATTCTGCCAAAAATATATACAGGCAGGCCAGTATGAAAGGTTGGGTAAAGGGTACATTAAGTCAATATGGAACTTGCCCTATACACACGAATGTGTCAGTAATAAAGGCCAGAAAGTGTTTCTCAGTGGCGATAATTGTGCAAGATCACTAAGCGGTACACTTCTGTGTCAGGGTATTAGTTTGCATGGAACCTGTGAAGGGACTTCAAATAACCTTTCATGTTACCAGCTAGGCACACCTGCAACACGAATAGAACCATTCTTTAGGAGACTCTCGAACGGGAGTTACATTCTAATAGTAGATCGCAGATGTTGTAGTTTGCTGCCCGGAAAACCTTATCTCATAACCGTGACTAGGAAGGTCATGTGCTGTGAACGAGTATTGTTCCCTAACGATTCTCCAGACAGGGAGGCAAGGTTATGGCCAGATTTGAAAATTGCTTCTATTCGAATTGATACTTTAAGCAGAATGAAGACTGTGCTCCTACAGACGCCGACCAGACTAACGTCATCAAAAGAAACGTATGATCTCCAAGTTGCAAGGACAACGGCAGAGATTCATTCATTGTTATCAACTAATTCCCCCATACATTTCGCAGAAATACTGAACGAAATCTTAAATATTTCTGATACCAGTGGTGTCTTATATGTATTTAAGACAGTGTTTTTGGGAGCTTTAACACCATTCAAAGCCATCCTGAGTATTTTTCCAGACTTTGTCCATTCAATTTTTGGCGGACTTCCTCTCCTTTTGGGACTAGTGGCAGGCTTCCTATTTTTGAACCTGTTATTTCGCTATGGCAAACCATGTCACAGACAAAACACCTGCGACAAGGGAAGAAATGATCCTAGCCATTGGCTACCGGGACCGCATAACTAAAGTCCTTGGACTAGCACGGCTTCGGGACCTGAACATGACTTGGTCTTTTTCATTTAGACCAATGTGGCAAAGTTGTGTTATGCCTGTATTAAGGTGCTTGCTATGCGGCGAAGAATGCGTGTTGGACACCTGTCTGGCACTACAATCGGATGTGCCAATAGACGCAGATACCTTGTTGGGTCCGGTAACGGCTCATGCATTGTGCTGTCCCCAGCGGCTACCAATCCTGATGACGGCATTCGTGGAGACTTCACCACTACGATTGAAGAGTAGTGAAGTACAAGATGAGAGCAGCATCGATCAGGTACGACCTTCAGTCAGCTATGCTGATCAAAACATCAATGGAGGCAATCATGCACAGGCTCATGAATGCATGGTAACAACTTTTTCCGAGTTAGTGGAACTTACGCAAGAAACTGTTGACAGTTTTTTCAACAGTCTAAATGATATGATGTTTTCACCAGAGCAGCAGGAATAACTTTGAGCAAATTGGCACTCGGAGTTCCTTACATCCTGAATTTGGCCTTCAACTTTTAAAAAAAAGAAAAAGCGATATGAAAAATTTTCTCATCAGTTTGTTCAGACTGCAAGAACCTTTTTTCCCCAATTCCAAAATATTTACGATTTTTTGGGACACTTATCTTCTGCTTAAAGTAGACATTATTCTTAGAGAACTGAATTTCTATTTTAGGTAGTCACGAGACATTAGCTATCCTCTAGCACTCTCATACAAAACTTTATGATTGTGATGAAATGGTCTCGCACTTTTTTTCTGTATTAAGAGCCATTTCATGTGTGGTTTTCGCATTTTATTCATGCTGAATTTAAAATATGTATTATATGTTTAGCATTATTAGACTGCTTCTGCATATAGTACACGTGATAGTACATATGATTGTGTTTCGTATATTTTATAATTCCAATTTTCAGAATACATATGAATGTATTTTGGGGTGGTACGGTATACACAAACGCTACTGGGTTCACTATGCCTAGATTTGTAAATATGGACATAGTCTACGTGGAGTGGGTGTGATGTATTCCTATAGGTACTGTATCGATTCCCCTATTCCTGACCCTGGTTTGGTTAATAATTAACTAGCAGCCATCCAACGGTGCAAAAACCGTTATCTGATTAAGCCACACCACGGCACAGAAGCGCGTTATCTGATTAGGTCATAACGCATGCCATCTAATTAGACAAGCGATATTCAGGCTTTACACTCAACCTCTCGTCCTCCCAGACGTGCACAGGGATTCTTGTATATAGACCACCTGGCCCGATTGGTACTTTTATTGAGGACCTGCAGGCAGCTCTCTCTGTACCCTGCATGCGTTCTGCGCATTGTATGTTGTTGGGTGATTTAAACCTACATATGGACTCTTCATCTGACGCTAATGCGGCAAAACTGCGGGATACAACTGCAATGTTGGGGCTTAAAGCTTTTATTGATAGCCCCACTCATGTCAAAGGACACACGTTAGATTTACTATTTTCCACGGCGCCGATTGAAGTATCCCCGCCGCTTCCAGTCCTTTGGTCTGACCATTTTTTAATAAAGTTTGTTATGTCATATGAGACTAGGCCCAGGCAAAGAACACAGAAGGAGGTGCCTCACCAATCCAGAGCTTTTCACTTAGTGACAGCAGATATGCTATCCGCTGCTCTCTGCCAACACCCTTGTAAATTGACAGGGATCTTAGACACCGATCTGATTTTGGTTCAGGAATGGCTGCGAACTAGATTCGTGGAGCTGGCCCCTGTGAAGCTAGCGAGAACTACTTCCTGCCACGATTCTGCTCCTTGGTTTACGGCCACACTACGTACTATGCGCCAAGCTTGTAAAAAGGCGGAACGTCTTTGGCGTCGCAAATATGATCCAATGGAGAAATCTAAATATCGTGATGCCATAAAACATTACCATAAAAACATTGCGGAAGCCAAAAATGAATATCTTGAGCGTAGGATAGATCGGGCAGACAACACGGGTAGGGAACTCTTCAGAATTGTTAAGGAGTTTGTAGATCCTGCTGTAGGAGCTCTCCCACACTCTCACACGGAGGGGTGGATTAGACAGCTTGCTGACTTTTTTGTCACAAAGATCAAAACTATTCAGGATTCCTTTCCCCCTGTGGACTCTCCCGGGGCAGCTGATGTTTTCATCCATAACGGACAGGTACCATCTTTAGAAGCAGAAGGTGAGCCCATTCTATCGGTTTTCCCGCAGCTGTCCTGTGCAACTTCCCTGGAGCTCCTGTCCCGACTTCAATCCGGTTCACCTCTGGACGCCTGTCCAGCAAGGTGTCTGGGCAGGGTGGCTCCGGCACTCAACAACTTGCTGAACCCCCTGCTCAATTTATCCTTGAGTTCCGGAGTGGTGCCTCGGGATTGGAAACATGCACTTATTCTGCCACTGATCAAAAAGCCTCCGTTAGATCCGTTGCAGCTGGCTAATTATAGACCGATCTCCCTCCTCCCTGCTCTGGCGAAGGTGGTTGAGAAGCATGTCCAACTTACACTCACCACCTTTATTGAGAAGAATACCATTCTCCATGATTCTCAATCTGGTTTCCGTGCGAATTACAGCACGGAGACGGCCCTCTTGGAGGTGACCGACGACATCAGGGAGACGCTTGATCTTGGGGGTAAGGCTATGTTAGTCCTCCTTGACTTGTCGGCGGCCTTTGACACCGTCCCTCATGCCGGTCTCCTTTTAAGACTCAGGGAGATCGGCTTGCGGGGGACGGTGTTGGATTGGTTCCATTCTTTCTTATCGGACCGCCGGCAGGTGATCTGGGCTCCTCCTTTCTCCGCCGAAATGCAATTTCTAGAGGTCGGGGTTCCTCAAGGGTCCATCCTGAGCCCCACCATATTTAATATCTATATGGCCCCTCTGGCGGTTGTAGCGGAGGCTTATGGGGCCCAGGTCATCTCATACGCTGATGACACCCAGCTTTTGTTCACATGCAGCAAAGGTGAGGCTTTTGACGGCGACAGGATAAAGAGCTGTTTGAGCGCAGTTTTTGCGTGGTTTCAGCGGCACAGCCTGAAGTGCAACTCGGATAAGTCTGAGCTGCTTTTCTTCAGCTGTGCCCCTGACCCGGTCTGGAAGTCCTGGTGGCCCCAGGATATGTTCCCCCCGGAGAAATCATCCTCCCAAGTGAAGAATCTGGGAGTGGTGCTTGATGATGCTCTTTCCTTCTGCCCACACATCATGGGGATAGCTGGGAAATGTTTTGGCATCCTCAAGATGCTGAGGAAGTTTCTTCCTCTGCTGTCCCTACAATACCGGAAGACAGTAGTTCAGGCGTTAGTCGGATCTAGGCTAGATTATGCTAATGCGCTTTTTGCGGGTCTGCCCAAGTATCTCCTGGCCAGACTGCAAATTGTCCAAAATTTGGCGGCCAGAGCTATTTTCGGCTTGCCGAGGAGAGCCAGCGCTCAACTGCTTTTGAATAGGTTGCATTGGCTGCCTATTTCTAAAAGAATCCGATTTAAAATTCTTACGCTGGCCTTTAAAGCCCTTCATTCTATCGGCCCTAATTATATTAGGAAGCGGACCGCCTTCTATGTGCCGCGGAGGATGTTACGATCTGCCGATTTGGCTAAATTGGAGGTGCCCCCGGCCAAGCGTATCCGGATGGGAGAACGATCCTTTCAATTTGTGGCAGCTCGATGCTGGAACGAGCTCCCTCTCTCCCTGCGCAAAGCTACGAGTCTTCTGGCTTTCAGGAAAGAGCTGAAGACCTTGCTCTTTTCCGAGTAATTATTACGACTGTAGTGCTGCTGCCTTTTGTGTTTTAGGTTTTAGGTCTCTTTGCCAAAGCGCCGGGACGCCCTCTTGGACAGCCGTGCGCTCTAAAAGTACGGCCTTAACATTCCTCCAGCCCCTGATAAGGCATACGGAGTTCTCAAAACAAATCAAACCTACAGCGACCTGGGAAATTCCCTTAGCCATTGTTTTGATTTCACCGAGAACTTCAGTAAAAGAATGTGCGAACGAACCCGTTCATATGACATCCTTATTGACGTATATATGTCCATCCTTACGTCAATCTCGGCACCTTTCAGGTATAAATATTACCGACATTGCCTTAAGCAAACACATGCGGTGGTGACGAGATTGGAGCAGCGAGATGTGCCGAGGAGCCCAGCAGAGAGCGAAGCCCACAGGCGCTGCCCCTCCTTCCTGACGCGCTGAGAACGAGACGCTGCCTTTCTCCTGCTGAGAAATCCAGCTCCGGCGCTTCCAAGCAGCCCTCGCAGGCAGCTGGAATATCAAGACCTGGGATAAGAGATACCAGCCCTCCACCATTCTAGATCTCAGGTACAGAACTGAATAACCCCTTGCAGAGAATTCTCGAGTCAGTCCCTTGGCAAAACAAACTTAACTTAAACTGCTACTTATCTACTCCCGCCCACGTATTAGGCTTAGGTCAGGTACACTGGGGTAGGCGTGGTTAGAAGCACCAGTTGAGTACGATTAGTCAAATGTATATATGTATGTATCTATTTTATCCATTTTAAGTATCATATGGCTAAGAAACCATATCAATGCTTTTACAGTATTATTTTATAGTTCTGTCTCTACTGTATGCACTTTACTTAACTATAAGTATTGCAATAATAGCGATTCATTTCTCTTCTATGAGAAAAGAGACTGATCAATAAATAACATCTTTTATTGAACACGCCCGTCTCTTCCTTTTCTCTACAATCTGATGAAACTAAGAATGCACTGAACTGACTGAGTAAAATAAGTTGTCTTTTGTTTTCACACGACTCTAGAGATACACTCTTGATTAGGGGAGAGCAAAGTTGTCATGTTCTATGGTTGTCAGAAACTAAATCCCTTCTTGTCTATCCAGGGAGGTTAAAATCCTCCTTGCCTATTCGAGAAAGTTTCTAGTGAACTCTGAGCTAGCTGGCAAACACAAAACTTTAAGTCTAATATCGTCGGTAGAAGACCTAGTTAACCTCTGCCCTAGGTCTATACTATTGAAGATATTATTCCAATGCGCAGAGCCTATTGGGATAATAGGAACTACACTACACCATCTTCAACAAGTGTGTTTCCTGTGGAGTTATGATCTCTCAGTCTGTCACCCTCAGATATTCGAGAATTCTTCGCCTTCTGCTTGGGAGTCTTAGCCCATTTACATTCCAAGATAGTATGTTAACGTTTTTCCCCATCATTTCTTCTTTCTTTCACAAACAGATTTTACTCGAGTAACTGTACTATAAATTTTCTTACGTCAGTCCCCTCTTTCCCTTCTGGGACATTCAGTATTCTCAAATAGTTTTTTCTGGCCTGGTTTTCTAAAGATTCCAGTTTTTCATTGGTACTCCCACCACTTTCTTTTAGAACCCTTATATCTTTCTAATTTCTTTCCACTTTTTTTGAGAGACCCTCCAGTACTGACTCTACAACGGTGACCCGATCATTCAGAGCACTCATCTTAGTGTCTAGCGCTTCACATACTTCTCGGATTTTACTCTGATTTGTTTCTGATATGGCAAATTTTGCCCTCATTTCCTCTAACATTTTCTCCATCATCAATTCTGTTGAGGTTAACTCCGGAACTTGAGTTTGAGATTGCGCTCCCCCTGACCGGTTCCCTTTATGATGGCTGCTCAATCGATCTACTGCTGAGTGAGGATATGGGGTATCAGGCCCTTCCGACCTGTCAGTTGTTAGGTCTGCCTGCGCTTGTCCTTGTTTTGTGGTAATCGTCACCTTTCCTGCGCGGGATCCCTGCTTCTCCCTTCTGTTATAGAAGGGATGGGTATAGATTCTTGTGGGGCTGACATACCTAATATTGGGGTCGTATTTGGAGACCCAACCATAAGTGAGCAAGATTTAGATAGCGAAGTAAGAGCGTTGCTTTTTAATACTTTAACCTCTTGAACCCCCTTAAAGGTAAGTACTTGGCTCTGGTCCTGGACTCTAAAGAAGGATCTGAGAGAGGGAGTAACACGAAGAGGCGCGTCTAGTGCACTTGCGATCTTCCCTATCTCCTTAGGGGTTTTCCTCTTAGTGTAATAGTTATTGGGGTCTGAATTAAGTTGTTTCTTGGACTTCCTTTTGGTGCTGCGAGGGGCAATAGCTTGCTTTGTTACCGCTTGACTGGTATACTTAAAAAATTGCCTGTTTCTCAGGCAGTAGCTTGATATGCCCTTTTCCTTTTCCGGAACCATGCTTACTCTTGTTTCCTCGGTGTGTGCTTCCTCCACAGGCACTAGTGCTGCTGCCCCTCTACACTCACTTGATTTAGCACTGCTCGACTCAGTACAGTCCACCTCCACTTCCACACTTAGTCTGTGCACCTGAACTAATTCTGTGTTTTCAACCCCCCCTTTTAAGGCTTTATCCCCATCATTACTCCTTGCGTCCACAGTGTTATCGAATATTTTCATCCGCTGCTGCTGCTGCTGCTGCTGTTGCACACTGGGGTGTTCCTCAATCTGCTTTGCACTCTGTACAATTAAGCCTCTTCCTCCCTTTCCTCTGGGCACAAGGTTTAATACTTTAATTCCCTTAACCCCTATGGTCTCCAGAGTTCGAACGGTGTTTAAGGCCTTTTCTATATCGGTATCCTCCAGGAAGCATGCAACTCCAAATCCCTCACACTGTACAACACCACTCACCCGTATTCTGATCTCCCCATTAGGCAGCAGTTTCACCTGATCTCTAGAACTGCAGTCAGCCCTAACGCTAGTTAGTCGAGCTCTGATGCCTCCCTCGCCGACCTCACTGCCCCGGAAGAGGAAGGGAGGCTCTCCGGCAAGCACTACAAGCCTCCCGCGCAGCACTCCACAGCCCAGCGTATGATAAAACCGCCAGCCCCCACCTCCCCCGCTGAGCCGAACGCGGAGCAGAAAGCACTGAATACGGCACTGAATACGGCTGGCGGGGCACTGTCAACCAGCTTGCTTGAGCGGGCGGCAGCATATATACACTTCCTTACCCCGCCTTCTGTTAGCCGTCAGCTGAATATCGTTCGAAATTGAAGCTGTGAAGGAGGTTAGTGATTTTCACCGCAGCACACAGGAGGCTCTTAATTTCACGCTGTTCAGGGTCTCTTCTCTGTTGTTTTTTCTCAGATGGAAAGGGCTATTAGGAGGTTTTAAAATTAAGAACACATTTTAAAGGTATGACGACTCAAAGGAGAGAGCTATTTGGGAGCACAAATCCGGCATTCCGCTGGGGCAGTCTCTCCGGAGCTCCCGACCTAGCGTCCTAGTCGGTCGCCATCTTCCCCCGGTGTAAAATGTAATTTTTAAGATTCAGATTGTTTTCCCAATCAAACAATAAATTCTTTATTCGGTTCAGCTCTTCTGAGCCATAAAAGATCGCGATAAAAATATATTAAAAACAGCACAGTGCTTATCAGAGCAGATTTTAAAGTGCAAATGCATACTCTTGAGCAGACTAAATTTCCAATGCAGACATTGATTTTCGTGCCCGCAATGCAACTTTCAAAAACAGCTTAACACAGTTAATAATATCCTCGTCTTCTAATCGGAGAAATGCCTCATTAGATTCTCTGCAATAGCTAAAATGATGGATCTGATTGTTTTATTTGCCGATTTTTGATTTTCAGTGGAAATGGAACCCAGTTTTAATAGATAAAACTGCATGTTGACTTTGTGGGCATGCAACTGAATCCCTTCTTTATGTTTTCCTTATCTGCTCAAAACTGTGGCATTTCAGAAAATAGCATTTGCGACCTATGTTCAAAAGGGCAACATTAAGGTCAACTTTGCAAGCTGTCAGGCACTGTGTTAGCATTAGGGAAGACAGTGCAATAATAATGCTAACATAATTTTTAGATCAGACTTACAAAGCCCCATCTGCATGATATTACCACTTATTTATATACCCTGATGTGTCTCTTTTGTATCTAGATTTAAGCAAGTTGTGTTTATACAATTTAACTTACATTATATATATGCCATTTGCACACTCTTCACCACATCTGTGTGTTCAAGAAGAAACAGCTCCCATAGATGTTTAGTAGGTCAAATAAGATCAAATGAAGAAGATGTTTGAGACTGTGATAGTGTCTGGTACAAAGGTGCAATACTGAGGCAGCGATGTTATCGGATGAGATTTATAAAGCATTCCTTAAACATGTCAATGTCAATACTTTGCTTGGATATACCTGTAACAAGATTAATGCAAACTGTTCCTATATACTGATTGCTAATCGTATGCCTCGGGACACCTGTGCATTCCCCCCCCCAAAAAAAACTTGTATTTAAGAGATGGCATTCTGCCAGGGATTGCCAAGAGCGCAAAACAACACCTACCATTTAATCCGCTTAAAATTGTGATAGTCTGAGGCCAATATGATTTATAGATCAGGTGTATAAATCATCAACTCTATGATTTAAATATATTCGGCCGATTCACAAAGTTATTCTGAGCTAAGAGTCTAACAATATGATTTTTACGACTTCTGATATTCACAGAAGTCATTTACGAGTCGAATCTTTACGTCCGTACTCGGGGTGCAATCTCCGCACTTGGCCTGGAATCCCTGCTTCTGGGCCGGATAATCATTGTCTTCAATGCTAAACACATGTGTAAGTGCTTGCCATCTCCCTGCCCCTGCTTAGGCCGGATGAATTCTAATCACCTACACCTGCAGTAAATTGACACCCAGTGGTGGCTGGTGACTTTTGAAAGTAGTGGGGCGTAACATTTGGGGTGAGTGTTGTATCACGAGTGAGTCTGACTGTCATAAGGGAAGTTCGGAGGGGTTCTCATACAGCAAGAAAACATTGGTAGTACATACCACCGTCCCTAAGCAACACACCGACTGGAAAGGTCGAACATTGCATAGACCAACGACTGTTAGCCACAATGTCAATGCAGCAGGGCCTTTAGAAGTTGGATCAGTTTGCACACTTTGTATAGCTTCCAAAAATCAGTGGTGGGCTGCAAGAATGTAAACACGTAAGTGTCACACAGTTTGAGTCAGTTCTAGACTACACGATTTAGAGAAACAAACGTATAGCGCGATAAAAGAAATACACATTCATTTAATATTTTTCCTAAAAGCGATAAAAGAAATATACTTTCATTGAAGATTTTTCCTAAAAGCGTCATACTGTGAGGACTGCTGTGTATTGACTCAAGAAACCTGCCTAACATTATAATGTATGTATATATTTGAACGTTGTGCCAAAGTAACAGAGTCACTCAATATAGACTTTTCTCCTGCTCTCCTGCCACTCACTGCCACTCACTGCCAACAAAAACATTCTATTATGGGAGGCAGTAGGCAATCAATTTTTTCACTTACTATAATTTACAATAGGATTTATTTATTTTCATTTGATTCTAATGTATGTTTACCCATCATCTGGGTTTACAAAGTAGCATTATTATTCAGGAACCATAAGGCCTTGTCATTAAAAAAGAGATATCGCATCCGGTTGTAAAATCTCCAGAAAGTTGTAACAAGCACAAAGCAGCCATCAATTTTTTTTGAATAAGTACATCTTAACCCACCAAACACGGATGAACGAGTTGTGACTACTTTGCAAGGCAGCAGTAAGATTATTCAGGATAGCTTGCATGTGCCACGCTTAAATGCTTTAAACAGTTTGTGAATTCCTAACATTTTACAAAGGTGACATAATCATTTGTTTACTTCCACTGTAACATTATTTTGTTCTTCAAAAAGACGAGGAATTTACTGCATAGGATAAATACCAATACAGTGAGGTGCTATATTAACTGGGTGCCGAAAAATACCTCTACCAGTCGCGGCCGGCATTACGGGCGGGTGGGGGGGGGGTGGAAATGGGGTTGTCTCACCGCGGAGGGGAGGTGGGAGGGGTTTAAGGGGATAAAATAAAAGTAATTGTAAAACTTACCGTCCCACTTTCGGTGAAGTCCCGAGACTCCCGACTTGCGCTGTCCTGTATTTTGAATTCCTTCAGACAGTGTGCTCGTCATCAGGAAGGCTGCCAGCAGCCTCCCTCCCTTCCACCGCAGCGTTTTTGATTGGTCAGGCCGCGCCCTACCCGGGTCCTTTTCTCTCTGTATGCTGCAGAATACAGAGAGAACAGGGAGAGTGGGTGGTCCTGCTCGAGGGCAGGGGGAGTGGCTTGCCCACTGTTGTTCATAATGACTGCTTGGGCGGCCTCAGGCTGCCCAAACAGTCAGTATTAACAACAGTGGGCAAGCCACTTCCCCCTGCCCTCGAGCAGGACCGCCGACCCCTAACCAGATACTTCTGCTTTCTCGCCGTGCGAGAAGGCAGAAACAAATGGTAGTTATTTCCATCTATGTTTCTGCCTTCTCGTACTGCGAGAAAGCAGGGGGCGGCGCCCAAACGCCCCTATAGAGGAGCCGCCACTGTTGACACCACCTGCAAGACCTGCACTACAAACCATATAAAAGCAGCACACAAACAAGGCCCAGGTTTGGCCCTATACAGTTCTTGCTTGCCTGCTCTGTGCCTTACTTCAAAAAATGCTACACCAGTGAAGGAAGAAAAATTATACTGAGGATGAGACCACCATGATCTTGGAGTTTATTGTGAGACACCACAAATGATTCCATGGTTTTCCCCCTTACAGCACCAGTGGCATAAAGAAGGCAGTCATATGGCAATATTTAGCCACTGCAGTCACGGCATTGGAGGGGATGTCCACACTGTCAATGACATAAAGAAAAAGTGGCAGGATGAGAAGAGGTGGGTACATTTGAAGGAGAAGTACGCCAGGATTGGGGTGACCAGAGTTCTCCCTGGTGTACAATCCGGACCATGTTCCATCTCACTCCACTAGAGGAGTATTTCCTCCATACCATACACCCTCACATGCTCCATGGGCTGTCTGTGAGTGATGTTAACAATGTGGAACCATGTAAATGTGATGACAAGAACATGGGGAGAGGATGTAGCCTTAAGGCTAGATCGGTCGACCACAGACCTGGGGAACCGGGTTAGAGTCTCGGCAAAGACACTCAACATCCTGTGATTCTGAGAAGATTACGTAATCTCCCTGTGCCTAACAAAGATGAATGTGTTCGTCTGTAACGAAACTGGCGTTCATGGAAATCACTCCGATACCCAATGCCTCAGTTCTAGTTTGCGCTAAATGAAACAATAAAAAAAACTAAAACATGGATATGAAATGTCTGTCTGAGTTGCACCACAATTGTGACTATGGAAGTTGTCCCAAGTATGTATAAAAAGCATAGTGAGTCAGAGCCTGATGTGTCTTCTTCTGTATGTTGCACCACAAGTCCCAGAATACTTTGAGATGGAAATGGCAAATCTAATTCATACTATCAAAGACATGGACCCAGCACTGCTGGCGTATATACCTGATACTGGTAAATAGCAATAGAAAAAGTGCCCCTTCCACTTAGCCAGCCACGGCCGGGGCAGGTAACAGCGGTAGATGGGGCGGGCGGGTGAAAATCGACAGACAATGGAATAGGGAAAATTAAATTAAAAGAATATATGCTGCATTGCTGAGCACAAGGTGAGTGATTTTTTTATTTTTCATAATTTTATTTTCTCTTTTCTGTCATCTGTCTAATCTCCCATCCTTCCATGCCCTCCCACCACCCCACTGCTCCTACCTGCACCGGGTGTAGCTGCACTTAGCATCACTGTTTGCATGTAGATGCATTGTGGCATTTCTGACAAGTTGCACATGTACACTTTGGTTGTCTGACTTTTCTCTGTTCTCCTCTATTGACACATTCAGCCAAGTACAATCATTCACTGTGGCAGAGGCCCCTGCATGTGCTGGTAGGAAAGAACATCATCCACAGCAATCCATACTACCAACACAAACTGGTAAGTAAAACTGGCCAGGAGATGGTCCAAAAGCCTACATTGTTAGCAGACAACACATGGACATATTACAAGTACTCCATCAACAGTGCCAGAAATGTGAACTGAACTCTGAAATAAAGTGCATCATATGTGGCAACTGGAATGTTATCTGGCAAACATACATATCTTTGTAAGCACAATGATGTGGTACATCATTCCAGTCCCCTTAGTGACATCTTCTACAAGGTTGGCTGTGACATCTGGTCAGGAACCACACACTGGGCAGATGCGGGACCCTGGTAAGTAAATGAATGAGGTACCTGAATGTTTATGCTCATAAAATGTGGATTTGATGTCTGCAGTATGTTGTATGTGTTCATCGTTACTGTTGTCCCTCATCTCAATATACCCACATATGGCATTTTACAGCATACCATATCACACCATGGTGGCTAGTGAAAGGATGACACTAAATGTATCGCAAGTGAGTGAAGTGTTTACACAATAGACTATATTGTGTCATATGAAGTGGAGTAGCCACAACTGGATTGCAAGTTAATGATATGAAAACTCTCTAGGAAAATCACAGAGCACAAAATGTATGGAAATTGATGTGGATGAGGGTCGCTCTGATGCCAGTTAGGTTGTGTTGTTTTGGGAGGTGTGTCTGGGCTTCTAAGGTGGATGTAGAGGAGGTGAAATATATATATCTGGGGGCTGAACTGCACAACGCAAATCCAGTGTAGGTGGCAAACATTCAAGCTTCTACACTTAAACACAATATGTGATCCTAGTCAAATGTTGATTTCAGCTTGCCTCCTCTCCTACCATATTCCAATATATAAGTGACAGGATAATATATGAGGTTAGGATGTGTGCTGTACAAGACATCATCCATTGACAGCTAAGTTCTACAGTGATGTTGTACAAGTATGATGGGAACAGAGGTCACACAAAGATTGAACATAAATGTGTGATCTCCCAGTCCTAAATGAGCGTTGTGACTTCACGGGAAGCCACAAAATGTACCTATTGGACATCCCACATATTAACTCTCAAATGCAATGATATGATCTGATGTGCAAATGTGAAACTGGTCTGCACGATGATGTACACTCTTTTAGATTTGTCAACATACATCATACTCATGAGGCATTATGTGCCTAGCAATGAAGGTGTAACCAAAGGTAGGTGGAGGCGTGTAGCATAATTATCCTCTTTGTTCAAATATCAGTTAACTTCTAATACATGTCTGTCTGTTAATGTGTTATCTTGTTGATGTCGGTGCTGTGTGGAGATAACAGCTGGCAGCTGCTGCTGGTGAGCAGGGGCCCACATGTAAGGTTCAGGAGGTAAATATGTGGCACACTGTCCAGAAATAGCATATCAGTGGTCGATGACAATGACATATGCCTGTTAACTCATTGCTATTATCTTGTGTACTTGAATATAGACATGTATGTCTTATAACAGCTTCTGGCAGTATACCATCGGTGCTGCAGACAACACCATCCTGGGGTATGCAAGACAACCTGGCTTCAGCAGTGAATCCCACTCGCATCTGTCCATCAGGTATGCATACCATAGAGTGTTTCCCTATTATGGATTCCAAAATCATTATGAAGCTGCAAATCCCCTTCTGCATAGCATCTGTAATTGGTGTGTGAAAAGATACATAGATACTATTTCAGTTATGTGTCATGTGTGCCTGTAAGCATATTAGTCATACAGATCATTAAGTATTCTCTCCTAAGCTGCTGGATCACGGACCACATCTTCTGCTACACCTATGAGGGTCCTGGTTCAGCATTTAACTCCTTTGGTGCTTATGACGAGCTCAGCTCGTCATGAGGCACAGTGGAGCTGTGCTCATGACAAGCTGAGCTCGTCATAACTGCCTTGGAACGCCCACACCGGGATAATTCCCCTCCTGTGCGGGGCGTTCCATTGAGTGGGCGAAGTCATGATGAGCTCAGCTTGCCATGAGCACAGCTCCACTGTGCCTTATAATGAGCTGCTCTCGTCATGAGTATCGCGGCGCTGCTTGCGGCCCCCCTCCCCCATGCCGCAGGGGAATTATCCCCGCGGCGAAGGGGTTAACAACAGATCTGTGCCTGGAGCTGGTGAGTTTGCTTGTGCATGGTACATCTCCATTCAACACCTCAGTGCTATGGTGTGAGCTGTCAAATGTAGGTGTGCCTAAACCAGGTCACATGCGCATCATCTGTTGATGCAAAGTATAGTAGAATCAACCCTTGTGTTGCACTACATCATATACTAGGTAAATTGCTTATCCTGTTGCAACCTCTGTCTTCCAGGTGATGAGGATGATGAGGACAATGGACTTTCCACCAGTGGTGGGCGATGGGCAATTGAAGAGGAGGACTCGCTACTCTTGAAAGCAGTAATTTCAGCTACCAGTACTGCACAAGAGGAGGAGGAAGTGTTATGTAGGAATCTAGGACCCTAGTGTAATTTAACTGATTCATGCCCATATATAGGTATAATTCACCCAATCCTTATATAGGTATAGCAATCATTATCTTATTTAGTATTAGCCTATGCAGCCCAAATACGGTATGGCTACTTCCACTAAACTCTGAGAATCCACAACGATTTCTTGGAAAAACCCGCCTTCAGCAGTCAGGGACTTCCCCCTGCTTAAATATTAATTTATCCAAGAACTCCTGGAGTTTTCAAGGAACTGAGGCACTAGTGACGATATTATGTACAATCTTATGTCAAACTTGGCACCTTCAAAGTATGAATATGGCTACATTTGCCCAGTCAAACACACAGTGGTTTGGAGCAGATCGACTAACTACTTGCCCGACGCCCTGCTGCTGCAAGTGCCGAAGGAAGCCGGCCCTCCAACTGACGCACTGAGAAGACGCTGTCTTTTCTCTTGCCGAGAAATCCAGCTCCGGTGTTTCCAGGCTGCCCTTGCGGGTTGCTGGAAGATCGAGTCCTGAGAGAGAGATACAAGACCTCTATCATTCTAAAACCAAGGTACGGAGCTGATTAGACCCTTAGAGTATTCTTGGAACAGATTCGTGGCAGAAAATTACTAGACTTAAGCTACACCACACTTACTCCTCCCTCGTACTAGACTTAGGTTAGGTACACCGGGGTAGGCGTATTTTAGAAGCACGAGTTGAGTACTTTTAGCCACTATTTTGTCACTGTATGTATTTTATGCATTTTATGTATTCTATGTTTATGGCTTAGAAACCATATCATGATTTTACAGTACTATTTTATAATACTATTCGTATTATATGCATTGTACTTCTTAACCAGCATTTCAATTGTAGCAGTGCATTTCTTATGCTTAAGAAATAAGACTGTTCACTAAATACTTTTATCGAAAACACCCGTCTCTCTATTTCTGAGCAACTCTGGTGAAACAAAGCATGCACATCTGACTGAGTAAAATAGCCGTCTATTGTTTCCGCGACTCTAGATATACGTTTCATTCTGGGGAAACAAAGTTGTCATGTTATATGGTTGTCAGAGACTAATCCCTTCCTGTACTTTCGAGAAAGTTTCTAGTGACCTCTGAGCTAGCTGGCACTCACAATTAAGTCTAATATATTCGGCAGAGACCTAGTCGACTTAAGTCCTACGTCTAAGCTGCAGGATATATTATTCCAATGCGCAGAGACTATTGGGAATATAGGAACTACACTACATGGCGCCCAACGTTTGGTAAGGCAATCATTTATTGCTAGATACTAGAGTAACTCAGTCGTGCTTTTCACACAGACCCCTTTTCTCCCGTAAAAACTCCAAAAGACGTCTGGAGTGGGTGAAAGGCTAAATATTCGCCCAAACTGAGTAGGACGAACAATCCTATGTATTAGTTTTTGGTTTGTACAACGTTGAAGGATACAGTGTTCCAAAATATTGTGCACCTAATCTTTGTTTCCTTGACACTTGTTCTGCAAACTCTTCAAACAGTAAAAATAATGGTTACTGACGAAGAATTAGCTGCAACAGCAGTACAAGCAGATTTATATGACAGAAATAGGCTACAGAATGACTCGGATGCTATAATCATCCCGGTAAACGTAAGAAAAACTATAACTTACAGACTCATAAATAATGGAGTATCACCTAGAGGTGGTAAAGTTATCTTTGTTATAGAGGCTCATGAATATCGGCAGACAGAGGTATTCTATTCATGGATTCATTTTCCTCCAGCAGATGGTGGAACACACGAGTTCCACTACTACAAAGTAGAGGAAACTCCCGAGGAATAGGTTCCTTACGAGGACGTTGAAATTCCATTAACTTACCAAGAGCATCAGCTCTGGTTCAAAGGTGCCCTAAAACATGAAAATCACATTACCAGGCTCAGTCCACTAGGTAGACCAGGAGCAACATGGCCGGAACTAGCCAGCTATACACCACATCCAGACATTGAAAGGATGTCAGATGCAGAATTGTTAGCTTAGCTAAAACAGTTAATTAAAATACATAGACAATTGGTTCAATATGTCATGCGGACATTAGCAGTCCAAACAGCTGTAAGAATTCCACAGCACACCCCTCACCAGGGGAACACAAACAAAATCACACCACAGACTATACAGTCAGTCATTGGTAAACTACCAGCAAAACGAGAACAAATTCCATTCTGGTTAGCACAAAACATTACTCAAATAGAGGCAGTATTTCCTGATAGTACGCCTCATGAGAAACACAGGATTCTGACAATCTGTTTACCTATGGAGATTGCACCACACGTAGAGGATTGTGACACTTGGGGCACAGTCTTTGCTTCAATCTACACTAAACACATGGTGTTCTGTTCATGGCGGTAATACCAGACGTTCTAAGACAGATTCAAAATGAATACGGTCCAGAACCGTCTTTAAATCTAGGTATGAAATTACTGAAAGATTTCAAACAGGTCTCGGCTATACTATTAGCCAATATTAAAGGTGGAGCAGCATCAGTGGCAATCCGCCAGAAACTAAAAGAAACAGATATTACTGAGCAACCATATGAGCTTGCCAGAATTATTGAAAAATCCTATGAAGAACTAGGTAGAGATAGTGTGGGTGGGAAACCACTAACACCACAACTAACAGAGAATCCTGAAAACACTTTCATTAAAAATAATCTCACTACTCATAAAAATAAGTGGGCGAACACTAAACAAACGCTTCCTAGAGAGAAGCATTCCCAGTCCAGAGGAAGATCTCCCCAACGAGGAGGTAGGTCTCCCCAACGGGAGCCCTCTGAAAAGAGGTACAACCTCAGAAATAGGGATACTTTAAGAAAACCTGATAGATATCAAGATAATGATACACGTTCCTCTCGTACCTTTCGGACTTCACTGCAGAAATCAGAAAAAAGAGGACGTCAGAACAGAAAGAAGAACGCGTGAAGTCCAAAGACGAACAGCACGTTCCAAAAAATAAGAAAACTCAATTGACCAAGAAGAAGGTAGCAAGTGTAAAGATCAGACATGCCGAGGATTCTGAGGACACAACTCAAGAACGGGGAATGGGCTCAGACAATGCTAGACAGCGCAGCAGAAGTAACCATAGTTCGCAAGATCCTGAAGGATCATCTGGAGACAGTGGACTTGAATGAATGCATTCAAGTGGAAACTGCCGACACCAGGGTTAGTGTACCCGACAAGATATATGAAGTAACACTCCGGACGGAGGGGGACATAACTAGAAAAATAAAAGCTCTCTTTTGGGACAAGCTTTCCAAGGGTCATGACATACTTCTAGCTGAAAGAGACTGGCCACCTGCCGTTGTTAGGGAGTGCTCACACGGCGAAGAGATAATTATGCCAGTCTTCTCAAATCACATGGCAATTCATAAAAAATATACATATGCCAGGAAATGGGCAGTAGCTCATGCTCCAGCATTATATAAAAATTACGTAGGATGGGATGAGGATTCTCCTCACCACAAAATCCAATTAAAAAATCAACCTACTGCTCAGAGGCAGTATCCAGTCAGCCAAGAAGCTAAAAAACAAGTCAGGGAGATCTTAGATCAACTAGAATATCAAGGGGTGATTGAAACATGCACCTCATCTATGAACAATCCTTTGTTTCCGGTCTCCAAGCCAGACAATTCATATAGTCTAGGTTTGGATTACAGACACCTAAACTCTGGTTGCAAAACTTTTGCAGTACAAAATTCACATAGTGCAGCACTGATGAATAACATTGTGCGCAAAAAATATAAAACCACATTAGACATTTCAAATGGGTTTTTCTGTCAAAACATTGACCGCTTTCTCAATCTTGGGGACACAGCGACAATTTTGTCATCTCCCCAGGGATTCAAGAATAGTCCAGGGTTATTTTCAGCCAGAGTAACAGAAATACTACAAATGTACGATGATGAGGCATTATCTTATGTCGATGACATATATCTTACAGAAGGATGATTTGGACGTGCACTTGAAAAGAGTGAATACCATAATACTTGGGTTCGCTTCTGAAGGGTAAATTCAATTTTAAGAAATTACGAATTGCCCACCTCAACGTCCTATTTTTAGGATACGAGTTGTCAAGTGAAGGCAAAAGCCTGGCAACAAACTTTCTTGAGGAATGTGCGCTGCTCCAACCTCCAAAGACGCTGAAAAACTTACAGTCAATTCTAGGTTTCCTAAATTTTAGAAGAACTTATGTTCTAAATTACGCAGAAAGGGTTAAACCTCTCTACAAACTAATCAAACCTGATTTCAAACCAACAAATTGGACTCAGAAACATACAGAAATTTTGCGTTCAGTACCAACAGACATGTTAGCAAAAACACAATTAGGTACACGCGACAATGCACGCAATCTCGTGATCTGTGTCATCCCAGGGAAATGCGGATTCACATACCTGACCTTTGATGAAGGTGAAAAGGTACCAATTGCATACAAATCACACTTGTACTCACAAGCTGAAATGAAATTCTCTTCAACAGAAAAAATTCTGACAGCGGTTCAAATTGCAGTAGCAAAAGAGAGAGCTCTCGCGCAGGTTAAGCGCATAATGATCTTTACACCTGTACCTGCCTAAGAGGCAGTGACGAAAGCAAGCATTCCCAATGCAAAAGCTTTACATCCGAGATGGATACAATGGGTTAACTCTATTGCTGCAACAGACGTTGAATACGTCTTTGACCCCTATTTGAAGACACAAGAATTCCTTAATACGAATACGAATGTCCTCTGCCGACCAAGATTCTGCCTCTATAACATTACGGATGTATAATCTATACAGAGGGATCAGCGCCGCCCGCAGTTGGGGGTAAACAAGCCTATAGTGCTGCGTGCGCGATCATTAAAGGTCGTTGACGCGAAGGTAAATTCAGACCTATGATCACTAAAACTCATTCACTCGGAGACTGTACAGCTCAGCGAGCTGAACTACAAGCTTTCAAGATGGTGCTTGAAAATACCGATCGTGAATTCCCCACACTCGTAGTGTGCGATTCGTATTACTGCGTCCAGTCTTACAATGACTATCTATAGAACTGGCTTCAAAACGGTTTCAAAGACGCAAAAGGTGGCACAATAAAGCATAAAATGCTTTGGGAACAAATAGTTCTACAGAAAGGACTACAAAAAACGCACGCGATACATACGCTGAGTCAACAACGTGATGGCATTCACGTTGCAGGAATTCCTTAGCTGATGAAGCCGCGATGGCAGCTGTACAAACGGCTTCCGTAGCTGCGATTACTGGGTCAAAAACGAAAATAGACAGCGACATAATGCAAGCTGTCACTGCTTCAGTTAAGACAGTGGTAAGACACTACCGAAAGGCTTTCCAATAAAGTACTCATATTTAACTGATGTGAATAATGTTCCTTTTGCTCGAATCCCTGGAGTGGGGGATAGGGCAAGTCCAAACATGGAACATAGGTTAGGACTGATCTTACGGGCACATGAAGGACTGGCATCTGCACATGCAGGCATTTCCGCCACAGTATCATTATTAAAACAGAGATATTGGTGGCCGCGCATGAGGAAACAAACTAGAAACTATGTTCTAGAATGTGAAAACTGCCATAAAATGAAAGTGTCAACAGTGAAATGTCCTGGACCGACACCCCTCCTGAATTCAGATAAACCGCTAGCGTGTGTTTGTCTGGACCACTGTGGTCTCTTACAAAGGGATGATAACTATAAATATATCATGGTCGCAGTGCATTCCTGCACAAGATTTATTTGGATGTGGCCCCAGCGCTCCGCTGACGCCAGAACTGTTATAAAGGATTTGTGAGTCTTTATCGTCACATACGCAATTGGCACGCTACATTCTGACCAGGCTCCTGCGTTTAGCTCTCGAGCTTACAAGGAGGCCATGGCTAGCTTGGGAGTTGCATTGCGGTATTCTAGTCCCTTCCATCCTGAGGGTAATGCGGTAGTGGAAACAAAAAACTGTGACATAAAGCAATCCATAACAGTAAGGTATTAGGTTCGGGTGATGGGTGGGTCAAACATCTAAAAGTAGTCTTAACAATCTGCCAAGAAATTCTCTGGGTGGAGTCACTCCGTATAAACTAATGTTTGGTACTAGAATGATAATAGAAGACCTCAATTGTCAGACTTCAGTGGTGGAACAAAAACCCTTTGATGTCAAAGATCGTTTGACTTTTTTACAGGACTTAAATGAAACAAGAAGAAGTCTGAGTAATACAATACAGAAGCAAACGCCCACTGAAGAAAAACCACCTTTCCCAGCAAGGCCTGTCTGGATTCCAAAGATTTGGGATCTGATCAGGGAGAAAATCGCGGTAAAGAAGGAATTTGGGCCTTCTTACAGAAAAGCAGTACCTGTCTTGGCCATCCACGGAACAAGATCAGTTTTACTACCGCTCCTTGCTGGTAAAAGGGAGAACAGAGCTGTATCCATCGACCTGGTCAAACCACAACATGTGGCCGATAATAAGTAGTAGGCCCAGTGGACTCCCGAGAAGTAGCAGACACCAAATCTTGCTACAATCCAAGAGGTTCAAACTGAAAGACTTATCACTTTTGATAAACCTGCAGTAAGAAAAGAAGGACTATGCAACAAAGCCATGGAACTTGTACCTCTGGAAACCCAAATAACAGTTCGTCAAGACACGCCTGTCTACAATGATGTGACATCTGACTATACAAACATGGCGAAACAAGAAACAGCTCCAGTGATTTCAAGTAATCCTGATGCAATCCCAACAATTGACAGAACTGCTTCTGGCTACTTTATCAACTTCGATAACTTTTCTGAGGATCCCAGTGAACCTGAGAATAAGCCAGCAAAGAAATACTTCAAGGAAAAAGTAACAAAACTTCTTCATCTACTGGAAAAACATATCTGATTTCACCATAGGTCGAATTTTGGATTGGATTAGGTATATTTTTCCTCCTGCTCTGGCTCGTACTAGTGTTAAGCTTGGGAAGGATGATTGATGGAAAATATAGTACTATGGACACAGCAAGTAAGAAAATCAACTTGGTCCTGAAACCTTACAAATCATCTCATCGTGAAAGAAGAGGCCTGTCAGCAGTGAACATCACAGCCGTTCCTATACCTGGGGGTATAGCATGGGACAGAACTGATTATGGCATCTATGGTCCGATGGAATTATTGAAGATTTCACATCAGTTTAAGGTTTCTTTGAGTGACTTTGTCGCACCCAGTACATTTTCTGATGATTGGGACTTTGAGACTGTTAACAACATGATGAAAGATTTAGAAATGTCAGCTAAATTTACAGAACATGACTACTTAGAAGGGTCATCATAATATGAACAAATGTATTGTTTTAATCATTATGGTCACCATTATTTGCATAAATCTGCAAGCCCTAGAAATGTGTTTCATTACAATTAAAGGGAACATTGTCCTACTCCGCCGAAAGGCAGCTATAAAACATTTCAAGAAAAGTTTTCGTACTTCTCAGGGTTTAATGTTACCAATCCAGAAATGTTTTATTTTAAAAATCTAAATAAGACAGGAATGAAAACAATGTTAACCAATACTAAACAAATTTATTCTGCAAACTTTTATGCTTAATTGTCTGTATTAGGTTTTAACTTTTGGAAAGACAACATTGAGACGAAAATCGTCTGGGGCACTAAAGATTGGCAGGTACAGAAGCCTTATTTAGAGCCTGCATCATCCCAGAACAAATTATGTTTTTAAATGACACTGTTCAACAGACGTCTTGTCTTGGCCTGGCTAAGATTACAGATTTAAACAAACCGTCTATACCTAAACCCACAAGTGACATTAATAGCACTTCAGATGAGGAGGTAGACGTACCCTATATCATTAAACAGAACAGAACTAATCCTGATTGGAAAAAATGGTTAATCTGGCAAACAGACACTAATAACTGTCAAGATAGATTCCTGAACAAGACACAAGGGTTCACGGTGAATAGACCAGATCCAAGATATTCCTAGAGACAACATCCAGGGATAGTAACCACTTACAGTGTAGGGAAGATGTGCCTTGAGTGGCTTCAGAAATCTACAATTCCAGAAATGAAACAACACTTATCTTTACTTAAAGAAAGCAATGATTTGCGAGAATTCTTAATGGGGCCTCGCAAACCACGGCAAAAACGTTTCATATACGCCGGAATATACGCGGCATACAGCGAAATATGGAAAGTGACGCAAATGGAAACTGCAGAAAGAATACGAGAAATTGATCGTTTTAATTTAGAAAAAAGCCTCTCTGTAGTGGTCAACGACTCTGTCCTCCGGAATTTATTCTTTGGACAGCATCATGTCATCTGCCATTGACATCATAGAACAAGACTTGTTAATGTTACAACATGGCCAGTCTCAATTACGTTCTATCATGCTGCTAGGCTGGACGTTGCAAAATCTGCGTTCAGGCTATGTGCCATGGCATCTAATCAATACTGTGTCATTGTTTGCTGTATTTAACCTTACAGATAAACAAATCTCTTTGGCACAAAGAGGAGCAGACTATACGATGTTGAGCATTGAAAAACTCGAAAGATTACAATTAACAATTTCTGAGAAACCTGTCAGTGAATTGATAATTCATGGCACCATTACGATACCAGTGACGTCTTTCCTATTTCAGTATTGTCTGGAGCATATACCAGTGGGCCTGTATGAAAGGTTGGGTAAAGAATACATTAAGTCGACCTGGGTTTTACCATACACACACAAATGTTGGAATGGGGAACATGAAGTATTCCTTAGTGGTAAGAATTGTAAAAACTCACTGAGTGGTACACTTTTGTGCCAGGGTATTAATTTGCACCTCTCTTGCCACCTGCACGGTTCACCCTCCACAGCGATAGTACCGATTTTCAGGCAGCTATCCAATGGCAGCTACGTTATGCTCAATGATCACAGATGTGGTGGCATGTTGCCAGGAAAAAGTTACCTCGTAACTGTGTCATCCACGGTCACTTGTTGTATGCAAGTATTGTATCCAAAAAGTGAGACAGGAAGGGAGACGGCTTTTCGCAGAAATGTTAGGCAAAATCTTAAACATGTCTGATACCAGCGGCATCGCACATGTCGATTTTTTCGGGACTGTTAACACCATTTGAAGCAGTCCTCTGCATTTTTCCAAATTTCGTGCACTCTGTGTTCGGCGGCCTGCCTCTCATCTTGGGACTAGTAGCAGGAATTCTATTTTTATTCCTTCTGCTTCGATATGGCAAGTCCGGTCACCAGCAACACTGAAACTACCATGGAACAATGCCTCCTTACCATGAGGTATCGTGAGAGAATTTCACAGATTCTTGGCTTGGCTCGTTTAAAAGATCTGAACACAACCTGGTTTCTACCATTCAGACCAATCTGGCAAGATTGCATCTTACCTGTTCTTCGATGCCTGCTTTGCTGACAGGAATGCGTGTTGGACATTTGTCTTACACTTCCATCAGTACTGCCATTGGATGTTGATGCTTTGCTAGGTCCAGTAACGGCTCATGCATCGTGTTGCCCCTAATGGCTGCCTATTCTGATGACGGCATTCATTGAGGTCTCACCGGCAAGTCTAACTGAGGATGAGATAGGAGAAACTACAGACGTACAGGTACCATCTACTATGGACATTGCTAATGCATCAAACGCTGACGGCGATGATCCACACTTTTGCACTTTTGATCTGCTAACTGAAGTGGTTCCACTTTCACCTACAATGGTGAATAGTACCTTTGCCAGCCTAGATGATCTGATGTTTTCTCCTGACACTCCTGAGAATAACTTTTGATTATTTCACACAGCGTTCTCTGAGGTAATTAAGCCATTTATGAAGAGTGTGAACAGGGTTGGGACAATGCTCACCCCTGCCTCACCTCACTCACTATGGCTATACGATCTATTAGCTTGTCCTCCTTAGCCCATCTTACTCAGACATAGTTCCTTTTTTGTAAGTTTATTAGTGAGGAAAAGAGATCTGATGGCATCCCCATCTCCTTCAATGTGGGCCATAGGTTCCTTCTGGGGATCACGTCAAAAGCTGATTTTAGATCCACAAAAGCCACATACAGGTGTCTATTGTTTATGGCAGCAATTTTCCATAATTTTAATAGGAACCATGGTGCTTAGTCCATTGGGTTTGTGGATGCCCGAAATCCAGCTTGTAAGTTGGACAATATTTGTTTATCATCCATCAAAGATTGAATTTTTCCAACAGTTGTTTGTAAACATTTTGGGAGCATTATCAATCAGGCTTATGGCCTGATAATTAGCAGGGTCACACCTATCCCCTTTTATAAAGATTGGGATTTTCTGCTCTCCTCCAGGTCTCAGGTGTCTCTGCCCCTTTAGATATTACATTTGATATTACATTTTGTAAGTATCCCCACACAGCTGGTACCGAACAATACAAATCCCCTGGTATCCTCTCTAGGCATGGTGCTTTGCCATTTTCCATTGATATAATAGCTGCTAGTGTTTCTGCCATAGTAAATGTAACAAGAGAGCCGGTATCCTCAGTATTATATCAGGCATCCTTACCTTCACAGCACTATCAGCTTCAGCTATTTCTTCAATGAAGTATATATACTGGTAAAGTGCTGTTCCCACCCATAGGGTCCAATGTGAAAGTCGTCCTCACTTACAACAAAGGGTACCCCTTTGACAAGCTGATGCCAGAAGAGCCTAGCATCTTTCCGTTTTTGCTGCACTGACAAGTTCTCTCCAACTAGTTTCTTCCCACCTGGCAAGGACCTGTTCCCTTTTATACATTTTCCTTTCAACATTTTGCTTCCAAGTTTAACGCCTAATAAACACAAATCAAGATGACAACCAAGATGGCCGGCCTTGAAGGAGCTCCCTCCAGGGGCTCCCAGGGCTAGGGATCACCATTGGCTTGAATCCCTCGCAAAGCCCTTCCATCGAGCCACCTCCTATCAGGAAACTAACTGGACACTATCTGGAAACTAATAAAGGAACCTGCAGAATCTAAAGGCAAAGTTGGACACCTCGACCAGTGAGACTCCCTGGAGAGTATGCAGTGACGAGAGAGCACCAGGAAAGATTTCTCATTCTCATTGGTTCCACCTGACCAGGTCCACCCTTGTGACCGAATCCTTGACTGCAGTCTGGCAAGACAACCTGGGCCAGCTGCAGGAGCTCAGTCATCACCCCCACTATTCCACTCTAGCATGAGGCTTGCTGGTCCCGTCACAGGATCTGTAGCCCTGTTGTGCAGCACTATATCAGAAACAGCATGGCAAGGCTGCTGACCTCCAGGAGCCCTTGACCCCTTGCTACTGTATCTGCTACTCCATCTGCTATGGACCCCCCTGATGCCTAATAATTCCTTAGAATGCAGTCTAAGGAACATGGTGGCTGGCTGCACTTGAGACCACTTTCCCTTGCTTGCCTCCCTGGCTGCAGCAGATGCAATTTTTTGGAGCGAGAGAGACTGCTGCTCCCAAATCTGCAGGCGGCTGTGTGAGACCCCCTCGTAGTGATTGAAAATCACTTAAACAGCAATGCTTCGGCACTGACGTGTGCTGCCGATTGCCTCCGGTGGTGTTGGCTCTGCCTTCACCCTCTGGGCCTAATGACCGGCTGCTGCGGTAAGTATCCCTTACATCGTGTGCCCCTGGGGTGATTCTGCCACGACTTTTAGAATACTGGGGGTCCGCATTGACAACTGGTGGCCTTCTGGCACCTTTATGGTTACTGCGGGGAGTGTCTGCAGCTGATTGCCGCTCTATATGGCACTAAAATGGTGGCGGACCGCCACTTACTATTTACGTTTTTGGCTGACGAGCTCAACTATGGGGGAGAGTGGACGCTGCTGCTCCAGCGCGTGCTGAGGGAACATCACAAGACCTCTGCTTCCACCTGGTGGAGTCCACTCAAAGCTGGTCCCCAGACTGCTGTCAAAACAAACATATGATGGATGGTATGCTGAACAGATCTGGATTTAATCCATCGTCTTTTTGCTCACCACGCACCCCAGTTTGGACCCAGCCATATGCAAATCAATGCATGGTGAGCAGAAAAACGATGGTTTAAGCCCAAATCTGTGACTGGGGCTGGATGTTTGATTTGTTCAGCATTCGTCCATCATCTGCTCTTTTTGCTTTTGCCACCCTAAGTGAGAATAGTATGTCCGCATAAAGAAGTATAGGTAACAGCATGTCTCTAATTTTTGGTGCATTAAGGGTAATGCACATTAAAAAGCAGTGAAGCTCATTGAAATATAAAATGTATACAAGAGGATCCAGCACACACACACCCCTGTCCCACTCTGTGGTGAATATCTATGTCTCCAAAGACCTCTCCCTGTATGCTGAAATGAACCTTTGCTTTCATATCCTTATGCAAATATACAAAAAAGTGCCCTAATTTTATGCAATGAGCATATGCCTCAGTTTGGATCGATTTACACAATCAAATGCTGATGATAACTGCAAGATAGAGAGTGTGATGTTGTCCACAGTGACCACAGTCGCAGGGCACTGGGACCTGCCCGAGGTGGGACGAGGGCGGGCGGAAAGGGAGGAGCTGGGGTTAGGGACGGCAGTTAGCCGTTAGCCCAGGACGAAGAAGGACGTGAATAAAGACGCTGTTAACCATATCCTGTGTCCGTGTGTTCTTACAGCAGAAAGGACACTACATCTGGCGACGAAGCTGTCAAGAGCTCACACGTGTGTGAGAAGGACGACTAGCTCGGTGCACGTCCCTGGAAGTGGGGAAGCATCTACAAGCGCGAACATCCTCGCGTGCTGGGAGCCCACCCCAGTCACCCGGCGGTGATCGACACGCCCGGAGCTCGCCCCACGTGTGGGGGTTGGAGCGTGCTGCTGCGCCTGCCTACCGGGACCCCACCCCGGCGGCAGAGAAATCGGAGCTCGCCCCGCGTGTGGAGGCTGGAGCGTTCCGTTTAAAGTGCCCACCGGGAGCCCACCCCGGCGGCAAAAGACACGAAAGACAAAGAAACATGAAGAAGAAAGCTGCCCTACCTGAAGCGGTGACTCCGGCAGTGAATCCTGGCTGCAACCGGCAAGCGGTGAGTGGGGAGTGAAAGCGCCGAGAAATAGAGCAGCTCCGGTGAAAGGAAAGGAAAAAACAGCTGAAATCTCGTTGAACACGAGATTCACGAGCGGCCATTTTGGAGTCAGGCAGCATTGTCCAATCCCCTGCGAGGGATCATCGGCAGCCATTTTGAAGTCAGGCAGAGGACCTGAACTGCAAGCAAACCTTGGCGAGTGCAATAGGGCCAACAATCAAGCACTGGCGAGTGCAATAAATACAGTAAACAAGCACTGGTGAGTGCAACGAATATAACAAACAAGCACTGGGGAGTGCAACGAACATAGCAGACAAACACTGGTGAGTGCAACAAACATAGTAAACAAGCACTGGTGAGAGCAACGAAGACAACAAACAAGCACTGGCGAGTGCAACGAACATAGCAAACAAGCACTGGCGAGTGCAACAAATACAACAAACAAGCACTGGCGAGTGCAACAAACTTAGTAAACAAGCACTGGTGAGTGCAACGGATAGCAAGAAAGAGTCGGTAAGAACTGAAGAATAGCACAATGGTGGACCCAGCTCCCATATGTATGCTGGGGGTTTCATTCCTGCGCCGCCCTGAGCCCCTCGCTCTTGAATATGGCGGGGGTATGGGCATGCGATGGCAAGAATGGATAGAAGATTTCGAGGACTTCATGAAAGGGTCGAAAGTATCAGATGCCGGAGAAAAACTGCTTGCACTCAAGAACTTGATCGGCAAAGAAGTTGGACAAGTCATAAAAGAACTACCTACTGACTCTACCGGGTCCTACGAAAAAGCCTGTGAAGCACTAAATCGCAAGTTCCTACGCAAAAAGAACGTTGACTATGAGCGGTACAACTTCAACTGGGCTGCCCAAGAGAAAGGTGAACAAATAAGCGCATTCGTCACACGCCTGAGACGTCTAGCAAAATATTGTGACTTTGACAAGTTCTCCACTGACGACGCCCTTCGACTACGGATTATAGAAGGTTGTCTCTCAGAACCACTGAGACACAAACTGCTCAAGAAAAGTTACTTGCTGGATGAGATAGAAGAAATGACGAGAATAGATGAGCAAGCCGATGAACATGCGAAAGAGATGGAAGCCGGGAGAAGTGAGAGACAGGAACAAGCATTCAGGGTGCAGTCCTGACAAGCGCATGGAAGGTCCCCACCTCAAGTGCGCTCCTCCAGATCAAAGAAACAATAATAATAATACTGGATTTTGTAAAGCGCAACAGCTACCTCGCGAGGAGGTGTCCCGGCGCTAGTAGGACACAAATGACCCGGGGCAAATGATGGGAAAGCTAAAGGGGTTGGATAAAGAGCCAAGTTTTCAGTACAATACAGTACAATACCGCCAATCAAGTCATGGACACAAAAGCACAAGCACACCAAGAGACGATCAGACAGACAAATGAAATGCTACCGATGCGGCTATGACTTCCCGCATGCAGACGCATGCCCAGCGCTAGGACAACAATGCCGGAGGTGTGGTAGAGAGAATCACTTTGAAAGTATGTGTGGTACATTGCCCAAGAGTGATCAACGGGGGCAGCCCCGACAACATCATCCCTCGGGATGTCGTCATCATGTCAGAGCAGTTCAAGATAGACGACACTCATCCACGGGGTCGTCGCAATCCAGCTGTCACTCCTGCCAGACATATCAATCTCGACGGTCATCATCCAGATAATCCAGATCCCTCTCACCTATCGCACAAGACCGAAATGAGTATATCTACTTTGTGGTGGATCCGGATCGGATGAAGGAATATCCCCGGTTAGACATCCGAATTGGGTTGCATCCTACCAAGTTCGTGCTAGACAGCGGGGCGTCGATAAACTATCTACCTGTGGCAGAATATCGAAGAATGAGGCCGCCTCCCAAACTAGTCAACGCCCACGTGCAAGTGTATACGTGGATGTCCAAGAAACCACTACTGTGTCTTGGGAAGTTTGCAACTGATCTGTCATACCAAGATCACACGATACAAGCCAACATTCATGTAATTGAGGGACCTGAGGCAGACTGCCTCCTAAGCTTGCCCACGGCAGAACGACTAAAATTGATCAACCTGCTATACAAGGTGGACGACGAACCAGACATCATTCAAAAGTTCCCCAAGCTTTTCCAAGGCCTTGGAAAAATAAAAAACTGTCAAATACGACTTCATATCAATGAACAAATATCCCAGTGGCACAACAACATCGGAAAATACCATTTCACCTGCAAGAAGCCGTGGAGAAAGAGCTACAAGAACTACTAGAGGCCGATATCATAGAGAGATCGGATGGACCTAAACCATGGGTTTTCCCGGTTGTGGTAGTCCCAAAGAAGGGAGAAGCCAGCCGAGTACATCTCTGTGTGGACATGAGAGCGCCCAACACGGCAATAGAGAGAGAGAGACATCCAGGCCCCCACACCAATGACATGATCACGTCACTCAACGGAGCCAAGACATTTTCGAAACTAGACCTCAACAAAGGGTATCACCAACTAGAACTGCATGAGCGGTCAAGATATATCACGACATTCTCGATGCATCTAGGACTGTTCCGATATAAAAGATTAAGTTTTGGGGTGTCCTTGGCAGCAGAAATATTCCAAGAAACAACCAGGAGAACAATTCATCATATCCCTCATCTACTAAACTACAGTGATGACATCTTAGTATATGGAGCGACCACCAAAGAACATAACAGGGCGCTAGTTCGTGTCTGTCATGCACTAATGGAAGCAAACCTCACATTCAACAGGGACAAGTGCGAATTCCACAAGCCAACGCTGAAATTTTTTGGACACATATTCTCTGGAAATGGTATGAAACCAGACCCGGAAAAGGTAGCAGCGCTAAATGACACACCGAGACCAGATGACGTTGGCGATGTACGAACATTCCTAGGCATGGCCAGCTACTGCTCCAGATATATACCAGACTATGCCACAATAAGTCACCCCCTGAGAATGCTCACTAAACAAGGACAGCCATTTCAGTGGTCCACCCAATGTGAAGAGGCGTTCAGAGAAATCAAGAAAGCTGTGGAGTCGGCCAAAAACTTGGCCTACTTCAATCCAAAAAGGAAAACTGAAATAACTGTAGATGCCAGCCCCGTAGGACTGGGAGCCATCCTAGCACAATACGACAGAGAAGAAGACCAGCGACACATAGTAGCATACGTCAGCAGGAGTCTAACAGACACGGAGAAAGCATACTCCCAGCCAGAAAAGGAAAGCCTGGCTGTGGTATGGGCATGCAAACACTTTCACATATTCATCTTTGGAAAACACTTCACCCTAGTCACGTACAATCAGGCCCTGACCACAATTTTTGGAAACCCTCGAGCAAAAATGCCACCACGGATAGAGCAGTGGGGCCTCAGGCTACAGGAATACACATACACCATCATACCCAAGCCTGGAAAAGCTGCAAACCCTGCAGATTACATGTCCAGACACCCCACCAGATCCAGCAAATCAGAACAATCAATCGCAGACGAGTACATTCACTTCGTAGTCGATCAAGCTAGACCTCCGGCTGTTCCGCTGGAAGCCGTCTATGAAGCGACACATGCTGATGTCACCCTACAAGAAGTGAAACGTCGGATCCAAACCAACAGCTGACGGCACTCACATAGCAGTGAACACAACGACCAAGAGATGGCAGCCTTCAAACATGTCCACAATGAACTATCAATAGCGACAAATGGTCACATCCTAAGAGACACCAGAATTGTGGTCCCACGACAGCTTAGACAAGGGGTCATAAACCTAGCGCATGAAGGACACAGGGGCATTGCAGCCACAAAAAGAGCAATCCGTGAGAGAGTCTGGTTTCCAACACTGGACCTGATGGTGGAAACAACACTGAAAGACTGCCCACAATGTCAATTGGTGAGCCGTCCAGATCCCCCTGCACCACTACAAATGTCTCCATTACCGGAGGGTGTCTGGCAACACATTGCCATTGACTTCTTTGGGCCAATCAAGTCGGGCCAATATGTCCTGGTCATCATGAACGAATACTCCAGATTCCCCTTTGCACAACTATGCACATCCACGAAAGCGTCTAGCACCATACCGATCTTAGAAAAGGTTTTTGCTGCATGGGGCATTCCTCAAGTGGTGAAGTCATATAACGGACCTCCATTCAACAGCCATGACTTCGCTGATTTCGCTCAACATCTCAAATTCAAGCACAAGAAGATCACACCTCTATGGCCTCAGGCGAACGGAATGGACGAACGCTTCATGACCACGATCAAGAGAGCCATTCAGCAAGCGGAAATCACCCAGAAGAACATTCAGACAGCATTGAACGAGGTACTACGAGCATACCGAAACACGCCACACTCCACCACAGGCAAGTGCCCTGCCACCATCATGTTAGGACGACCAGTGCGTACAAGGCTGCCAATGATGAGTCCCGCAGCGAGTGAACAATATCCCGACTCTGACCATGAGGAGATGGTGGCCATGGATAAGATAAAGAAAGAAAAGATGAAGGACTATGCGGATGAACGGCGACATGCTGCTCCCTCTCAAATCCACGAAGGAGACTGGGTGCTGGCGCGGCAAGAACAACACCGAAAGACTGACTGACGATATCATGAGGTACCTCTGAAAGTGATACAACAAAACGGAACTATGATCACTGCGGAGGCCGACAGAAGATGAGTCACCCGTAACGTGACGTACTTTAAGAAGTGCAGCTCCAATGTCAAGGAACTACTGACTGAACCAAGAGTAGAGAAAAGAGAACCAGAGACACTACCCAGTCGCAGTCAGGCACTGATAGAAATCACTGACGAGCGCGAGCGTGACAGTCCAGACCTCCAGGCGCATACCAGACGGGTCATCACAAAACCATCTCACCTGATTGAAGAACTATAAGCAGAGACAGTTGACAACGAGAAAGAAGAGGGTGCAAACCGTTTGCTGTGGTTTTTTTTTTTTTTTTTATTTGTTTACAGAGGGGGGAGATGTGATGAGGTCCACAGTGACCACAGTCGCAGGGCACTAGGACCTGCCCGAGGTGGGAGGAGGGCGGGCGGAAAGGGAGGAGCTGGGGTTAGGGACGGCAGTTAGCCGTGAGCCCAGGACGAAGAAGGACGTGAATAAAGACGCTGTTAACCATACCCTGTGTCCGTGTGTTCTTACAGCAGAAAGGACACTACAGAGAGGAGTCTGCCCAAAACAAAATTTAGATTTAAGCACTGCTCAACCGCCCCCATTTTATTCTTAAACCAATTTTGACTGGTATAGAACCGACTCAGCCCAGGTTCATTCTTTGATTCTATTGTTGATTACTCTCCCGAGGATTTTGGCCATAGTGTCAATTCACAAAATAGGCCTGTAACATCCCCGGAGTGAGCAAACCCCTTTTTTAATATATGGGTATTGTGACAGATGTACCCAGGTAACGGGTATCGTTGAGTGGGCAAGATTATTGCAAGCATTAGTAAGAAGAGGTGCCCAAAAAATGACAAATTATTAACTTGATTGGGACACCATCCGGGACTGGTGCCTTACCACCGACACTTTGGTTGATGGCATCCTCTACTTCATGAGAAACATCTGAAATCATAATAGTTGGGAGTTATCTATAACAAGGATATCTTTAGACAATGGGGCAGCATATATTTTACCAAAGCACTCCTCCCGGGTCTTACTAACAATAAGGCATGTGATGGAACGCACTGGCTGATTTTTACGGTTCAGCTCCAACACAACAGCCCAAAAGAATTTACTGTTTTACAAATGGGATGCCTGCACTAGTAAGTCTCACTGCAACAAAATTGCCTCCTGCCACCATTTATAGGTAACCTTTTTATATTGCTTGCGCAGAAGTGCCACTGATACAGAATCCCTGGGTTTGGTAACCAAGGCTAGTCATAATGCACGGTATGTCACTAAACATTTGTGGTTAAACAATCTAGGCGAATTCACTGTGGGGTGTAGGGGCTTTAATAGAGCTTTTCTAATACTAGAACAAAGGCCAATAAAGGCCTCCACCACCTGATAATCAGCATACTCCTCCAATAGACACAGTGCCACCAACCTTAAGTTCTCCATACTTATTGCATTGAAAAATTTAGTCTGGTCATGTATTCTGCACACCAACCTTAATTTATCCATAGATGGTTCCAGGTTGCTAGCCCCTTTGTCTTTCTTAAATCATTCATTTGGGCATAGTAAGAGTGCGATCTTGATAGGGCTGCGCTCACTATAATTAGAGGGACCAACTCTGCTGTACAAGAGTATATCCTCTGGATTTTGAGTGGTAAAAATGTAGTCTATCTCTACCTCGAAAGGTGGGCACTTAAGAGCCATTTGAACCCATAATTTCAAATGCATTTACTAAGTCAAGGGGGGCAAGAAAGGAAGTCAACTAATCATTTCTTATCTAGCTTAAATGGTTTTTAGTAAGTCAGGAAGAATGGCGCTCTGCTCTGTGAACACAAATGTCAGTGAGCTCTGTTGTGTATGGTGCTACCAGGTAAGGGGAAAATCCCTTTAATCCCTAAAATGTGTGTGGGGAAACCCTGCACTATTACATATACAACCAATTCCTGGGCACACATCAAGTAATGTCACAGTGAAAATATATCAACACAGTTCAAGTAACTGTCTGCACGGCATGGCTGTATTCCGGAATCCGCGCCTCGATTGAAGAAATCCTTCTCATAAATCTTGACGCGGATCGCGGAATGCAACCATACGGCGCAGACGTATCATGGTCCAAGCATCCAAGTAATAAATTAATTTGCCTGCCAAATCACTATTGGGGATACTTTTGGAAATCAATCACAGACAGCGATTACTATTGTGGCCCGGTGAAACTGTGATTTATCGAAAATCAAGGCAGTTGGATTAATATCAAATTGAGTGGGAGATTTACATGTGTCAAATGACTGGTTCCTTTTTCTGAATGCAACTGCAAACATACTGTTGAGATAATTTAAAACAAAAGCACAGGTGCACCACACATCAATTTCAAGGAAGAATAATTATAAAGTCTGTATCCAACACGGATGTCCTCCAAATTTTCATTTTTATTCTAAATTCAATAGCTTTTAAAACGAGGTTATAAACATTACTTTTCACAACGGTACAGCCGACGCGTTTCGTCCTTGAAACTGACTTTTTCAGGGCACTGAAATTTGAATAGATCAATTTCATCAGTAGAGGAGCCAGTAGATAGCCGAATCCGTAGCCTATGAGTCAATACCCATTTAAATTAAGGTTATTCCATATCAAGTATGCACACCGACTTCTGCTTAATAATGAGGAAACAACACGATATGAAAATCTAGATTATCGAGTAGGTGCAATAATAAGACACAGATGACTCTGAAGATGCATGCAAAAGCTCACGTCAGGATTGGTCCATATTGTAATTAGATATTAGCCAAAATATGCAAGTTTCTTATCATGAAGGGAATATGTCATAGGTATGCAGAGGATCCCTACAGCTTGGGCAGGCATCAACGTGTGGTTCTTAAAAGCAAGATTATTATCACCATGTGGAGTTACATGTGGAGCCGTATCATAGGCCACCACAAGTCGAGAGGCCAACCCAATCTGTATCCCTTCACACGTGTGTTAAGTTATATGCTCAAATTCAATACCTGCAGCCAAGATCAGACTGTCATATTGTCTCCGAAAGGCCAAGCGTCACGGCGGAAAGAGGAAAAAACCACGTTGATGTCTGCCCAAGCCATTGGGCTCCTCTGCATACCTTTGACATATTAGTAGTAAAGTTAGGACTCCTTACTTTAGGACTCCTAAATGCCTTCTGTGAATGGCGAAAGTCTTAAAGTTAGGATTTTTCTCAGTTTAGAAGTAGTAAAGTTAAGACACCTAACTTTAGGACTTTCGGTATTCACAGAGGACATTTAGGAGTCCTAAATTTAGGACTCCTAACTTTAGGACTCCTAAACTGAGAAAAATCCTCATTTTAAGACTTTCGGTATTCAGAGAAGGCCTTTAGGAGTCCTAAAGTTAGGACTCCTAACTTTACTACTCCTAAACTGAGAAAAATCCTAACTTTAAGACTTTCGGTATTCACAGAAGGCATTTAGGAGTCCTAAAGTTAGGACTCCTAACTTCTGTGAATACAGAAATTAGTAAGTGCCTTCTGTGAATACCAAAATGAGTAAGTGCCTTCTGTGAATACCAAAATGGTAGTAAGTTTAGGATTTTGTCTTAAGTTAGTTCTGTGAATCGGGCCCACAGTATGCTGCCACTGCATTTTTAAGTGATGTATCAAGGGCATGGATACTTCCACCCCTGCAGGTCACAGAGGATCTCACTCAGTCAGTTGTTGAAAGAGACTTCAATCAAATCCCTCAAAGGAGGTCATGAGGGAAGAGGGTGAAGAGGCTGTTCTTTCTTGGTAGACCTTCTCTCCTAATGTACTAGAAGGTGAAAAACAGCAGTTTGTAAATTCATCATCTGCCGCTGAACAAACAGCTTCAGTGGTTATATACTGATTGGGCTACTTTTAAGTGTTACATGTGGAATGATTGTATATTGCTAATTTAATTACTAGTCATATTCAGATTCAGATTCATTAATATTTATTCGGATATGCATTATCCATAAAAGTACAAACATTACTCATAATCACATACATAGTCCATCATCATTAAAATATTAGAATAAAACTCATCATTAAAACTAATCAGTTAAAATATTACCAAATTATCCATAACTTTGATATCATCAACGATGTTAAAGTGACAGTGCGCAAAGTGCAAATATTTCACGGAAGAGCAGCTAGGAACGGACAAGTCATTAAATCTCAAAAAGGTTGCAATTAGCAGCATTGAATAGAAGTGCAAATGTGCATAGTGCAAAATGTAAATACAAGCCATACAAAATCCCAAAAATACATATGGTACAGCCTAATCCAGCAGTCATCAATTCATAGAAGAACATGAGCGGATGGCCATTTTCAGGAAAGTGCACACTCGATATGTTGTATCATCATCTTTAAGCTGGAGAATAATTTTGTATGCAGCCTTAAAATCCGTTGTGCCCTTTGCCTTGAAAAATGGTATGAATAAATGCATACAGTAACTAGTCATATTGTTTTCAGTTTTCACTAGCAAACTTTTAGTGCTATTAGACCTTTGTGGGTGTAGGAAATTAGGATCTGCTTTTATGGTAACCCCCACTTTTTGCCTGGTACTAAGCAGTTTTGCATAATCAGGACCCCAGTCTCTCTGCTTTCTCCCTTAATTTGTTATGTTTAGTACTTAGGCACATCCCAGATTAGATACTGAGACACCCTTGTCTGTCCCTAGTATACGTTACTGAGGTACCCAGGGCATAGGTACCCCAGAGGTCCCCCATGGTCTGAAGCATGCCACCCATGGGAGACCATTCAAACTGTAACTACAGGCCTGCCATTGCAACCTGGGTAAGATGGTGCTAGCACCAGTTACTAAAGATATAGGTTTCCTATATCTATTGTCACTGCTCTTAAAACCTATAAGTCACCCCTAAAGCAGGACTTTTGCAATCCTGAAGGCAGAGTGCTTGGTTCTAAGTGTGAGGGTGCCCTTGTATGAGCAGGACACCCCAACAGCCTACTGAGTCAAGTTTCCCGGGTTGGAAGTGAAGCAGCTATATACCACATAGCAGGGCACCGCGTAAATACGCGATGGCCATCTCAAAACTGGCTGCAACGAATCCTATCATGTTTGGTCTCAAACATGTTGGAATCATACCGCCACACTGTAAACTGTGTAAAGGTATGACTCCAATCACTAGAACAGGCCTTCGTTAGGGTCTCAGTGCTCCTGGTGCCTGGACAGCACAACGTGGCTGCTGCCGACCAGAGACACGATTCTGCCCTCCAGCTGCTGAGCCAAGCTCGAGCAGGGGAAGGCAGAACAATAGGTATCCTGGGATATAGTGTATTGGGGTCAGGTGGGTGCATTTGCCAGCACCACTCATTCTGCATGAGGGGCACATTTGGTGCCTCCGTGCATAGTCCAGTACAAACCAGCTCTGGGAGCCATTGGCTCCTGCTCTGGCACGAAACTGGACAAAGGACATGGGAGTATCCTCCCCACTGTCCAGTTCCTCCCCTGGGAGGGAACCTAGAATCGTCCCAACCCTTTCCTTAGGGTACGTAAGAGTTACCTAGGTTAAGGTCCCTAGATTCGTCATGGGACTCAATTCAATTCAGACACCACTTCAACTTCTATCGTTGGGGCACTTTGGACTTCACTGGAATTAGTTTGGGCTTGACTTCTTCTCCCTTTCAGTCTGCTGCCTTGTCTGTACCTGTGTACCATACAGGAAACCTACAAGGCCTTTGGGCATCAAAGGCACCTGAAGGAATCTCCCTTGGAGTGTAGGAGTCACTTCCCTGTATTTGCAAGCACCGCAACAAAGCTGATCGGTCTGCTGATCTTGAGCTCCCACAGACTGTGACAGGCTCAGCAACACAGGTGGTGGTTCTCCACATCTCTCGAGGCTTGCCCTGCCCTCTCCCCAAGTTGGAGGGCAGTATCCCTCGTAGGAGCTGCTGGAACCGAGTCCCTGTGCACCGCATTGACTTGGTGTTGCAAAGGCTTGTTGGCTTCCTCCAGCAAGATGTTCAGGCACCTAGTAACCCCAACCTCAAGCATCTCGAGTGACCAGAATCTTCATCCACAGAGCATTTTTTACATCGTGACATGCATCTTTTGGTGAGCAGCTCGAGGTCCTCTTGCAAAGCCAGTGCCTCCTACCTGTGGGTCCTGTTGAGGATCTACTTTGTTTATTTTGGGCTCTCCTGATTGCTCTGGGCCTGCCCTGACTTCCCTGCTTGTGGGGAGTCCCCTGGACCTTGCTGGTCCTAACATTGCAACTTCTTCAACTTCCACGTTGCTTGCAGTTGCCAAGGCCTTGTTGGTGCTTCCGAAGGATAAAGACCCCCTCAACTCTTGACATCCGACGTAGGAGAGCTTTTGCATGGCTCCTGGTCTTCCTCAGCATCGCCTGGTCCTCACAGCTGCAGAGTCAAGGTCATGTCAACTCTACTGCAACACCCTAGGTTGGTGGGGATTCGTCTTCCAGGTCTCCGGGTAACTCCTGAGGGACAAAGACTCTGTCCCCTCTGCTTGCAGGTACCTGTCAACTTGATTTCACCTTTGGATTCCACAGAACACTTTCTCCTTCTTCAGCAGCAGCACTTACCTGAAGACCTCTATTGGGTTTGATGGCAGTTTCCGACACAACTTCACACCTATGCACCCGTCTTCCCTAGTGTAGGTAACATGGGTGCTAGGGTATCCACGGGTGGGGTGGCTCTCCAACCTTCTGTATTCCATGGGGTTTCTTCAGGGTCCCTGGGAAGGGTCCTTTTTCTTTAAAATTGCAAACGCGACTTACATGTTGATTTGTACTGAGAACACAGTTGTGTTCCCACGCTGCATGTGATCTACCTGGGGTTCCTAGTCACTAACCTTGGGTGGTTCCTTGTGGCACTGCCACTTCTACGTCCTCTGGACGTTGTCTTGTCATGAGTTTGTGGTTCTTATACCACTTTCCTAATACATGGTTTTGTCCCCCCTTGGGGTTCACTGTATATTCTGTGCTATTTACATAATTTCTATGCAAAGTATTGTGTTCTTTGGGCATATCTCCGGGTAGGAGATAGCTAAACTTGTTAGTGAATATTGTATAATAAATACATATTTTTAAAAATACCTTGTGTGGTTCTTTTTCATTTACATTTAATCCATACACGTAAGATTGCATTCTGGTAAAACAAGCTGCTTTACACTCCTTCTGGACTAAGCCTGAAGGCTGCTCTCCACAGCTACCACTTAGAGAGCTTTCAGCGGTTGTCTAAGACCGCTTAAATCACCATAAGGGTTGTCTGGACAGGTGCAGTGTGTCCACCTACATAAGTTTACATCATATACCAGGCCAGCCTCTCTCAGTAGGGACCTCGAGTTGTTTGTTGGCATGGCATTCAACAGTGCTTTCAATGAAGTTAACACTAGAGCGAAGCCATGCTACCAAAGAAGAGTGAATTGATGTTTAAAGAGCCCAGGTTACTAGGCCCGATCACAAAACTATTTGCATGTGTATTCTCAGATTACATGCACAAATAGCTTCATTTAAGTGTACAATGGTGGTTTTACACTCATAAGAATAGCTCCTAATACAGAGATTTTTGTGTGAATAAATCTACTGCTTGTGCTGGAGAGTGGGTTCAGGGCACACACCCTGACAGTCTGTACCCACACACAAGCATACCCACACACAATTGTTTTTTAGAACAGTTGCCCACCTCTGAAAAAATGCAGATGTGCCCCTGTCAAGGAAAATAAATGATCCATTTCCATGGTGGGAATCGAACACCCCCAAAGTTGGTAGAGGTTTAAGCACAGACATTTTTTCAACTGTAAAAAAAAATTCTAAGTAGAGAAAGAACTTTGCAATTACACACTTGCATTTTGCACACTTGTCTGCCGTGTGCAACTACACATGTAGAAAGTGCAATGCATGTTTGTATATCGAAATTTTTAGACGTTTTCCAGTAATGCACCTTCATGTGATTAACTAATGTATCTAAGTGTATAATTGGCAACATTGCTGAATTCTAAAAAATCTGAAATCTGTACCCATGCGAGATCACGGACCTGGGATGAACATATTTCTGATTTAGGACCAGTGTGGGTTTGGAGTTTGTTATTTATCCTTTCCTGCCTGTGATTTGGCCGCACAGACTACAAGTATATTGTTCTTTAGCCCAGGTATATGCTCCCCCTCATCTCACCAATGCGTATGTTTCTTCATATTTCATCTTTAATAGGCCAGATACATTTAAAAAAAATAAAACTTGTAATGAAAGGCAGCGTTCTCCTTTCTACTTCTTGTGGGAATGTCGTCATGAGTTTTGAAGTCAGAAATAAATAGACCTGTCTGTGTGACGACCTTTGTCTGGTGCTCTGACTCATCCGGTGGATGCCCGAACTTACATCCGGGCAGTGACTGAAGCATATTATTACCCTACTTAGATTCAACATTGTTAGTCTATGAAGAAGCAATGAAAAAGCACTTCAAGCCATTCAAGTAGAAACATGAATTATGGTTTATCTGGGCACTTTGTATTTTTGTGATTGGGGAACATTAGTACAGGCTGTGCGAGGTCGAACGCAAACAGCCAGAAGTAAAGAGGGTGTTTAGAGTAATGGAGAGGCGGTAGTGGGGAGAAAAGCACTGGAAGAGAGGCATGATACAGCAAAAAGAGTAAAACAGGAGAGAAGGGAAGGAGGAATATGATAGGTAAAACAAATATAAACATTTATAGAATTAGGGAAATAACTAGGAATATGGGACGTGGGTACGAGAGGAGGAAAGCACACTGCAATAGGAAGAAGGGAAAAATAAGAAAGGCAACAGAAAGAAGTAAACCACGTCCTGAAAAAGATACGAAGTAGAAAGAAAGATAAGGAGCAAAGATGAGGCAGAAAAAAAGAAAAAGAATGATTGATAATTACAATAGGGTAGAAACCGAATGACAGTATAAGAGGTGCGGTATTCTGAAATAACGGTGTAGTGAGTGGTATGCGAAATAGAAGAGCAATTGGTAAATGTGAAGGAAAATAAAAATAAGAAGTGGAATGAACAGGAAGTCATGGAGAAAGAAGTGAGAGAACCAAATGGAGGTGGGAGAGTGGGTAGGAAAAAACAACAAGGGCAATGAAAACAGAATGAGCCACACCGAGAGAGTGTGGAATAAAAAAGAAAACAATAAAAAAGAAAACAGTTGGAGAGGAAGATGCCGAAAGAGGAAGAGTCAGAGAAAGTGGACATATTTAGAAAGGAATATTGAGAACATTGGAGGCAGAGCAGGAAACAAGAAAAAAGAGCCAGGTGTAAGAGGAAGAGCTAGCGAGGATGGAAAAGGATATTCCTGAAGAGAATCTGGCTGAGATCGAGTTAAAATGAGAGGTGGAAACTAAAGCAAAGAGAATGAGGAGACGAGAGGAAATGAGGAAAGTGCAAGAAAGAAAGGGCATATCAACAACGAAGGGCGATAATTATCGCCCAGCGCGCCTAGCGCTGATTTCCCTAACGCCGGCTATCTCTGAATTAAATCGCAGAGTTAGCGCGTTATCATCAACGAACGCATAACTCAAGCGCGATATATAATCCAGCAATAGTCAGGAATTTAGCAGATGTTAGTTTTTGGCGAAAACCGTGGTTTTCACCAAAAACTAACGTCTGCTAAAATCCTGGGGGCCACCTTGTAACTACCGCGATGTGCATTTAGCGAAAATTTACAAGGTAGTCCATCAGGGGTACGCCCAGTGACGCCCACTTTGCATCTCATTAGAGATGCAAAACGAGGCGTCTGCAAAACAGCTGATAACATGCGCTAATGCATGTTAGCACCGTCTTGCAAATAGGGCGAAAAGATTATCTCAGCTTTTTTGGCTTTGAATGACAAAAAAGCAGAGATAAGGCCCTTGATAATATGCCCCGAAGAGAGATAAAGTTGATGACAAAGAAGTAACGAAAGTGAGAAGGAATACAAAGACAAAATAAGATATTGCACATAAAGGTGAACAAAAGAACTCGAAACGATGATGGGTGCAAACGCACAGAGAAGCAGACATCTTGGCTTGCCCTATGTGAGGGTGACTATTTCATTAGGGTTTTTTTTGCTTGCATTTATGCAATTGCTGGACTACATTTATAGTTGGCCAATCGAAATAAATCACACAACTACCAACATCTCTGTAGACTATCTGCGCGTGAGAGGGAAAAAGAATCAGCAACAGGCAGGTAAGTGAGAGATGTAGAGAGAGAGAGAGAAATAGAGAGAGAGAGAGAGAGAGAGAGAGAGAGAAGAGAGAGAGAGAGATAGAGAGAGAGAGAGAAAGAGAGAGAGAAAGAGAGAGAGAGAGATAGAGATAGAGAGAGAGAGAGAGAGAGAGAGAAAGAGAGAGAGAAAGAGAGAGAGAGAGATAGAGATAGAGAGAGAGAGAGAGAGAGAGAGAAAGAGAGAGAGAGAGAGAGAGAGAGAGAGAGAAATGGAGAGAGAGAGAAAGAGCGAGAGAGAGAGAGAGAGAGAGAGAGAGAGAGAGAAAGGACCTAGAGAAGGAAGGAAACAAAATAAATAATTAAAACGAAGAGCACGAAAGAGATCGTGACAGGTATAGGAAGGGATTCCTGCTATGGGGCTGAGCCCAGGGCGGAGAGGCGATGCAGGCATCGGACAGGCTTCCTGACGTGCTGTTTCCCACAGGCCCCTGTGACTCATGAGTCGCCTGAGGTGTTCCTGCAGCCTCGTCGCGTCCTCCGTGGCCTCAAACCCTCTTCCTCAGTCCTTCTGACTGCACCATGCTTCTTGCTCCAGGCTATCACCCCCTTCCTTTGGGGTGTCTGTGAGGAGGTCTGATAGCACAAACCCTTACAAGCCAGGTCAGTGGACAACACTCCAGAGAAGCAGATTGCGTTCGTTGCTTGTGATTTCAGCATCGATGAGCCTGCAGGGGAAGGCTCCTATATGGAGAAAAGTGGGTCTGAACTCTGAATGCATTTCTTGGGTTGGGAGCTGTCCATTAAAATACAGTACAAAGAAGCCTGCTCTGAGGATCAGATGTACTTACATTACGGGCAACTCAGTGCATCAACCAAAGTTGCTGCGGTGCGTCACGTCAAGGGGAGAGAGTAGAACAGCGTGGTGCCTAGTAAAATATGGGGGTATATTTACTAAGATTTTACACTTTGCGTCACAAAAGTGACCCAAATCAACGCAAAATAGTTTTTTACCTATTTACTTTCCAGGGCTAAACCTGTTTAGCGTTTAAAAAGCGCTTGAAAGTAACGCAAAGCAGATCATAGCACTGCTTTGCTTTACTTAGCGCCAAAGGGGTGTTCCATGGGTGCTGCATGGCCATTCCCATGCTACCATCCAAGGTTTTTGATGTAAAACCCTATTTAATTAAAAACGTAGACAGGGTTTTTCTGCAAAAAAACTGCTCCTATTTCAAATAGACGCTATGAAGGAGAAGTGTTTTCATTTCTCATTTCCTTTTCTGACTTTGTATGTGTGCTGTACTGTACAGCACACATACAAAGTGGGAAAAGACTTAAAGTTAGTCTAAGCATTTAATTTTGTTCTGGAAGGCTATCCTTCCAGTACAAAACCTATGCTAGACTCACAGAGACACCCTTGCACTCGGGTGCAAATGTTTGTTTGTGGCACACGGCAGCACATTTCTGCACCGATGATGTGGAGAGGGGAGGAGAGAGACATTTCCGTAAATATTGTGCTCTCCTGCTATTTCCTTCTCACGGAGCACAGCATTTACGGCAGCTGCACTGTGCAATAAAGTAGTAAATCCCCTAATGGTGGTTTACTTTAAGCAGCCTTGCACCACTAACATACCATTGCACCATAGGGCAAGGGTGTGGGTGTGATGTTTAGCACCTTTCCATTCTACTTAGACATAGTTTATATTGTTTCCAAGTTTGTATTGCTGCTGTATAGTAGAGTACGCATGAAAACTTGGAAAAGCGTGGAGAAAAGTACACTTTTCTCCAACATTACGCCTCCTCAAGCAGGCATAGATTTTATGTGCAATGCCCTGTCTGCCTTTTTAGTGAATAGGGCTATGCAGCAAAATCCACTGGTGACTGCACAGAAATGCCAATTTACTACCCAGAGGACACCCTTTATCTGCACTACTTTGAGGTATTTTGGGGCTCCTTGCCAGTTCAAACTAAGTATTATGCTGGATAGCACATACCAATTAAACACTATGGGACATTATTTCACTTTTGTGATGCAAACCTGGCACAAAGTGATTTTTTTTCAACTTTATTTTTCCATTTTTTTCCAATCCCGTATTCAAGTTGAAATATTCAACAATCACCGAACAAAGTTCAGTGCAGAAAAATTTGTCTTGAAGCGCCATGTTGGGGAACCCCCATTTGCGTTGAGTACCTCCCATGCTAAAAATGCACAAAGTCATTGCTACAGGTGAATGGTCTGTTAGCATGCGAGGAAGGTGTGTAATGGATCTGAGCCATGGCACTAGTCTGGTCGAGAGGAGCCAATAGTCTCTTCGCTTCCAGGTATCATGTGGTGCCGAATAAAAAGTGTAAGTGGGGCTAGCAGGGTATCGCTGATGCCAGGGGTCCACTAGTATGTACGTGTCACATATTTCCCAATGGGACCTGTGCAGTGTTGTCCAACACCGAGTCCAAAAGCATATTAAAATCCCCCCATAATAATATAGTCTGCATCTGCACGATCCACCAGCATCTGAACTATTTGGAAAAACCTCTGGGCTGTTAGTGTTCGGGGCATATATACTAACCACTCTATATCCCAGTAGGTATCCTGCCACCAAGAGGCACCTGCCCCCTCATCAGTGTGAAACGCGTAAGACTAAAAAGGCAGTCGCTTATGGATCAATATGGAAACCCTCTCGCATAGGTACTATTACTGGAAAATATATGATGCAGACCCCATGTGGTTTTGAATGTGGGTAAGACATGAGAGTCTCCTGTCAGAAGGCAATGTCTACAGTGTGCCTCTCTAGGTACTGTAGCACTTGTTTGCCTTTACAAGGGTTATTTAGACCACATATATTCCAAGTCATAAAAGTAATGTCTCCAAATGGGAAGACATTAGTGTATAATGGCATTCATCAATATTAAGGAGAAGGAACATCTGTAGTGTAGCTGGTAAGGTACATAGGTGCAACAGTGAACTAATATACTCACACAAAACTGAAGCATCCAAAAGATGCCAATACCCCTCCCTCATCCCACACCTGGTGACAAACTGCTAAATGAATCCGAAGAATATCATGGAATTGAAAAACATTCTCCCTCTAACTGTGGAGTGATATAAGAACCCTTGGGGAGTAGCAGAGTCTCGTCGGTTGGCTCAGTATGTGGCAATGTTCAAGATGATATTGAGGTCATGGATGGGCTTAGGCAGTCAATGGCATCAGGGTACCTATAATGTGTTCAAGTGCAGAAGAACGAGCAGATATCCAGGACTGCCCCAAAACAGTGCACAACAGGCAGCCAGAAAACATCTAATTGGAAGGTTTCAGACAGGGGGGAAAATTTCTGACATGCTGGCAGGGAATTGCGAGTCAGGCACGGTGCGCTCAGGCGTCAAACACCCTGTGGATTTGCGGCTGTTGGGTCAGTACTTACAAAATGTCATCACTTCAGCTGGGGTATCAAACTACTGGGTCTTTCCATCAAAATCGACTCGAAGGTGGGCTGGATAGAGCATGCCGTATCTTAGTCCCAATTTGCGCAATGCAACTATGGCCTCTTTGAATTTGCAGCGGGCATCCTGGACCGATGAGGTGAAATCCGGGAAACAGCTCAATAATGTCCCCCTGGTACTGAAGTGGGCAGAGATATCACGGTCCCTATAGTCGAGGAGCAGGGTCACGTTTGGCCCTTGTGAGGTACCGGGCTTGGACCTAGGGATCTATGGGCTCGTTCCACAACGAATTTAGAGGTGACGTTTTCTCTTCCTAGGAGGTCACAGAGCAGGCGCTCTATGAAGATGTCCATTTTCCCGGTGTTAGACTACTCTGCAACCTCTAAAATGCAAATGTTGTTTCGGCACCCCTTTGACTCCAAATCTTCATTTTTAATGGTCACCGCTTTTAGGCACATCTCCAGCTTTTCCAGTCTCTTCACAACTGCAGTAAGGTGTCTTTTAGGCTGAATATTTGTTCCTCTGCCCCTATAATGCATGCATCCTCCCTATCTAGGCGTTCCCCCATACGATCTAGCCTGTCTGGAGATGGTTTCCAGACGGGCATGCACAGTGCAAAAGCCTGTTTTTAGCTCGACCATGATGGCATTCAAGCCAGTTGGTTGGTCAGCCATAGGACCCCCGACGCACCCTCCTCCATAACAAAGGCTCTCTCTGCACTCCTCGCTGATCTTGGCTTCTCAAAGAGATGTTTGTGTTGTTGTGGGTCCCCACTCAACATCACACTGGTGGGCCCACCACACCCCAGGTTCTCCTTCCCACAGTAGCAGTAGGCAGGGCCACGGACATCTCTCTGGAGTAGGTCCCAGTAAGGAAAAAGGGTGCAGATGTGCATCAATTTGCAATATCAAGGGAAGGCAGGAAAAAATGGAGACCAGTCAGAAGCAGCTGGGGGACGGTTGTCAAGTCGGCACCCCCATATTTGTAAGGCCCCTGGGCCGTGGGGTGCTGAAGGAAACAAGTAGCGGGAGGCCAGCAGGTATCAACAGGCAGCAGCAATGCAGTCCAGGCCTCCTAGAGACTCAGAGGCTCACTGCAGCAATAATGCAGTCAAGGCCTCCTCACTCTGTGCAATATAAGCAGCCTCTCGCCCCTGGTTCTGCCTCCCAGGCCTCTGCTTCACTGCAGCCGGTAGCGTCATGGCACCTCTGCTCCCCGCTTCCTCTGCCACAGTAGCGACGGCTCGATGTGTGCTCAAGGCACAGGTCGCACCTCATGGCCCTTCAACCCCATAAATCAGGCTCGCCCGCACTGTGTCTCAGGCTCGCCCGCAGACCCTGTCTCTGCGGGGCCTCCAAGGCACATGGTGGTTGCCAAGCGCTGTCTCTCCACCCAGTGCCAAAGCCCCAATGAGCAATCCGGCCTCACTGCTACAGCAATAGGAGATATATGGTGCATTCCCATGCCATGGGACTAGTTTGAAGAATCTACGGCCCCATCCAGACCAATATTGGAACCTAAACGCATAGCAGCTGTCTTGGTCAACGGCTTGCCCACGCCCACATCTGGCACAAAGCGTCCTCTAATCTTATTAGAGTTATGTTGTAACGTGACTAGTTGTTAGCAATCAATGAGAACTAGCTCTGGTTTAAATTGTTTGTATGCCTGCGGGTGGAGGAAAACCATTAGGTTTTATGAAGGCCCTCACCTACCAACCTAGTTGGTGGCATGCTTCATCATCGGGCCCCCCCACCCCCCGAGGTACCGAGTGTGCCTCATGTGTGCTTTGACGCCAGATTACTTCGGAGCGGGTTTTTTGGTTCGTGAGGGTGCTGTGAGTGTGCTCTGAGTGAGGTTTAAAATACTGTCCTGGGTGTCCCAAAGACTGTTTTAATGGTGGGCCCCAGGCAGTCAATAAAAACAAAGGCTTTCGGACGTGCACGGTAGGCTTATGGCCTCCGACATCCTGTGCGATCAACTAGTTTCAGCCAGGCCTTTTCTTCTACTGGCTTTCGTCAGGACCATATATGTGTAGGGTGTTACAGGGGTTTGTATGAGTTTGTCAGTGCCCTGTGTGTAAAGCACACGCTACGGTGCTTATATGTGCAAGAGGTGTTTCCTCTCGAGCTGTACACCTGATTTTAGCGAACAACTCAGCATGGAGCTCAGCCGGGGGCAGGACCATATGCACTTGTGCGATGTCGCTGGGCCCGCAATGAACCTGTTGTCCGGGCAGAGGCTCCGGGGAAACGGACTAGCCTCTCTAGTTCTCCTCTCTCTTTTTGATTACAACGTAACGTGACTAGTCACATGTCATATGAAAATGAGGTAACTACTCCATTATAATAATGTGTTACAGTTGAAATATGACATTACAGTGCCTCCTGCAAGAGCCAGGAGTTAATGTAAAAGAAAGGTCGCAGAGCATGTTGGACCTGGTATTTTTTTGCAGGCTTCTCCCCCAACTTTATGCCACCTCCTGTATTTTCCTGACCTGTTTTTGTTGGCTTTAGGACTCTGGCACTTTACCACTGTACATCTTTTAGGAAAGTTAGTTTTAAAATTTCAGGTCTGAAAAAGCCCCTTTTAGAAAGTGAAAGACACACAATTGATGAATGGAATGCAGAACAAATCAAAACATGCTCCCTCAGTCAAGAGATCTGTGTTAAATCCATCATTCTTTTGCTCACCATGCCACCCCAGTTTAGACCTGGCCATATACAAATCAGTCTTGACCCTGTGCCTCATGGAAACAGTCCAGCCCGATTTGCCAAGCCAGGTCCTCCCTGGATCGGGAACAAGCATCCTAGGACCGGTTTCGGGGTTTCACCCCCTTCAGCCAGGATAGCTTGATTCCAATGGCACAGTGAGCCCAGGACCCACATCTGGGCATACCTGGAACACTTAGGGTGAAAAAGCAAAAGACACACAATTGAAGGACGAAATGCAAAACAAATCAAAGCATTCTCCCCCAGTCAAGCGATCTGGGTTAAATCCATCATTCTTTTTCCTATCATGCCACCCCAGTTTAGACCTGGCCATATGCAAATCATTCTTGACCCTGTGCCTCATGGAAACAGTCCAGCCCGAACTGCCAAGCCAGGTACTCTCTGGACCGGAAACAAGCATCCTACGACCGGTTTCACCCCTCTTCGGCCAGGATAGCTTGATTCCAGTGGCACAGTGAGCCCAGGACCCAAGTCATGGCTTAGCAGTTCGGTATGAACTGTTCCCATGAGGCACAGGGTCAAGAGTGCTTGGCATAAAGCTATGTCTGAACTGGGGTGGTGAAGTGAGCTAAAGAACGATGATGGATTCAATCCAGATCTGTCACTGGGGGTGAGTGGGGGTGAGTGTTTGAAAAGTTTCAGTGCTCCGTACATCATCTCCTTGTGTTTCCTTTTAGAAAGTGACCATTTTCTTACTTCAATCATTCTGTGCCTCTGCCTGTCTCTGAAAACACATCCGGGTCAGGATGAGGTGTGCCCTGCAAATCCTGATGGCCCATCACCAGGCTGGTGTATTCTGCCCCTCTGGACATAGGGGTGGCATGCTCTAAGGCCCTTGGATTGTTGCACAGGTTCCTTGCTGGCTTTTGCCGGTTTGTCCCTTCTTGGGCTGCAGGCCCCTTCTGCTGCTCTGGTGCCGAACAGGGTTTCCTGAGTCATCTTGCTGATTTCCTCCTTGGAGGTAGTGGCAGGGTGCGTGAACGAGTAAAGTTATTGGTGGTCGACTCCCTTTCTGTCTTTACCTTGGCTGTTCCTTGACTCTGCTCTGGCACTGCAGTCATTTCTGCAGATCTATGACTTGTATTTTGGTCCTTTACCGTGTGTAGTGTGGGTCAACTTTTATGGGCATATCATTGGTCTTGTGTGGTGTGGGGGATGGGTTATAGGTTCTTTGTGTTCCCTGACCCTTTCATGCTTTTCACCTTACTGAGTGGTTTTCACTCTGCTCATGGATTTGAGCTGAATGGCTTTCACCCCATTTCCAGCTACAGGCGTTTTTCCAGGTGTTACATTCTTTCATCACTGTGGGAGTTTGGAGAAGGGAAGTTCTGTACTCTGGCTCTCTCAAGGGCTCTTTTTGTGTTTTTTTCATTGCACTGGGCCCTTTGACTATGTTATGTCGATGGATTTAGCTGACCATCATTCTTGACCTCTTATCTTAATTAGGATGTCCCAGCTGGAGTCTGCTTGTGCCTAGCTGGAGTTTTCACATGCTGCCGGGTGGTGGCACTTGGTGTGCCCTTGGTCGGAATAACAGGCTGCAACTTTGTTCATTCTTCATCGAGTGTTCAGAAATCTCAGACAGATTATTTCTTGTTCTTAAAGTCTGTTTGCCTGGCTATTTTTTTTGCTCTAGGGCCACTGCACTTGCATGGCATTTCTGTGTCCTGACATTTATTGGGTTGCAGGATTAGCATGCGTATACCCTTCTACATAAGATTTGGGATGAGAAAGATGGACACATTTATAATAGGGAAGAAGGGCTATCCACTATGGGGAAAAGAGAAAACTTCCATCTTGATTATGGAATGAGGGATTACCTGGCTCTGTCAGGAGGTAAACCAGACCTTGCTGTACTCTCCCTGGAAACCGGCGTTCTTCTAGCGGTGGCAGAGCTTGGGGCGCGCTTGAGGTCCCCTGCAGGGAGAGATACTTCCCTGAGAGCTGAAGGATAATTGTGATGCTAATTGTGCCGCTTGCCGATAATTTTTAAAACCAACAATTTTTTTAAACCTGTTATATTGCATTACTGCTTGTTTGCTGCACTAACCCTTTTTGTTGTCCAGGGCCCCGGCGCTTCCATACTCCTCACGGTCTTCCCTTGCTGACACTCACCGGCCTCGGTGCCGAGAGAGTAGAGGGCGGCCGCCATCTTAGGAGGGGGAGTTCCACGAGCCTGGCCGGAGTTAGCGGTCCAGTGCTCGGGTGGGACAGGGCACATAAGGGCCAGCCAGACAGGGGGTCGCTGCGTTCTTCAAGCGGTGGCAGAGCTTGGGGCGCGCTTGAGGTCCCCTGCAGGGAGAGATACTTCCCTGAGAGCTGAAGGATAATTGTGATGCTAATTGTGCCGCTTGCCGATAATTTTTAAAACCAACAATTTTTTTAAACCTGTTATATTGCATTACTGCTTGTTTGCTGCACTAACCCTTTTTGTTGTCCAGGGCCCCGGCGCTTCCATACTCCTCACGGTCTTCCCTTGCTGACACTCACCGGCCTCGGTGCCGAGAGAGTAGAGGGCGGCCGCCATCTTAGGAGGGGGTGTTCCACGAGCCTGGCCGGAGTTAGCGGTCCAGTGCTCGGGTGGGACAGGGCACATAAGGGCCAGCCAGACAGGGGGTCGCTGCGTTCTTCAAGCGGTGGCAGAGCTTGGGGCGCGCTTGAGGTCCCCTGCAGGGAGAGATACTTCCCTGAGAGCTGAAGGATAATTGTGATGCTAATTGTGCCGCTTGCCGATAATTTTTAAAACCAACAATTTTTTTAAACCTGTTATATTGCATTACTGCTTGTTTGCTGCACTAACCCTTTTTGTTGTCCAGGGCCCCGGCGCTTCCATACTCCTCACGGTCTTCCCTTGCTGACACTCACCGGCCTCGGTGCCGAGAGAGTAGAGGGCGGCCGCCATCTTAGGAGGGGGAGTTCCACGAGCCTGGCCGGAGTTAGCGGTCCAGTGCTCGGGTGGGACAGGGCACATAAGGGCCAGCCAGACAGGGGGTCGCTGCGTTCTTCAAGCGGTGGCAGAGCTTGGGGCGCGCTTGAGGTCCCCTGCAGGGAGAGATACTTCCCTGAGAGCTGAAGGATAATTGTGATGCTAATTGTGCCGCTTGCCGATAATTTTTAAAACCAACAATTTTTTTAAACCTGTTATATTGCATTACTGCTTGTTTGCTGCACTAACCCTTTTTGTTGACCAGGGCCCCGGCGCTTCCATACTCCTCACGGTCTTCCCTTGCTGACACTCACCGGCCTCGGTGCCGAGAGAGTAGAGGGCGGCCGCCATCTTAGGAGGGGGAGTTCCACGAGCCTGGCCGGAGTTAGCGGTCCAGTGCTCGGGTGGGACAGGGCACATAAGGCAATGTGCTTCCGGGAGCGCAGCGGACGGGCGCAGCGGGCGCGCCGGCAGCGCGCCGAAGGCGCGCCAAAGGAAAGCCCGTCTGTGCCCGTCCGTGACCGCACGGGACCCGGGGCCTGCCTTCATTCCCGATCCTCCATTGGCTATTCATCCAGGTATCTATCATCTCTGTGTAAAACCTACCCCATAGACACTACTACCGCCTCTCACATCTCGGCCCTGGGTATTGCTCGTTCCCCCCCTACACCGGAGATACCCAACCCTTTATCCCCATTCCCTGGCACTTCCACGCACTCAGGCATTTCCGTCACCCTACTAAACACTAGATCGGCAGTCGCGCACCAGCAGGAGATTTTCAATCTCCTCGATAGCGACAGCCCCGACATACTATGTTTAACCGAGACATGGTACCGTCCTGACTCTCAACCTAGTGTTTTGGCGGCACTTCCCCACTCTTATTCCATCTTACGAGCTGATCGACCGGATGGCAAAACCGGTGGTGGGGTTGCCCTAATTTTTCGCGACAACCTCCGGTTTCAAATATTAGCATCCCCCTCCTTACCTACAACGGACTGCCTGATTGCACGCTCTACTGTACCTAAGTCCCCTGTGACCTGCGTACTAGTATATCGACCCCCTCATACCCACTCCCAGTTTATTTCTGCTTTTCAAGAGCTACTAGCCCCTCTTGTAGTTAATAATACTTCTGTTGTTGTACTTGGTGATTTTAATTTCTGGCCCAACGACCCCTCAGAAGACCCCATATCTAAGGATTTCACCTCCTTATTACTTAGTTTGAATTTTGTCAAGCATGTTCGTGCCCCAACGCACGTCCGGGGCCATACCTTAGACCAAGTATGGACTCTTAATCTACCTACTACTAACTTGTCCATTGCTCCTTGCGTGTGGTCCGATCATTACTTATTGTCCTTTTCTTTGGACCTCCGCGCTCAAAATGTCCCCCGTGGCTCTAAAACCCTGTGGGTTCGAAGCTGGAATCGTGTGGATACCCCCGCTTTCTGTGAGGCCCTAACTGCCACCTGCCCTGATCTTATTGACATTTCCCCCCAACAACAGCTGGCCACCTTAGACAGCTGGATAATCCACCTTCGGGATAAAAAGGCCCCGTTAAAGAAGGTTACTATAAATCACCACCATCATGCTAACAAGTGGTTCACCCCTGCCCTTAAAGCATTTAAGCTAACTGTTCGCCAAGCTGAACGGGCTTGGAGGCTGAAATATTGCCCTACTAGCAAAAATCACTACACTACCCTGCTAGCAGAATACAAAAAAGCTATCCTAGCGGCCAAGAAAGACTACTTCTCCCAACGCATTCTGCAAGCAGATTGCCAGCCACGTGAAATCTTTGCTACAGTCCACGAGTTAGCCCTATCAGATAGGCCTTCACCTTCGATTATACCTTCTCAGTCACTGTGCAATTCACTGAACGAGTTTTTTATTGAGAAAGTTGCGCAAATAAAAGCTCGCATTCCTCCTGCATCTAACTCTTTACCAGATTGCTCTCCGCCACAGAACACCCAGTGCCTGACTTCTATTCCGATATTAACCAGTGAGTCCCTCTCCCCGCTACTTAAGCGTGTAAAATCGGGGTCTCCTTCTGATACGTGCCCGGCCCGTATATTGGCCCAGGTGTTCTTGGCCTGTCCTGTCCCCGCTCTCACCGTTTTAAACAATACCTTCATCCTAGGTCTTGTCCCTACTGCTTTTAAATCGGCTACCATCATCCCCATTTTAAAGAAACCTGGGGCTGACCCTGCCTCCCTGGTCAACTATCGCCCCATACCCCTGCTTCCCTACTTGGGCAAGGTGGCGGAGACGCATGTGTCTCAAATCCTGAGCACCTTTGTTGAGGACAGTAATTACCTGGCCCCATGTCAAGCTGGTTTCCGACCTCGACACTCCACCGAGAAGGTGGTGATTTCGGTCATGGACCAACTTAGGGAAGGACTCGACGCAAACACCCCCAAGATTCTGGTCCTTTTGGACCTCTCCGCCGCCTTTGACACCGTGGACCATAACATCTTGTTGTCACGGGTCAGGGTGGCGGGGATCGGGGGGCTTGCATTTGCCTGGGTCGAGTCGTTCCTGAAGGATCGTAATCAGACAGTCCATCTCGGCACCTTCTCGGCTTCTCCACGTACTGTCACCTGTGGTGTTCCTCAGGGTTCTGCTCTCTCCCCTTTACTTTTTAATCTTTACATTTTCCCCCTGGTTTTTGCTTTACAGAATATGGAGGTCACTGTATATAACTATGCAGATGATCTCCAACTTATTTTTGACCTTTCCTCCACCTCAGGGGTTGGCAGTTTCCAGTCCGTCATGCTATTTATCCGAGACTGGATGAACACCAACCAGTTAAAACTTAATCCGGATAAAACGGAACTTGTGGCGACGGGCGGCGCTGCCAATCCCTGGTCCTCTTCTTTCTGGCCCTCCTCACTTGGACCCCCTCCTTCCCCTTCTTGTTCAGTTAAAACCCTTGGGATCATTCTCAACAACCAATTAACCCTTCATTCACACATTAATTCGGTGGTTTCTTCTTGTTTCTTTACACTTCGACTCATCCGGAAAATTGCCAGGTTTTTTTCCACTTCTGCTCTAAAGCTAATTCTGATGGCCATGGTCCTGTCAAAGATTGACTATGGAAACATCATTTACAATGGAGTCCCTGCATATGCCTTGCAGCGCCTACAGTTAATACAAAACCAGGCGGCCCGCCTGGTTTTTGGCCTGTCTAAGTCCCATCACTCGACTCCCCTACTCAAGAGCTTACATTGGCTCCCTATAAAAGAACGAGCCAGGTTTAAGCTGGGGTGTTTGACTTTTCAAGCACGAGCGGGTACAGCCCCAGCCTTCATTAATTCGGCTATTTCTCTCTATGTTCCTTCTAGAGACCTCCGCTCCTCTAGCTTAGCCTTACTAACAACGCCCCGGTTCAAAAAGAAGCGGGCAGGAGGGCAGAAGTTTGCTGTGCTCGCTCCCACCTTCTGGAATGGCCTCCCACTGTCCTTAAGACTCTCTTCCTCCTACATGGAGTTCCGGAGGTCACTAAAAACATTTTTATTCCAGCAGGCTTTTGGCACTTAGCTATCCTATCATCTCTAGCTCTTTTATTTTTTTTTTATTTTTTTTATTTTTATTTTTTTCTTTTAGAGACCTCACCAGCGCCATGAAACTGACTCAGTGTACGTGCGCTTTATAAGTTCTTTTTTAAATTAAATTAAATTAAATTAAATTAAACCAAGGAGGTTCAAAGACTCAATTAATGGGTATCATTCACAAGCTGGCTGTGCAAAAGTACATCAGGAATTGCTCTTCCTCTCATTGTGATGACATTTTGATGGCAGGTGACTATTTATCTTGTGTGAAATTGGGTTGTTGGTGGAGGGAGTTGAAACTACACTCAAGCAACATCCACAATACCTTTCAGAGTGAACCACAAAAAGTCAATTAATTCATCTGTGCTCAATGCTATGGTAGCTTGTCATTAGAGCAGTCAGGGTTAACTTAGAGTCAATGTGTAAAGTACTTATGCACCAATTAAACAGTAATACAGTGACAAAACAACACAAGAAAAATCCCACACTAATTTAGAAAAAGAAGAGTACATTTTAACTAAATATTTGACACCAAAATGACAAAACTCCAATCAGAACAGAGTAATGAATTTTAAAATGGAAAATGGTGTCTAAAAGTTCAAAGTGCCAACCGCTGACATCTAGTTGCGCAAAACTGGGGCAAATAATAAAACTTATGGTCGAAGGCAATGTAGCATAGTTCGAATAGACAAAGTGGAAGTGGCCTAGTTTTTTTTAGGACAAGTTAAAGTTCAGAGGGGCAAGGAAGCTTGCTGTATCTGAGGAGGAGATGTCATCGTCAGAGAGCAGCTGGATGAAGTTGTGGTGAAAATTTCTACATTCACACCAATTACGATACGATCCGTAAAGGCTCCGACTGAGGGGTCGCATCGTAATGGGCCGGTCAGATTCCTTGTCAAATGCCTCATTTTGATGAAGGCAATCGAAAAGGAATCCGACCGGTCATTCCGTCTAGCTTCTGACGGGCTCGGACAGCCCGTCCACCAGTAGGAATGTGGCCTGTAATCTCAAGGGTGACTGTGTCCGTCCTTGAGATTACAATGAACGGTTTCTGACATAGTTTCCATGCCTGTCTGTCTGATAAGGAAACCATGTCGGAAAGCATGTTAGGCATCCTCCAGCAGGGCCCCTTGGTGCACGGCCTCCAGTTGGAAGCAGAGGGGGCACCTATGAACTGCACCTCACATTTCACTATGGGAGCATGCATTACGGCAGTTTATGACCATAATGCATGCTCCCATAGTGAAATATAGAAATGTGACTGAACAATTTTTGGTCGTATCCTAATGGACCGGGTGTCGGTCGGTCCCATGACCGAGTCGGTGTCAACGGAAGTGATTCCACCTGACATTGTAACAAGCCCCTTAGTCTCTATTATGGAAGTCAAAATGTCCAATTGGGTGAAGCTGCAAGCTTTAGATGAAGAAGGCTCCATGAGGTCAGATTCCCTTTGTACGAGGAGCTGGTGAACAGGATTTTCTGCTGCAGAGAAGAGCATAATGGGAGGTGCCACAAAGTCAGGCCGACCAGCAATGAAGATTCGGTGGAATTGCAAGCAGGTAGGTCTCGGTCTCCTCTCGGTTCGCAGTATACATTTTCTCCCAAATTTTGGATTTTGCTTATCTGGGTAACTTTAGCAACTTTCCCAAGGGTCCAGCATTGGATGGGTACCACTGAGAGAGCCCGGACTCACTCAACCTGGGGTCCAGGTGTGGGTTCACAATTGTAGGAACATTTTCAGTGCCTGAGGCTCCACTTAGGAAGCCAGCCAACTGTCCCTAGGAGACACTCTGCAAGTCCTGGGTTCAAGCAGAGTAGTAGGTCTCAAGCAGCAGGACAGGCATCTGAGAGCACTGAGTAGGCTTCAGGAAGCAGGGCAATCCTCTTGGTGCAACAGGACCGTAATCAGAAGTGCACATGAGGCCACAGGCAGCAGGACAGTCTTCTGAGAGTCCTTTTGCAAGTCCAGAAGTGAACTGAAGAGTGGGGATCCTAGAGCACTATTTTTAAACCTGTGACCCTTTGAAGTGGAAGAAACTTCTGGCGTTTCTCCCCCACTAAAATGACTTGAATTGTCTCCCTCCGTGACCTGGTTCCAGTTTGTCTGCAGGCACAATATGCTAATATGAAGTTCTTTGTGTGTGAGCTGAGTCAGAGTCTTTGCAATGCTAGTGTGGCTGTGCACAGCCCCACCCCCTCATCCTGCCTTGGACGGCCCATACTGCCAACACCTGGCCCCTCTTTTGTGTGGCTGTCTAGGGGGAATACACAAAGTCCAACTGCCAACTACACTTAGTCATGTGACCCAGGGAACAGGGTGCAGGCAACAAATAGGACAAGAAAATGGCAAATTTCCATAAGTGGCATTTTCAGAATTGTGACGTAGCATCCGACTTTAGCATTAAAGAGTATTTTCAATTGCAGTTTCCTAGACCCAAAATATAACATTTCTACCTGCTCTCAAACAAACATTACCACTGATTAAATGTAATAAGGGAACTCAATGTTATCTAATGCAAGAGGTAAGCCACACAGCAGTAAAAACTAATTTGTACATTTTTCACTACAAGAATATTTCAAACTTAAAAGTGCGTGTCCCAAATTAAAATTACAATGCACCCTGCCGTATGGGCTGTCTAGGACCTATCTTAGGGGTGACTTATCTGTGTTAGAAAGGGAAATGTAGCCCTGTCGAGGGGTTTATTTTGCCATGGCAGGCTGCAAAGGCAGGCCTTGGATGTGTTTAAGGGGCTACTTAAGTAGGTAGAACAATATGTGCTACAGGCACACTAGTAGCATTTAATTTACCAGCCCTGGGTATATGGTGTACCATTTTACTAGGGACATATGAGTAAATAGATATTCCAATCAGGTGCAAGCTAATTTTACCACGTTTTGGGGAATTAGCAGAAGCACTTTAGTATGGTTAGCAGCGGTAAAGTGCACAGAGTACTAAAGTAAAAAAAAACAAATTTTGCAAAGCAGGGGGGGAGACGGCAAAAAGTATGGGGGTGGAAAACCGTAAGGCTAATGGGTCTAACATATCCCAAAACATTTTTCTTTAATTAATAGATAGTATATCTCTATTGCCTGCTCCATTGTATGCTGTTTTCTAAGGCACAAAAGACTTATGTAGCCAGAAGTGTTTCAATAAATATTTGAAATGTCCATTATATAACTTATGCATTAGAGAAAGCAGATAATCTTTACACTATGAAGAAAGGGTGTCTGTGTTGTTGCATGGCTGTCAAACATTTGCCAGTGTGGTGATAGTGAGGAACTGCCCCATGTCTTTGCAGATATCACAGTGTTCTAATCTCTCTTTTTCCTATACCTCTTTAGTTGCTGTGCTGTTCCGTGACTTGTTAGTAAATCTGGCCCCAAGTTTTGAGCAGTGTTGTAAACTCCAATAGGCTCAGAATTGTCGGAAGGACGTATTAAACCTCAGATACCTGCTAGGCAAATGATCTGATGCCTTGTTTAGACTTTGTGACCTTAGGAGCCTCAAGGAGATAAGCAGATGAAGAGTGGAGAATTCTGGATGATGGCATATACTCAGAAATAATCTCCTTAATGAATTCAGGATGGCAGTTATGTAAAGCTCTAAACAAATCACCAAACATTTGATAAAAATACTCTTCTCAACTGGAAGTCAGTGTAGCTGCCTAGTACTACTAAAACAAATGCATTTCACAGTAAACAGAGCAGTAGATGCACTGCTCAGTTTTGTAGCAATTGAACACATTGAAGTTGCTAGGCTAGGAGCCATAAAAAAGTGCATTTGCATAACCTATAGCGTAATCTATTTGGGAGTGGATTATAGCTTAGATTTGTAAAAAAAAATATATATTAGGATCCAAAATTTGCATTACCAGTACATAAATTCAAAGCAATATTAGTCATGCGTCAACAATGAATACAATGATATCAAATAAATTTGTTCATGGCCTAGTATATCTAGGGTAAGTTAAAGAGGTAGAAATGACTAAAACACTTCTCAACAAATAGCTGCCAGCAAAGAGAGTAATAGAATACATACAATAAATACAGCTGCCTTCAGAGATGAGCAAATAAGAGTTCATGAATTGCCTTAAGAGCATAGTGTGCAAAGGATAGCAAAGTGGCACGATCAAGACGTTCAATCTAACCCCAGCTTTTCAAACAAAAAGCGTCCCCAAAGTTTGCCAAATTTCTTCACCCCCCATTTCGTATTGCGTATATTTGCTCATTGTTTCTAACTAGCCCCATTTTTTGCAGCCAGTTCCTATTTGTGGGGACCAACTGAGTTCCCCATTTTTGGAGTAAAAGGGACCGGGCTACAGTTGTTGCTATGTATAATAACTTTATCCATTTATTAGTTAGGCCAAGAGCGGGATCATACCTTATAACTTACAACCAGATGGTTAGGGCTAAACTGACCTGCCATTCCGTCTCCAGATGCTGGAATATGTCGTTCCAGAAACCCTTTATAGGCGAACTCTGACCGAATATATGCACCCAATTGGCGACATACCAAGTGGGCTGGAAGACGGGGGTTTATTTGTGTTTAAAAATGTGGGGTTCTATATAGCAACCATTTGCTAAAAAATAGGATTCTACATTAATTAGCCCCTCTAAACACACTAAAATTCTATATATTAACTTACTCCGACATCTGATTTATCTTCCAAACCTACATATCTTCCCCATTTTTTTATTGCATTCTGGGTAAGGTCAGTCCAAGGTAGGTAAGGACAAATAGAGAATATTATAGTTGCATCACAGAAGAAATTTCCAGACTCGATAGCTTGTTTGATGAATTTTTATGCTGAAGAGAAAACTCTTGGATAGGAGTTTATTCAGAAAAAGTAGCCAACACGTGTTTCGCCCTCTTACATGGCCATCCGGCCTGGGGCTTCATCAGGGCGATAACACATTTTAAACGTTCAAAGCCCGTCCTGGCAAATCGGGGTCGGGGTTCTAAAGCTCAATTCACGGCGTAATTGCCTGGAAAACTTGAATCTCTTCATGGATAATCAGGAGGCTCCTGATTATCCGTGAAGAGATTAAAGTTTTCCAGGCAATTACACCGTGAATTGAGCTTTAGGATCCCGACCCCGATTTGCCAGGACGGGCTTTGAACCTTTAAAATTTGTTATCGCCCTGATGAAGCCCCAGGCTGGATGGCCATGTAAGGGAGCGAAACAAGTGTTGGCTACTTTTTCTGAATAAACTCCTATCCAGGAGTTTTCTCTTCAGCATAAAAATTCATCAAACAAGCTATCGAGTCTGGGAATTTCTTCCGTGATGCAACTATAATATTCTCTATTTGTCCTGACCTACCTTGGACTGCTCGTTTTCTCCAGGGGGATGGGGGTTACCCACTGTTAAGGAAAAATACCTCTCATATTTCTAACTCAATAACACGGCCTATAAGGGATTATGACCTGGTTACTCCCCCTCCTTCTCTGAATTGGGTAAGGTCAGAACTTTAATAGAGACAAACAATCTTTTCCATTACCCTGGCCTTTCATATACTACACCAACCTCAACTAATGTGGAAACCACCTTTCTTCTGCTAATAACCTGGCCTAGATATAAGTTACTAAAGATTTTATTCAGCATTCTAAATGAACCCAGAAGCAGATAATTGCCTTGAACTAACTCACAGATGTCAACTATATTTAGGTATCTATCCCCAAGAGAAAGTCAGATAATTTCCTAAACCCCACTTATGTCAATTTTTGGGCAATATCAGGTGCAAGATTGACACCGGGTTCAGTGACTAATTCAGACAGGGGTGTCACCACATTGATATAGGGAATGGAATATCTCCTATAGCCGTCCCCACGCTTCCGAAGAATACACTTCATACTCTTATATCAAACTTCTTTAGATGACATTATGGACTTCAACACATCCAATATACGATACTCTTTAAAGATCAGCTGCATACAAAATTCATAAAGATACCCTTGTGAAGCTTTGTTGTAAACCTGGGCATACACTGTGCAAAATATGCAAAATAGTAATCCTTGAGATTAGGAAGCGCAAACCTTGCACCTTACTGCTGTTCATATAAAGTACTGGCAATATTTTCTTGCCAGGTAAACGATGTGAACATAGACTCTACTGTTTCAAAAAAGGAGGCAGTTAAAACACATGGTATAACTGAAAACAGAAGATTAAACAATGGAAGAATCGACATTTTAATCAGGGAAACTCTCACTAGGATAGTCAGTGGAAACGAATTCCATCGTGAAAATAAATCTTGTACTTTTAAAAGCAGAAAGGTAAAGTTGATATCATATAGATTCTCAATCCCGGATGAAAACCTGATGCCCAGATATTGTTTCCGCCGCGAGTTTACGCACAAGGCAATATCCGGGTGCAGAACATCTGAATTACACCCGCACAATATTATTTCCGTTTTCTTTCAATTAATTATATAGCCTCCTAATTACTCATTCTGTGCAAAAATCTTGAAAGCATTTTCCTGTGCATCCTTGCTACTGTCCAAAATTAACATAATATCATCAGCTTGTAACTTTATCTTCCCCATCTGCGACAGAGGGGATTGTATGTTTTTTTTCCATTTTCTCTGATCGCTATAGCTAATGGCTAAATAAAGAAGGCAAACAGAATGGGAGATAGAGGGTGCCCCTGCCAGGTTCCACGCAAAACTTGCATTTTTACTATAGCTTAGATGATGGATAACAAGCAGATTTTGAATAAAAGGCAGTATGTTTCTGAACATCTTTGAATATAAAAAAAGCAGGCCACAGCAACTGTCTATTTGAGGAGATCCGGACAGAGGGTCATCCAATATCTCCCCAAGATTTCTGGAAGCCCAAACAAGAAAACATATAGTCAGTTTTCAGGGTGCCACCAGTAAGACGTCCAACAGGCCGAAGGCCTTCCAAAAGAAAGAACCTCTATTCTGTCAGAGTTAAACTTAAGGCAAGTAACAGACATCTAATCTGCCTTTAGACCATTCGTAAAATTGGTATGTGCCTGATAACCCATCCCTTAATATAAAGTTGAGCCAAAGGGCTACATAAAATTTAACATGGTCAGGCTGATGGAGGAAACCTGCAGGACTCCTCATGCTAAAGTGTTACGAGATGATTGAAGCTGTGGCATAAAGATTGATTGACTCTGGCCAGTAAGGCCAGTAAAAAAATGAATGTATCCAGACTATGGCATGCCTTCTTACTCCATATGCATACATCAAGCTTAAAAAGAGGAATGATATTCCATATCAAATGTGGTACTGAGGTCTAGCAGTATAGGCGTGGGCTACCACACCTTGATCCAAAATCATATGACATTCATTTTGGACTGCTCTTAGTGCAATTCTGATGTAGTGAAGCTTTCCTGTGGAGTGTACAAAAGAGAGTTATGAAAGATATATTCGGAAATCCGTTTGGCAATATATATTTTCTGTGACTTTCACAGAAATAGGCAAAAATTGAAATTGGCCAATAGTTGCTAGGCGATAGCAGATTTAATAGGGCTTTTTCAGTAATGGAACAATGCAGGCCTGTTCCTATTCCAAATTTATGGAACTAGAATTTAGGATGGAGCTGACCATAGGACAAAGAGATGAACTAATGAAAGGTCTCATCAGGTGAAAAAGCCAAGCAGGACAATGATTGTCCAGAGATCCAAACATAATGGCAGACAAGATTTGTAGAACCAACTCAGGCGCTATTTTATTAAAATCCAAGAGTTTGCTGCAGGACTCATCTTAGCAAGGGGGGGTAAAAATACTACTAGCAGCAATGGTGAGGGCCTGGTAAATAGTTTAACGCCTTTCTACAAAGACAACTGACAGCAAAGTGTAAAGTTCTTTGAAGAAAAAAATCACAATCGACTCTGATTAGTATTAGAATAATTTCTTACATTTTTGAAGAATTCATGTGGAGAATGTTACTGGAGAAAATGTGATTAGCATAATAATCATTACAAGCTTGCAACAGTTATATTCTATAACTTTCGAGTCCATCCTTGTAAATGATTTTGTTGTCTGAATAATAGTTTTTACAATATTTTGCTTTATAGATCCTTTTATCATTTTCCAGTTTTCATGTTTACTTATGCGCTTAGGAGGTCTGCGATGATGAAATACTGTGCTTAAAAGAGCTTCTGAGTATAACACACAGGCATTTGAGTGAATGGTATCAACCTGGACAATTAATAAAAAACTTCAAGGTCATTCTTCAAGCTCTGAGGCACTTTTTGAACGAACCTCTAAGCCACAGTTAGAACAAAACATAGTGGACTATTTACATCTTGTTAAAGGTGGCTCATGACTAATCTTAACATTAATGCTTGAATAGATGTTTTTTAAATAGAATTGAAGTGGCACATGACTAGAGCAGGTAATAGGAGCTCCTTATCTTCTGAAACAACCCTTGTAGGGGTGCATCTTCAATCTAAAACTTGGCCTGCTAAATGAGCAGTGTGAGAAATTGGGTTATTGATTGAGTTGGGTAAAACATCTGCTCAAGCAACAGCCACAATCCCTGTCAGGGTGAACCACTAAAGACACTAAATTAACCTGTGCCAATCCCTCTGGTAGCTAGGCACAAAAGCAGTCAGGCTTAACTTAAAGGCAATGTGTAAAACATTTCTGTAGGACACAAAAAATAAAACACAGGACAAGAAAAATCCCAAACCAATTTAGAAATTTAGAGTAAATTATTTGACACCAATATGTCAAAACTCCAATCAGTAAAACTATAATTATGAATTTTTTAAGTTTAAAGTGAAATCGAGTGTCTAAAAGGTCAAAGCACCAACCAAAGACGTCTAGTTGTGCGAGACCGGGTCAAAGTAGATGGTTATTACCATCTGCAATGGCAAGTCTGCGCTTACCTTTGGAGTTAGAAGAAATTTTGTTGAAAAAATGTCTGAGGAGATAATGTTCAGTGGGGCAAGGCAGCAGGTGGTGTCCGAGGAAGAGGGAGCCACTGGAGGAAGTTGCAGTGAAGATTTTGTATATTCAGACTTAGTCTGTTTTTTGGAAGTTGAAAATCTCCAGCGGGACAAAGCTGCAGACTGTAGTCAACAAGGGCTCTATGAGGACGGTTAACTCTTTACGGAGGAGCTGCTAGGACAGATACTCCTTCATGGAGGAGCTGCTGAACGGGATTTGCTGCTGTGGAGCAGGAACATCTTAAATATTAAGGGGGCCCTGGGCCAAACATATTTTGGGGACCTTGTTCGGAACAGCTTTGAATTTATGATCCGATTTTTGCTCTTTCATGCCTTCCTTGGCCAGGTCACTGATAGTACACAGGCACACTCTCCAAAATCTAAATGTGTCTACATCTAATATTCAGGGATATTGATCTGGGTATTCAATACTGTAACACAGCAGTGGCTCACTAATATTATTGCAAATAATCTCTATGAACCTCACATTTCTCATATATAAGTTCCTGTTTTGATCTAATAGAAACGTTTTATGGATGTTGCATGAAATATAAACACAACATGTCTATGGAATATGTCTGTAATAGACTCTCACACTTCACCCACATTAAAAATAAATGAAAGGAAAACCGTATTTAATACAATCTGTTTCAGAATTATTCAAAGTCATCATGGCAAGACTTTCTGCAGAACTAGCTCTATCAGGGGTGCCCCTGAAAGGCTGGTGCTCTTGGCCAAAGCCACACTTTGCCCATGCCTTAAAATGTCTCTGCTGTGCAGAAGAACATAGTGGGAGTTGCTGTGAAGTTAGGCCGACTGGCGAAGCACCTTCGGCAGATCGACGAGCAGGCAGATTCCAGTTTCCTCTCATTTGTCAGAGCACTTTTGAGCCAAACATCCCAAGGTTTTAGGTTTTGGCTATCGGGGAACCTTTAGAACGACTTCCAAGGGTCCAGGACTGGATGGGAACTACTTGGAGGGTACCATGACTCCGACCAGGTCCAAGTGCAGGTTCAAGATTGAGGGATCCTTTTCTGTCCCTGAGGCTTCGATCAGGAGATGCTACTGTGATGCAGGGATGTGCACCGTTGGTTGAATTATTGGTTGCTTGCTTTTTCCGTGCTCCTAGGTATCACTTACTACTCACGAGTGATTGAAAAATGATCCTGATCTGCAGTGCGTTTGTTTTTAGCTCTGTCTCCTAGGGCATCAGGTTGTGCTGCTTAACCTGCTTTAATTGTTTACCAATTGTTTTTCAAAAAGAAATCTTTTGCGCTTAATTGATATTTGAATAATAAAGTTTAATTCAATAGTTCCAATAGTTCCGTATTTAGTTTAGATGTTGTTTTCACATCTCTTTATGCATCCTCATTTTAACAATTTAAATCATCAACTGATTCTCTTTATTCCCAATGCATTTCGGCGCTTCGCGCCTTTGTCAAGGGATCAATCTGTTAAAAAAACAACAATAATGCATTTCATTATTCTAATATTCTATGCCACCGTATTTCACAAATGTTACATGTAATTACTCAATAGCGTAAATCATAGCTGTACATCCTCCAAACAAATGTGTATGTACACGCATTTAACCTTTGTTATATGCTTCCTAGCATTTGGTTTCGTATCTCCCCTGCGGCATTTCTTAAAACACACCCTTCAGTTGTCTGGCTAAACATTTCATGCTACCTACAAACTTGCGATGTATACCTTAGGTATAACCTATACGCAATAAAAGGGGAGTTTAAGGCTTGGCAAGGGGGTTATTTGGCCAGGTCGAATTGGCAGTTTGAAAACTGCTCACAGGCTGCAATGGCAGGCCTGGCTCATGTTTTAAGGAACCACTTAAGTGGATGGCACAATAAGTGCTGGAGGCCCACTAGTAGTATCTCATTTACCAGCCCTGTGTATATGGTATACCCCTCTACTAGGGGCTTAAAAGTAAGTTAAATATGCCAATCAGGTGTAAATCAATTTTACCATGTTTAAAGGAGTGAGCACAAGCATTAAGCACTGGTTAGCAGTGGTAAAGGGTACAGAGTCCTAAGACCAACAAAAATGAATTCAACAGAAATAGGAGGGGTGAAGGCACGTTTGGGTGTGATCCTGCAGAGAGGGCCAAGGCCAACAAGAAAACTTTGTGACAAGTTGTTTCAAATGTTGTACAGAACAATGAGAAGTCAATTTACATGAGTGGAAAAAGGTCATGGAATCAGCCCAAATATTAAAATCTCTTAACAGGAGAAATTAATCAGAACTAAGGCAAGGGTGGAAATTTGCAAAACTTGCACAGAAAGCAAGCGCATGAAGAGGCTGAGGAGACACTAAACTCCTATATATGTTGTGGAGGCAGAGGGAGAGAATGCAAGCGTCTCAGCCTAAGAAAACACTTCCATTTTAAAACCTCTAATGTTAAGGTAGTCCCAAAGGACTTCAATTCTACAACCAGATGTGTGCTGATGGTCACAATGGATAATATGAAACCCAGCTAGTAGGGGTAAAAAAATATTGGGACCTGATGTCTCCTTCATCCAAGTTTCTAGCAAGAAGAACTCATCTAAACCATAATCCTCTATAAAATTACCAATCAGATCACAGAGTTGTGTTAGACCGGGGCACTCCAATGAGTAGGTCGTGAGCTATTGGTAGCTCTCCGGCTACCTGTAAGGCCTAAAGCCCAGTAGGCTTCTAAATGAGAACCGTTTACTAGGTTGAATTAATGTATGTATGCCAAAATTGTGTATTCAAGACAGAAATGTGTGTATTTTCAGGACTCATAATTTGAAGCTTGGCGAAAAATGTCTGAATTTCCAAAATATATTTAAAATTCATTTTTGAGTGCTAAATCATGTGGGGAGATTTACTTTAATATTATTACTTTCAGGCCAAGGACATTGCAGCTGTGGATGGTATGTATAACCCATGTAGAGACATTCCAAATTGACAAAGCCTTTTTTACATTACTGCTGGCAACCCAGTCTGATGCACTGAGGTGATCACTTCTAGTAATCTTGCATCTAGGGACCAATTATGTAATCTTCTCTGAGGTGGTTAATTTTACAATACTAATAATATTAGTAGCTCATGATGATTTTCATTGAATATAAGTAGTTCTTATTACACAAAAGGTTAGAAACCCCTGTGTTAGACAGAATACATTCAGCAGGGGATGAGTAAACACTTATTAGAGTTGAACTGTTTAAAGGGCACGGCAGCCGACCAAGCATTAGAGTGCAAAATGGCATTCTTGTAGAAGACACCTTCTGGATAAGAGGAGACAACCTCCAATTTAGCTCCAACAATAACAGTAGAAGCAGATTCAAGGCTGTCTATAAATTCCATATCAGCCAGAAATGAGATTGTAACACCTGGGAACTTGTGTTTCCTGTGCAGGCTGTTGGCATGCACCTCTCAAAATGTGGCATCTACAGGCATTAAAGGTACCAAGGAACATACCCTCCACTGCCGGTACAAAGCAGCAGCATTTCTCTGCAGCATTGGAAAACATGTGGGGCGTGGATGTGCACAATCGAAAATGTCTATGGCGTGCACTCTGCATGTACCGTTGTGTGAACCTACAAGTGGACTGCTTTCATAAACTGTCTCAACCTGCACATTGGTTAAGAAGCTAGACTGCTAACACAAGAAGCAAACAAAATAGCTGCCACACCCCGCTAAACTGAAAGCAATGAGATTTGTGTTTCTAAGTTTGAAATGTCCCAACTAAACAGGTGTTCCAATAGTACATATAACATATCACTGAAAGGTCAGAGTATACTTCCAATTAATAAAATAATGGTGCCGTCAAGTTAAGAATTCAAGGCAAAATATGCAAAATATAACGTAGCAGCAGACAAAATTGTCTAAAACAGCAATGTGAAAAAACAGTTTCATTGACAGCAGTTAAACGTATGCTTGAATGTTAAAAATGTACCAACTAGGTGTCCCAATAGCATATATAAAGCATACCCAAAATCAGTGATGCCACCAAAAAGAATGGGATCCCCCTGGAGAATATAAAGAGGACCCCCTGATTTTCCCAAATACCACAGATATTCGTTGGCCCTGGAGTGGAATGGATCCCCCTTTGAAGGGTTGGGGCCTCTGAACAGGTCGGGGTCCCCCCTGCACGCAGGGACTACAGAGGCCTATATTACGCTCCTCCCCAAAATGTCAGCGAGCATTAAAAAAAGTGTGTTACAGTCCTTACCTAATGGCTAATCTACTCATATTCTGTACCTCCAGACAGACCATAGGGGACCATTGAAGTTTGATGGAATTATTTTGGGAAAAACAAGAGAGGCTTGGGTCCTGTGGCTACCCGGCCTGGACCACTCAAATATTGTGCAACAAAACATTGACCGAATAGGTTATTCCTGATTCCTCATTTATGAGCTTAGACCAACAATTCTAAGTTCATGTGATTTATTTCACATCACTTGTGACTTATTTAATGTACATGTGAATGAAATAAGTCACAAGTGATATGAAATAAACAACATGAACTTAGAATTGTTGGTCTCAGCTCATATATGATGGCATTATTTTGGCATTCGTCCTGAATCTGGATTCATGCAAACATATTTATAGTGCTGCAGACTGCTCTGTGTCATCAGGGCCGGCTTTAGCGCTGGTGGTGCCCAGTGCGACAATATTTTGTGCCACTCCCCACCCATATGTTCTCCTCCTCGGGTTCCTCACTACCATCCAGGCAAAGTGCACCTCATGTCTCCATAACCCCTTTCTCAAATACAGTTTATTTGTTTTAAAGCGCTGGTAAAGGCTGGTTTTACTATTTCTGTCAACTATCCACATAAAATACAGATCTGTTCTTTGCAGCAGTGCATATTAACCCTCTGCGTTATTTTATGGCGAGTCAAAACTGTCCCTAGACATAACTCTGATCTTTCTCTCTAGTAGGAACATTAATCACAAGCGTTATCTTGACATTTTCATTGCTGCATGAACGCTGGACCCACAAGGAACTCTGCAGCAGGTGCTCTTAAATCGTATGGTATTGCTAAACACAGCACCCGTCTCCCCGAGTTAGTGCCCCCCTCCATGTCAGTGCCCAGTGCGGCTGCCCCGGTCACACCGCCCTAAAGCCGGCCCTGTGTGTCATAACACTGCACTATCACTAGTGTGTTCTATAACACAGAGCATTACTGTGCATTCCCTGTAGAACCAGGAGTGACAGGGACATGGCTTGAACGAAGTTCAGTAGGAAATCCTGGTGAATTAATATCTGCAGCTAGGTGTGAGAAGAGGACGTCTATGTGGATTAGGTCATCAGCCATGTGGGGTGATAAGTCAGTGACCCTGTATGCCGGAGGGGGTAGCTGTGAAGTTAATTGTGTGATTGGTCCATCACCCGTGTTCGGTGTGTAAGTCAGCGACCCATATCCCAGAGTGGGCTGAGGGGAAGTTAGCTGTGCCAATCAGGCCATTTCACGTGTGTGTTGGAGACTCGATGACCCCCTATGCCATGACAAGGACAGGTCATTCCTCACATTTGTAAAGACTCAACTTTGTTTAAAATTGTGGTACTGAAATTGGAACACAACAGATGTATCCTTACATGAAGATGTTTTATCTAAACAGTTTGTTAGAATCCTTTTAATGTCTTTGGTATTGTTTCTTATCTGTGTATGATTAATTTCCAGAAGATGTATATTGATGTTTGAGCAATATAAAAATACTGTTGCATTTTGTCAAATAGGTAGTTTAACATCTTCTTTCCCCTCCTTCTCCTTATTACAGCTGTCACTTGCGTAATGTATTGGTGAATTGCTGGAAAAATCACAAATACCTACAAATAAAAATAAAAACAAAGGTTCAAGTTAAATTTCTATTGAAAAAGCAGACTGTATATTCCCATAACCACCACCCTTTCCTAGGCCTCCCCTATGTCACAAAGCTCAATGAAAAACAGAAAGCTGAACACTTAACACTTAAAAAAACATATTTTAAGAAACAATTTATTGGTCATTTTTTGCCATGCTTTAGGTTAGGGCACAGTATTGTATCTGCAACTTTAAAGATAATTGATGATATACTTACACACGTTGTTGAAGGTTGCAGATGTATCATGTATCATGGTTCATATGAAGCAGATAGATAATCATATCTTGATAATGTAGAACACATGACACTCCTAATACCTCAAGATAAAGAATGAGCATTAATGGCACTTTTCTAAGGTTATTGAGTTCTTCCCTTTAAGAATGCATTCAGTGGCTTGAAATGAAACTTCTATTTGGGTGTCAATCAAAATGCTGTAATGCAACCTCTACGGCAAGAAGCTGTCACCCATATTTTTGTATGTGGAACCCCTCATTGAAATACTCAATAATCTTGGCATCTCATTCCAACAATACGTAGATAATATACAACCAAATCTTAAACTGCAGTTACTCGATCACAAATCCAGACAGTGTCAAAAAGTAGATGAACAAAGACATTTGAAATTTACCTCCAAATTTCACCTCTTTTCACCCGGTCACAAGTCCTCTAAATTACCCTGCACCAATGCTTAAAAAATTTGAGCATACCTACCAGAACAGACATATCATCCAAATCCCTTGGTTTACTACTGGAATTTAAACTTCACCCGAATGATCAAATGCAGGACATGTATATGTCTGCAAAACACCATAATAGAAAATAAAATAATAAAACTTCTAAATCACATACTTCCTGCACAAGACAATATCTAAAAAAGTCAGGACTATGGTTCCAACATCCTCATCGGTCACCATAAAAATCCTCTTGCCTACATAAAGTGGTCCTCCATGCAGTATCCTGCTCCCCAAACACCATTACAGTATCTGAGCATATTACCCAGCAAATGCTCTTCCTCAAATGGTTATCTAACGAAGCTCACTGGGAGCTCAAGTTAGTATGTGTCACATACAAGGCCCTCCATCTTAAGTCTTGTAAATATCTGACTCATGAAGTTTAAAATGTGGGGTGTAGATTTTTCAGGAGAAAATATACATTTTTCTTTGACAATTCTTGCATTCAAAATTAGATTACACTTCCATGATCCTTCAAAGGAAATGCAACAATGGAATGCAACATTCTATTTATCTCTAGTAGGAACCCCATTTCATTAGCTAGAATTTTATTGGGTTCCTATTGCTCAGTGCTATTGAAGATCCTCTGCATCTGTGCATCAATGGCAATGTCTTTATTGGGGATTTTTCACTTTTTAATCTTTTTCTAGAGCCCTCTACGCTTCCTCTTCCTAGCTTCTCTCTTTCCCTAAGTCATAGAGTGTTTGCCAGTGATGTGCATTAGAACACTCTACTATGTTTCCTCCATGAACAAACCATCCACTTGCCATTCTGTAAACCTCTTAAAACGTGGAACTTTATCGCTACTCTGTAATTTCCTTTTGATCTTCAATACTTACCGAACTGTTCACCAAAACACCTTTGACATAATTAGGCACTCTACAAATGTTCAACATAATAAAAAAGTAAATAAATAAATGTGAACTGCTGTTGGATTCCAGGATAGACACCAAGATTTGAAACACTGATCAAATTTTCTGATGGGGTTTTCATTTTCATTTGTCAAGTTAACCATTAGACCCAGATAACACGCATTGTTTCATTCAAGAATGATCTCTTTAGTTTTCAAGAATTTACATGTATACCAGAGGGAATGTGTAGCCAACGTGTATTAAATGTTTACATACATCAATCGCAGTTTGCATCTTATGAAACAACTGTTATTTCGAAACCAAGGACGGAGCAATGCACCCATAAATATAGTCACTAAATCTTCAACTATAATCTTTGGAAGAAGGTCCTTTGTCTTTCCAATCACTTTTTAGAATATATAATGGTCCAGCAACCAAAACGTTTCTTTCGTATAATTGGCTAGTAGAAACTACATGTGCCACTGAAAAGATTCCTTACATCTGCACTTTAGAGAAGTTTGCCCCCTTCAATCTGGAGTCTGCTCAAATAGCTTTAACAGCTATAAAATCAGTTTTTCCTTCAGATCTTATTCCAGCCAAGGTAGCAGCCATGCTATCTTATCAGCTGGCCCGACTATATGCTTATTACTGAACCTCTCATTAAGCATGGGCAAAATTCCAGCTAAGTGGAAAGTCGCACAGGTCATTCCGATTCGGAAAAAAAGCAACCTTCTTGCTACAGACATATCTAATTATTACCCTATGTCGCTTCTTCCTTGGATAAGTAAAATAATCGAAGTGATATCAATAAACAACTGATGTAGTTCCTTGACTCCAATACGATCCTGGATCCATCCAAGTCAGGTTTTAGACCAATGCATAGCACCAAACCTGCACTCTTAGCTGTTACAGACCTTTGATACAATATTCCACTTAAGTTTGATACAGTAACTGGCAGATATAGGGATACAGGGCCAGGGGCTACAATGGTTTAGCATTTTCTGTCTAACAAATTCAGACCATCCACCTGGGACCATTTAGGTTAAGTACCATGGTAATCAAGAAGAGAGTGCCTTAGGGCTCATGTCTGAGCCCCACACTATTTAATGTATATGTTACCCCTCTCGCAGACATTATAAGAGACCATGGGTTCACACCTATCTCATATGTGGGCAACACCGAACTTCTGCTGACATTTGAAAAAGATTTGTCCGCAACAAGAGACCAATGTATGAATGGCATGAAAACGATAACAGTGAGTCAAAACAATAATTCGATTAGTTTATATTGAAACACTTTGGGCCCGATTCACAGAACTAACTTAAGACATAATCCTAAACTTACTACCATTTTGATATTCACAGAAGGCACTTACTCATTTTGGTATTCACAGAAGGCACTTACTCACTTCGGTATTCACAGAAGTTAGGAGTCCTAACTTTAGGACTCCTAACTGCCTTCTGTGAATACCAAAAACTTTAAAGTTAGGATTTTTCTCAGTTTAGGAGTAGTAATGTTAGGACTCCTAACTTTACTACTCCTAAACTGGAAAAAATCCTAACTTTAAGACTTTCAGTATTCACGGAAGGCATTTAGCATTCCTAAAGTTAGGAGTCCTAACTTTACTACTCCTAAACTGAGAAGAATCCTAATTTTAAGACTTCGATATTCACAGAAGGCATTTAAGAGTCCTAAAGTTAGGACTCCTAACTTCTGTGAATACCGAAATGAGTAAGTGCCTTCTGTGAATACCAAAATGAGTAAGTGCCTTCTGTGAATACCAAAATGGTAGTAAGTTTAGGATTTTGTCTTAAGTTAGTTCTGTGAATCTGGCCCTTTATCAGTGATTTGTACCACAATCATACCAAACATACCACTATCACCAAAAAAAGTCCCCAGTTCACCAACGCCAATATATAAATGTACAAATGTTTTAGTCAATAGATTCCAGTTAAAAAGATCATATAAAAATATATAAAATAAAAACACATCAAATATAGCCCTGTGGATTGACTTCCAATGTGAAAAATCAAATACACAAAATCATATAATCATGCATATAAAATACATTATGGGAGAATATGATAGACATTAAAGTTTTAAAGTAATTAAATCTGTATTATCTCTGTGCACTCGTAAAATATTACACTTCAAGAATTTAATCCAACGTTCTGGTTGCAGAGTGCAGATAATATATAACAGAGATTATCGTTCTCGTAATGTGCAGGATGAAAAAGTTTAATTTTTCTCCACAATAACTTCTCCTTCGTTTTTTACATAAATTATAATTTTCGCGACGTATTTACACTGCTAGCATATATTTTGGGAAATTGTTCTAGTTGAGGCAGTCGTACTTTGTAATATCTTTATCTTTATTTAAAAGCGTTGTTGTGAAGCCGATATACTTGTGTCATGTGACCGGCGTCACATGCAAAGGTCCTGGTACGCTATTGGTTATAAGGTCAGTGAAGCCGTTCAACATGGCTCCCGAAGCGTTCACTGAGACGCTCTGTTCCCAGTCTTCAAGTAAGTTGTATAACATGCTCGTAGGCTGTGATAACGTATTTGAGTGTACTTGACCTTAAACGAGCATTTCTAATGGTGTTATGATAACATTTGATGTTGGTGTGCTATAATCACGATGTATGCTGGCAATTTTTTTAAACAATTCCCGCCATGATATATCCTGACTTTTCACTTTGTTAGATAGCTACAAGCTTACTTTCGGTGGTATGTTACACACTGAGGGTATAACTGGTCTATGTCTTGTTTTTTGCATCAGGGTTTCCTCACCACCCTTTATACCATTATGCTTTTATTGTGGAGAAATGACTGTTTTGCATGACATCACTTATAATGGTGATCTGGTATGATATAGTGTAGGTAATTAACTTGGTCCTGTTTGATTTCCTTACAGACCCCTGAGGAAGGGTCCTTTTTTGCTTTGACCCAAAATGCATTGGGTTTTTTGGAAGAATGGGAAATGAATTAAATGATGAATGTACCATAAGATGAACGTGATGAATATCTGGAAGATAAAAATAAACGCTTAAATCATCAAAAAGTCGATTATTGTTTTGGATTATAATCAATTGTGAAATACAAAGGAACGATCGGTTCCATTTGTGAGTGAGCGCTCATCTTTGTGAGTAGGTTCTTTCTCACTCTACCTCACAGACATAAAAGTTTTGCCATTTATGGCACTAATTCAACAACAATTCCGTGATCAAACCATCATTGTGTACTGTTCCTTTATCGACCATGATAGGTTCAATTTAGTGCATATGCTGCAGCAGCGTGACGCGTTTTGGTGGATTAAATTGTTCCAACCACCTTCTTCAGGAAGAAAAACTTTATATCTCCCGAAGCTTCCAATCTATTTATGAAAACATCATAAAACCAAATTTCAGAATACATAATTATATAACATATAATGTTCATATAAGAATTTATTATTTAATGTACATATCATCACCACAGTGCAAAATTGCTCACATTGAGCTTTAAAACAACTAATATTGCACATTGGAGAACATATGAAAGGCCTAAGTTTACACAATCCCTCTGGTGATTCTCAATTCTGAATTTGCAACCCCACGCATGCCAATATCATTCTCAATTACATTATACAAGTGCCACACCTGGTCACATACGGTTCTCAATACCCCACACAGCAAAGGCAGCTACAAAAGTTGGCCACCAGAAATGGTGATGTGTTGTCAATCACTCCTCTTGGGATCTGGCTCCTCAAAGTGAAGCAACAACAAGATGGTTCTTAGTTGTATCCCAAAAATGTTAAAAGACTCTAGCAGCCTAAAAAATAAAATGTGAACAAATATGTGATGTTCCACGCTATAGGTATATGATCTATGATACAAAAAGGTACTTTCTTAAAAATGTTTCCAAGTAAAATTCTGGGATTATCTCCAAGTTTGTCAATCTTCTAGCTACAGGGCTCTTCTTTAGATACAAACCAACTGCCTGTTTGTATGAGAAGAACATATGTTGTTGTCAACAGTTTCTGATGAGAATATGAACATTCCCATGTATTTTCGTCTCTGTTTACATATATGTTTCAAAGGGGCTTAATCCTTCCACAAGCAGAAAACATATCAAAGTTTTCTTTCTATTCTCTAATCTCAGAATCACCATATAATATATAGGGCCAAGAAAATATATATTATACATGGTCAAGAAACATATGTATGCCTCTATTTGTTTCAAAAGCGGTACAAAAGGGGGTGGTGATGGACGGAGCATCTGAATCAATCAAACACTCACACCCAGTCAAAAGATCTCGGTTTAATCATCTATTTGTTTCAAGCCAGATGCTCATACACACTGAGCACCCGTATTGCCATGGCATTCAAATATATCACCATTGCTCAATATTCTACGGAGAAATGTTGCATTCGTAGATGTACATTAGGGCGACCCGTTTTTGGTATGTCAGGGTCCCACAGAGACTCAAATGTTGCTCTCATATCTTGCGCCCTTTAAACACACCACATTTTATTATGAGGCTAATGTGACGGGTGCTCTTAACCAAATTTTAAAAGATGCTTGTGAGCCCCTAATTTTCCCTATGGTATGCGAAGAAAATCGCACACTAATATCCCCTCTCTGCACCATCTCAACACGTGTAAGCACAGTCAAAATGGCCCGATACACTGCTTATTCCCAAAAAACTTCCACCAACGTTACCTTCATACGCAGCCGAGCAATGCGTTGTTTCATCTGCCCACGCTCAATGGCTCGAATGACGGCCATAGCCATTCAAGTGACAACTATTGAGATACGCACACATTTTGGGGCATATTGAGCAGTTGACAAGGACCCTTGCTGTAATACACACACTGCTTGCTATTGTAGTGTTTTTAGCGCATGTGACAAATACTACGATATGCACACATTTTGGGGCAAATCGCAGTTTATCTACAAGAAGCATTGCTGTGATACGCTCACATTGGTGATGCTGATTTAGTCATTTACTCTGTGTTGTGTTGGTGTACACCCGCAGATTATAGTGTAGCACAGTCCTTCTAAAGGGCACCTTGCTGCGTAAGCTCCTGGTTATGCGCGATCCATGGACCATCTACTGAAGCACTCTCTTGGTTTGTAAAACGTTCCTGTCTTCATCTTTATTGTTTCGGCCACAAGCACGCCTCCTTACGCAACTTCCAGCTGTATTGCACTCATTCCAGCTGTGTTCCACTCAATTTTTTTTAAGTTGTCTTACTAACCATGGCAGTCTTCTGTGATACATGGACATTATGTGTATGCATACATATGTGTTTTTATTTGTTCTTTTAATTTTTTTTTTACTGGTGTTTTTCTTCTAACGCCATGCAGAACATCACCGCTCCGCTGTTCTTATTGTCAAGGCCCGGCGAAACTTCCATTAAATGGAAAAAGGATTTTGAACGCTATTCTAAAGTATGTTGCACTTCTTTGAGTGCCAAATGGAAATCATTGCTACTTCTTCACTGCTTGAGGTCAGAAGGCCAAGAAGTCTTCAATCATCTCCCAGATGTACCGGACGATGAGGTTGATTTCCATGAATATGAAACCTGCATACAGAAGCTTGATCTTCACTATCCACCAAAAATTAGCACCATTCTAGAACACTACTATTTTGGGTGCAAAATTATGGGGAATCCATCGAAAACTATGTTACAGATCTTAGACAGTTGACCCCTACTTGTAAATGTGGCTGCCTGCTAGAAGAGAGAATCGGAGACCAGTGTATGCTAGGGTGTAACATATACGAAGTTCTTGATGAACTATGGTTGAGGGATGGCCCCCACCCTCGATGAGGTCTTGCAATTGGCCAAGAAAATAGAACATTCTATTAAACGCATTGAGGTTATGAAGGGAGAGTCCAACAAGATGTTCATTTTGTTAAAGGGGAAAGGAAAAAAGTTTATATAGCCATTACCTCTGGAGTTGATAATGGCACTGCCCTTGTTGTTGATAATAGCCCTGAGCCTAACAAAAGATGCTTCAGTTGTGACAGGGTAGGTCATTTTGCAAATGACAAGGCCAGTCCTGCCCTCAAAACAACTTGTTTGTATTGCAGGATGTTTGCACGAGTAGTGACTAGGGGATTCAGATTTTGAATCTGGACAAATTGTCCCTCAGGCCAAAGATAAGATTGAGTCTGGACCTCTGGATTATATCGAGATAGAAGGGAAAAGGACCAAAGTACTGTTTGGCTCGGGGGCTAAAATTAATATTGTTGCAAACAAGTTCTATAGAGATTAACTTGACGGTGTCGTTACCTTACAGAAATCTGGCTTAAAGCCATGCTTGTACGGTGGGAACATATTGAGTTACAAGGTTATTTTGAGTTTGAACAACATCTTACATCTGCAACGATTTATGTCTCAAAGAAAGGGGACAGTATAATAAGGTGGATACACCCAAGAGAGTTGGGTGTTATGCTTGACCCCCACAGCAATCCGCCCATAATCCTAAGGAAGGAACATATGGTCAGCGAAGTTTGGACTGAAGAGGCTGGTGACAAAACTTTGCAGGGTGTTTTACAAAATTAATTTCCCAGATGTTCAGGGATGGGTTAGGGTGTATGAAAGAACACTCAGCTAGATTCATCAAGCGGAAAACGGCTCGCAAAGGGCCAGATTCTGAGAATCTGGCCCTTTGCGAGTGCAATTTTTGCATTTGGGATTCATCCTCCCAAATGCAAAAATCGATTGCGAAATTGCATATTTGCGAGGAATTGCATTTAAGGAATCTCTATTTGAGATTCCTTAAATGCAATTCATTAACCATTTTCTATTAGCGAAATCGCTATTTCTGGCCGCTATTTACCACGAAGTCAGACTTCGCGGTAAATAGCGAAAACTCAGAAAAATGCACTTTAGTGCATTTTTCTGAGTGGTATGTTACACACACACATGTCCTTTGGACATGTGTGTGCGGAACATCTGGCTACATTTGCTTTTCAGGGGTGCTACAGGGTGTCCTTTGGACACCCCTGGCACCCTTGAAATCGCATCCTTATTTGGAATTAGCAAATTGCTATTCGCAAATAAGGAATAACTCCCCATTCATTCCTATGGGCCTTTAGGCCCTATTCCTTATTTGAATGGGGAGTTATTCCTTATTTGCGAATAGCAATTTGCTAATCGCAAATAAGGAAGATGTAGGAATAGCAATATTTTTTGCAATTCCTACATGAATCCCGTTTTGCAAGTCCTTAATAGCGATTCCCTATGAATCGCTATTACAGACTCGCAAAACGGGACTTTGATGAATCTAGCTGACTGTCACAAAATCCGACTCATTCCTGGAGCGCAACCCAGCTGCTGCAAGGTACAGGGTGTCCCTATTAATATGAGGGAAGAGATGCATAAGGTATTAGAGAAACTACAATCCCTAGGGGTTATAGAAGAAGTGGCAGGAACAGCATTGTTGGGGCGGTTTCTGCAAGGATGGCCAACGGAAGTCTAAGATTATGTTGACCAATTTGCATACAGCCAGGTTCTGAAACTGGGATGGTGCAATGAGCTAAAAAACGGTGTTGGATCTAGCCCTGATCTCTTGACTGGGTGAGAGTACTCTGCTTAATTCAGAGACTCTGTCCATCACCACCCCTTGTTGTAATTTTTTTTTTTTTTTTTTTTTTAAGATTATGTTTAGACTTGAGACAGCTTAACAGGTGTGTTTTGGTTGACAGATATCCCCCCCCCCCCAACATTTCTGAATTGCTTACTATGGTAGGGGGGGCGCTACATTTTTTAGCACTGGCGATCCTAACTCTGTGTACCATCAAATCCAACTTGAGGATTCTTCCAAAGATCTTATTGCATTTGTGACTTTCAGATTTGCCATGCTGCTGTTTGGCTTAGTCTCAATGGCATCAATTTTTCAGTGTGCTATGGAGAGAATCTTAGCTTGTTTGAGTGGGCTATGTGTATATCAAGATGATATTCTAGTCTACGGCAAGGATGAACCAGAGTATAATGAGTAGGTCTGGCAGGTGTTGAATAGGTTGAGTGATCAAAATCTTACTACTAAATTAGAAAAAATGCAAGTTTAGCACGAAAACCATGTGTTACCTAGGGCACATTTTGACAGGTGAGGGAGTGATTCCTAAGGCAGATCTAGTTGACACGATTTAGAATCTGGCCTCGCCCACCACCAAGGAGGTTTTGATGTGCTTTCTAAGTTTGGTGGAGTATTATAATACATTTTTCAAAAACCTTGCAGAAAATCAGCTCTAACATGAGAAGCTTGCTGAAAAAGGGCAGAGACTTTGTGTAGAGTGTGGCTTGTGAACAAGAGTTTACTGAGTTAAAAAAGAAGCTGGCTCAGGCTCCCAAGCTTAAGGCATGTAATCCCAATAAATATTTTACAATTACTACAGACGCTAGTATCAAGGGGCTGGGTGCTGTTCTCCAACAGAGTGGTTTAGCTCCCAAAGACACTATCATGTTTATTTCAAGAATAATAAAGGGGGAGGAGACCAGGTACTCCGTGTGTGTATATATATATATATATATATATATATATACACACGCACGCACACACACACACGCGTGCCCACACACACAGACACACACACACACACACTTTCTTTCATGATGTTTTTGTTGCTGGTATGCCTGCTGTGATAGTTATGCTTCCACCACTGATGGCTGTGGTATAACTGTGTGGTGTTCTCTGATGTGATCCGTCCCAAACACACATGACTTTTAACCAGCAGTGACTAAAAGAGCCTGCTCTGGCCCAGCAGGGCAGCAAAATGCCTTACATAAAATAGAGTGCAAGGTGGATGTAATTAAACAAATGGGGCCTCATTAATAAGGCCTTGCGTCAGTTTGGCGCTTCCGATGCGTCACGTTTTGTGACGCATTGGCGGCGTAAATCATGCCTCCTGTTGCGCACTATTTACAAAGTGACGCATCTAAGCAGATGCGTCACTTTGTAAACCCCAGCGCTACATTATACCTGCGTCAGGTATTATGTATGCAGCGGGGCGTTCTCCCGCAAAAAGTCTCATAGAAGTGACGCAGTGAAATCTATGAGATTTCACTGTGTCACTTCTAGGACGCCGTTGCGTCAAAATCTTGCGCCTGCCTCACAGCAAGCGTAAGACTGACGCAGGCTGGACGCATTGCTGGAGTTGAGTCACTTTTGTGACACACGCCAGTAATGCAGCACTTTTGCGCTTACAGATACGTCAGAAATACTGACGTATCTGTAACTCCTTGCGACATGATGCGTCATACATTAAATATGACGCATCAGGTATGTCGCAAGGAGTGCACACTGAGAAGTGACGCATTGCTGCTTTCACGCAGCGATGCGTCATTTCTCATAAATGAGCCCCATGGTGTATTGCATGTGTGAAACAAGAAGATGGATCCTTTCTAGAACCTTCCCCCCCCACCTCACTCATGGTTCTTTCCTGACACTGGACACTTCTGTGACCCTCTTTCAATTATAAACCTCTATATTAAACTTCAAGCATGTGTTTTTACAGGTAAACTATCCACCAAAGCTATTAACCTCTTTCTATCACCTCTTCCTATAGATATTCTAATAGAAGCCATTGTTGGCTTCTCATTGAAAAGGTTCATCATTTAGGCGTCATTTCCGGATACTGAATGGCAACTGTTCATAACACACATGTGCTGCTGGCTATTATAGAACCTGACACTTGCAATTATCAGAGTCCAAGGCCCTGACTGTCCTTTGCATAAACTCTTGTTCGCTTTCCTTGCACAGTGTTCTACACAGCACAGCCAGCATTGCAGCTGCGGTGCTTGCGACTGAGCTCATGACCGCCTGGGCACAAAGGCATCAAACATAACATGATTTAAAAGACAAGGGAACAACAACACTGCTGACATTACTAGATGCTGCTCTGCTATCTCTCCTGCCCAGGGCTCTCAGGGATCCATCACTTTTCTGCATGACTGAAATAGGCCTGTTATGAGCTGAAGAGCAGAAGAGTTATGTGTAAGGAGGAAAAGGAAGGAGGAGAGAGACAAGCGGAGATAGGCGTGAGGAGTGAGAGAATAAGATAGGGAGAAGGAAAGTGAGAAAATGAAGGATAAACAATGGAAACAGGAAGGGCTTGATGATGAAGTTTGTGTGTGTGTTTATTTGTGATTGGCGTGTTAGAGTGATATGCACTTCCCCGAATGTGGTTCATTTTGTGTTTGTGTATGTGTTTGTACACATGTGTGTGTGTACGCGTGTGTTGAAGCAATACTTGGGTGAGTGTTTGTGGGCGCATGATGGCTATGAGGCAGTGCACCTTCTAAACAATTCAGGATGAACCCCTGCCTAACGGTTTCTAAAATGAGAAACCTGTTTAAGGATAATAGCTTCCAAAATGACCAACTAGGGGGCATATTAGCAAGAACCTCGTTAAAATTATCGCCGTTTTAGAGGTAGGAAACTGCCTCTAAATCGGCGATATTGGGCTTGCTAATATGGGTTATAGAATTCCAATAGAAGCCCAGGTTAGATGTCCTACACATCTAACCTGGGCTTCTATTGGAATTCTATAATGCAGATTAGCAAGCCCATTATCGCTTTTTTAGCGGCAGTTTCCTGCCGCTAAAACAGCGATAATTTAACGAGGTTCTTGCTAATATGCCCCTAGGTTCTGATTGATAGTTTAAGGGTGGGTAAGTGATGGTTGGTGCATTGCTGGCTGTGAGATAGTGCACCCTACAAATGCTTGAGATTGAATCCCTGTTTAGCAGTATCCAAACTGGGAAACTAGTTTCTGGCTAATCTCGATGAATCATAAAAAAGTCCACATTTGTAAAGCGCACAATCACCCGTAAGGGTCTCTAGGCGCTGGGGGCCGTCCGGAAGATTAAGCGAGCTATTGCCCAGAGTCACATGGTGCTGGGCTAACCTGCCGCCGGAGCCGGGGATCGAACCGTGGTCCCCAGATTCCAGCGTCAGTCGCCCTGGCCGCGGCGCCACACCTCTCCCCTTCAATGCCAACATCCATTTTTACAAACTTGTTTGGAATTACTTCCGCCTGTGGGTCGTAAAATGGTGAGGTGGGGCGGGTTTCTATCATGTATGACAATTCGGGTGGTCTTGCATATGGCATGCTTCCCCTGGCGATTCCTTGGGAACCTCCGGTGCTGCCCTAAGCCTTAGGGGGCATGGAAGCAAGGACAGGAACATTAATAAATGTGACTTTGAGGCCTGTTTACTTTTTGAACTTGTCCATCTCCCGGCTCTCAGCAGCAGATAACTCTATTTAGTGGGCTCAGAGCGGGGAAGTGGCCAACACTGTGATGAGATCAGAGTCAAAGAATGCTTTATGCCACTTGTGCTATTTCTGCTATCCATAACCATGCCTCCCACGCCCCTACATACCTGTGTGTCCTCCCTCGGTGCCTACTTTGTTCGTATCTTGAATGTCAGTGCTCCTCTGTACCTGCTGACACTAGTGTAAGCATCCATGAGCCCAGCTGTGCCCTTGTATTCTTCTACCACTGAGCCGTTCCAAAAAGGGATAAATCTGCATAAGCATCCGAGTCATTACTGGCATAGGGTGGCGCTAAGAAGGGCAACTGGCACATTTGTTTGTAAATATCACTTTTAGAAAGTGGGTATTTTCTTTCTTAGCCATCCTATGTGCCTCTGCGAGTTTGTGGACTGACTGGCATTGGAGTGACAGGGGCTGGGGAGGTGCATTCACTGAAGACAGCCACTTGGGGGTTGAGGTTTGTCCTGCCTTTCCTGGATGAGTCAGTGCCAGGCTGAATCGACCTGGGCTGAATTTAGAATAGTGGGAGGAGATTTCCTTGCACCTGAAAGGGCCTGGTCTGACTTACACAATACTGTCTCCACCTTCTGCCAGGAAGCTGGACCAGGGAGGACAGAACTGTTTTTGACTGAGCACAGAGCTTCTCTGTCACAAGAGAACAAAGCAAAATTGAGTATAACTATTGGGGCACAGACCCCAGAACTTCAGAATAATTCTGGACTCAAAAGGGACCTTTGCCAAGGAGAAGAGCTGGGAAAGCCAAAGGGGAAGTACTGACCCTTTGCTGTGTGCTGTCTGGAGTTAGCCTGCAGTGGCAGTTTTTTCCAAGGAGTTAACAAAGGCTGTGCTGTGTGCTGTGTATCCTGCTTGAAGAAGATCTCCAAGGGCTTAAAGTAGAGCTTTCCTCCTGTTCTGAACTCTCAGGGACACAAAGGCATCATCACCAGCTCCCCTTAATCCCTTAAAGGAGTTTAGACCTGCTAACAGGGGCCTGTTCCTGTGTTGGGCCTCTGGAGGTTGTTCCTGCTGCTGGAGCTGTGAAAAGAGAAGCAACTAAAGAAGCTTGATGTATTAGCACCCGTTTCCGATGCAACACTGCAATGCAGGAACAATTTCCACGCATCGCCACTGTGCCACTGAAGAAATCGGTGCAGTGCCTGCCCGCGGCTGGAGAAATAGCTGCACGCTGAGCCCTGCTGTGTGACTGCAAGAACCAACGCATCACGGGCCCGTGCCTGGAGAGATCAATACTTCGCCGTTGCTGCCGCAGCCTCATCAAGAACCGATGCATTCTCGAATCCCCACGGAACGCACCCGGGCACCAAGTCTACAGCAACGCAGGTGCCGCAATAAGAAACTGTCACATCACCTCCTCGCACAGTTAGAAACTGACATATCACCTCTTCTTCAGTAAGGAACTAAAGCATCACCTCCCCTGTTTGACAGAAGGGAACTGATGCATCACCTCCCCTGGAGCAAGGAACCGACGCATCAACTTCCCTGCTGCTCTTTTTGCTTATGATTTTGATGCATTTAATGTACTTTTTGTTGAAAGTGTTGCATCTATAGTTTGCTATGGACAGAACTGTTTTTACCTTTTAAAAGTCATATCTTGATAACTATATGTTGACTTTTTTGTTGCTTTGGTCTTGTTTGGTTTAGATAAAGATTACTTCTTTTTTTAACTGGTGTGGTGTCTACTTGTAGTATTTTCACTGTATTACTGTCTGTGTGCACAAATGCTTTACACACTGCCTCTGAGTTCTTTTTAACACCACTGTGGAGTGCCATATTTCCTCACACCTGATGGCCTCGGGCACTATGTCTTATCTATGACCGCACTGCATCTACTTGTTGTACCAAAGAGTGGGGGTGTACACTGTGGTCACAGATGTGACACACAGCTCTGGCTTGATCCATTCTAATGAATGGTAGAAGGAAGGTGTTATTGAACCAATTAACACATCTGAATGGTTGTAGCTTTTTTTTTTTTAAACAGTTTTATTGGCTTTTCAGTGTAACAGTACACATAAATTTGCTATCTTACATACAAATCGCATACTTTGGCATCTTCAATGTTTACAATTTATACTAAATTTGGTAATCAGCGAACGTTGGCCATCAAAACAATATGTCCATAATACAGATGTCGCCTCTTGATATGTCCCCCCCTTGGTAGAGCTCATGTGTTGCGTGTGTGGAAGATCTCGTGAGACCCGTCTCTACGTCAGAAACGATGTATGTTGATGATCAGTCTGGTGACCTTGCCCACCCCAGTAGGGCACCTATGTCTGTGACCTGTGTGGTATGTCCTTGCTCCCCCCTTATGGACTTAATGTCGGTTCAGATACCTCCTGTGGTGCTTCGCAAATGTCTCCTCTGTATTCATTCCATTTGCCCCATATAGCGGACCATTTTTTGGGGCATCCTCTGTGTATAAACACCGCCTTTTCTGCCACCATCGCCGTATCCATGTCATCACCCCAGTGCGCCCTTGAGGGAACATTCCCGGATCCCCATTTTATAGCTATGTCTTGCTTTGCTAGTGTCATGCCTAGTGTTGCCCAAGTTCGTTGCCCCCGGTTGAGATCTGTGGGTGGCCATATGTTTAAAATACAGCATCGTGGATCAGGGTGTATGTCCACCCCGCTTGCGTTTGATAGTTCCGACAGCACCCCAGTCCAGTATGTAGGTATCCTGGGGCAGTCCCAGAGTATATGGAAGTACGTGCCTGGGAGTCCACAGCCCCTCAGGCACCCAGGGTCCGGGATGTGACCTAGTTTGTGTAGTAGGGTGCAAGAATAATATATTTGGTGAAATATTTTCAGTTGTATAAGTTTTAGCCGAGACGGAATGGAAGCGTCTCTTGCCGAAGCAAGTGCGTATAGCCAATCTTCGTCTCCTATGTCTCCTAATTCCACCTCCCACTTACTACGGAGGACCACTGTGGTGTCTGGAAGATTGTTTATCAACTTGTGGTATGTTAGTGAGATTGCTTTCTTCTCAAGATGGTCTGTGAGCAGCCTATCCTCTAGTGGGGAGGAATCAACCAGGGTCGTTCCCGGTGGAATGGCCCCTTTCAGGGCGTGCCTGATTTGCGTGTATCTATAGCGTTTGGTGTCTGCCATTCCGTATTTTTCTTGCAGGGCTTCGAAAGTGATGATGTCGCCTCTACTCCACAAGTCTCCTATCTTTGAAATACCTATGAGGTCCCACTGTCTGAATCCTTTAGTGTTAGCTAGGGTACCAAGGCGGCGTGTGTCCCAGAGTGGGGTGGCCAGTGTGAGCACTCCCTCCCATCCTAAGGCTCTCTGAGCTGTGTGCCAGATTTTCACTGTGTGAGCAGTAGGGCCAGTAAGCGTGTGACGCCGTTTATTAGTGTAGAGGCCCTTCATCAGTCGGTCTGTGGGGAGTAGCGTCCTGTCTAAGCTATAAGCTGGGTCATTGTGTGGGGCGTGTAGCCATTGGTTGACTACCGTTAGCTGTGCAGCCCAGTAGTAAAATTTAATGCTCGGTAGCGCAATCCCCCCATCATACCAGCTACGGATTAATTTAGAGTTTGCTATTCGAGCCGGTTTCCCATCCCACAGCAATGTAGATATTTCTGCATCTATTGCCTTGAAGTAGGTAATCGGGACTTGGAATGGGGTGTTTTGTAGCGCGTAAAGGAACCGTGGAAGTGAGAGCATTTTAAAGAGTGCTGCTCTCCCTAGCAGTGTCAACGGGAGGGATCGCCAGTGTACTACATCCGATTTGAGCCTCTGCAAGGGTTTCTGCAGGTTCTCTTCCATGAAAACGGATTCTTGCGGAGTTACATAGATTCCAAGATATTTGAAACCCCTGGGTACTATTTGTAGTGGCAGTCCGGGGGGAGCATGGGCGGTGGACCGTGTAGTATATATAAGAGGGATTTTGTCCAGTTTATGGTATAACCGGAGACTGCCCCGTAGCTCTGGAGGATATCTAATAGGGCTGCTATTGATGTTGCCGGGGACGTAAGGTATATTAAGACGTCATTGGCGTACAGGGATATATGATCTTCCCCTCCCGTTTCCCAGGTGATCCCGCGGACCACAGGGTGTGTTCTTATTATCACCGCCAGAGGTTCCAAAACGAGGGCGAAAAAAAGGGGGGACAGGGGGCACCCCTGTCTTGTACCACGGCCTAAAGAAAACGTACGGGACATATGGCCGTTGGCCACCACTTGTGCAAGGGGTGCCGTGTAAAGCAGTTTGATCCAACCACACAATTTGGGGCCAAAGCCCATCTTCCTGAGCACTGCAAAAAGGAATGGCCATTCTACAAGGTCGAAACCCATGGTTGCATCTAGGGAGAGAATGGCTGCCTCCTCTCGGAGGTCAGGGGTGCGGTGGAGTACCCCATTCAGGCGTCTCAGATTAAGCGATGTGTTTCGCCCGGGCATTAAGCCCGATTGGTCCGGGTGGATTAATGTTGTGAGGTACGGTTGCAGTCGTAGTGCTAGCAGTTTAGCTAATACTTTCGCGTCCGCGTTTATTAGGGAGATCGGACGATATGAGGACGTCCGGTCAGGCGGTTTGCCAGGCTTGTGAATTGCGACTATGGTGGCCAATCTTTGATCGGCCGCTAACGTATCCTGCGATAAGCAGTCAGTGTACATGGAAAGCATATTAGGGATGAGCTGTCGTGCCATTGCTTTGTATAACTCCACCGGGAGACCGTTCGGCCCCATTGCTTTGCCTGTGTGTAATGCTGCCAATGCCTTCCCCAATTCCTCCGCTGTTATGTCCCGTTCTAATTCCTGTGCTTCATCCTGTGAAATAGTGGCGAGTGGTATGTCGTGTAGGAAGTTCGCGCACTCTTCGTCTGTCACATTACCCCGTGTAGTGTATAAGTTTTCATAGTGAGAGGCTAGTTCCTCCACTATTTGTTGGGGGGAGGAAGTATGCGTACCATCTGGTAGGACTAACTGGGCTATCCACCTGTCCGCCCTTTCCCTCCTTTCAAGCCATGCCAGCATTTTCCCGGTTTTGTCCCCCAGTTCATAGATCCTGTGTAATGTGTCTGTGTGTCTAGCCCTGGCCATTTCCTCTGCATAGGTTCTGTATTCGCTCGATGCCATAGTGAGCGTGTGTGCCGTATCGCCCGTGGGGTTTGCTGCATGGGTTATTTCTGCTGTCAAGACTGCGGCTTCTAGCGCTTCTATTGTCTCCCGTTGGTCTTTCTTGTGTCTAGTGATGGTGGAAATGGCTTGCCCCCTAATGACCGTCTTAAAGGCCTCCCAGAGGATCGAGGGAGAGTCGACCGATGATAGGTTTTCCTCAAAGTAGTGTGTGGTTGCAGTGTCTAAAGCCTTGAAAATGTTGTGGTTTTTTAAATAGCCTGGGTAAATCGGGTATATTCTCTGCCGCCTCGTAGGGTGTGTAGTGTAAGTGAGTAGAACTGGCGAGTGGTCCGATATACCTCTCGGTAAATGTTCTATTGCCGTTATTCGTTCTGGCGGTGTCGCTAGTTTTAGTATGTGGTCTATTCGGGAGAGGCTGTTATGGGCTCCCGAGTGAAAGGTGTAGTGGCGGTCATTAGGGTGTTTCAATCGCCACATGTCCACTAGCCCTATTGCGTCCTGAAAGTCTCTAAAAAGTTGATTGGGTTTCGTCGGCGGGCGCGGGGGCTGGCGGTCTATCGCCGTGTCGAGCACTGCGTTAAAGTCCCCTCCCATGATTAGGTCCCCTTCCGGGAGCTCGAGTAGAAATTTCCCCAAGTCATGGAAGGCACCCTGGTGAAGTGTTGGGGGAATGTATACTGATAGTATATTAAAGTTTCGTCCCTCCCACTGGCATGTGACTGCTGTAAAGCGCCCCTGGTCATCCGCCCACGTCTTTTTAATTACCAGTGGGGCACTCTTGTTAATTAGGATGCCAACCCCTCGGGAGCCGGAGGAGAAATCAGAATGTGTGATCATTTTAAACCCCCATCGGTTTAGTGCCTTAGTCGCCATGCCTGTCAGGTGTGTTTCTTGTAATAGGGCTATTGATGGTGCCTTACGTTTCAAGTATTGTAGGACTAGCCCTCTTTTAATTTTATGACCTAGCCCATTCACATTCCAGGAAATGATTGTCAGTGGTGGGGATACCAGTTTACTCCTTGGGGGATCAAGTCCCAGCGTTGTTCGTCCCATCATGATGTGTTCCGTGAGGGTGTAATTGAAGAAGTGACTGCCGTGTTCGTGGTGGGGCGGTAAGCCATTCACCATCCAGTGCTGAATGTTGGCCCTTCAAAGTTCGTTCTATGAGGTGGGTGCTGTACAATGTCGAAGTAGCAAGCGTCTCCCCAGAGCGAGCCATGTTCGAGGTGATGTGTTGTGGTGTATACAGAGGTGCCTGAATGCATGTTGCATGTGTACATGAGTGAAAGTTAAAGCCAGTAACTAAGAAAAAAAAACAAGTTACTTTTGGAATGCATAAACCCTTTTCCCCCCTCCCTGCCTCCCTGCCCGGTGGATAAAGAACCCTCCACCTCCCCAACTGAGCAGAGTGCTTAAAGTCCCAACTTATAGGAATGTTCGTGGGGGTGAGACTTCTGTGTCCATTGTCGAGCCCCTTCTCCAATGATACCATGCAGTGTCTGTCCATTTTAGAATGTCTTACCTACATGGGCCCAGGTTACCACGATCAGTATCTTACCATGGCTGGCTGCCTGCTTCAGGGGATAAATGTTCTCTCAACTGGTCGCCCTTCAGCTTCTTTGTCACCCCGACTGGGAGTGAACTCAGGTGTTCCAGTCCAAGAGGGTAGGAGCGCCTGTCCAGTGGCGAGAGGAGCCCGACCAATCTATCCTGCGTTGCCTCCTGGTTATTCTGTCTCTTCGGTTATCCATGGGCTTCCATTGCCATTTCCGCGGTGCGGGCCACGATTTCTGGGTTCTTTGGCGGGCCGCCATCCCTCAAGCCAGTCCTGGGCCTCCTGTGGCGATTCAAAGAACCACGTCTTCCCTTCTGATTCGACGCGTAGTTTTGCCAGGAAAAGCATAGAATATTTGAGTTCACGTGCTCTCAACTCCTTCTTGACATCCGTGAAGCCCCTCCGCTGTTGAGCCACCGCTGCCGTGTAGTCCGGGTAGAAGTTAATTTCCGTGTTGTCGATCCTTATCGGCGGGTGTGTGCGTGCGGCTTGTAAAATGGCGTCCCGGTCTCTAAAGTTGAAGATCCTTCTCAGGACGGGACGGGGTGCCGCCCCTACTTTGGCCTTCCCTCCGGGCACACGGTGGGCTCGTTCGACCGAGAAAAAGTTCGACAAACCTTTGGGTTGGAGCTGATTTTGGATTAAATCCTCGATGTAGAGGTCCAGGGCAGGGCCACCTTCCGTCTCTGGCAAACCAACCAGACGCACGTTGTTGCGCCTGGAGCGGCCTTCCTGGTCGTCCAGTTTGGATTTCAGTGTGGCGTTATCCTCTTCCAGGCGCAGGACTCTCCGTTGAAGCTCCGACGTGTCTTTTACTAGCCCGGTGGTTGTTTTCTCCACTGTTACTAGTCGTTCCAACATTTTCGCGAAGTCCGCCTGTATTAAGGAGACATCAGTCGATATAGTGCCCATCGATGATCGCATCACCTTTAGCGTCGCCATATCATCTTGCAGGGTGACCTTCTCAGTATCATTTTGCGTTCCCATATTCTGGGGCGGCGTGCGCTGTGGGTCTCCTCTTGCGTTGTCAGGCGGATCCTTGTGGTAGGCAAATTTGTCTAGTTTGGGGGCCTGCTGGCCTCTGGATCCTCTGCCACTCATTGGGGATAATGCTGGATATAGTCAGCTGAGCAGGAGGGAGGGATGTGCAGCGAATATGTCGTTACCTCGCCGAGTCAATGGGCTCCGATGTTGGTGCAGCCCCAGGTACGCGCTGCCTATATGCCTGCGTTCCACGCGTCCTGTCTAAAATGGCGGCTTACAGCGGCTGTAAAGATCAAAGCTGCCCCCAACCCTATGCCTCTGTGGTCTTTGCAGTGGTGCAGTGCGCTTGAACCCAGATCTGGCGATGTCGTCTGGGCCTCCGTGGTGCAGTAATTGCCGATTGTGCTGGCAAGCTGCAGAGTGTATCTCCCAGGATGTAGGGCTGTCCGCCGTCCGCCCCGCTCGGCTCGCGGTGAGTCCGGCAGCCGATCTTGTGCCTTCCCGCCTTGAGTTCGGGCGTCTCCCGCTGTGTTAGTCAGGTCCACGATACAGTCTCCCCGGAGTCTGCTACGCGGCTGTGTGCTGGTGTGTGCGCCTTTACTGCTCCGGCTGCGGCTGGAGATATACAGCCGACCGACATACCTTCCTGCAGTCCGGCGTCTGCCCCCGCCTCCGGCTACCAGTCTGGTCGGCGCAGCCTCCTACTCGGGTCCCTGGTCTTTGGTGCCCAAGCAGGCCACGGCTTTCAGCACGGCGTTTCTCGGTGTGGACGAGTCGCACAGAAAAACTGGAAAGTTCCTTGTGCACCAGAGCTCGAGGAGTGTCCGATGGTGTGATTTTGCTGCCGCGATGTGACGGAGTGATGAACGGATTTTAGTGGAGAGGGCTCGTCAGTCACAGAGCTCCGCTATGCTGCTGCCATCTTGGCTGGTAGCTAGCCACGCCCCCTTGAATGGTTGCAGCTTTTGGTGATAGCTAAAAAGGAGCTGGGTAAGGTTAGACTATGTATTCCTTCGCCAGCTGAATCACTGTGTTATGACACACTGTTACCCTCTACCCCTCATCTATGTGATAGGCAAGGCCGAAGTTTTAGCCCCGGGTAGAACCAAATTTTCTTGCACAGGCACTCAAAAACTTACACTGCATTTATAACACTTGAAGTGGCATACCAGTTCTACAGAATGCGCTTTGGGCTCTCCCAGCTGTCTTCGAAAGAGTGATGAAAATAATATTTGAGGGTATGCATGGGGTTATGGCTTTTCAGGGTGATGTGTTGTTACACAGTGAGGCAACAGATGAGCATTTCACAGTTTTAAAGAAAGTGTTACAAAAATACAGGACAGGTGCTTGACATTGCAAAAAGACCAAAGCAGGTATCTGGTCTATGTTGAGTACCATGGACATGTAATTGGCGAGAGTGGTTTCCAACCTAAACCATCCCTTGTGTCTGCCATTTACAAATTCCCCTCTTGCTGCAATAAGGATGAGCTGGAACCCTTCGCAGGATTGCATGAATGTCATACAAAGTGTATTTGGAGCTATGCTGAGAACAAATAACCAACCCGTAAATTAATTAGGAAAGATGTTGCATTAATATATTGAACGATGAATGTGAAGTGAGTATGAAGACATTGAAAAAGGAATTAGAAAAAGCACCTTCAGTTAGATCTTTCCATGAAAACCTACCCCGTGTAGTCAACAATTGGACTAGGGGCAGTGCTAAGTCAGATCACTGATAATATGCTTTTGCATTTGCTTCACAAATACATAAGGGAGTAGAAACTTAATGCTCTTTGGCTAAAAGCAAATTAATGGCTGTTTGGGAGGTGGACAGATTTAATATTTTTCTTTGTAGAAGAAATTCTTAATTGGGAGGTAAAACACGCAATTAGCATAATGGAAGGAGGATGATCAGGTGAGATCTCTCCTAGGACCGCTAAACTAGTTTGCAAACTAGCAGGGTAATAGTTTAAGGTGCAAAATATTACAGGGCGACAGAATGTCTCTACTGATTGTTTTTTCACGAGTTCCATGAGTTGAAATTGAAAGTGAGAGTGAATTGTATGAAGAGAATGATTTGATGGTGGCCTGTTTGTCAGACGAAAGTGATTCACCAACTATAATTTCAAAGAAAAGATAGCTCCAAACTGTGGAGGCAGAGACTGTGCTCAAACATGTGAAATAGTATGTTGTGAAAGGATGGCCCCTTGAGAGAGTTCGTGATACCCGTCTTCAGTCCTTCTGGAAGGTGAATGATGAAAAGTAAATTTAAGCTCGTTTTGATACTGTTAATGCATTTTCCACCCTACAGCCCTCCTTGACGTTCCCATACCCAGCGTATTACGTAGCGATTATTCCTCATTTTCCCACCACTCTACCAGGTCCTCTCCCCATTACGATAAAAAGTATGCCTATGCGTATTTTACAAAATGCAGGGGTATATTACCAACAACTAGCGATAATTTTTGTCTCTAACTTGTTTAGAGACAAAAATTATCGCCGCACATCGGCGATTTTTATCGCGGATAAACCTTGCTATTAGCAAGGTTTATCGCAAATGCGATAAAAAACGGCCGCAATGCATGAATATCGCTGAAAAGTCAGCGATATTCATGCATTATCGAGCAAATGCTCTTAGCCATGTTATCCACCTCCCATTGGATAACATGGTGAAGAACTGCTCAGGGCAGGTGTTAGCTTTTGGAGATATTCGCGCTTAGCGCGAATATCTCCAAAAGTTGGTAATAGGAGATAGCGATGTTAGCGACTGTTTCCAGTCGCTAACATCTTGGCACGCCCACTTTGCATATCATTAGTGATAAATATCACTGACATGCAAAGCGGGGCCCAAGATGGTCGCTATCTCCTATTAGCTGTCACTAACTGGTGTTAGCGACAGCTTGGTAATAGGGAGATAATTTTATCTCCGCTTTCTTGGCTTTTAAAGCCAAAAAAGCGGAGATAAACCCCTTGATAATATACCCCGCAGTTTGTGAATCAGGCCCAATGTGTGCAATTGATGGCAGGCCAGGGTTAACTCCAGAAAGCTATGCCAGTTTGTATATAGAATGTGATGGTATAGACCTCGCAGGATGTGTTTGTGTTCACACATGACACATGGCAACATAGGATTCCTTACAGTGATTGTCATTTTCAGGATTCGAGCTTACCTATTATTCTGGTACCTCATTACTTTAGGTCAGAGAGTAAGTAACTCACGGTGTGACTAGAAAAAGCATGCTTCTTGTTTGCGGTTCACACAAGTGAATGTATTCCAGATTGCACCCTCCAGAGCTTTACGGAGTATGAGTTTAAAAATGAATTATTCAGATTTCTGCTTTCTCTCCACAGTCTTTCGTTAAGTGTTTTCATGTGAACTATGGTACGGGTGAAAAAAGATAGAAAACAGTGCTGGGAGTCTTACAAAAACAATAATGCAGATCAAGCACCGGAAGCAGCCCACCTGCCTCGTCAGCACCTACAGCCACAACCAAAACAGCAAACACAACAACCACATCCATTTGCCCAGGTTTCAAGATAAGCAGAAATAAGAAATAACGAGGATTGTATGGAATAAAACAATATGGGAAATCTTAGCTTTCCTTCGGGGGCAAATAGAAAGGAATATTTAAAATATATAAATCATACCATATAAAAATTAGAAAGCTGAAATAGTTTTGTAGATGTGACTCTTTTGGTTGACATAGATATTTATATTTTAGAAACATTGTGGGCATCAGTGGCACATATAACACTGCTTTCTAAATAAATCAGAAAAAACAATTGATTGACATGTTAATAGAGAACGAAGATATTGTTAGTTAAAATTCAATCGCATGAGCCTGCATGCTTTCTGTTTAATTCACAAATAAAAAAAGATGCAATTATTTTCGCACAGTGCCCTAGGTGACATTATTTTTGAAGTACTCTCTTATGATTTTACCACATTTCAACATTTGCTTACATCCGACCCAGGGGTTCTTCCGCTGGGGTGAGCACATTTCACATCCTTAAAGCCTACAGTAGATGCTTTGGGCTATTTAAATATTAACACATTTAAACACCCCCTAAACTTGACTATATTTGTTTTACTACCCCGTTATTCTTTTGGCATAATTGATATGCTTATGATGCCAAAAACACATTTAAACTTAATTTAATGTTAGATGCATTCATTGATATTATCTGTATTGCAGATAATGCTATGAGTTCTATAAATCTGCTGCGTCTCAATGCCCAGGCTGGTCATATAAGAAGCGGGGGATTTATGATTTAATAATAATATTATTGTTTTTTTGAAAGTGGAAAACATCAAAGATCTGATCAAGTACCCCTCATTCTTCCTGTTATCGCCTTTCCCGGAACTCCATTTTTTTTGCCCTGTCCTCGAGTTGGAACTAGGCTTATAAAGCAGTTTTAAAGAAAGGTCTATCCAGATTTTCTTTTCCTAAGAAATCTGACACCATGTTCAAGGAGGATGGGCCTTTAACGTCATGAGGTCTCCCCAGGATGAATCTGCGAGGCAGTCAGAATCCTCATGCAAGTCCTCAAAGAGCTAAGGGGCATATCAGCAGTAGTAGCAGACACATAGCCAGCACTATTTAGCATGTCTTGAGCTCACTTTTTAGACCCACAGTTATTTGTTGTTCTTTATTGCATATCAGCAACAGCCAGCGATAATTATCGCTAAGCGCACTTAGCGCGGGCATAATTACCGCTGGCTATCGCTGGTTTTTATCGCAGAGATAGGGCGTTATCAACAACACTTATCTCCAATGCGATATAAATGCAAGCGATGGTGGCGAAATGTGCCATTATCGCTGGAAATCCAGAGATAATCGCACAGCGATAGGCAAAACCTTGTTGATAGGGCTGGGTGGTCTCAGCCTTATAATCCACCACCCATTAGCTAAAATGGTTTAGTCAGTTTAAAAGCAGGCGTAATGAAATCTGCGATAGGCACAGTTAGCGCTACTTTTTTTGTTGCTATGCAGATTAGCGTGCAGCTTGATGATTGGAGAATATCTGTTAGCGACATTTTCCATGTTATTTTAGTTGGTTACGCCCACTTTGCATGTCATTAACGTTGCAAAGCTGGGCGTTGAGGAAACGGGCGCAGAGGCATAGGAACACACGCTAGCGTGTCATTGCTGATAGTGCGCTAAAAATATCCCCGCTTTTCGCCCGAAAAGGGACTCTAAAGCGGCGATATTTTTATCGCAGCCCTGATGATATGCCCCTAAATTGTATTCATTGTGTCCCTCCCATATCATGTGTTATTTTTTCTCTCTCTAGGACATACCACAACCTACATTACTAGCAAACGGACTCCTTCGAAGAGCTTTAAACACATGTCCCCGTGATCGTAGCTTAGTGGCCACTCAGCCCAAAACCTATAGATTAATTTTAAAAAGGACGAGGAAAGAAGTAATCTCCCAGCAGTGGTCTCTTCTAAGTGACCCTGCCCGCATAAAGGAAAGCAAGTCATTCTTGTATGCGCTCCCTAGATCATGGTGGATCAGTGGTTAGTTGTCACATAAATGGGGAGGTCTGGGTGGCACACTTTGAAAAAATGTCTTCTGACACTAGTTCGGCTGGTTTGCAGCTATGGCCCGGAGGGGCTCCACCATTACCATACATTTCATCACAGGAAGTGAAGGCCGTCATCCAGGAGAGTGCAGGAGGTAAAGCACCCTCGCCAGATGGTGTCCTGATGGACATTATTAAGTGTAACATGGGTCTTTGGGACCCACTGTTGACAATTGTTTATAAAATCCTGCACAGGTCATTGATTCCCCGCTCCGGGGTTTCCTCAGTCATTGTCCCTATCTTTAACCCCTTGGCGGCGGAAATTCCCCCTTAGTGCGGGCAAATTCCATGCGTGCACAAATCAGATGGCCGGGGGCCGTCCGAAGCACACGCCCACCTTGACATCGGACGGCCGGGGGCAATCCGATGCATGCAAGGGGTTAAAAAGGGTAACAGGTCAGAGCCTTAATGTTACCGCCTGATTTTCCTGTTGGATATTGCAGCCAAAATCTTAGGCAGAGTCCTGTATAATAGAGTAGTAGATTGAGTTGCTGAAAATAATGAGTCAAATAAATGTCAATATGGATTCCATAGTGGTATAGTGATAATCGATCAATGCCTCAACTTAAACCTGATCATTGGGAACTATACGGTGGCCAAGCAGTCAGCACTATATCTAGCCTTTATGGATTTGACAATGGCCTTTCACTGTGTTAATCGGGCTAAGCTATGGCGACCCCTAAATTATCTGCAATGGGATCCATCCCTAGTCAACTTGTTGGTCTCCTTACAAATGGACACTAAGGCCCGAGTCAGGTTTGGGAAAAAGGCGAAATCACTCATGAATTTAGTATTGGTTGGGGTGTTTGTCAGGGGTGCATTTTAGCCCCACTTTTTTATTTTGTACATAAACGATCTTAAGAGGGAGATTAGTCAATACACCCCAGACATGCCCATGGTGAATGGTGGCCCCTTATGAGCATTATTGTATGTGGATGATGCAGTGTTAAGTGCTCGCACCTCTAAAGCTTTGCATCATCTAGTGCACACATTTGTCAATTTATGACCTAGCTGTATTTCTTAACTAATTTTATGAAGTCTTTTATAATGACTTGTGCTCCAAAGCGCATGCAACCCTTAAATAATACAGTGGGTAAGGAAGTGTTATCAAGCACCAGCTCCTTCTCTTCCCTGGGAGTCACTTTCTGCTTGCCTGGGACATGGTCTGTGCATATCGCACAAAGTAAGACCAGGTTCTCCAGGGATACTGCTAAGTCTCCTGTTACCCAAGGGAGAGAGGGTTCTCACACCCCTCTTGCACATATATTTGGCACAATGCGTCCCTATAGCAACTTATGGGACGGGCATATGGGACCTGGGTGACTCAGCTACCCTCCAAAGGGAGGAAAATGAATTCTGTTGGAGAGTATTTTCAGCCCCGTGTCAACATCCAGCTTCATTTGCCACAATGAACTAGGTCTTATTTGCAGTTGCCCAATTCTTTTGTGGCTTTCTAGCTGGAACTCATAAGAAGCAAAACTGACTAGAGAGATCGTTTTAGACTGTTTGGCTTGTGATAAGGGTCTTTCAATCCCCTTGATAGTGTATGTCAAAAAATCCCTGGAAGCTATTGGATTGGCCGATATGTTTTTAGATAGAAAGTCGCGGACAGCCCCTGTTAGAAAGCAAGTGCAAGTCTTGCTTCTAGAGCAAATCCAACGAAGAGAGGATGAGGGATGAAAGACAAAAATCAAGTGTTAGGAATTATTTATTACTTAATCCCAGGGCTATTTCGACCAACAATTTGCAGAACACTAATAAGAGCAGGGAAAGTATTTTATTTTTCATCTTCTGGGCTGGTATTGTGAAATATTTATTTTGTTTTCCGGCTGGACACCAACCCCAGCTCAACTGAGAATGCCCATGCAATAATCTGTACAAACAAACTAAGGTACATTTCCTCTTCTTTTGTGGATGTTATAAAATGTATACCAAAATATTCCTCATACCATTTTTGAAGTTTAGGAATTCACTGATTTGTATGCCAGCATATAATTTTTTATTGGCATTACCATTACCAGATGATGAAACGTGTGGTCACGTGACCCTGTTTCTTAAAGCTACAGTGCGCTCCAGGAGGTTAATGAATTTAGATTCATTGCAGTGTATCGTTGGATCAATGCTTGACCCTGTTTTAATTTCGGTTTTAATCATCACAGCCTGCTTTTACCCATATTGTTAGTCATTAATATTTCAAACCTGATAATTTTACGAATGTTACTTGCATGTTTTAATAACTTGTATGTTTACTATTGCAATGTTTGCACAGGACTTGCATGCTTTTATGGCTGTTCAAAGTTGAATAAAGAGAATTCTGTCTCTGATTCTGATTGTATGGTACCAATTCAACTCTGAAGGATGAACTGTGTCCCCCATTTGCTTTAATTCATCTGATTTACTCCCAACAACCTGAGGAGAACTAATGATCAGGCCCTTCCCCAAGATTTCCACCCCACCTCTGACATCCATCCGAGAAGAACACAAGTAGGAGAAATCAGAATACTCATATTTGTGGCCTTCTATACATTTGACAACACATTTTTTCAGATGCGCCTCAGGAGTCGATGCCCCCTTTCACTGTGAGATATAAGGCGTATCTGCCCCTAGTCCTTCCAAAAGTCATTGAAGCATTCTCAATGGAACACACAAGAGCGTGTCAGCATAAGAGACCACCTGAGCCGGATTTCTAGGTGCTAATCCTTTCCCCGAGCATGTGAAGCCACCTTACATGTGGTCTGAAAAATCTTCCTTACCACCACTAGTGAATGTTTTACCTGACACAGATAACTTGTTCTTGTGCTGCTCGCCCTCACAGCCTCTCAGGTCTCAGCTGCAGCTGTTGGGACACCCGTGTACAGCTCCCACCTTAAGTCTTTATTTTGCCACTTTGTCTGTGCCATTATTAGTTTATCTGTATCCAGCTCATTTTTCTCTCTGTTTCCACTGATTATTACGCCAGTTAGCCATTCCTTTCCTGTTAAGCTAGACACTAGCCACATTTACCTTTTTTTACTTTTCAGTTGTGTAGTGTCCTTGTAATTTTTGCACTTGTTGTTTTCTTCCCGCCACTTGCTTGCCCGCCTTTTTCACTATTTCTGTTTCTCCCACCTCACACCACCCAGTCCCCCTCCCTCCCCCAGGACCTACTTAATGGAGGCTGCAGAGTTGGTTCACCACCAGGAGGCCGAAGGCATGCCAAAGGCAAGGCCATCTGCACCCATTCGCACCTGGACCAAGCCCTGCTACAGGAATCCTGGCCTTCCAGCCACTCACAGTTACAACATCTGTTGCTGGACCCTAGACATCGCAACAACAACTGATGTGTCACATCTCCTTTACTATTCCTACTCCAGTCTGTGCAACAGTAGTGAAGGTAGGCGTCGGTGGGATCGGTGGCAGTAAGCAGAGCTCTGTGGCGTCCAGATCCCTGTAAAAGCTAGGAAGCAATGCTCGGCGATGCTCAGGGGTCGGCCAAACTGGATCCGCAGGAAATTACCAATGAAATTTCCCATGGATTTTAAGACATTGCATACCGGGCAAAAACTCGGCGAGGAATAAGGAGAAGAAAGGACTAAAGGCAGAGAGGAGATCCTGTCGGTGCGTTTGGACAGCGTTTGGACAGTAATGGCAATGGACGGCAATGGTGGATAGTAAGAAGGCGGTGTAGTGGCGATATTGTAACGGAGGAGGAGATTTATCAACTATCAACGGTTAACGGTGGAGAGAGGGAGAGCAGATATACCGGTGCGATACTGAGTGGTACGGAGTCGGAGTCGGACCACAGTGTATCAGGCAATCTCTTCAAAAAAAAAAATCATTCCAAAATAAGCAATCATACCTGTTTCTCACTTGGTGCCTGAGATAACTCGAGATAACGTCTGAGAGGGTCTGCGGCTTGCGGTCCGATGGCGCTGCGGCTCCAAACTTCCCCAACGTGGTTTTGCAGCTGATTTCCAGCCCGGCTGAGTAGGGCCACGCAGCTAAGAGGGTCATCCTTGTGGCAGATACAGATGTCTACGGGTGTCTACGTGTGTCGTCCACCACTGTTTCGGGGTTTCAGACTGTCCTGATTGTCCTGCTCTTGCCACGGCTCATCCAAGTTTCAAAGCCTCGAGGCAGACTGGGGCGGATTGGCAGCTCGGCGGTTGCATGGACTCGGCGCTCCATTGTTGTCCTGCTTCCAAAGAGACGCTGCTAGACGCTACAAGGCCCGACCGGTGCTCAATGCAGAGCGCACACAAGGCGAATGCTCGAACAGGGACTGGAATAGGTTCTGGCTCTGGTTTTGGTTCTGGTTCGGGCTCAGGGCAGCTCCATTCAGGCTGCGCTCCCGGCGGCTTGGCCCACTTTGGATACCAGGTAGTAGCGCTCCTGAGGTTTGTGTCACGTCTGGTGAATGGAGGCCTGTTGAAACGGCTTTTCTACGGGTGCTTCTATCAGAGTTCACCGAGGACAAGTGAATTGAGGCTGATACCAAGAACTGCTGAGAGAACGGTTTGCTTTTGCTCCAGTTCTAACCGGTATACTTTGGCCCCGGAGAGACTACAGCAGGGCCAGCAGGGCCGGAGACCAACAGTGGAAGAGGTGGCTGACATGACAGAAGCGGAGGGGTCCGGCCCCGGGTATGTACTCCGCGAACAAAGTACCGAGAGCGCTTTGGGCGCAATAATTATAACTGACACACAAGGGGCTGTGAAGTGTCTTGAGGATGTGAGTACTCAGGGCTCGATAAACCCAACGAGGCGGCCAGAGACCAGGGGGGCTAAAAATAAAGACAAAGACAAAGACAAAGAAGAGAAAATAAAAATCACCGACAAAGAGAGGGACACAATTAAACAGAAAGAACAGAGGGAAAAGGAGAGGGATAAAGATAAGGAGAAAGACTTAGCTAAAGACAAGTCCAAGGATAAAATCCAAGATAAGGAACATGATACAGACATTGGTTCTGATAATCTACAGACAGTGGCCAAGATGGAATTATTGGCGAAAAAAGCCCAACGGCTACAGACTATAAAAAATCTAAAATCTGCCGCCCGAACTAGTGGCCAGGCTAATGATGCTCAACCTCGGATCTCGACCATATTTGCACCAACAACTAAAGGGCAATCCGACCAGGGGAAGGTAACAGAAATCGACAGCGATTCAAATAATCTGTCTAAAATACCCGGCAATCGGAGCAAAAACTCTGTAGCCACTACTGGAAAAGCCACGACAGACCCAATAACCGAGGTGTGCAGTTCGACTGAACCTAAAAGACCTCCAGAGGGCCTGACAGTCATGTTACCTGCAGAACTCACACAGACTACCAGTCTAGTCGCTCCAACCTCCTTATCATCATTGCCCTCAAGCTCGACCAGCGTAGTCACGGGAAAAAACGAGCATTCTCAAAGGCTCGATCTAAAACTTGATACTACAGTTCCACTCTTAGACAACCCGGGATCTGAATCAGAACTAGAATCAGAGACAGAGTCCGGACTATATGAGACGGGGATGTCTACCTCAAGCGAACCTTATGGTTTGAGACAAGAACAGATAGATTTTGAAAGCCCAGAGCCCTCTGATTCCAACCTCAAAACTAACTCTAAAAAGACGAATGACTCTCCTAAAGAAAATAGCGCAAGGAAAAAACATGAAAAAAAGAAAAAAAGACAAAGGAGACACCATAAACTAATAGATGAGGATACTACCGATCAAGGCAATTATACAGATCGGATCGATTATCGCCATAGGAATCCATCAACACAAGGACAATCAACGTCCGATCCAAAATATAATTCGAAATATAATTCGGAAAGAGATGTAAATATGATCGCACACAAATCATCTGACGAAAGGGATGGCCACAGTGAACCTTCTCTGGGCGATGTATTTAACTCAATTAAGAAATTTCAAGATATCGTCGAATCTGACAATACGAAACTTCAAAGATCCATCAATAAGGTGGGACAAACTTGCCTAGAAATTTCGGAAAGAATGGCGTCGGTTGAGCTCAGGACTGAGAATCTTGAAAAGGATGTTTCTGTCCTCCAGAAACAAGGGAAAGAACACGATGGAATTGTGCGAGATTTAATGATGAAAGTGGAGGATTTTGAAAACAGGGCCCGGAGGAACAATCTATGCTTCTTGGGAATCCCGGAGGGAGTAGAGGGGAACGATCCCAGGGGGTATATTATTTCTCTATTTAAAGAATCTTTCCCGGAATTATCAACCTGGGACTGGGATAAAGAGGTTCAGCGGGCTCATAGTTTTCCCTTTACTTTAAATTAACGATCTCATTCAACAGAGAAATACCCAAGAGCATTTTTGGTTTATTTTGGTAACTTTCTTCTACGGGAAGCAATATTTGATCTGGCTCGTCCTACACTCAAGAGAGAATACAAAGGGTATAAGTTTTTCAGTCGACCTGACTTTGCCCATGCAACGGTTGAAAGAAGATGGCGGTTGAGACAACTTTTTACCCCTTTTGAAGAGCTGGGAGCCACAGTATATTTACAGAATCCTGCCAGACTGAAGGTCATGTACAACGGAAACATCAGAACCTTTATAGCGAAATCCATGCGCAAACCTCTCTAGAGGAAATCACAAGAAACAGCGATGGCAAGGATAAATTTTAAAAAGGGGGAAAAAAAACATAATACTTAATGTGTAACCAAATGTTAGTCAACAGCACACCTGCGGCAAGAAGCGAAAAGATATTTTTGAGAAAGAGAGAGCGTGGTGGGCAAAATAGTTAGCATAGACAGATGTCATGTCTGTGCAAAATTACTACAAGGAAACGCATTGCTTAAAATGAATATGTAATCCTATACTCCCAATAGTAATAGGGGTTAGGACGCGGAGAGACGCCAGCTGCATCGAATCACACGATGCCCACAACCCGGTTCCGACGGAACCCGGTTGCCTCACAAATAGGTGGAGGGGTGTGGTGGGGTGTGGGGGGGGGTAAAGGTAGATGGGTTTTAGGGGGAGGGGGTGGGGGCAACCAAACAGGCAACTAATCAGCTCAGAATATATGATTGACATAGTTGTGAGAAAATTGAAAAAAACGGGCATTGTTCACTATTAAAAAGTGCAAACACCAATATATACAAAAAAATTGTCTAATACCTATAAATGGCTAAACTAAAAATCTTGAGTATCAATATATGTGGGCTTAATGATCTTAGGAAGCGACAAAAAATAGCAATTGGCCTCCAATCAACCAAGGCAGATATTGTTTGTTTGCAGGAGACCCATATTGAGGGGTCCCAAAGACATATATTAAAAAATGTGGGTTATAGACTAGTTGTTGCTACAACTCAGGCAAATAAAACACGGGGGGTGGCTATTTTGGCACGGGGTGGTATAATACACTTTACAAGATCTGCTGCAGATTCTTGTGGCAGATGGGCAATTACTGAGGGTTTATGTGCTGAAGGGACAAAGATCACAATTTGCACAGTTTATGGCTGTGTTTTTGATGATCCCGAATTATTACTGTTTTTATCTAACGAACTCGCTCATTGGCCGATACCCATGGTTATTTGTGGTGATTTTAATATTAACCTCCCAACAAATTGGTCTTCTGGCCATAACTTCAACTATCAAGGAAGGAAACCTAAAACTTTCAAAGCCTTGCAATTACTTTGTAATACTCATGGGTTAGCAGATTGCTGGGAGATAAAACACCCTTATAACCCAGGCCATACTTTCTTTTCTCATCCTCATCAAAAACTAGCCAGACTGGATTACTTTTTTGTTTCACACACCATTGTATCTAGCTGCTCAATAGATCGGTTACCCAGGGTTCTTTCTGACCACAATCCTTTACTTATGTGCATGAATATGGAGACGATACAATCAGATCGTAACCTGTGGACCTTTGAAAGAGCTTTATTGCACAACGAAAAATACTGTATACATATGGAGAATTGGATCTCAGAATTTTTAAAGTTTAATATGGGTAGTGCCCCTTTGGATGTGGTCTGGGATGCATTGAAGGCAGGTATAAGGGGCGAAACTCTTAGATTTTCCATCAACAATAATAAAGAAGAAAAACTAAAGCTGTTAAACTTACAGGAAGACTTAATAAGAAGGGAAGAAGCCCTCGCCAGAGCGGTGCAATGTGGAGTCAATGTAGAAAGGGCGGTACGAGAGGTAGCGATTGGAAGGTATCTAATATCTGAAATATTTACCACCAAAGCAATCAGTAAAGCGGTAGTGAACAGGGAAAAAACCTATGAATTGAGTGAGCGGGTGGGTCATCAATTAGCTATTCGTATTAGACAACAGAACTCAGCAAATATGATTAAAGTAATTAGAGATCCTGTCCATGGATTAACTCATGATCCTAAAGAAATCAGAGAAGCTTTTAAGCGTTATTACTCGGATCTCTATACTGAGATAGGTAATAGCCAGGTTAGTATTGATGAATATCTAGAATTGACTACACGCCCCCGTTGATCCCAATCGGATCAAGATATTCTCTCGGTCACTCCGGATTGGATAGAAATTCTACTCTCAATGAATAGTCTTCCGTCGGGTAAAGCAACAGGTCTTGATGGAATCCCTACCGAATTTTATGTCAGATTTAGTAACAAACTGAAAGATATTCTTACTAATTTAATGATTCATATCTTTCAAGGTGGACGCCCTCCGGCATCCTGGGCCAGGGCGAAAATTATTGTCTTTGCCAAAAAAAATAAGGATCCTACGGAACTTGGTGCATATCGACCAATCACATTAATCAACAATGATTCCAAAATATATTCTAAATTATTAGCCTGTAGATTGTCACCTTTAATACATAAAATTGTATCCATTAGACAACACGGATTTGTACCAGGGAGATCAACCACAGACCATATTCAGAGGGTGATCACGCTGTTCGACATGGCTGAAGTGGCAGGAGACCCTATGGCCTTGATATTGCTAGATGCCGAAAAAGCATTCGATAGGGTCTCCTGGCAGTATCTATGGACAGCCATGTCGAAAAGTGGGATTGGCGACCAGTTTATTAAAGCTGTTCAGGCGATGTATACCACTCCGGAGGCAGTGGTAATGGTTAATGGGGATTTATCAGATACCATCAATGTGACTAGAGGTACGAGGCAGGGCTGTCCCTGCTCCCCATTATTATTTGCCATCTTTATTGATCCATTTATTTCAAGGCTAGAATCTAACCACTTAATACAACCCAGGAAAACAGCCAATGGTGAAACAAAGACCTTGGCTTTTGCAGATGACATCGCAATAGTCACCGCCGATCCAGAGGAAACACTAAAACAAATGGAAGAAGAAGCGAAAAAGTTTGGGGATATATCAGGGTATAAATTGAACGAAACCAAAACCCAGATTGTAATAAATAGTCAAATCAATTTTTCTGACGACAGGGTGGTAGAGAATGCATTATATCTAGGTGTCAATATCACCTCCAATCTAAAAAATTTAGTAAGTCTCAATTTGAACCCACTTCTTAAAAAGACTGAGAAAAGCTTAAATAGCCTGCATAACTTATATTTATCTATCATAGGAAGATGTAATCTTATTAAAATGCTATTCTTTCAGAAATTTCTGTACTTTTTTCGGACCATCTGTTTAAATTTCGACCCATCAATATTTAAAGATATGGATAATATATTCTCTCGTTTTATCTGGGGATATGGAAGAACACGTAGAGCTCAAAAATATATTATCCTACCAAGGGAAAGAGGGGGTTTGGCGCTTCCCAACCTTAAAATCTATTGGTGGGCAACCATCCTTAAATACAGTAGAGCTCTCTTAATCCCCAGGCAAGAGCCCAATATAGATATGTTAGTCCCAACCCCACAGGAACTCATTCTAGGCAAAGAGACAAGTGATCATTTGTGGAGGTTAACATATGACTGTCATTTCAAAAAGGTCCGCTTTAAAACACTTAAAGGTATTTATATTGTTTGGAGCCATGTGCGAAAACTCTTGGGACTCGGTAGGTTCTCCCACTATACCACCCTAGTTAGAAATTCCAATCTCCCTGAGATCTTTACAGATTATTGTATGACACGATGGATAAGATCGGGAATCACACAGATTGGCTCGTTATATGACAGTACGGGCTTCCGCTCATTCGAATCCCTAAAAACTAAATTTGGGTTAGAATCGCGTGACTTTTTAGAATATTTGCAAGTTAGGGATTTTATTGCTAAAAAGTGGGTGGCAGTAGGGCCATGAATAAAATTCCAGCAATCGAAACAGTGGTGCGCAGTAATAGTGTTAAAATTGGCGAAATTTATAAAGATTTAGTTGTCAGTGTCCCGGATGATTTAGACAAGCATATCCATTATTGGCAAAACAAATTAGAATTAACAGAACCTCTTACGCGAAATGCTCTAGAAATCTCAAATTGCTTATTAATGTCGACCAAACGTCAAGCTTAATATTACAAGACGTTTTTTCAACTTTATTATACACCAGCTAGAATATCCAAATGGAGTACCGGTAAAGGCACATTATGTCCTCGATATGCTCAGCCCGAAGCAGATTTGGTACACATGTTAGCTACATGTCAAACCCTAAATACTATCAGACAAGATATATCAACGTTTCTGTCAGGAATATTTGAGAGTAATATTGAGATCACCACTGCTGAAATTATACTGGGGGTAGCTAGGAATGTTAGATCCGCCAACATGCAGGGATTATTGTTTATCTCAATGGCGGTACTTAGAATCTGCTTAACATCTGCATGGTTGGACCTGTACCCGCCTACATTCCAGCAATGGCGGGCACGATTCCTTGCTACCTATAGCCTGGAAATAGCCATATACAAACATAAGGGCCTTAAAAAGAAAAAAAAAGGGTTAGAAATATGGTATCCCGTTACACAATGGATCGAGAGATCAGACTCGTAATGCTGATTAATTGCGTGTATATGAAAGGATTTTCTTTGTATGGTTTTGCACTTATCTGTTGTGTGTCTCGCTTATTATTTGCATAACGCCTAATTCAAAATATTTCTGTTTATATTCATTGCCTGTTTGCGTGGGGTTGTTTTTATAATTGGGTGGGATGGGTGGGAAAGAATGATTAAAAAATATTAATAAAGAATTGTTAAAAAAAAAGTAGTGAAGGTACTTCACTTCAAACGCATACCATCATTTAATACATATATTAATTCACAAAAAATATAAAGGTATTAATGTAAAATTATATATATAATTAAAAACCCAATTAAAAAATAATGATACATTTTTAAAAGGTAATACCAAAAAAAATGTTACTACATGATTATTAAATTAAATTCCCATACTATACTCCCACATACCTAGCAGTCCACATTTAAAATATATTTAAAGTACAAATGTATAACACAGTTAATATATTAATTAATTAATAAAATAATTACTAATAAATCAATTATTAATTGTTAATGAATTATTACTTAAATGACTTCCTGTCCTATCCCCCTAAAACCCCAACAACCTGAACCTGTGGCATTGTTGTAACGAGTCTCTTTGAAGTAACATCAAAGGTCGGTGAAGGGTAGGACTGCTGCAGAGTTGAGATTTATTATTTTTATCCTGAGGGTGAGGTGCGAAATCTTAGTAGGAAAGCAAAGACCGTGTGGGAGACTCCGCAGAGATTTAAGGTGTCTCAGTTGGGCTCTTCTAAGCAAGTTTTGAATAAGGACCATTCTGTCCTCTTTTAGTCCTTTTTTTGATGTTTCACGCTGCTTTTAAACGAATGCTGATCTTCTTTGCCCCCACACTTATGAACCCGTCGTTGTAGCACAGGCAACATCGATGCAAGCTGTTTTATCGCACTGTACTGGCTTCCCATGAGTGCCCAAAGTGCTTTGAAGGTCTCATCAATCTTCCCTTGTGCGCATGGCTGCAAGCGGCACTGCACTAAACACTGTGTACGTGGCACAAGGAGTTACAGCAGAGGCATGCTTTGTGAGCATAGAACTCTGGACTTTGATGTAGGCTCCACTTGTGTGCACAGCACTGAATGAGTGCAAGCTTCCCACTTGTGCACTACATGGAGCGCGTAGCATAAGCAGCAGTTGTTTGCTTCACTTCTACTCACAAATCGGAAAGGAGTGCACCAACAACAGTGCAGCTGTACATAGTATATTTATAGTTAGTGTGACAGTGCAAGCTTCCTTATATATACGGCCTTCTGCTGGAGGGTGACTCTCGCTTATTTATTTTCCTGCCAATGCAAACTTCGTCACACTTTAAGGAAGACCACCAACCGAGGAGACATTTGAGGTCCCTAGCCCATTCGGTCCTTGGACAATCAAAGCTGAAAGTCCAAGCGTTGATTGGGCTAGGGACCTCAGAAATCTCTTAGGTGTGCAGCACAATCATGTACTTGTAGACTGGAAGAAATCACACAAACTCTGCCGCTTAACTTCCTGTTACTGTAGGAAACAGAGGGGGAAAGATTCCTTAATACCAATCATAATGTTGATGGATTGACCACTTGAAGCGGCAACTGTTTTATAGTGTGTAGCACCATCCCCAGCCTAAAGATGTAGTGGTCTTTCTTGTAAATCGCAATCTCGTTATTCTTCTTTCTGTTGTGGAATGCTTTCTGCTGGAGGTTCCTGATCTTACTGTCCTGGCACACCCACGTGGTTCAAGAGCAACCTAAGTTGGCGAGAGGGTGGCTCTGGATTCATGTCAAAGGGGCGTTCTTTTGTAACATTTGGTTTCTCCTCTAGCCTGTTGCTCAAAGATAGACATCTGTTCTTAATTCGCAATTGAATTTAGACTACATTACCCAGGATGCACTAGTATGTTAAACATCTCGGAGGTCACTCCTTAAGCCATGGGCACGTATGGCCATCCTTCATAGTGGGATCTTCTCGTTTAAAAAGTATTATTTGATTTCTGCTTCCGCTTTTGGCTGAGTATGATTTATAATACCTCGAGCAAACCCAGCCTACATGAGCATTGGACTGGCTTCTGGGAAGAGGGTGGGTGCTCAGAACTGCCGGAATCCTTGGGCAGATACAAGCACGCTGTGGGAATTGAGCATGCTTTCTCGTGTTGGGATTGGCGGTTCTGTGGATTGTAGGAGGACCTGGTGTTGGTGCTGGAGCAAGGCATGTAGTTGTGTAAGAGTTCGACGAAGGTCACTTGTGCTTTGCCGTGCAGCCTGTTCCACCTTCTGCTCACGGCGGCCATGCTTGCTCGATCTACATGATTTATGTGTTTCAGTGGCAGCGACAGACAGTGACTGTCGCGAGCAGCCTGTCCTTTATTGGGTTTAAAGTTGCATTTTAGTGCTTCTTGTACCAAAATTCACAAGAAATGCAGATTTGTAGGTCACTGAATGTAAACAATGACCGAGCAGAAAGAACGAAACCGCTTAAACATAGCGCCAGAAGCTATTTAGTTTTCAACAGGAACTTGGCCTTTAAAAAAAAAAGAGAAAATTAGTACTAGAGTCCCTTTCAGTAAAATAAAATCAGTGCAGTGGGTTTGTCTAGAGTCCGATCTGTGGACTGTATCATTTCACCTCTGGTTAACCAGTCGGAAATTGATCGCAATTTCGATGGCGAGGACGATGGTAGCCTCCGTAATGTCGAAGGTGGTCGTGGATGTTACATCAGGTTTTGTAGAACTCATTGCAGCCATTTAATGGTCCTGTAGTGCTTTTGGATTAGACACCAGGATCTAAATTACCACATGCTTGATGGGCGTGTGACACTTTTGGATAGAGATATGTACGTCTGCTGTGGTGGGGAACTTAGCGAGGTGGAGATGTTGCCATAGAGCAAAGCGCACCGTTTGGCAAGGGGTAGAAATGGGGATCGTGGTGGTAGAGGGGTTTTGGGATAAGCAGGGCTTTAAGGGGGGTGAAAAAACTTGGGGGTGTCTCTCAAAGGGTCCGATGTCATTAAGGGCGTGCCTTAAAAGGATGTGAGCTGAAAATCTATCCTTAGCTTATTGTACCTCCCGACTGGTATTTTGCAACTTCTGTCATTAGATCCAGATATACAATAGAGCAGGTAACATTACACCTGCAACAAGCCCTGACTATTGCCTTTGTCACTGGTTGTTAGTTGCATAACATAAATAAGCAACAACCATGGCTTGTACTATAGCATGTTGAAAACGCTTCCGTTCTGAAATGGTGAGACTGAAAGAACTATAACAAGTCTCTTTGAAGTAACATGAAAGGTCAGTGAAGGGTGGGACTGCTGCAGAGTTGAGATTTATTATTTTTATCCTGAGGGTGAGGTGCGAGATCTTAGTAGGAAAGCAAAGACCGTGTTGGAGACTCAGCAGAGATTTAAGGTGTCCGGGACGTGTTCAGTAGGTGACAGTCCCAGCACCCTTTGGCACACCAGTCTTTCGAGAGTGTGGTCACAGTGACTGTCTTTAGTATATCCTTAAACGAGTCCGAAACCCCACCTCCCGCTTCATGCACTCTCGGGACCAGGAACAAACAGGTCTTCCATCAACAAACACCAACGGCCCTTTTTTAACGATGGACCTTTGGCAGTAGACTTTGATGTCCTATGTTTGAGGTGTTCAACACACCTGTATGTGGTGTTCACATCCTTGAGCACACTGTTGTGGCCACGCTGGCCAAGGTCCCTTGGAAGTGAATTCCATATTTTGACGTCCCCGCTTGAGCCTTTGCCTATACTTAGTGAAGATGAAACGTGAGCAGCCCTCAGCGTCTGTTTCTGTTTGTTCCTCGAAGCTGGGATGATCCACTCCTACCCACTTCCCCACTGCTCGGCCTTTATGAATGAAGAGGAAACTATTACAGGGTGCTAGGGATTTTTTGTGGTGTCAACAGTCCCATCCGTGAGGGCCGTATGTGACTCAGCTCTGCCCATGACACTTCTGAGAAGACTAATCTATACTAATATAATAAAGAGAGAGCCCAAACCTTTGAGGCGGGTAATCTCAGGAACCACAGCACCAATCACAACACCCAATACAGCATTGGAAAGGACAGTTGCAGCAGATGGACATAGGCTATACAAGTGGCCACCATATCTACATCTTTACTAATATAATAAAGAGAGAGCCCAAACCTTTGAGGCGGGTAATCTCAGGAACCACAGCACCAATCACAACACCCAATACAGCATTGGAAAGGACAGTTGCAGCAGATGGACATAGGCTATACAAGTGGCCACCATATACATTGTAAAGGTAAAACAACCTTAGGGGTAAAGTAGTCCCTTGGGGGCGGGGCGTTGTGCTGTCAGCGATAGGGCGCCGCAAACAAACCTTCACAGAACTCCCTTGTGGGTGTAGGCATTGTGAGAGGGGCGTGGACAAACAGCAAACACCAATAGGCGCGACATTCATGGGGCGCGGGGCGCGCCATTCCCCGTCATTACTGGTAAAAGCGAAAACGGCATTGTAAACAAAAACCTTCACATTACTCCGTTGTGGGCCTGGCCGTTGTCAGAGGTGCGTGGCAAAACCTGAATGGGCGCCGCATTCACGGGGCACGCCTCCTGGACGTTGTCAGAGGGGCGTGGCCAAACACCAATGGGCAAGGCTTCACGGGCCGCGGCATTGCTACGGTGCTAATGCGGGGCTCAAGCCACTCAGCCTAACAGCGGGGATCACAAAGCTTTGCATACTGCTCCGGTGCTCAGGCAGGGGCTCAAGCACCAACTTCAATAAACAGGTACATAACGACGTGTAAGCTCAATGATAAATAACGCTCCGAAATAATCTTACATTTTGTGATACTTACCTAATGCTGCTAACCTCACGGTTTACTTTTTTCCAATGACTGCAATGAAAAGGCTTTCAGAGGCACAGTTGCTCACACTTTCATTATAAATCACGTATGTCACAGGGAGTGGATTGTAAGTGATGTGCCACACATTCTATTTCTGCCCCGGACAACGTCGGGACGGGCTGCTATTAATAAATACAGTGCTCATTAGTAATATGTATGTTGAGTGATAATCGGTTTCGGCATTCTTTAGGGTGATAATTTATGGTGGCCCCGCCATACTGATTTAAGGGGCCCATCCCCTCTGGTGTGTTGAGTATTCAGGATATAGGCATAAGCTGTGCAAAAAATTGAGCATTTATTTTCTATTTCTCTACTTTTTAAGCAATCCTGGCACCCACGCTTTAGGTTAAGATGTTTAAAGCTAAAGCACAGGTGCAGCCATTGTAACAAAAGTAAATACATAGAAAGACATCATGCAGCCGCCATTTTTTGTATTTTTTCATTTTTTACGCTATTGCGGCACCTGGGCTTTATCTTAAGATGTTTGAAGCTAAAGCGTGAGTGCTGCGATTGATTCAATAGCTCGTGCATTACTAAAAGTTTGAGCTATTGGGCTGCATTATTATTAACAACGCCAATAGCTCAAACTTTCACTAATGCGAAACCTATTGCATTACAAATGCTTGTTTACTTTTGGAATGGGACAAAATGGCACTCCAAGCCCACACATCCTTCCTTTTGTACTTCGGTAATACTCCTTCTCTGGCTTACCTGTAGAGCTGATCAGCATAATGCAATTGGTCGGAAACAAGGATGCCCGTCTTTATCTGGCCTCAGTAGGTGTGAATCTTTCTTCAGCAACCTTTCCACTCCCCACTGACTCCCTATAAAAAAATGGATTGTCTTTAAATCTGTCAAGCACATCATGCCATATACAGGAGTGCTAATTTACATGACTTTTCTCATCCTATGATCATCATAGCAACTAATCTTTCAGAAGTCTTGCATATGGCATACACAAACTGTGGAATGTATTTCCTCTCGGTCCACACTATGCCACCAACCATCCTGGTTTCAGAAAATAGCTAAAGACTCATATTTTACTCTTAAATCTGCATCTCTTTGAATGCTTTCCAACAGTCTTTCAGCAGGACACATAAAGAAATCATGCACTTTACACATTTCATTTCATGCATTCGTTTTTATTTCTGTTTCTTTAGTTTAGCTGAATTGAAGAAGGCTTCTTACAAAATAGAAAATATTTGAATATGTCGGAATCATTTGTACCGAGTTGTAATAGTAACTCACCATGATGTAGCATTTTGATTGGATGTAAATTACGCCATCAACTATCCTTACACGGTTTCTCTTCTCTTCACAGTATTCCATATACTGTCAAATCTCTTCTTTTCTTCCTAATTCTGTTCTTTTGCACTGATTCACAAAAACATATCCTGGGCGGAGAAAATAGTGTGAAAAACGCAGGATAATCCATACAATAATACAAATGTATCAATATCTGTATACAGAATTTGTGGCACTCTGTTATTAATGTTTATACTTACTGTTATTATTATCGACACATACTCAATATAAAGAAAAAGATTTCATTAATAAATCACTTCGCTTTATCATCACACGTGTGGACAATCAAAGCGTTCACCCAAGTCAAAATATCTCTCTTCCTACACAAAATATAGCAACCACACACTGCACCAACAAAACGCGAAACATCCATCTTGTATACACATTCATTTTGAAAGCGCCTTCCAGTATACATTATGGGGCTTCTTTACTAGCCCGTTGTGCCGACGGTGTGTGTCTTTTTTTGTTGCACGGGCGGTGCAGGGTGCCTGCCCATATTTGCAAGGCCATGTACAAGCCACCCTGCATGGCTTTTCATGGCCTTGTAAATCTGGGCCCCTTTCATGAAAGGGGCGCTCCATGGGTGTTGCTGTGGGTGTTCCCACACAATATCTATGGAACCTGACACATTCCCAGATTTAGAAGGTTTTGTAGACCTGGGATGCGTCCGATTCCTAGACTCCCCAGGGGAGGCGTAAGGGAGGCACATTGAGGAGAAATACCTTTATTTCTCCTCGTTTTTCCTATTTCTGCAGAAGCACACATAGAAAGAGGAAATCACCTCTCATGATTGTTTTTGTTCAGGAAGTTGTCGCTTCCTGCACAAGAATAATCACCCCGACAACGTAGGCACCCTTGCACCATGGCGCAAGGGGGACTGCATTGGCGCATGGCAGCCCATTGTGGTCCAGCGTAGGAACAAAAGACAGGGAATGAGCCAATATCTTTTAGATTTCGCTCATTCCTGCCCATTTCTTTTGACGCACTGCAGCACAGTAGGAAGGCTTGCTGCGCTGCCATGTGCCAAAATATTTTAAATGTGGCACCTTGAGTAGAATATCTGTTTGATGTCAACAGATTTCCCTCCTAAGAATAAATGTCAGTTCCAAATGTTCAGCCTCTACAGGGCAGTCCATGTATCACTTCAGTGAGCAGACCACATCAAACTACATATTGCAACCTTCCTGCCATTTCCACCCATATAGCGCTTCATATCAATAAACCAAAGGTTATTGGCAGTAGATTTAGGTACAAACTATCGAGCTGCAACGGTGTCATCTCCAGAATATTATGTAACACTACATTGTCAACTTAATTATAAAGAGTTGTGAATAGGTTGTTGTTCTTTACTCCCCATTTACTTACCTTGACTAAAAAAAAAACAATATTGTGGAAGAAGTCCAAGGCAACTGGGATAAGACCCCACAATAACCGAGTACCTTTCAACCTCACTCCAGTCCCTCCTACCCCACACAGCAGAAGCAATCCACATAGCACAGGGCATTTCCCATTCCTACTTCTGGACACCGAGTCCCACACAGTACAGGGTATTGCTTCTTTAATTACTAAGTGCAGGGTATCACTAAAATTTCCTATAGCATGGGGGGTCTTTCATCCATATGACATAGGAAATTGCTAGACCCTCACTGCAGAGTGCAAGTATATTTAAACCCCCCACATTTCAAGATATATCTGAAACACCATTCAGTACCACTTAATATTCCTCAATTCATGCATAAATCTTGTCCAATCTTCAAAGAGCAGCACGTAACATTCCTCATCATGAATATCACAGGGTCATTAACAGTTCTTACACATGAGGAGGTTTCTGTCTTGTAACATTTGCAGCTCAAGGTATATATAAACCGTTACTCGACAGAACAGAGTAGCCTTCAAACCATTAAGTGTCTTTGGCGTAAATCTTCAAACTTTGCTTTCCCACCCACAGGTGACACCATTGAACCTAGTTCAATGCACCAGCGCTGAATGTGAACAACAGGTTATTGTAGCCCTATAAAGCCTTCCAGTACATTGTTGAAGTAGTTATTGCTTTTGGTATACTAACAGTCCCAATGAGAGGATCAGGGAAACCGTGGTAACAAAAAAAACTGTTTTCTTGTTCACAATATCACGCACACATTGTACTAAGGAGGATAGGCACTTTGAAATAAAAGCATGAATTTTGAGAGGAATAACCTGTTTCTCAGGACTAAACAACTACACAGGATATCTTTAAAACAGCAGGAAGACAAGTTGTAAGAAACAAGAACAAAATGAACTTTCTAGCATGTTTAGAATGTCATCTAAAACAAAACATCCTAAAACCTACTTCTATACGCGAGAGCATGAAAAGCAGAGCAACTTGCAGTCCAGAGTTTCTTAGGGAGAAGAGACCCACTGCATACATTGTTCACAGCAGCTTGTAGGCCTGGGTGATGAACTCGGCTCCGTTAGCAGAGTTTTCCGCACTCCGCCCTGAGATTTTTCCTTGCTCGCTAACATCAAGTTGACAAGCGCGAGCAAGGAAAATCCACCTCCAAGTGAGACTTCTCAACGCGGGTGGACGAATTTCTCAATGCGGGTGGTCGCGGATAGTCGCGACCTGTTGCGTTGAGATACTGTCTGTTCATGTTGAGAAAGCTGCTGCTTGAGTATAAAATCTACTCGAGCAGCAGAAAAGAAGTAGCGCCCTCTTGCGCTGTGCCCTTTCCCATTTGTGCTGATTTTACAGCGCAGGACAAGCACCCAGCGAATAAAATCTACGTGAACGGTGTGACCAAATGCACCCGCCACTTGCGAAACCCCGCTTAGCACGGTGGAGTTTTGTAGTCACTTGGCGGAGTTTGGCATAGCGGAACTCCACAAACTCTGCCCAGGCCTAAGCGAGGGTTGTCATCAGTGGAGGCATAAAGGCAGTGTTCCCTGTGAAGAGCAAACACACACCGTGGTAGCATCCTTCCTCCAAGACACTGCTTTGTTAGCACTGAGAGAGATGTAGCATCTTCAAATTGTGCAGGTGAGACCGTCTTCTGGCAGAATCTCAGGCGACAGTCTGGGTGAAGGACCTCTCCTCTTAAGTGGTCAAATGGCGGTCCTTATACACTAAATCTTATCAGCAATTGGAATTTCTGACATAAGAGCACATCAAGTCAGACTACACTGTTTATACTAAATGTCTGTACTATGTTCAATTTGACCTTGGCATGGTGACAAGTAGAAACTCGTCTCAGACGGATATTGCATCAGGTGGTATATCTGTCATCAGTGGAATACGCTGACACTTTCATAGTTCTTAGACAGATAAGGTCAGATAACATCTGCATTAAATAGCAGACATGAGAATAATTTTGCATACATTGAGAAAGATGGCTTCCTCCATGGCCTGAAATGGTGAAAGAGGCCTACCTAAAAAGGAGTCAGATTAGATGGCCCGTACACCATATCCGTGAGTATTTCTCAACCCTCACTGCACAGCATAGGCAGTACATTTATTTATCCAGCACAAAGTATCTTTAATCTCATAGAACAAGGGAATTAATCCACTCAGGCAGCACAGGACACTTCCCAACCTGTACAGCACTCATCACAACTGTAACCAAGTGACCTTGATATGAATGCACAGAAATGTGTCTTCTTTCTCTAGTTCAACTTGAGTAAATATTATAGTTGCAAGGCCTAGGTGGCAGCGGGCTCTGTCATTAGGAGGCATTTTCCAAACTGCACCTTCCACCAAATGCAGAGCCCTTGCACGTGCAGCACCATCACTTATCCAGACCCTAATAGCACTCGTAAAAGACATATCAGGAATACCACTGCACACACACACCACACACAGTGCAAGGGCAGCATGACAAATAACAGCACATACCTGACACATAGATGAGGTACAGCATCATGGAAAAGAGCCAACCAAGTTGAGTAGTTCATCTATACAAAGAAAGTTTGTGATATAAAGCAGTCTTTCAAGCACCCATATACAAAGGACAAACAAGCATTGACCAAATATTGATTGGTAATGTGAAGCATTACAAGTAAATATAATGGGAATAGATGTGTATTTCTATGGAAGCACAGAACAGTAAAATAATATTGGTGGAGGTTAAATGGTTGGGTAACAATTGCACTGTCAAACCTGGCCTAAAAATCCATAATGGTTAATGACTGCCCTCCTCCTGGCGGTGTTGCTGCCAAACAAAAACATCAGTTATCTAAGACACTTCAATAGCATTTCAAAGTCATTTGCGTGCCCCTGAAAGTTCAAGCTTAGATAGCTGGATAAATAAATAAAATAAATGTGTTTATAAATAAATAAACATAGCTGGATCACAGCTGTGTGGAAGGCAAGCACTTTTTTGTAGATGCCCACTACTTCTATCCAATCAAAACATGTACTCCTGGCCTCTGACATCTGGGCGGAAGATCACCTCTAGTGACACTCACATAATTGACTGGCAGCAGCTGCGAATGGAGGATGATCAGCACCAGCGTAATATGCTCTCTGACGCACATGTGCACACAGACATATATATCCACACACACACACTAACATACACGCACAGTTGCACAAAAGCGCGGTCCCTCCGCATAGCCAGGAGGAATTTATTTTGCCATATGACCTAGAATAATACATATAGTTCACTTGTGGAGGAGGACTCAATCGATCCAATTACTTTTATGGAATGCTTATGCAATAACTCATATTTTTTATGAATCAGTTTTACAACCCATCCAGATATATTTTATATCATATTTTGCAAGAGTACTCCGAGCAAGTCGTAGAACATTTACACAGGTATCTAATATTCATGTATAGCTTATGAAACCATAAATATCTCTACAAGCAAGCTGCAGATAGTTCTGCCTCTTAGTCACCAGAGAGTTATTTACATGTCATGCGTTCCCAGATATCAATAATTTAAAATTATAGTCTGATATCCCAGCAGGTTGCAAGATTAAATTTTGCGTCTCTTGTCTAAGATCAGACTCCACATAGGTTGTAAAATTGTAGTAGTGGGGCCATATTAACAAAGTGGGTGCACCAGGGTGCACCGAACCAGTTGCACAGCAAACATACAGAAAATTCACAGAAAAAGGCTGCTTAGTGACCGAGTTGGTTCACATACGACAGACAAGTATGGAGTGGCAGATAAAGCTATAGCGTTGTGTGCGTCTGAAGGGGGCTCCATGACCCTGAAGGCGAAAGTGATGAATCCACGAATGTTGGTGCTAGACCCACGGGCCAGGGTGGAAGGTACCCATGCATATTGACAAGATTGACTTTGCCGTATCTCAATGCAGACGGCAGTCCTGGATTTCTATCTAAAGGTGCTCAGGGACACCATGGTTGCTACCACTCAAATGAAAACACACTGGTGGTGCAAACTATCAAATCATATTTATGAGCCCATGCAAAGCCACTTTGCCTGGCTTTAATCCCTTGCATGCTGGTGACGAACCCCAGCCGCCACGCTCCGCGGTGCTCGTGTGCGGATGACGGCTGGGGTTCGTCACGGCCCCGCCCTGTTCGTTTGTTTACCGCACAGCGGCGGAAACTGGCCAGCATCGAAGGGGTTAAATGGCCTCATAGATATGGAGTAAGGCAAGGCAGCGCAAATCGCTGTGCTGCCTAACTGCCCTAGGGAGGCATTTCACAGGTGTTGCTGTCTGTGTTCCCACGCAATACCTATAGATTTTGACGCTACCCCAGATTCACAAAACTATGTAAACCTGGGGATGGGCCAAAACCTTACGCATCCCCAGAGGAGGTGCAATGAGGAAATATAACTTTTTTCTCCTCGTTTGTTCCTCTTTCTAAGTGTGCTGCCTTCTGCAGCACACATAAAAAGAGGATAATGCCTCTCTGGATTGGGCTGTGTGGACGCAGGAGATATTTTAATCCCGGGCAGACGATAAATTTCCTCTACAGTACACCAAACAAAATACTGAGAGCGTACTCTTTCATCATTATAAAGGATCGATACTTACTATTTACAAGAGGCTTTTAACCATTGAAATAGTTCCTCATCTACATATAATCTATGGATATATTATGAAGTAATTAGCACTGGTAGCGATCACCAAGCGTGATTACAGGATTCTTGGAAGGAGACATCTTGATTGAACCGATCAAGATATTATAAGAACTAACTGATTGCCTGATACTGCTGTCAAAACCAAACATTAAGAAGCCTGAGAAGGAGGTTGGATTTATGTAAACCCTCCGAAACGCGTTGCTTTTTTGGCCTACGAATATACGTCTTCTTGTGCTATTTGACATGAATTTACAGTTGCATTATTATATCGATTTGTATATGTAATTAGGGTTATGCGTCTTGTTGAATCTTTGAATTAGTTGTAGATACAATTCTATTCAAAAAATCTTTTTTTAATGTATTGTGTTTTAATGTGTATTATGATGTATTATTTCTAAAATGATAAAGTGTTTTAATATATATAATTTCGTGAACCAACTGAATAAAATTTAGAATGATTTTATGTAACTTTGTTGATAGTGGATTTAGATCTGACTTACTGGCTTTCCGAAACGCGTTGCTTTTTTGGCCTACGAATATACGTCTTCTTGTGCTATTTGACATGAATTTACAGTTGCATTATTATATCGATTTGTATATGTAATTAGGGTTATGCGTCTCGTTGAATCTTTGAATTGGTTGTAGATACAATTCTATTCAAAAAATCTTTTTTTAATGTATTGTGTTTTAATGTGTATTATGATGTATTATTTCTAAAATGATAAAGTGTTTTAATATATATAATTTCGTGAACCAACTGAATAAAATTTAGAACGATTTTATGTAACTTTGTTGATAGTGGATTTAGATCTGACTTACTGGCTTACTGATAAATTGACCCGAGTGTGTTTGAGTAGGATGTGTATGGTGAATGCATTGATGGTATGCTAATCAAATACCCCAAAGGGAGATCATTTTTTGACTTAACCTGTGCAGGATGCATCCCATTCCTGCACAGAAACAAGCTTGCTGACAACACAGACACCCTTGCACCTTGGTGCATCGCTGCCTGAGCTGGCACCAAGCATGCCTAAATGGCACCGGCACAGGGGGACAGGGCAGGAATGCACCATATTGGATAAATAAAGTGCATTTCTGCCCTTTCACTTTGACGTAGGGCAGTGCATCAAGGTGACTTGCTGCTCTGCCCTTTGCCAAAACCCCCAAAATGAGGCCCCCGGTATTTCCGTAGTGACTTTTTGGTCTCTTACACAGTAGGAAAATGCAGTCCTTGCATGGAATAAAGTAACGTGCAATTTACTACAATGTGACCCATGGTATTAAGGGACAGATGATACTTTCCAATCAATTCCCTGCACTATGAATGTAGTAGATCATGTGCTAATGAGTTCATTTTAGATTAGACAATGGATTTACGGTCCACTCCTAATAACAGCTCTCTCAATTGCACTTGCTCTAGTGTTATGGAAAAGTAGGGTTTGGGGGCATATTATCAAGGAACAACATTAAAATTATTGCCGCTTTAGCGGCAGGAAACTGCCGCTAAAACGGCGATAATGGGCTTGGTAATATGCCCTTGAGAATTCCAATAGAAGCCCATGTTCTGGTGTTAACATGGGCTTCTATTGGAATTCTCTATGGCATATTATCAAGCCCATTATCGCAGTTTTTTCCTGTTTCTAAAGCGGCAATATTTTAATGCCGTTCCTTGATAATATGCCCCTTAGTTTTTTCATTCTTCTCCCAGAGGATAAAAATGCCACTCAGAAGTGTTGCTCACCTCTTTTTTGTGTCATTGCATGCAACAACATAAAGCCATTAATGGTAATATTATCAATTTTTAATGTGGCACACTGATGGATACACATACCTTCGTGGCACCATCATACTTTGGGTGGATCACTGACATAATATCGACTACAAAAATATAGGCATTTAAAATATCGACTCCAAAATATCGACTACAAAAATATCGAAGTCCTATCTACAAACAGGTAAGTACAACTATATCGAGTCAAAAATATCGTTTAAAAATATGTACTTTGTAAAAATATCGAATTTCTTAAAATTAATGTAAAATTAAAAAAATATTAAATTTAAATAACTAAAATATACTTAAAAATACTTAAATAACCTTTACATTATTAAATAATTAATTTAAGTTATGAAAAAAAATAATACAATTTTATTTCTTAAAACATATATATATATTAACATAATGTTAATAAAAAATATACAATATTATTACCGTAGCATAGCAAGAGTGTTAAAATTACTATTCCCACTCCAATGAGTGCAACAGTAGGGAAAGCGTTGGATAGCGTAGCGGTAAAAATTACTATTCCCACTCCAGTGAGTGCAACAGTAGGGAAAGCATTGGATAGCGTAGGGGTAAAAATTACTATTCCCACTCCAGTGAGTGCAACAGTAGAGAAAGCGTTGGATAGCGTAGGATTAAAAATTACTATTCCCACTCCAGTGAGTGTAACAGTAGGGAAAGCGTTGGATAGCGTAGGGGTAAAAATTACTATTCCCACTCCAAAGTGTGCAACAGTAGGGAAAACGTTGGATAGCGTAGGGGTAAAAATTACTATTCCCATTCCAGTGAGTGCAACAGAAGAGAAAGAGTTGGATAGCGTAGGGGTAGAAATTACTATTCCCACTCCAGTGGGTGCAACAGTAGGGAAAGCGTTGGATAGCGTAGGAGTAAAAATTACTATTCCAACTCCAAAGAGTGCAACAGTAGGGAAAGCGTTGGATAGCGTAGGGGTAAAAATTACTATTCCCACTCCAAAGAGTGCAACAGTAGGGAAAGCGTTGCATAGCGTAGGGGTAAAAATTACTATTCCCACTCCAGTGAGTGCAACAGTAGAGAAAGCGTTGGATAGCGTAGGGGTAGAAATTACTATTCCCACTCCTGTGGGTGCAACAGTAGGGAAAGCGTTGGATAGCGTAGGAGTAAAAATTACTATTCCAACTCCAAAGAGTGCAACAGTAGGTAAAGCGTTGGAAAGCGTAGGGGTAAAAATGAATATTCCCACTCCAAAGAGTGCAACAGTAGGGAAAGCGTTGGATAGCGTAGGGGTTCAAATTACTATTCCCACTCCAAAAAGTGCAACAGTAGGGAAAGCTTTGGATAGCGTAGGGGTTAAAATTATTATTCCCACTCCAAAGAGTGCAACAGTAGGGAAAGCGTTGGATAGCGTAGAGGTAAAAATTACTATTCCCACTCCAGTGGGTGCAACAGTAGGTAAAGCGTTGGATAGCGTAGGGGTAAAAATTACTATTCCCACTCCAGTGAGTGCAACAGTAGGGAAAACGTTGGATAGCGTAGAGGTAAAAATTGCTATTCCCACTCCAGTGAGTGCAACAGTAGGGAAAACGTTGGATAGCGTAGAGGTAAAAATTACTATTCCCACTCCAGTGGGTGCAACAGTAGGGAAAGCGTTGGATAGCGTAGGGGTAAAAATTACTATTCTCACTCCAGTGAGTGCAACAGTAGGGAAAGCGTTGGATAGCGTACGGGTTAAAATTACTATTCCCACTCCAAAGAGTGCAACAGTAGGGAAAGCGTTGGATAGCGTAGGGCAGTGTTTCCCAAACTGTGGTCCGCGGACCCCCAGGGGTCCGTGACACATTCCCAGGGGGTCCGTAGGCAACAGTTTTAAAAGCACAGAAACGTTTCTTGTGTAATTAGCAGCCTTCCAGCAACAATAAAAGTGTCAAAAGAATGCCAGTCATTAATGTACCTGCTGGAGCTGAGGAGAGTTTTGTTCAGTGGCAGCTTAGATTGAACTAATGTAGCACAGAGGGTTAATGTGCCTACTGCAAACAACGTGTATCATGCATCTTAAAAAGCAATATTTTATACGCATAGGTTTGTGGTTACTGCTTTTGTCACAGAAATTATTTTGTTACTGTGCACTTCATAAGTGACAATCATAATCTAGCAGAGGGACCTATAAACTATCATCAAAGAGCTGCTTGCAAACTGCATGGTACCAGTTATTAACTTATATTTTTTCCCAGTTATTCATTATCCTGATGCTGCTAAAAAGATTTATTTGGGTGGAAATGCATTTTTAATGTTAAAGTCAGTGCTAGCCACTGTTTTATGTTCTGAATCCTGAGTTTGTGCTTTTCCAGACCAAGCACTCTTTAAACATTTTATATACACACTGATTTACATGTATGATTCAATGTCTCCATATGTGTATGATGTAAAGTGCTCTGACATCCTACAATGGTATGAGAGATGCTATAAAACAAATTAAATACATGTGACAGAGGGGCTATTACTTCAATATAAAATACTAAGTGCCAAATGTACGATCTGTTTTTATATGCGCGGACGGGTCCGCAAACCCGTTTATGCATGCAAAAACCTATTGAGCCATGTACATAGCCTATTTCGCGAGTCGCAATTTGTGTGCGACTTGCTAAATAGGTTTTGCAACTTGCTATTTGGAAAGGGCATTCCCTTCCAAATAGGGAGTCTCAAAACCATGTACAAATGTTTTGCGGTCGCAAAACAGTCGCAATTACCACCTACTTCAAGTAGATGGTAATGCATTCGCAAATGGGAAGGGGTCCCCAGGGGACCCCTCCCCCTTTGCAAACACATGCAAAATTATTTTTTAAGGTCAGTCAGTGGTCCTAGGGACCTCTGCCTGCCCTTAGAAAATGAAACGAAAACGTTTCATTTTCTTTTTTTTTTAAATGCATGGTAAACAGGATGCATTTTTTTTTAACTGCTTTATTTAAAAGCAGTCCGAGACATGGTGGCCTGCAGAGCCCAGCAGGCCACCATCCCTGGGAGGGCTGGCATTCCCAATGGGCTCGCAAATTGCGAGAGGCTCATTAATATTAATGAACCTCGCAATTTGCGACCCCATTGGGAATCCCAAACAGTGTTAAACACACTGTTGTACATTTCATTTAGCGACTCGCAATTTGCCACTCGCAATGTGTCGCCAATTGCGAGGCGCTAAATGAAATGGTCGTACATCTGGCCCCAAAATCCTTAGTACTTTGAGTATTTGTTTTGTGTGCACAAGTGTGTATTTTTTTCGAATTACTGTTTTAATTTTGAAATTTAACTCATACAAATTGCTTGGGGGTCCCCGGCTTCCAGTGGTGACTCAATGGGGGTCCTCAGGAGTCAAAAGTTTGGGAACCACTGGCGTAGGGGTTCAAATTACTATTCCCACTCCAAAGAGTGCAACAGTAGGGAAAGCTTTGGATAGCGTAGGGGTTAAAATTATTATTCCCGCTCCAAAGGGTGCAACAGTAGGGAAAGCGTTGGATAGCGTAGAGGTAAAAATTACTATTCCCACTCCAGTGGGTGCAACAGTAGGTAAAGCGTTGGATAGCGTAGGGGTTAAAATTACTATTCCCACTCCAAAGAGTGCAACAGTAGGGAAAGCTTTGGATAGCGTAGGGGTTAAAATTATTATTCCCACTCCAAAGAGTGCAACAGTAGGGAAAGCGTTGGATAGCGTACAGGTAAAAATTACTATTCCCACTCCAGTGGGTGCAACAGTAGGTAAAGCGTTGGATAGCGTAGGGGTAAAAATTACTATTCCCACTCCAGTGAGTGCAACAGTAGGGAAAACGTTGGATAGCGTAGAGGTAAAAATTACTATTCCCACTCCAGTGGGTGCAACAGTAGGGAAAGCGTTGGATAGCGTAGGGGTAAAAATTACTATTCCCACTCCAAAGAGTGCAACAGTAGGGAAAGCGTTGGATAGCGTAGGGGTAAAAATTACTATTCCCACTCCAGAGAGTGCAACAGTAGGGAAAGTAAATACTTCATATATTATTTAAAAAAATATAAATTAATATCTATAAAAAATTTATTAAAAGTAATTACCAATTTAATATAATATAATAATTAATCAATTAAAATTACAAATTAAAATTAATTATTACTATTAGTTACCTATTAATCCAAATTAATTACAAATTAACAATTAATTAATTAACAATTAAAAATTAATTAACAATTAATTCATATACAATTAAATAAATTGAATTATTTAATTAATTATAAATAAATTACTTCCCACCCTATTCCCCTATAAACCCACAACCCGCTACAGAAAATAAATTAGTAAAATTAACATAATTAGCAATTAATCAATGAAATAAAATTAATTGGCAATTAAAATTTAATTAATTACCCATAAAAAATTAACAATTAATTCTAAAAAAATACCAATAAATATTTTTACCTATTTAATTAATTATAAATAAATTACATCCCACCCAATTCCCCTATAAACCCACAACCCGCTACAGAAAATAAATTAGTAAAATTAACATAATTAGCAATTAATCAATCAATTAAAATTAATTGCCAATTAAAATTTTATTAATTAGCAAATATAAATTAATTAACAATTAATTAAAAATGAATGCCAATATATAAATTTACATATTTAATTAATTATAATTACATTACTTCCCACCCTATTCCCCTATAAACCCACAACCCGCTACAGAATTAAATTACGCAAAAATAGAAAAAACAAAATTAATTAATTAAACATAAATACACACTTTTCACACATATAATAACATAAAAAACACTATAAAAAAATTGATATTATTAAAAATTCGATAATTTTAATAACCTATATTATATACTTCGATATTTTAACTTTCTATATTTTTAACATTCGATATTACATTACTTACCTTAAAAACGATATTTTTGATGTCTATATTCTGTCCATTCTATATTTTGTCCATTCTATATTTTAAACTCGATATTATGTCCATTCGATATTTTTTACTCGATATTTTGACTGTTTACCACTTTGGGTCACTAAATATTACAATCCTAATACCACTCACACAACTAAACTTTCAAGGAAGTGGTTACTGATTTTAACCCCTTGGCTGTGACGTTAATTCCGCCGCGGCGCTAGGGGGGAGGAGGGGGCTGCGCGGCGCCGCCATGCTCGTGACGGAACCACTCCATCATGAGCCACGGTGGCGCTGTGCTTGTGACGGAATGGTTCCGTCACGGCCCGCCCGCTCAATAGAATGCGCCGCGCAGGCGCGAAATCACTGCAGCGCAGGCGCGGTGGCCGGGCCGTGACGGAACCATTCCATCATTAGCACAGCACCACGTGTCTCGTGACGGAATGGTTCCATCAAGGGCATGCAAGGGGTTATGTCACTTGACAAATAACCAAAAATAATGCATTTTTTAAAATCTCTTCAATATAGTTGTTCTAAATTATTTAGATATTTTTCACTTTAGCAATATGATATTTACTCTCATTTTTTATGACTGGCTTTAGCCAATATTTGTTATTTTAACAAAAATGATTGTATTATACATTTATGTAGATTGGCTGTATGCCAGCCCTCTGCAGCCGTTGGCCTGTTATTGTGACATTCACATTTTTCTTCAACCCAATAAAGCATACAGCATGGGATCAAGGGTCAGCCCACTTCAGCCATTGGCTAACTTGACTATGCCTGAGAACATTTTGCCCCGTCACAAAGAGCACACACATATACTAAGTGGATCCTTTAAATGTCAGGGACTGCTTCACAATTTTTGAGACCCCAATATATATTTTTTTTAAGCTGATGTTTTTTAGAGATTAACTAGAGCTTGGCATCTTTGCCACCAATAAAGTTAGCAAAAACCATGAAAAAACTAAAAACGCATTGAAAACGACAAGCTGGTGGCCTATATTGCCCCTAAAGGCTTTGACAATAATTGTTTGTCCTGTATTAATAGGAGTCATTTTCCATTGAGCCTGTTTTTAAAACTGACCTCTTATGTCAGAACATTGTATACCCCAATTGATTTTTAAGATGCGTCCTAATACACACCACTCAATGCTACAGATCTGCATTTTTTTTATTGATGTCATTTATAGAGCGCATGAATCACCCCGACCGGGGTATCTCCACACTGTGACGGCCATGGACAACAGTATCAGGTGATCAGAACAGTGCAGTATTTAACTGTCTTCTGAAGGATGTGTAGTTGGTGGTAAGATGGAGGTTGATGGGCAGCCGGTTCCCAAGGGATGGGGCAACATGCGAGAAGGAGGTTCCTCTCATCCATGTTTGTTTTATGCGAGGCATTAGAAGTAGCTCTTTGGACCCCGAGCGCAGAGTTCTGGAAGGGTTGTATCGGATCAATTTATCTGCAATGTGTTTTGGTCCCAAGTTATTAAGGGCTTTATAGACCATACAGCAGATCTTGAATTTGATCCGTTTCAGAATGGGGAGCAAGTGCAATTTACGGAATAGGGAAGTGATGCTGTTCTGGGAGGGGCATTGGTCACCAATCGAGCTGCCGTGTTCTGGACCACTTGCAGTCTGTTTAGGGAAGATTCCTTGGCAGAAATCAACAGAGCATTGCAGTAGTCCAGACGACTTGTGACCAATGCTTGAATCAGAGTTTTCCGGGTGGACAGCGGAAGTAGAGGGAACACTCTTCGAAGTAGACTTAGTGTATGGAAAAAGGCCTTGGCTGTGCAGGTGGCATGCTCCTCTAAGTTTAGTTTCTGATCAATTTGGACCCATAGGTTCTTTACCACTAGTTTGGGAGACGGGGCTGGACCCAGTTCTCCTGACCACCAGTTGGGAGACCACCTTGATACTGCTTCTTTGAATAGCATGATTTCTATTTTCCCAGCGTTCAACTAAAGGAAGTTATTATGCATCCAGTCATTGATGGTTTTCATTCCCTCTGAAAAGGTAGCCTGAGTGCAGGTGTTGTTCTTGTCAAAAGAGAGAAGCAGTTGTGTGTCATCGGCGTAGGAGATTGGTGTGAACCCTGAGTTTTGTATTAGGTTTGCAAGTGGTGTAACATAAATGTTGAATAGAGTAGGGCTCAAACATGAGCTCTGGGGTACCCCCTTGGTAACCTTGGTTGGTCTGTGATCTGAAAGGGCCGAGGTTGATAGTTTGCTTTCTCTCTGCTAAGAATTTCTCTCTGCTAAGAAGTTCATCATCTATTTGGCCCACACCCTAGTCTACTTTTGAGATTCATCACAACAGTTTGTTACAAATTATTTAAATGGTTAGTCAAAATACCTACCACTTCCAACATGGGGGTTGAATTACCTTTCTGGTTTTGTAACAATAATTTAGTTATCAATTCTAGTTCCATGATCTAGAAGTTTAAAAGTTGCCAGCATTTTTATTAGCATTTTGTTTGTTGCTCTTGCTGTCTCATGTTTGGCCAATCCTGTTGGAAAATAATCCTCTATAACAAGGGAGGATTGAGGAGAACTGGAATGTGAAACAGGGTGTGCAGAGGGTGATTGATGAAGTGCATGGGTAGTGACAGAGGGATTTCTGGAGAGCATGGGCACAATCTGGGTAATTGGAGGAGTGAATCAGTACTGTGTAGGTGGTTAAAGGTCTGCATGGGTAGTGCACAGGGGATTGTAGCAGTGCACGTGTTAGTGCCTGGGTCACTCCATGAGTACAAAGGTACTGACTGGAAGATTAGAGTACTGCAAGGAGAGTGCATGGTGAATGTATAAGTGTCTGGGTTTTGGCGGAGTGATTGGATAAGTACATGGTGCTCACTGGGTGATTGGAGGAGTGCATGGATAGTGACAGGGCAATGGCTGGACTGCATGGTTACTGCTCAGGGTATTGTAGCAGTGCATGGGTCATTGCATGAGTGCCTGGGTAGTGATTGGATGAATAGAGTGCTGAAAGGAGAGTGCATGCTGAATTTATAACTGCTTGGGTTTTGGTGGAGTGATTGCATAAGTACACACATGTCACACCAGGCCCCGCCCCTACCTTCACCACTGTGCAAACGCAACGCCTGGCGGGTTTTAATTTGGGGAATTAATTCCCCTTGAATCCTGAGGGTCCCTGGGGGCCAACTAGCCCACCATGTACCTCCAGTAAGCACCAAAGAGCTGTGTTGCAGAGAGGTGGTCCGAGGCCATGCCCCTTTTTACACCTCTCTGCAACGCAACTCTGTGGCGTTTACTGGACGTACCTGGTGGGCTAGTTGGCCCCCAGGGACCCTTAGGATTTAAGGTGACTTAATTCCCCAACTTAAAACGCGCCACAGGGTGCGTTTGCACACTTGTCACATCAGACCACGCCTCCTACCACCCCGGGACACTGCAGGAGACGGCCCTGGGTGGTGGCGGTTCCCAAGGCCATCACGGACTCTAGGAGGGGGGCCGCGAGGCCCCCTCCCAACATTGGCAAAGCCCTGGGGAAGTGGTGGTCCCCGGGGCCGGGGGGGCGTTAGGGACCCCCAAATTTAAATACTTAGTGCCCCGAGGAGGTGGCGGTCCCCGGGGCATGTGGGGGGGCTTGAGCCCCCCCACACATGTTCTGTATATTTTTTTAAAACAAGCCCCGGGGGTGGCAGTCCCCGGAGCTGTAGGGGGGCCATGTACCCCACAAATATTTAAGAAAAGCCCCAGGGTGGCGGTCCCCAGGGCGTGGGGGGCCTAAAACAAGCCCTGGGGGCGGCAGTCCCCGGGGCTGCAGGGGGCCCTGTGCCCCTCGCAAATATTTAAGGAAAGCCCCGGGGGTGGCGCCCCCTCCTGCCCATAATTATAATATCTCATACACTCGGGACACCCGGGGGCTCCCGTGATTCGTGTTTTTTTTCTGGCCGAAATTTGTGCTGGGTGCCCAAATCTCGAAGTTTTTTTTAAAGGCTTTTTGTGGCCCTGGGGGTCCTTGTGGGACCACCTGAGCTGGCCTTGGGGGTCAGAGTGTTTCTACCCTGCCCTCGTATCTATTTTTTCCCCTTTTTTTCCCTGTTTTCTTGTGACTTTGTTCTACTGATTCACAAGATGGCTGCCAACACTGAATAGGTAGGTTTACCCCGCAGTCTTTCTTACCGCAGGGAATCACAACGCGGTTGTTACAACGACCACATTGTGATTCCGCATACCATTACTCTGCAAGTCGTAACAACGACTTGCGGAGGGGAGGGGGGGCGCTGAATGTTGGAATAGTATAATGTACTATTCCAACTCCAGTCTGTGCAGACACTAGGGAAGGTGTTGGATTGGAAATCCAACACCTCCCCCCCCTCCGCTAGTGTTTGTTCCGACTTGCGGAGTAATGGTATGCGGAATCACAACGCGGTCGTTGTAACGACTGCGTTGTGATTTCCTGAGGGAAGAAATTTTCGGGGTAAACATTGTTTACCGCCAACACTTCCTGGTTTGGAGTGTGGACAGCCAATTAGAATAAAGCTTGTGGCTGGGAGGGTCCGCGGATCCACCACACCTAGATATCGAAACTTTTATTTTTTGATTTTCTCAACAACTACTGAATGCATTTATATAATTTTTAAAAAGGGTGCTTCCTGAACTAAGCACTACCTTTTTGCCAAATTTGGTGTAATTCCATTCAGCAGTTCGAGCAGTCGGCGTGTCTAAATTTTCCTCTGGGAAATTGATTCTCCAACCTCTTATTTTTTAATTTCTCGGGAACTACTGAATGGAATTACACCATTTAACAAAAAGAGTTCTTTCTGAAACAAGGGCTACCTTTTTGCCACATTTGGAGTAATTCCGTTCAGCAGTTCGGGCTGTAGTCGTGTCTAAAGTGTCCGATGAAAAATAACATGGAAAAAACGTGTTTTGGGACACCCCTTTTTTCTCGGCCCCCGCTTGTCCAATCACCCTAAAACTTTCAAGATACGAGTTTTGAAAATTCCGCGAAGAATCGTTAACTGGCGCCAAAGTTATTGGGAAAAGAAAAAACGAGTTTCCTATGGAAACTAGGTTCTAACTATAACTATCTACTGGCGACCCCCAGTAGATAATATATAGATATATATTCCACTGCTGGATGCCAACCACCCCAATTCAACAGATGGAGGTTGGTCCCAGGGCCTGGTCTCTGCCCAAACCCTGCACCCAACCACCCTATGACAGCCACTAGCAGCTTTAGATTTCTGTTGGTATGCCAAGTAGGGGTGGATTGGACGCCCAAGGTCAAGTTGGAGGTTGGGTACAGGGCCTGACCCAAGGCAAGGTCATGTGACCTGGAAGTTGCTTGCCTGTGGGGGGACGCTGCCTTCCCCCCAAAGGAGGCCAACAACCCACCAAGGTTTTCCAGCAGAACCTGTTCTGCACCTCCCCCTCACAGAAGGCCTGGTGGATTGCCTGGCCTGGCCTCTGGCCAGACCCTGCGCCCACACTCCCAAGGGCAGCCAATACGCTTTACTTAACATACCAACAGAAAGCTAAATCAGCTGCAAGTATGTCAATTTTTGTTTGGAGTCATCAAACAGAGCCACATTTATTAGCAAATGAACTTTGTTTTTCTTCTTAAATGTGCCTCCACCAAAAGGACTGGCATGAAACAGAGAATACCAAAAACCAGCTAAACATTCTAAATAAGCCAAATTTCATGCAGATCACTTTAACTGTGCCCATGAGGCTCCGTCTCTGTTGCTGGTTGCCTTGCCCACAGTCAGGCACTCAGGATGCCTGACTTCCAGTTCCTTCTGCGGCGGCGGCAGCAACTCTCCCTCACGGAAGTGCGGGGTGGGCTCAGGCCTTACAATTAAGCACAGTTGCGGGTGGGCACCCGCTTGTTAGCAATATCATGAGAGCGGGGTTGGCTCCAGCTCTCCAACGTAAAATCATTCACACAGGGTGGGCTCCCGCAAGAAGCCAGCAACGTGGGGCAATCCCTGCGTCGGGATTCCCTAAATCTTCATGCAGCACAATGCTGCAGAGCACATCCGCTTCTTCCTTTTTTGGCAGGATTGGAGTCCCCTTCCCTAAGGTTTCAGTAATCAAAATATGCCGCTTTTCACATGCCCTTCCGTCAGAGGTCGCAGAACTGACGAGGGAGCACCCTTGAGCACTCCACACACTTCCTTTTAAATAACCAGGAAGTCAATTCACCCATCACACCAGTGCAGGTCTGGGCACAGGCAGGCCAGCATGTAGGGACCACCCAGGAGACATCAGCTGGGTCCCACAGCGGTCCCTCCTTGCCCCAGCAGTCTTTCAGGTCCATGCAGGTCCCAAGCAGCACAGCTTCATGAGGTCACAGCCCCAGTACTTATACTCACTGTTCTTTTGTCTGCTGTGGCACAGGGATTGGGGAAACTAGTTAGAACTGGTTCTTGAGCACTCTGTTTACCAGGCTCCTCTTCCCTATTGTGAGGTGGGGGCTCGTCATCAGACACACCACAGGGGAGCGGAGCCAGCGTTCACTAGGGCAGGCACTATCCTAATCAAGTGGACCAGGGACCAGGGACTTCCCCTCCCACTACTCAAAATGTTGATGTCCCATTCAGCCTAGCGCTGACTCACCCTGCCCCTCCTGGAGCCACACACACCTCACCAGCCCCTGTCACTCAAAAGCAAGACATGCAATTCACATCAGGTAGGCAGACACATTGCACACAGTAATGCCAGCGTCTAAAAGTGACATTTGTAAAATAGTTATAATAAATCTGCGCACACCATTGCGTAGCCTTTATTATTACTATATCAAACATACCAAACTTGACCACGCTGCACCTCTCATATCAGGGATTACCACTGAAACACTTATCAGGGAATCCCCAAATGCATTCCTAAGGGAGGGCAGCCCCAGAGTAGTGATAAACCAAAAATGGCTGTTTGTCACTACCAGGACATGTTACACACTTGAGGTACATGTCATATCTGTTAACCTAGAATGCACCAGGCCCATAGGGCTAGCTAGGGCCTTCCTTAGGGGTAACTGACATGCATTAAAAGGGGGGTCATGGACATGGCGCACACTTTAGGTGCCACGTCACAGCGGCAGTGACACTGCGCGCACAGGCCCTGCAATGGCAGAGGCCTGGGATAGGTTTGAAAGGCTACTTTGGTGGGTGGCGCAATCAGCGCTGCAAGCCCACCAGTAGCATTTAGTTTACTAGCCCTGGGTAGATGAGATACCACTTTTTAACGGACTGACAGGTAAATTAAATAGGCCAAAACAGGTGTAGACCAATCCTACCACATTTAACACAGAGAGCACACACACTTTGCACTGGACAGCAGTGCTAAAGTGCCCAGAGTCCTAAAACCACCAACACACACCTTGTCAGAAAAAAAGGCTAGGAGAAAGGCAAACAGTTTAGAGATGACCCTGCACAAAAGGGCCAAGTACAACAGCCACAAACTAAAGTAGCTCTATAAAACATATCTCCAGGCCTGCCTCTACAGCCTGGGTATGTAGTGTTTAACTGTGATATAGACCTGGTAGACCAAGTGCTTCTTTTATAATACTTACCCGCCACCCCTAAGGTAGACCCTAAACACCCATAGGGCAGGGTGCATTGTATGTAATATGGAGGACATGTAAATGTAATCTTTTACATGTCCCGGCAGTGAAAGATCTTCAAAGTAACGTTTCACTGTAGTAAGGCTGTCATACGAACACAATGGATAATACAACTTATAGTGCTTATATCCTGTTTGGGAGCTGCTATAAAGTGATTCATTTCAGAGGAAGAAAGTTTTTTTGATGTTGGTTTTAGGGAATGAGGTCTACTTTGCAATTCCTTACAGTAAAACACGAGGAAGTGCTACACAAGTAGGTACAGTGACGTTTGGGAATGTTTACCCCACTGGTTAGAAAGTGCCTATGAGTTTCCCTACCCACAGACCAGCACTGGGCATAAATGTGGTAACCCCAGTACTTACATCAGAACACTCCTGGGCCAAGGGTGAATCAGAAGGCACACTGCCCAGAAGGAAGACTTGACCTGCTTGCCTTGAACCCAGGACTTCAGAAGGGGCTCCAACGGTCAGTAGGCTGAACCCCTGTTTGAGCTGCAGGCACACACCAGGCTTCCAGAGGCCTCTATCCCTGCAACTGCACAGTTGACCAGTTGTAACTGGACCTGCCCTGGACCCTTCTGCTGTCCTCTTTTGGAGTCCCAACTCCCAGTGGTGCCCTCAAGGTCCTGAATCCTTACCTGGAGTTAGAGTGTACTCCTCCAGCGAGACAGGGAAGCTTTTTGCCAACTTTGTGCCTGGCAAACCGACGGAGCCTGGGACCTCTGTTGAAGCTGTAAGCCATTGACGTTTAATCACAATTTGGCCTCAGCTTACTGGTTCGCTGTGCTCAAGGACATCGGACTACCAGAAATCATTCTATGTCAGAATATGCAGGGCTTAATTGGAACTGACACCAAGCAGCAACCCATCAATGTCGAGGCCTTCCAGGACAGATTTCAGACTTCACCTGCTCAGAACTTTCCCATGTTCATCGCCGTCTGCACAGGGACCCCTCAATGTAGCAACCCTCCATCGTCAAGCCCCATTTGGATGTAGATTGTAGCTTATGCTGCCGTTGACTCGTTGATGACCCATTTTTCCCAGAAAACTATATTCTCCATAAAGTCAGAAGGTAAACTTTACACCGGGATGAACCTGGCCCCTGTATCCAACCAGCAATTCATCGGAGTCAGCCATAACTTTTGACTTTGACCACACATAGCATGGCCAGATAACAGCTGTTGGCATTTATTGACATTATTTCTTATTCAAACTTTAAAAATTCATATCTACAGTTCTACTTATTGTTTTTTTTGGGATTATTATTTGAGGTGTTTTCTCACCCCCTCAACTAATATTCCAATTTCTTACAAAGCCCAAATGTAGGGACACTGTGATAGCTTAGGGCCAGATCCTGTGTTAAGCCATTGGATGCCCCACTGACTCACCTGGTCACCAGAGGTCCTGGTGTGCCAGGTTTCTCTAAAGTGTTCATTGCGACTGTCAGTGCTGCAAATGCAGTGAGGGCTGTGAAAAAGATCCCAAAGCTGTAATGCTTTGCTGGCATACAACTATTAGCTCTGACATGCAAGGAGTTTTCCCTGCCAGTCAAGGCCACTAATGTTTCTGGTGAGGTAATGGCAGTTACCTCACCCTAAATAACACAGTCTAACTGTAACTATGACAGGGTGGTCAATGGGTGGACGGATCACCATGTCAAACCAGTTGACTCTCCATCAGAGCAAGCCTTTCTCTTCCTCCACCTCTAAATGGACATGCAGAGTTTCCTAAACACAGTTGCATGGACAAGACTACAACTCCAGTTTAGTAATGTAAGACTTTTAGCAGAACTTTTGGATGAACATTTCCACAGTTTTATAGCAAGCACTGAGGTGATGGTCCATGGGAGTCACTAGCATCAGCCCTTCAAATGCTCCCTATTCATAATTCTCTAGGGATTGGATAGAAGCAGTCCTTTTCATCATGTTTACATTTCAAATCCCATTGGCATCAGCTGTGAATGCCAAAACAGATTTGGTAATGTACATACTTCCCAATTTTGTTATTGCAATATGTCTGTGTTTAAAAAGGGTATGGGGTAAAAAGTCAGTATAATCTGCAACAGGCTGAGTATCCTTTGATACAAAGCTTTGCTTCAGTTTGAGAGGTGACATTTTATTGGATTCTGATAGATGAGAGCCATAGACCTAAGAAATCTGAAGAAACTATACATATATAAAAGCATGCCTCAAAGGAAATCCAAAATATAATCGCTTTTCTCCTTATTCGTAGTGACTTGGAAACTGCAGCAGGTTTCTTAAAAATAAACATCTGTATCTATCAACCTCTGGAAATCTACTGAAAACTGTTGCAAACAGCAGACATCTCATATTTGTTCATGACATTTATAAATGTATTTCCAAGAATGCCTGAGATCGAAAAAAGCTACATTGAAGCCATGTCAAGTATGTCTTTTGGCAGAGTTGTATGATTGATTCTGATAAAGAAGCAGCACGCTTGAAGATTTGTGCCTAGGGCCACTCTGCACCTACTGCAAAAAAGAATTATCTGAAAAATAATCAGGGCCCTATTACGATGTTGGCCAGAATTTCTTCCACCTAACACCGTCTCGGTCATGGTACTGACTGACACATGGTCAGTGGTACCGACCGACTAGTTAGGATGCGGCCGCACACTTATCGGTTGGATTCCTATACTTTACAATTGGAGCATGTATTCCAGCCTGAATGCATGCTCCTATTGTAAATTAGGAGTTGCAGTTCATCCCTGTACCCAGTGGAAGACACCTTTAGGTGCCTGCCACGGGGTGGAGGGATCAACAGGGGGGCACTATAGGTGCCCCCTCAGTAATCCTGCACACAATGGGGCCCTGCTGGGGGCCCCCCAAAGTCTAGTTCTGACAGCTTTTCTGTGTCAGAAAGGCCGGCACAGAAAGGCTGCTGAAACCCAATATCATAATCCCTAGGACGGAAAGAGCCGCCCTCGAGATTACTGGCCGCATTCTGACAGGCCCTTTCCCATTTGCAAATGCATTACCACCTACTTGAAGTAGGTCGCAATTTGCGAGTGTTTTGCGACTGCAATTGCGGTCACAAAACATTGGTACATAGCTTTGCGGTTGCGATTAGGAAGGGAACGCCCCTTTGCAATAGCGAGTCGCAAAGCAGTATTTTGCAAGACGCAATTTTTTTGCAACTCACAAAATACTGTTTGTACATGGGCCCATACCATTTAGCGTGCGCAAATGGTTATAAGATCCGTTTGCGCGCGCTGAAAAGCGTCATACATTGGGCCCCAAGGTCCCTGGCGGGTGGACCACTGAGGAAGAACATAGAGGACATCTGGGGGAGGACTGATCTCCAGTTGTTTTCTGGAGTCCTCTACCTTAGGTTTTTTCTTTCCCTTGCTTGGCTAATACTAAGTGGTTTTATATTTGATTTTCTTGTCTTTTTCACTTTTTGTTTTAGGGGGAAAGAAAGGTAATCTAGATTCAATGCGGTATTGTCCAGCTGATCAGGAGCCCCTACCCTTTCTTTCAATTTCACACGTAGATATGTGAAGAACTAACCCAATTATGAGGGGGACGGTATTCTTTTCTATGTGGATCCGGTTTATTTAGGTCGAGCATTCAAGTCCTCTTGTATATACTTTAGTATATACTTATATGTGTATGCACTTTGTGGGCTTTGGAGATCAGCCCTAGGACTTCTCTGCTTCCACTTAGGGACTTTTTGTTCTGTTCAACTGCATCTATTTAACTGTCTTGATAGAAAACGACTAGTAGAGGTCACTAAAATACCAGAATTGCATTCTGTTTAGGGACTTTCTTTTTTTAAATTTTTCTGGCAACTGCCTCTATTTAACTTTCTTGATAGAAAACGACCAGCAGAGATCAGGAAAATACCAGCAACAATTTAGCATTCTCTAGAATGTATTTTCAGTGATATGACCACCGAAGGCCCTGATTTTATATTAAAATGGAGCTTTGGACTATACCATTTCCTGCTGAAAGGCAATATTTCTCTCCATGTGTTCCCACACCTGGGGGCCGATTCCGATCCTGTAAAAAGCGCTCCGAATAGTCGTACGGAGCATTTTTCCCCGTACGAATCGTACCTGTAGGCGTCCCCGTACGAATCAGCAAGTACGATCACAAATCAAAGCGTCACTCCGTACGACTCGTAAAAAAGACCGTACAAATCGAAAATCCATACGAATTGCAGTCGGCTGACGCACCACGCAGCGTCCGTACGTAAATAGACCGCGCAATCCGAACCAGGAAGTACGATCCGTGTTGTACACACTCCGTACGGCTCTTTTGCTACGAGAGCTCTAAACTACCGTAAACCCACACTCCGGCAAGACCCGCACCCGGTACACGACAAGCAGGACATGAACGCCATCGTCCGTCTCATCCCTATCCTGTACGGCCACCACCTCGTACTTAGAAACCGACGACGGCGCAGAAGGTGAGCGCAACGAAGTCCAACATACCTGTACGTGTAGCCAGACGGCCACATCGCCATTGCACGATTGTAATGTCTGGGTATGTTGCGCCACACACTCCCGCACATCACTAGTGTAATACAGAGGGAGGCCGCATGTACGTCATCGACCACGGGGTACGGAACGTCACCGCACATCACTAGTGTAATACGGTGACATGGCGAACCTACGCCATCGCACGGGGTACGCAACGTCATCGCACATCAGTAGAGCAATACGGTGACAGGCCGCACCTACGCCATCGACCACGGGGTACGGAACGTCACCGCACATCACTAGTGTAATACGGTGACAGGCCGCACCTACGTCATCGACCACGCGGTACGGAACGTCACCGCACATCACTAGTGTAATACGGTGACAGGCCGCACCTACGTCATCGACCACGGGGTACGGAACGTCACCGCACATCAGTACAGCAATACGGTGACATGGCGAACCTACGTCATCGACCACAGGGTACGGAACGTCACCGCACATCACTAGTGTAATACGGTGACAGGCCGCACCTACGTCATCGACCACGGGGTACGGAACGTCACCGCACATCAGTAGAGCAATACGGTGACATGGCGAACCTACGTCATCGACCACGGGGTACGGAACGTCACCGCACATCACTAGTGTAATACGGTGACAGGCCGCACCTACGTCATCGACCACGGGGTACGGAACGTCACCGCACATCACTAGTGTAATACGGTGACAGGCCGCACCTACGTCATCGACCAGGGGGTACGGAACGTCACCGCACATCAGTACAGCAATACGGTGACATGGCGAACCTACGTCATCGACCACGGGGTACGGAACGTCACCGCACATCAGTACAGCAATACGGTGACATGGCGAACCTACGTCATCAACCACAGGGTACGGAACGTCACCGCACATCACTAGTGTAATACGCTGACAGGCCGCACCTACGTCATCGACCACGGGGTACGGAATGTCACTGCACATCAGTAGAGCAATACGGTGACATGGCGAACCTACGTCATCGACCACGGGGTACGGAACGTCACCGCACATCACTAGTGTAATACGGTGACAAGCCGCACCTACGTCATCGACCACGGGGTACGGAACGTCACCGCACATCAGTAGAGCAATACGGTGACATGGTGAACCTACGTCATCGACCACGGGGTACGGAACTTCTCCACACATCACTAGTGTCATACGGTGACAGGGTGAACCTACGCCATCGACCACGGGGTACGGAACTTCTCCGCACATCACTAGTGTCATACGATGACAGGGCGAACCTACGTCATCGACCACGGGGTATGGTAAGTCACCGCACATCACCAGTGCAATAGACGTATGGGACATACGACTGCTATATCAACGTTAGTCTAACTGGTGTATAGTAAACACATCCACCACTGCCCACCACTGCCCAGCATCAGAGTGCCCACCACTTCCCAGCATCAGAGTGCCCACCACTGCCCAGCATCAGAGTGCCCACCACTTCCCAGCATCAGAGTGCCCACCACTGCCCAGTATCAAAGTGCCCACCACTTCCCACCACTTCCCAGCATCAGAGTGCCCACCACTGCCCAGCATCAGAGTGCCCACCACTGCCCAGCATCAGAGTGCCCACCACTGCCCAGCATCAGAGTGCCCACCACTTCCCACCACTGCCCAGCATCAGAGTGCCCACCACTTCCCAGCATCAGAGTGCCCACCACTGCCCAGCATCAGAGTGCCCACCACTGCCCAGCATCAGAGTGCCCACCACTGCCCAGCATCAGAGTGCCCACCACTGCCCAGCATCAGAGTGCCCACCACTGCCCAGCATCAGAGTGCCCACCACTTCCCACCACTTCCCAGCATCAGAGTGCCCACCACTTCCCAGCATCAGAGTGACCACCACTGCCCAGCATCAGAGTGCCCACCACTTCCCACCACTGCCCAGCATCAGAGTGCCCACCACTTCCCACCACTTCCCAGCATCAGAGTGCCCACCACTGCCCAGCATCAGAGTGCCCACCACTGCCCAGCATCAGAGTGCCCACCACTTCCCAGCATCAGAGTGCCCACCACTTCCCAGCATCAGAGTGCCCACCACTGCCCAGCATCAGAGTGCCCACCACTGCCCAGCATCAGAGTGCCCGCCACTTCCCAGCATCAGAGTGCCCGCCACTTCCCAGCATCAGAGTGCCCACCACTGCCCAGCATCAGAGTGCCCACCACTGCCCAGCATCAGAGTGCCCACCACTGCGCAGCATCAGAGTGCCCACCACTGCCCAGTATCAGAGTGCCCACCACTTCCCACCACTTCCCAGCATCAGAGTGCCCACCACTGCCCAGCATCAGAGTGCCCACCACTGCCCAGCATCAGAGTGCCCACCACTGCCCAGCATCAGAGTGCCCACCACTGCCCAGCATCAGAGTGCCCAACACTTCCCACCACTTCCCAGCATCAGAGTGCCCACCACTGCCCAGCATCAGAGTGCCCACCACTGCCCAGCATCAGAGTGCCCACCACTGCCCAGCTCGTACATCAAAAACATACCATTGTCAACCTCATTACCCTCAGGAGATAGACACATTTTAGCAGACCTAAATGTGAACATCACACCAGCTCCCAGGCACCCAGCAGTCACAGACATCATCACACAAACTACAAATCTGAAAAGCAAAAAATTAGCTTTATTCAGCGGAATCACAAAAGGCAAGCAAATTAGAGTCCTCGCTCATTAAAGGCCAATGGCCAGTCCAATAGAGTCTCTGCAACAGTTTGTGCCTCCATGGGTGTCATCTCACCCAAACCTGCCTGCACATGGCGTTTAATCAGCTGTGCTGACTATGGGGGCACCATCTGTGTAATCCTCCGACACCGCATGGACAGGTTAGGGAAGGACAGGTGGAGTGGGTGCTGGTGAAGTGGATTCATCCACACTGGTTGGGGCATTGCCGAAAGTAGATTAAAAAACCTGGCTGCACACCTCAGCCAGGGCGGAAAAACTACCACCTGAACCCTGGGACACATTGGGGGTGGAGGTACAGGGCTGTGAGTCTGTCCTACTGGGTGTGTGGATGCGTGTGTGAGGTGTCTCCCCTCTCCCTGTGGGTGTGCCTACTTGCCCTTGAGACTGTGTGCGTGGAGCTTTGAGCTTCTTATGCTGTGTGTGTGCGCTGGGCGTGTCTGACCTGTGGCGTGTGCGTGTATGCTGTGTAGGTATGTGAGAGGCAGAGGTGGATGGCTCTGAAGTAGGGGGGGGACAGATGCTGCTCAGTGTTGATTCAATGGCAGCCACACTCCGACGCAGATCAGACATGGCTGATGACATGCCCTCCATGAACGACACCACCTGTGTCATCAGTTGTGTATGTCCATGGAGGACAGACAGCATGGATGTCTGACCTACTGCAATCTGCCGGAGTAGGTCCACAGTCTCAGCACTGAGGGCAGCAGGGGACACAGGGGCAGGGGCTGCGGTGCCAGGAACAAAGGAGACACGGGGGCTAGCACGGACCCTAGGCACACCAAGGCCTGGGAGGTTGGAGATGGGACTGGAGGAGGGGAGGGCAGCCAAAGATGAATGAGTGACCATTGCTGCATATTCCCCCCCCTCCTGAGAGTCTGACTCGGAGTCGTCGGCATGGTAAGATGTGTCAGTCACATGTCGTCCGGCCTGCAGACTCTCCTCACACTCTGTGCCATTGCCTCCCTCTGACACCTCAAAGCAGGTGGCACTGTCGGTGTGTCCCTCTGCCTGATCCGCGCCTGTGTCTCCTCCAGATTCGGATGATGATGCTGTGAGCAAGGAGAAGAATGAAAACATATCAGTCACCTGTACACATCAGACATATCAGCTGCAAATCATTTGGCCTCATTTCTCAATATGGCATGCATCATGAGTCACATGACACAGAACTCTGCATAATGACAAGTCTACTTGTGGACAAATGTCAGAGACACAACGCTCAATGTAAGGTAGGAGACAAGGTATAGGCAAGGAAAATACTTGTATGAGAGACACAGTCATGATCCACTGCCTGACAACAGGATAGCTGATGATGCATCACAGTACATTAGCCAACCCTGCCACCCAAATCAAGACCTGGTCATGTTTGATTCGCTTTGACTCTGTGCCACATTAGAAAAGTCCTGGGCGAACTGCCATGTGATGCCATCCTGGGACCTGAAACAAGTGTTCCATCACCTCACACTGCCATCACAGCTTTCTACATCCAAAGTCACATTGTGTGGCAGACCATCAATACTATGTACAAAGAACATGCAACAGATGTTGAGAATATGCACACACGCACTGCCCAGTGTGAGTATGCAGAAGCCCAAAATATAGCACATGTACATTGTGCACCTGTAGCTAACACAAGATAATTAGAAAGTGTACCATGGACAAAGGCCGCTGAGGCTGACTTGTGCATAAAACACTTGTTGAGACTCAAGAACAGTGCCAAAATATGAAGAAGGGCAGACACAGTGCACATGTGGTGCTACATTTAAGGTACCAACAGGTGTCACATACCCCCCTACAACATGATGATGTGCAAAGGAAGATGCATACTGAGACATTGCACCATAGGAGTACATGTCAAAAACAAGCATTAGCCAAAGCAAACCTCTAATGTGGAGTAGGGCAAGGCATGTAAAGAAGCAGCTGCTGACAGAGGGACAATCAAATGCCAATGCATGAAGTGCCTGTCTGACCACACCACTCAAACTATGGGAGTGTGACCATGCCTTGGAGCTCTTCAGGTACCATTTCACACACACATGACTACAAACAGACATGTACCTACCCCCTTCGTGCTGCTGTCCCTCCTGCAACTGCCCATGGAGGTCTGGGAACACCACTTCCAGGACCCGGAGCATGTTGGGGGTGAGGTGGCGGCTTCCGCCATGCCGGCGTAGAGCTTCCAGCTTCAGCTGGACTCGGGCGATGCGGCGGCTCAGCACCGGATGTCCTGCCACCTCTTCTTTAAGTTTCGAAGCCTCCTGCGAGGCCCCCCTCTCTCCTGACAGCCCTGGCGATGTCCACCCATATTTCACCCTTCTCATAGGCAGATACCTGTCACAAATGTAAAGTTACAGAACATCAGTATACCTGGTCCATGTTCCCAAGACACCCATATGTGCACAAAATACATGAGGACAACAGGGCATCGTATGCCACACACATTTGCGTCATTGTCCAGGAGTATGTGGCCTGTGTGCAAACACAACTGCTTTGCATGACATTGAAATTCTACAGATGACATGAGGCCTGCAAAACACTCTTTGAGCATGGCACTCACTGAACAATATATGCTATATCTGGGTGCAATGCAGCACGTGACATGCTGTCACACACCACACTACAACAAATAACTCTCTTGTAACAACACTGTGCACCCTGGCACTCACTCACAACAACATTGCATCTATCCACTATACATACACAGTGGCTATGATGTCACACACACAACAGGTGCACACTCCAAGGTATTGCACACATCACTCACCTGATCCTCTGGTCTCCCATACAGCTTGCTGAAGTTTGGCAGGAGGGCATCCAGCAGGGCCTTGTTCTCACCATCAGTGAATGCAGGTGCCCTCTCCATGTTCAGCTAATCAGGGTCCAGAGGATTCAGAGACAGCAGCTGTGGTTACCACACCAATGTTGTGCAGGCAAGTGCCCTCCCACAGCCACATGCTGCCTTATATCTGTGCTGCAGAGGGTCTGTGAGTGCAAGGAGTAGTGTGTGATAGGCCACCATAATTTGCATCCCATGTTCCATCCAATCACATCACACCTAAGCCCATGACACACATATGCATGGTTTGAAAATAGAGCCAGAGCTGAACAACAACTTTCGCAACATTGTATACTTTTTGCAAACTGATTCTTCCAGGACACCTGTAGGAGTTTAAAAAAACTCCGTATCCATGACAACCTGGTTGCATTTTGAACAGTACACTGTTCCCCTAGTTGTTCCCTATGCATTTTTTAAAATTCACACCCAAGTACGGTGACATTGCCATTGCCAATGCTACACATTGAATGGTGTCACGATGCGTACACACGCACGTACCATTGGGGTACGCTTAGCTCGCGTACAGCCGAAATGCGATAGGGAAACGAGGCCGACACACGCACGTACCATTGGGGTACGCTTAGCTCGCGTACAGCCGAAATGCGATAGGGAAACGAGGCCGACACACGCACGTACCATTGGGGTACAGTGCGTCAGACATGGTCAAGTGAACGATTGTGTAGGCAGCCTCCCTGTCCACCTTCATGTCACCATTGGGAGAGTTACACCAGGAAATCACACAGCAGGGATGTAGTCTACACTCATGTCAACGATGTGGATGCATACATCAGCATGGCACACATACATCAGGATGTGCCAGGTGTGGCAGACATTGAAGAAGCACAGGGATTGTGACCCTGTGCCTCAGTTGATGTGTGAATAGCTTGCACAACATGTCATCAATCATGATGCACATGTGCATCACATGCATTCAACAATTTCCACCCGATTAACGTCACCAACATGTTGCGAGGCACATGAACACTCGAATGGCCCACAATTCAGTACAGGGAACTGGCACATGATGACAGGAACATGCCCACTGTCACAGAGGTGTCATAGCCGCACAGCATGACCCTGTGTGACCACGTCATGTGTGTGCCATGTGCGACATTGTGCATGCTGTTAGCATATGCGATGAACAGGTCAGTAACGTATTACTCACCTCAGAATATCCCCACATGTCATCCTGGACATGGCAATATCCGTAATACCGTACACTTGTGTGTTGGTGTGTAAATCCTCTGGCTCTGCAAGTGTCCTTGGCGTTGTGTGTGCCCTGATGACGTTATCTGAGTAGTCATATGTCACCTCTGCGTGCACACGTCAGGTCCTCTGTTTGTTTCGCAATACCAGCGCAGGTCCGGTCTAAGTTAAAGCTTACACATTTTGTACCCTAAATCATTGTACAAACACTTCTGACCATTTAGCTTTTATTGTCATACTCAAGACCGTGCCAATAGGGATGTCACTTACAAAGCCTGGGAGGAATGAAAACGCCTCATGTTGGTGAGTGACCCTCACCGTCTGTGTCTCCACGGTTTTCACATCAGGCACAACAACAAGAGCTGCTCCAATTGCGGGGAACAGACATATGAATCCAGGTGTGATTTGTCCCACAAGCCACTCAGACTCCAGCAGTTGGCACAGCACCACAATAGCTCATGGTTGGGATGTAGGACGAGGGCATGTGTGTGGGTGTGGAGACATGTGAGCCCCTTATTAGTACATCATTCCCCATGCCAAACTCGTCAGGTAAACAAAAGAAGTCAGAGATGTGTAATTGCATTAACAAATAACCACGATGCTAGTGCACTGCTGCATGGGATTAGGGTGACAGCGACCACACGGCTCCATCAGAATTGCAGCCGTCGTAGCCAGCACCACGACCTACGGTCCCAGCCCTGCATGTGACACAGGAGGAGTAAGTGCACTTCCTCATGTCCATGATGTCCCTCACCCCGCCCACTGACTCAGCGTCAGCTTCTGGCCCACCGTACCCGTCTGGGGGCAGTAGCGCCTCTGTTGATATGCCCCTGACGCCATCACTCGCTGAGTGACGGACGCAGGCGGTGCATACGTCCCAGAACCACTGTGACAGACATGATCGGAATGTTCATCCTGGTCCCCGTTGGTTCAACTCACAACCTCACTGCCAGATCTCCCCCAGGTGTCAGCCGTGGCGCCATTCTGGGGTGGTGCTGGCCCCGATACCACACACTGTACGGCTCCGCTGTGGTAACTGTGTGGCAGAACACCGCTCTTAATGCTGCTTGGGAATGTAAACATCAATGAGCCGGCCACACCTCATTACAATTGGCGCAAATGAGTATTGGGAGGGTCATGAAGACCCACTGGCACGTGAGTGTCAGTCTCAAGACCACAGGACAGGTGGACTGGGGGATGCGAGTGTTGTGGACACCTAGCCAGACACTGGTGATGTCTCAACTCAAAAGATGTATTTGGATGAGTGGGCAACGTACAGTGTTGTGTTTATGTGGGCGGTCGGAACCATGGCCCTTCATCTCCCCGTTGCTGCGGTGAGGACCAACTTGTCACTGAGGTCCTTCAACTACACTAACGCTACGCTGAGCCTCTGCAGGCCTATCTTGATGAAAGTACTGTATGTATATTGGCAAGCATGTTCAGCCACGCAGCATGTTTGTCTGTAGATAGGCACGTTGTCAGACCCCCACTGCCCTACCCGGACTGACCATGTTCCCTGTCCTACCACCCCATCCCAGGAAGCATCTGCATCCAGGCCTCAAAACCACAGAACACATTCCCGTTAGCTACGCTGTAGAGGGTATCCAAGAGGTACAGGCACTACGCAAATATGTCATCATCCTACCTGACTCTGGGAGTGATGTTTAGCTACTTGACATCCATCATTGCCTGCTACCCACACTCTCTGTGGGATATGTTTGTGTAACAGCTGCCAGTGTATGCGTTGTAGGTACGGGCAAAACGTGGCCACGCCCTTGTCGGATGCCAATCTACAACACTGGTTTTGTTCCGGTGTGGCCTGGATAGCCACCACTCACTGGTCAGATCGATGGCACCCAGGGAGGCTAATTAGTCCTAAGCTATGTATGTATTGAAATGTGACACTTTGCTACTGCCTACTGTTCCTTACAGATATTGGTTTACAAAAGGTAAGTAACTAGTCCTTGAAAGTTCTGTGCATCTGCTGTAGGAGCATCTATGTTGTGTCCTTGCTGTGATGGCAGGGTTACTAATGTACACACACCATGCCACGTGTGTTAATGACCCGTTCACATGTGTGATGGCTTCACAGACCATCAGTGACAAATGTAATTATCATGCTGTATGATGATGGTCATGTAATTGTAACTGAAAGTACACACCGCAACATGACTAAGGCTGAACAGTGCAAATGATGGCACATGTGGTGTGTGTGTGTATTGCAGTCAGCCGTCTGGATGTGCAGACAACCTCCTACTGACATTGACATGACGTGTCTCACTGACATGATACATTGTCATGCTCACTATGACCTCTCCATCTGATCGTTTGTATGCATGTCACATCCATTCCACACACTACAGGTATTTTCCTTTACCACGGAGGAGTGTGTGGGAGCTGGCATCAGTGTGTATCCCACGCCACACTCCAAATTGTCTACATTATTTGAAGCAGTGTTGCTTGTGCCATGTACATTGTTATAGTCTTATTCAGACAGTTGAAGACATTTCCTTAAAATTGTGTCTTGCAGGGCAGCCCCTCTGGAAAGGCCGTTGCCTGACTTGGAAGCCATGAGGGAGCGCAACTGCATCCGTCGATATCGGTTCGGCAGACAGTTGATCAAGGAGCTGACGGGCAGGCTTGAGGCTCACCTACAACCACGCCACAGGTATCCAACTGCACTGACACCCAAGGTAAAGGTGATGGCAGCCCTCCATTTCTTTGCCACAGGTACGTTCCAATTTACCATAGCTGATGTGGGAGGGATGTCTCAGACCATGTTTAGCCGGGCTTTGGGTGATGTTTTGGGAGCAATGTTGCTACACCTTGATGAATTCATTACATTCCCTACTCCAGAAGAGTTGACAGATGTCAAGGGGGAATTCTATGCCCTGGGACGCATGCTACATGTAATTGGTGCAATTGATGGTACACATGTTACTCTTGTCCCACCACAGGCTCAGGAGCAAGCGTATCGCAACAGGAAACACTACCACTCGATAAATGCCCTGGTGGTGTGTCTTGCCAACATGATTATCTCACATGTTTGTGCACGTTATCCAGGATCGTGCCACAATGCTTTCATCATGAGGCGTAGCAGGGTACCACAGATGATGCTGCAGCTGCACAACCACCGGGCATGTATAGTTGGTGAGTATACACTGTGAGCTCTGTATGTCAGTATGTCACAACTTCATGATCTGCATCATATGATTCACTCTTGTACATGATGTCAATTTGCAGGAGACGCTGGATATCCAAACATGCCATGGCTAATGACTCCGCTACGCAACACCAGGACAGCTGCAGATCAGCGTTACAACAATGCTAATGTGAAGACCAGGCAGGTGATCGAACGGACCTTTGGACTCCTGAAGAGTCGGTTCAGGTGCCTGGACAAGACAGGCGGAGCCCTCCAATACAGCCCACGCAAGGTGTGTGACATCTTCACCGTGTGCTGCATGCTACACAACATGGCAGTGGAGAAGGCCGTGCCACTCTACCTGGATCCTGATGAGCTGGAACATCCGCCCGTTGAGGAAGAAGGCCTTGGCCAGGATGCCAGTGACGAGGAGGGTGAAGATGATATCCGCGGTCACCTCATCCGCAACTTCTTTTCATGATGGTGAGTCATTTCATCTTTTATGTAAAAGATGGACTATAGAGTTGCATGGGTAGCATGCTGTGTATGCAACAGACTGTAAGCAAGATCACTTGGATGTGTGTTGTGCTGTGTCACACGTTCAGTTGTAATGCTACACACATACGTGCTATGTGTGCACTTGGAATGTACAGGTGTCATACTACATCTGGCTATTCAACAGACATTGACAAAATGACATTATACAGAACTTGACCCCTTGTGCGCCACTCTCATCCACAGCTCGCCCTGCCTGTTGTCCGTTGGGGTACATCGTGGTCATCCTGCTAGTGCTCATTATGATTGCAACGTCAGCCACATCAACGGAGCATGCTTGGACATGTGGAGAAGTCAATTTGGGTAAGGACTCATATGAGGCTGTTTAGCGTTGGTATGTGTAGAAACGTGTGGTACTTGTTCATGTGCATGTAGTGTCACCTTGCATACATGCTACTCCATTATGTACCTCATGACATGTATGGCCACTCCCATGACAGGATAGTCACCCCTTCTGTCATCTGTTGTACTTTGATACTCTGGTGAATGCATCAATGTGTGTAGACATTGCCACAGCAACATTGCACATACCATGGCATGACATTGTGTCAGAGGTCACAACCACGGACTCTGTGGGGGATTGCAGCCTCACTGTGTGCATTAGAATGTGACTGGATCATCACCTCCAGCTTGTGGGCCAGTCCAGTGTGATTACCATGAAACCATGTGGTGTCGGTGTTGCCCAGTGTATGTTCCACATCTTAAGACAACTGTCCTGTGAATCAGTTAACATGGATGCATTGCCCCCTGCAGCAGTATATCATGTCACTGTCATGTCGTTACCTCAGTGCAGGTTGAGAATACTACTACGCCAGCCTTCACAGTGAGTAGCAGTGATGTTTTGATGCACATGATGCCATGTATGTTTAGCATGACTAAGTACAAAGTGTGAAAGATGCATATGTGAATTTTTGTGTTGCACCAGTGGAGTGCGGTCATTCACATGAATCTCTGGTCGCCGGCACCATTACTGTGCTATGGTAGGGTCTGATTATGTAGCTTGGATGGACATCACTTGCACTTAATATTTATTGTACCTGCATATGATGTTTAGCATTGTGATGCATACTTGACACACCAAAAGACTGGCTACAGAGTGCCTTCATTGCATGTCGATCATTAGCTTCCTCATCATATGTGATACTAACAGCTGTTGTGGTTTTGCTCAAGTTAGCCTACATGGCCCTTATGGCTAACCAATATCAGATACAGACTTTAGAGTTAGCGGTAGTTGGATTTCCATATGTTTCCATTTGTTACTGAGGTCCACCTCATCTGTGCCTGGGAATGTGTTTATACTACATAGATCTTTTTGCATGGGTGCTCACTTGTGAGCGTTACACATGACTCTAATGGATGACAGACTGTCCCAGTTTTTATGTGTCTGTGTCACAGCATCGTATCTCATGTGATGGCATGATTCATCATCATTATTTTTCACCAGTCAGTACACTTCACAGGTGTGACTGGTACAGTGTAGCTAAGGAGGTTTTTGAAGTGTCTGTGACATGAGAATGTTGTCCTAATGCTTATTTGCCTCTGTTTCAGGTCTCCCTCCCAGCAGTTCCCATCCTCTCCTTCCCTCGCCTGATCACCCTTTTGTGTCTGTCGTTTGTACTCAGACCAATGGGCTATTTGGAGGTGGAACCCTTAGAGCATCACACCACTCTGATGAAGAAAGGTACGGCCAGTCGTTGACAGCCTTGTAGGTATTCGTAATGCAGCATTACAGGTGACATCATGATTAGTGTAAATTTGACTTATTGACAATGCACATGTATGTTTGTGAAAGCTCCATGGGCTCACAATGTAAATTATCATGTTGTGCATGACGTCTGACTCCTACAGAATATTGTGCCTGCTTGGGGCTCAACACACATGTCCTTCTAATGTGCACATATACTATTTTGAACGTAGTTACCTCATGCTTGTTATGTGTGTAACTGTATATTGACCACACGCATGGGGTGGGTGAAGGCTAGAATACTATGTTGTGTGTGAGGTAGATGTCTTTGTTGGTGCAGTTTGGATTTGAACACACTAGCTCTTGTATACACCTGCTGACGCTGTGTGTCTTGTGCCCCACTTGACCGTAAGGGCCCTGATCCAGTGACGGTGATCTGTGGTGATTACTGTGCCATTTTGTTGTCAGTGAGCCTGAGTGAGGCAGACACTCCTGCCTTCACATCCACATGTCACTTTGTGCATTGCGGTTGCCCTTGTGTTATGTGTTTGTTTAGCAATTAGTCACACCCCTCATGCCGTCATGTCTTCACTCATTGCTGCAGCTGCATACACAGCCACCATGCAGCGCACACTATCCAGGAACACAGACACCTACAGGATGACCCTCCTTCCATCCATTAATAGAGCATGCTCCTGCCACCCTACACACAGACAACACCAGACATTCACCCTCGTGCTATCAAAATGCTTTGTACTCAGCCATAGCTGCTGCTATGCATGTGTGTGCAACACATACTGGCACGACTATGCAGATTCACATGACATTGGGTCTACGTACCACCAGGTCATGTGCCGTGTCCGACACACACACACACCTTACATAGGCACAATATTGTACAGTGTTAGCTTGTCAACACCACTAGATCAGAAAACTGTTAGCTTACAGTCACGTGCCAGAACACAACATGCTCACACCACTTCAACATTGCTGTCACAGTCAGTCAAGTTGGCACATGGGACACACACCATGACCCTGTCTCTTGGGTCTGGTGTGATTTGGCAGTTCTGGGGTAGGTATTTGTCTGATGTGTGTCGTTGTTCTGTATGCGTTGCTCCCATTACAGTAGGATAGTACTTGTAGCTCCATAGGGGTAGGTCACCTAATCAGGTGTGCTTGTCTAGAGTGCTCCAGCCCATTGCCCACAGTCTGTCCTGCCACCGTACTCCTGTGCAGCATTAATCACATACACAGTAATGCATCATGCTGATGGTAGCTCACATACCTGAGAACACAGTTGTAGGCACTCCCTACATGGACTACTACTTTTGTGACACTGACATGTACTCCTCAAAGTGACTCTCCTGGGCCTGCCTGTGCTAGCAGTATTGGGATTCAATCCCCCCTCCAGCATTGACTGTCCCACACAGGTGTGTCTTACCATCCATGTATGTAGTTTGTGGAAATTTCTGACCAATGTGTATCCTCACTCAGATTCTGATCCAAGTGTGTGGATGACTGCTGTTTGTTGTATACCTTGCATTTTTGACATTTGCAGACACATATACATGTATGCTGTTTCAAAGATTACTCACCAAATGCGTATGATGTTTAGATTATTTATTGGGTGATCTTGTGCAGGAAACGTGAATAAGTGCTGTACAGAAAGGGGTGGAATCCAAAATTCACTGCTGGAGATGAGATGCCTTACAGTTTCAGTCAACAGAGTCCAGGCCACAGTGCCTGACATCATTGGGCAGACTGTGACCAGCAAGTCCATGTGGGAGAGTCTCATAGGGGATGCTGTTGCACCCAGGGGCAATATGCCAGGTCCAGTGTCCTGGGAGATATCCATGGGCCACAGGCCCTCAACGTCTTCGCCGTGGATGACCCACCTTCCTTGGGGGACCCTCATGTGCAGGCATGGACGGTGCATGGGACGCTACGTCAGAGGGTTCCTCCTCCTCCTCCCTCTCCTCCCTCCCTGTGGCTGGTGTTGCACTTTGCCGTGATGTTGCTGGCCTTGTGACACAGGGAGGGGGCTGCATGTTGGCAGCCATCTGACGTAGCACATGGAAAATGTCCCTATGCACCATCAAGAGCTGAGCCTGGTGTGCCTCCACCCGTCCATAATGCAGGTCTTGCCTGGCTATTTGCTCTGCCTGCTGTTCTCTGACCTGGTTGAGGGCCTCCGCAAGCTGGCTTACCTCCCTGGTGTCCCGCTGGTATGCCTCAAGGATGTTTGTGAGTTCAGGCAAACAGGGCCCTGCAGCTGGCTGGCCAGATTCTCGCCTCCGCCTTGCGCCACTCCCACCACCCTGACCCACACGAGCACGGCCTGCGCTTGTGGGCACATCCGATCGACGGGCCCCCCGAGTGCTGGGAGGGTGGAGGTTGTCACCAACCTCAGGGGTGCCCGACAAAGGGTGTCCCTCATTTTCAGACTGGCTCGATTGTGAATCATGGGCAGGGCTCTGACCTGTCTGCTGGGATGTGGTTGGAATAGGTCCGGTGGTGGCAGAGATGTAGCTGGTACAGTTGCTGCAGGGGTTTGGGATCCAGAGGAGCCAGGTTGGTTGGGGTCATCCACAGTGCGTTGAGGGATGGCGCTGCCGGTGGGGTCTGGGTCCTGCTGAGCCTGGGACTGGGATCCTTGGCCCCCCTGGCTGGGGGGGAGATCCGCACGTTGCCCTGTGTGTGGGAGAGACAGACACTGTTAAGGCAATATCAAGTGAAATGTGGTTTGGTTATCCATTATCAGCATCACAGTTCCACAAGCTATACATTGTTGACATTGTACAGTTGTGTATTTAGTGGTAGAAAAAACAATTGTACGATGGGGTATTTACATTCTTCCAATCTCTTGACAATGACTGACACAGCCATTGCTGTGTCTTGTGTTGCCGGCACCACACGTGTAAAGCATTGGTAAGTTTCACGCAACATCCTGGATACGGTGAAAATTCTTATGTGTGCGTCAAGCATGCACAGAGTTTAGATGCAGCATGTTGATGTAAGAGACAGAGCATCATTATTTAGCATGTCAGCTACTACTTTGGATGTCTTTTGCTGTTCCATGCTGTCCAAACAATGCCAACACCCCTGGACCTGTACACCCACTTCTAGATCATGGCTTTAGAACTTGGGACTTCTGTAAGACGCATCACCTTGTCAATACCCTTGTCCATGTTGGTACTTATGTGCATCCACAAAGGTAATGAGATGGGGCACGTGCTTTTTAAGAAAGGCACAATGGACTGGAGCTTCTGTTATGTGCATGTATGAGTTGTATGCATATTCATATGAGTGTGTGTTTTGTTGTGGTACATGGCAATTGGGACAGTGTTGCAATCCAACGCCTGTCCCCAGGGGATGAGTTTCTGTAAGGGGTGTGTACAACAGGCCATGCTATTACTTTGTTTGTGAATTGCAAGCGTCCATTGTTCATGATTTGGCTGTCCCCTCATGTGGCATGCTGCCATAATCGTGGATTTGTGTTGGTGCACAGGATGTGTGACCTTGTCCTGGTGTTTGTGTTTGCAATGAGCACAGGAGGGACTTGTGCTGCCTACACCTGTGCCCATTGTGTACTACAGAGCTTTCTGAGAAGTGTGTCCTGACACAGTACAGTGTTGACAGCAAATGGTGGGTGTCTTCCAGGCACATAGCAGATGTTTGCTGGTACTTGTGAGACATCCCTTAACATTCTGCTCTATGGAGTTTGTGAGGCCTGTGCAGTGCTTGTGTGCAACTGTGTGTGTGCCCCAGGGAGGTGCGTTGAGGTGACAGAGGGACAAACACTGACTGATGGAGACAGAGGGAGTGGGAGAGGGAGACAGAGGGAGACGGAGACAGAGGGAGAGGGAGACAGAGGGAGACAGAGGGAGAGGGAGAGGGAGAGGGAGACAGAGGGAGAGGGAGACAGAGGGAGACAGAGGGAGAGGGAGACCGAGGGAGAGGGAGACCGAGGGAGAGAGAGACAGAGACAGAGGCCGACCGAGGGAGAGGGAGACAGAGGGAGACGGAGACAGAGGGAGAGGGAGACAGAGGGAGAGGGAGACAGAGGGAGAGGGAGACAGAGGGAGGGGGAGACAGAGGGAGAGGGGGACAGAGGGAGAGGGAGACAGAGGGAGAGGGAGACAGAGGGAGACAGAGGGAGAGGGAGACAGAGGGAGAGGGAGACAGAGGGAGAGGGAGACAGATAGAGAGGGTGACAGAGACAGAGGCCGACCGAGGGAGAGGGAGACAGAGGGAGACGGAGACAGAGGGAGAGGAAGACAGAGGGAGAGGGAGACAGAGGGAGAGGGAGACAGAGGGAGAGGGAGACAGAGGGAGAGGGAGACAGGGGGAGAGGGAGACAGAGGGAGACAGAGGGAGAGGGAGACAGAGAGAGAGGGAGACAGAGTGAGAGGGAGACAGAGACAGAGGCCGACCGAGGGAGAGGGAGACAGAGGGAGACGGAGACAGAGGGAGAGGGAGACAGAGGGAGAGGGAGACAGAGGGAGACAGAGGGAGAGGGAGACAGAGGGAGACAGAGGGAGAGGGAGACAGAGGGAGAGGGCAAGACAGGGATGGAGACAGGTAGATTGTGCTTGCTCTCTTGCTACACTGCCTTACTTTGTCACAAAATGATGCATCTCTGTAAGGTGTGTCAGCAAATAGTAAATATTTAGAAGCTGTGGTCTAGTATCTTGTGTAATCTTTACCTATCCCTGTGCATTAGTCATTATGCTTGTGTGTGACCCTGGGACATATGGCATGAGAGCAGCCTCTTACCCTACACATTGCACCCTATGTGCCTCCCCCTTGCAACTCCCACCATTTGGTAGTGTACTGCTTGGACTCATGGCCACCCACCCCATGCTGCTGGGCACTGTTGTTAGTCTACCCATATAACTTGTGTTTTTTGTACACTCACCAGACTCAACGGCTCCTTCTATTCCATGTACTCCCACCGCTGGCAGTAGGACCATGACCTTCTCCTCCCAGGGCTGGTATACAGGAGGTCTGTGGGGACCACCGCCTCCGGTGTGGTGTGCATTGGCGTAATCCTGTGCCATCTTCTTCTTCACCATCCTCCGCAGATCGTACCACCTGGCCTGGCATTCATCCCTGGTGCGCCTGATGGGTGCAACAGCATTGACCCGGTCTACGATCCTCTCCCACATGCGTATTCTTTCTGCCATGCTGGTCTGTCTGACCAATGCGCCAAACAGCTGCGGCTCGACTCTGATGACTTCATCTGTAAGTATCTCCATCTCCGGGTTAGTGAATTTTGGATTCTTGTGTGTGGTCATGGTGTGTAGTGTATGTGATTGAGGGGTTGATGGTGTGTATGAATGAGGGTGTTTGGGTCAGAATGTGAAGGGGGTGGTGTGGGTGTAGATGAGATAGGGTGTATGTGTGAAGGTATGTGTCTGCAATAGTTTGTGTGCTCTCAGTTTCCTCGCAAGAATGGGTATGTTGTAAAGGATGATGGGTTGGATGTGTGGTCCCTTTTATTGGTCAAATGGTGGGTGTGGCTTAATTTAAATTGTTGGGGTGGGTGTTATATGGGGTGGGTGTTGGTGTTGTCCTCTGTTTGGCTGTGACCAGGACATTGATTGTCAAAGGTGTGTACACAGGAGACATGTTCAGTGTGGTAGTGCGACTCGTTAGCAAGTTCCTTGTGGTCGTTTTGGTGTTGGCGTTATGTGTGCGTGTGGTACTTGTGCGTGCGTTTGAGTAGTACGGGCCGTTGGCGGGTGGGGGGTTCGCGTAGGCTTGGCCGAGGGATGTGCGTGTCGTACTTGTACGTGCGATTGACTGGTACGGGCCGGTAGGCAGGTGGGGGGGTTCGCGTAGGCTTGGCCGAGGGATGTGCGTGTCGTACTTGTACGTGCGATTGACTGGTACGGGCCGTTAGCGGGTGGGGGGGTTCGCGTAGGCTTGGCCGAAGGATGTGCGTGTCGTACTTGTACGTGCGATTGACTGGTACGGGCCGTTGGCGGGTGGGGGGGTTCACGTAGGCTTGTTGGGGGGTGTGCATGTCGTACTTGTGCGTGCGATTGACTGGTACGGGCCGTTGGCGGGTGGGGGGGTTCGCGTAGGCTTGGCCGAGGGGTGTGCGTGTCGTACTTGTGCGTGCGATTGACTGGTACGGGCCGTTGGCGGGTGGGGGGGTTCGCGTAGGCTTGGCCGAGGGATGTGCGTGTCGTACTTGTACGTGCGATTGACTGGTACGGGCCGTTGGCGGGTGGGGGGGTTCACGTAGGCTTGGCCGAGGGATGTGCGTGTCGTACTTGTACGTGCGATTGACTGGTACGGGCCGTTGGCGGGTGGGGGGGTTCGCGTAGGCTTGTTGGGGGGGTGTGCGTGTCGTACTTGTGCGTGCGATTGACTGGTACGGGCCGTTGGCGGGTGGGGGGGTTCGTGTAGGCTTGTTGGGGGGGGTGTGCGTGTCGTACTTGTGCGTGCGATTGACTGGTACGGGCCGTTGGCGGGTGGGGGGTTCGCGTACGCTTGTTGGGGGGGTGTGCGTGTCGTACTTGTGCGTGCGATTGACTGGTACGGGCCGTTGGCGGGTGGGGGGGTTCGCGTAGGCTTGGCCGAGGGGTGTGCGTGTCGTACTTGTGCGTGCGATTGACTGGTACGGGCCGTTGGCAGGTGGGGGGGTTCGCGTAGGCTTGGCCGAGGGATGTGCGTGTCGTACTTGTACGTGCGATTGACTGGTACGGGCCGTTGGCGGGTGGGGGGTTCGCGTAGGCTTGGCCGAGGGATGTGCGTGTCGTACTTGTGCGTGCGATTGACTGGTACGGGCCGTTGGCGGGTGGGGGGGTTCGCGTAGGCTTGTTGGGGGGTGTGCGTGTAGTATGTATTGGTGGAGCTTGCAGTGTGGCGAATGTTCCGTATGAATCAATGTTGAAGCGTGAATACTTTGGCCCGTAAGTATCTCGCTCAGGCCTTTCGTTCCGAATCGGAATAGTGAGTTTGTACGGCCTGATTACGAATCGTACGGTGGTCTGCACGAGGCTTATTCGTACGGGTATACGGATGTCATTCGTACGGGTCGTAGAAAATCGTACGGAAATCAACGGAAACGGATCGGAATTCGGAGGTCGGACGGTAGTTTCCCAATCGTACGGATTTGGCTACGAATACTATTTGTATGGTGTATTATTTTACCGGATCGGAATCGGCCCCCTGGTTTATTTTACAGCCATTTCCGTTTAATTAAGTCAACCTCCATCGTGCATTTGAAATACTTTTCTGTTAAATGTAGACTTTTGTGGTACAGATGATGTAGTTTAGTTTATGATATTAACACTGTATATCTTTTATATTACTACTGTTCAAAAATAATATATAATGAGCTAAGTTCAGGAGATTTTTTAATATTTAGGGGTGGTCGGTCTTTGTGTCAAAAGCCGTACACATTATTTTATGAATGTCTCGAGTTGTAGCATGGCGAGATACTTGAGAATTGCTGAAACTAGAATCTTATTAAGTTTAGACAGAAGCGAAGTAATATGTCTTGCACCTGTATTTTGCTTTCAGCCCCAGCCCTTTTGTATTTACAAATTAAGCATTGTAAGCTTTTGTTTGGGACTTATATAGCTACAAAGAGTATTGAAGAGTGGAACTTGCAGCTTGTTTGATTTTGCATAAGCAGGTCTGGTTTGGGGGTTTTCTCTTCAACTGAATTTACACTTAATGGGCCCGATTCACAGAATGAACTTAAGACTCAATCCTAAACTTACTACTATTTTGGTATTCACAGAATGCACTTACTATTTTTGGCATTCACAGAATGAACTTACTACTTTTGGGATTCACAGAAGTTAGGATTTTGTCTTAAGTTTGTCTTAAGACAAACTTAAGACAGACTTGAGATAAAATCCTAACTTCCGTGAATACCAAAAGTAGTAAGTTCATTCTGTGAATGCCAAAAGTAGTAAGTGCATTCTGTGAATACCAAAATAATAGTAAGTTTAGGATTGAGTCTTAAGTTCATTCTGTGAATCGGGCCCTTAGTGTTTGTGTCGCTAGAAAAGTGAGTAATTGTTTATTTATTCGCAAATAGTTTGGAGATAATTCATTCAAGAGAAGGAGTATTTAGACTATCGTTTTTTATCGCATTTTTTGATGTAGTTTTGGACATTTTTAAAAGTTTGATTTTAGCCCCAGCACTTTATGTTTTACAAATTAAGCAGTGGCTGTGGGCTTTTATTTAGGACTTATATGGCTGCAGAGTGCTAGAGCTTGGAACTTGTTGCTTGTTTGTTCCTTGATAGGCAAGTCTGGTTTGGTGCTGTTCTCTTAATCAGCATTTACACTAATTGTGTTTGTATCAAAGGTTGCATGCTTTTTGGGGAGCAGCTAGACACAAAGAGCAGGAGTAAGTCTAATGTGACCAAATAGGCAAGTTAACATAGATTAGCATTATAATAATGCTCTTTCTTGAAAACTACGAGCCCGATTCACAGAACTAACTTATGACAAAATCCTAAACTTATTACCATTTTGGTATTCACAGAAGGCACTTACTCATTTTGTTATTCACAGAAGACACTTGCTCATTTCGGTATTCAGAGAAGTTAGGAGTCCTAACTGTAGGACTCTTAAATGCCTTCTGTGAATACCGAAAGTCTTAAAATTAAGAATTTTCTCAGTTTAGTAGTAGTAAAGTTGAGATAAATCCTAATTTTAAGACTTTTGGTATTAACAGAAGGCATTCAGGAGTCCTAAAGGTAAGAGTCCTAACTTTACTACTACTAAATTGAGAAAAATCCTAATTTTAAGACTTTCGGTATTCACAGAAGGCATTTAGGAGTCCTAAAGTTAGGACTCCTAACTTCTGTGAATACCAAAATGAGTAAGTGCCTTCTGTGAATACCAAAATGAGTAAGTGCCTTCTGTGAATACCAAAATGGTAGTAAGTTTAGGATTTTGTCTTAAGTTAGTTCTGTGAATCGGGCCCTACAACACTAAACTCATCAATATGGTGAGACCGATTGCCATTGCCAATGCTTGTTTATTCTTTTTGTTTTTGTTGTTTGGCCATACTGCCATAGGACAGTTATAGCCTTGGGCAGTTGTCCTGGTAACTAGCCCATTTGGGCTGTAATCTTTATTTGATGCAAGTACAACCTTTCATTCTCCCTACAACCCATTACTGTGTGATTTGTTTAATGTTATTACATTATGCATGACCCATGACTATGTATAAACAGAATGTTGTATGTTTCTTAGCCTGTTCCTCCTTTGGGGAACAATGTTTGAGCACAATGGGTTATATATTTAAAAAGAATTGTTTGTGAAATGTGTTTTTGTTACTGCCAAAGACCTGTGTTCTGCTATTACATTTTCATCTGTTTATCCTTTGTGGTATCTATATATGTACAGGTACATGTCTATCTGCTCCTTGCATTTTATTTTGATTTAGAACAAAAGCTCTCTGTAAAGAATAAGACGGCACCTGAGTTGCGCTGTATTAACTTTGTCTGTCTTAGTTCCTAGTAAGCAGCCACTCCTTTGTCGTTTGTTAATATATATATAAGGCAAAAAGTACCATTGTCACAACAAGTACCCTTTTCTATAACTATCAAAGGAATGCAAAAAATAATTATATTCTTTCACTGAATGCTTAAAAAAATAGGGCAGAAGAAAGAAAAGCCACATTTCATTTTGGTTGCTTTAAACAGCTGCTCAGTGACCTGACCTGTGTTTCACCTGGGCTGCAGGCTTTGCCAAAAGGCATTGTGACTGCATAACTCGACTTCACAAACTTCTACTGCCCAGTTCTGACGTCTTTTCTTTAAAAACAGTGACTGTTTGTGCCACTAGAGACGCGCATATATATATATACACGGATTGCAGAATCCCATGAATTATATATATGCTGAGAAAGTGCAGTTTATTGAAAATACTTTGTTTTTCTGGGCTCTGCTTCATTTTGTAATGCTCTATGTGTCTTTTCAGGTACAGACAGATAGAATTATTTCCAGAGAGTATCCTATGTTGAACTGTGTGCCACAGCTTGCTCACTGACACATTAGCACACTAACTAATTCTCCTTTTATTTTTCAGTTTTTGATTGAGTCCGGTTGTTTATCAAGTACTTTCAGATAATTTGGATCTTTCTGTGAGCATTCTGTCTTTTTTGTGTACATTGACAGGGTGCAGGCCTTTTTACTCACACTACTGAGTGAGTTAGTCCATCTCTTCTCCTATTTTTCAGGTTTTACTGTGACAGGCTGTGAGGCTGGCACGCTCTTCCTATTTTTACTACGTTTCGCTGCTGACTTGGTTGCAGTGTCAGCTCCTTTGCTAAGGCAGAGGAGCGCCACCCCACTGCTCATTGAGTGAGCAATAAAAAACAGAAAAATAAAATGATAATAACTTAACGTAATTATAATTTTATTTAAACGTACTGGCTCCATTGTTTGGATGGGGCTGGGCTGTTTTGAGGCTGTGGGAGTTGTCGTGGCACCCTCCTAGGCTCTGAGCATGAATGTTTGGCCTGCCCTATAAGGCTAAATATTCATGCCCACTTTCCCCAGGGTATCCCCTGTCTGAGCACCGAACCATGGCACTCAGACCTATCACAACGCTGCATTGCAGCACTGTGATTGGCTGAGGGGAGTGTGTGCGCTTAGTAATCACACAACTGCATTGCAGCAGTGTGATTAGCTAAGGGGAGCCTGGGTGATTCCTGCTTCCACAGAAGCCAGAAAGTGGACGAGAGGATGGAGGAAAGGCAGCAGCCGGCTGGCCGGCCGTCTGCATCCTGGTTAGTGGGTTTTTTAAAATATATTTTTAATTCCCTCCCGCCGCTCCTCCTCTCTGCCCCCACTCACCCGTTTGGTAGCAGCCGCTACAGCTGGGTTGTATTCAAACTATCCCTACTTCAAGGTGTTGGTTCATTCACTCTTAATTATGTCCTAATGAGCTTTTATGAAATTGCACCGTAGTCGATGTATGTGTTACCTGGATGCTAATTTAGGATGTGCAATTTAGGAATATATATTAGAATTTGTTCTCTGTATGTTATACATAATAAATGACCCCATAGTATATTAAAAAAAAATTCACCTCACTTTATTTCACTGTGTGAACACTTTAGCACTGAGCACCCTGGGTTTATCTTTCTTACATATACTCATTAAAGTAATGAAGGCAAAAGATGGCAAAGATTGTTGATTTAATCTTTAAAAAAAAAATATTTTTATTCACAATTTTACCATTAAATGCACTCCCTCCCCCACCCGCCTCCCACAAGACCAAGGTCATCACCCCGAACAAAAGGTCAACTTATTACATTCATAAGTCCGGGTTTACAATACATTATAGTCCATTATACACAAATGGGTGTGGCAAATCAGAAAAACGTAGGAAATATGTGATCAAATATACGTTGCATTATTCATACAATTTATCACAACAAAAGAAGGAAAAGAAAACAATCATAGAGAAAAAAGGAAAAGAAAAAAAAAAGGCTAAGCTCATGATTAGTTATACAGAAGTTTATACCAGATAAGCAACTATCTTAAGCATGGAGCTGAATCCACTGTAGCAGTGGCGCCCAGATCATCATACCCCTTCTTCTTTTGTTAGAGCCTTTATTTTTGTAAATTGCCACCTCAAGGCTACATGTCGCGAGCAGCCTAGCCCTCCATTGTTGGAAAACGGGTGGATTCGAATCGAGCCATGATGAGGCAACACAGAGCCGCAAGATTGCCATAGCCACGAAGATCAGCCCTTGCATACTTTTTGGTCGGCCACTGTTTGCTACCCCCAAAACGATCTCTTCTGTTGTAATATTCACTCTTGTTTGAAACACTTCTGATAAAAATTCAGATATATCCTTTATCAGAGAAAAAAGTGTATTGCAAGTGGCGAACATATGGATAATGTCAGCCCCGAACAATGCACACCGCGGACAAGTGGTTCCCTTCCCTGACCCCCATTTAGCAATTTTGTTTGGGGTATAGTATAAGGAGAATTTTTTTATAGCATTGTGCTTGAAGCTTTATGGACATCAAGCACGTTTGGGATAGTTCATAGGCGAGAGGAGGAATTACAGGCCGAACTCCTAATTTGACCTGCCAAACAGCTGACTGTTTGTCCATATCATCTGGAAGAACTGAGTTCAGAGCTTCGTATATTTCCCCAATCTTGGGTGTGTTTTTCTTACAAAGATCATCTATGAGTTGACTATTATGGAATTTGAATCGCCCACCACATTTCTTTAATAAAAAGTCTCTTAACTGTAAAAACTTGAAAAAGTCCCTATGGCTGATAATATATTCATTATGTAGGTCTTCAAACATCTTTAAACCACTTGGTGTGTAGAAACAGCCCAGCTGCCGTACCCCGGCCATGACCCATCTATTCATGCAGCTTTCATGGAAAATCTCTGGTAAGTCATTATTATGGCTCACAGGAGTATAGCATGAATATCGCCCAAGCCCCAGTAACTTCCGAACATTACACCACACTTTATATACACTAGTAATGGTCTTGAATTGAACTTCCTTGAAATAGCTGTCGTTGACATGTCGCCAGAAGCAGCCGGCACAGTCCTCTCCCAGTATGATTTCTTGTGGGGTCGGGATAATTTGGCAGCTGGTATCATTAGAAATAAGTGTTGCACCATACCTTAACACAGTAGCCCAGTAATAAAGTTTGAAGTTGAGCAAAGCTAACCCCCCTCTTTCCTTTGGTAGCATAATCCATCTGAGGGCACGTTGGGGTTTCTTAAATCCCAAGATGAACCCCGGAAGAAATACAAGAATCTGGGTAGAAAAAGCATCTTAACTACATTACATCTGCCACCAATAGTCAAGTGTAGGTTATTCAATCGGGCCAACTCTTTTTTAGTGGGCGATATCAATGGATTCATGTTATTGCTAACAATATTTTCTATTTTGGCACTTATATTAACACCTAAATATACTGCCTTCTCTGCCACTCTTGCGTCCCTCATTGTAATTTTGTCGTTGAGGACAATCTGGGTTTTGCTAGAGTTTAGTTTGTAGCCAGAAACTAGTCCAAACCGTTGCGCCTTCACTTCTATCACAGTTATAGCTTTATTGGGGTCACTGGTGACAAGCGCGATGTTGTTGGCATATGCTAAAATTTTGGTGTTATGATTACGTATTTGGATCGGTGGTATCATCACATGATTCTCTAGCCGACGTACAAATGGGTCAATATAGATTGCGAATAGATGAGGGGAGCAAGGGCACCCCTGCCTAGTCCCCCTAGTAAGAGTAAAATTCTCTGATAAAAGCCCATTGACCAAGACTCTGGCGCTTGGCTTGTTATATAGCCTTTGGGTGGCCTTAATGAAGCTATCAGTAATTCCACAATGGGACATTGCTGCCCATAGAAATCTCCAGGAAACCCTATTGAACGCCTTTTCAGCGTCAAGCAGGATAAGCACCATAGGGTCTCCTGTCGTCTCTGTATAGTCAAATAGGGAGATTACCCTCTGTATATGATCAATTGTTGATCTCCCTGGGATGAACCCATGCTGGTAATTTGACACGATTTTATTAATGATTGGTGCAAGGCTAAGAGTTTAGAATACATTTTAGAGTCCCCATTAATCAGTGTTATAGGGCGGTTTGATCCCAATTCGAGAGGGTTTTTATTTTTTTTCAGGAAAACCACAATCTTGGCTTCTGGCCATGAGGTGGGTGGATTCCCCCCTGAAATATATGAATGAAGAGTTCTAACAAAATTATTTTCAGCTGCTCTGTAAACTTAGCGTAGAACTCCGTTGGAATCCCGTCCATCCCTGCTGCCTTTCCGCTGGTTAATGAGTTTAGGGAGAGGAGAATTTCATCCCAATAAAGCGGATCATCCAGCTTATCTTGGTCTTCCTTCTCAAATGTAATCCCTGTTATTGCATCTAAATATGGGTCAGGATCCTCCTGCCCCACTGCTGGTTCTGTGTATAACTCCTGATAAAATCTCTGAAAAGATGCCCTTATTTCTGATGGTTCTGATCTAAAACCTAGATTAGGATCCTGAATTTCTTTTACAATATTAGCTGACATCTCCTCTCAAGTACGGACTGCCAGCTGATGCCCCACTTGCTCACTTAGCTCGTATACTTTCTCTCTATAGATCGATGCTTTAGCAATGGCCTTTTCCATTAATATCTCCTAAATGAGGTTTCTAGCGATGTTTACCTGAGCCAATACATTATCTATCGCCCGTCCCTCTTGTACATCTTTAATCAGATCTTCTTCTGCTCTACCCAGATTATGTTGTAATGTTGCCAAATGCAGTTTCCCTTCCTTATTGGACCTAATTGGGAATTGCAGTGTCTCACCTCTGATGCAAGCTTTCAGGGTGTCCCAGACTACCTCAATAGGTGTGCTCCCCAGGTTGTCCATTAAGAAAGTTGGGATCCACTCCCTCATGTGTTGGCAGTATTTTTTTGCTCCTCAGTAAAGCCCTCTCAAACGTCCCGATCCTTATCGTGTGATTATTTTGGGTGTGTGCAAAACTTAGTGCCAATGGGTTATGGTCTGATAGTACCCGCGGGAATCTTTCTAATGTGCAAGTGGACTTCAAGGAATTTGAAACAAACATATAATCTAAGCGTACGTGCCGGGAGTGTGGATAAGAATAATACGTGAATCCGGGATCCCCTAAGTGTTTAAGTTGCCAGCTGTCAATCATCCCATGTGCTACACACACATCTTTTAGTGCACGGAAGACCCTTGGTTTCCTACCCTGATATCTGAACTCAGGACCAACCGACCAATCTCCTGGGAGGTGTAAATTAAAATCCCCACATACGATCAAGGGTAAGGGCCAATGTCCTAGTTCATTAGAAACGGTAGTCAACACCTCTGGATCGTCACTGATACTGCCATAGATGGTGCAGAATGTCATCTTGTTTAACCTATTATTGTAATGGCATTCAGTGATCGCCCATCGCCCAAATGTATCGACCATTGATCTGATAAATTGGAGCCCCCCCTTTTACAAGAATCGCCACCCCCCTGGTTCGGACACCCTGTGTTGAGGCAATAATACGTTTATACCCCAGTCTTTTGAGCAAATATTGTTGAGATCCTTCGATATGTGTCTTCTGCATGCATATAATGTTAGCCTGCATTAGTTGAAATTCCACTGCTACCTTCTGTCTTTTCTTAGTATCAGTAAGGCCACAAATATAGAGCAACACAATTTTTAGCTTTGCCATACTACCATTAGGACTGTCATCGGTTGCTTAGTGTCTTGTACCTTGCGTGCTATCCCAGTTGTTTTCTTAATTCCTTGACCCCCCCATACAGCACCTTTCCCACCCCTCTCATACTCGAAATCCCTTGGTCTTCCCAAGCCCCACTCCCCACCTGAAGAACCGGGTTTTCTTAGAACCCAGATGTGCCAGGGACACACCCGAAGTCTTCGAGTTCACCTGTCTTAGCAAACAGAGACACGGAATACTTCTAGGTGGCGTCAGAGATCAAATTTATTAGCTGCAGCTAGTAACAGTGAACCAAGGAATACAACACGGTGTACAACTCAAGAAACTGCTCAATTTTCGTAGAGCAAGACATCACCTTATATTCACAATTTCAGCCCATTACGAATGCACACCCAATGCGGCAAATTCTGACGAATCAAGTACATTTTACACACATTACCACAAGTTAATTATTAGGACTGCCCAAATTCGATTACCAGAAGCCGGACAAACCCATAATTAAAAGCACTACCCATGTAATGCAAAGACATAAGAAAAGGAGCAATTCAGATGTAGAGTAGGATAAGATGTGTGCAAGAAACTAAAAGTTAACGATATCCTGAACATTGATTGGAAAACCTAGACAACGATCAGCTAGAGAAATTGGCTTCGTGAAAGGGTCAGTTTCAGGTGACGGGGTCAGCATCTTGCAGTTCACTCACAAGTCGAAAAGGCCATGTTAATACTTACATGAACAACGAAGCCCATGCAACTTTATTCGTTCGTTTACTTCCACGGCCTACGTGAGGGCAACACAAAATGGCGTTTCGAACAACGCAAACAAAATGGAGTCCGGTCCCGAAAACCACGGAACCTCAGACCCTCCTTTTACCATTACGTAGGCAATAACCTAAACTCACGTCAATCTGAATCCAGGTCTATATCTATTCTCATCAGATCATCAAGGTGTTGCTGTAACATCATCTTATTATCTTTCACTTCTCTCGGAACGGGTCTCTTCACACAGATCGTAGCACAAAGGCCACAAATGGGGGGACCACACTGGATGCATAAGCAACACGAGAAAAGGATTGCTAAAACCATACCAAGAAACATCAGAATCTTCCATCCCCATTTGGACAGCAGTTCCCAAAACCATCCTATCAACGACCAGTTCCCTTCGTCTACATGTATAGACTCAGCAGACTTATGCAACTTCAAGATGGCTTGGTACACTGTCGGGGCGTTATCTGGTATGAAAACGCAGCAACTAGATCCGATCAATTTGCATACTCCACCTCTATCTGCAAGCATAATATCTAAAACAAAACGGTTCTGTAATGTCATAAGGCGATCCACTTGAAGCTCAGCTGTAATATTGCTAAGGGCACCTGCAGTCTCATTTATAGTGGCCTCAAACACTCTCGTAAGCTGACGAATATTCCTACTATTAGCCATAGGACCCCAAAAGGGTAGGAAACCCTTGAAGAAGTCTCCAACTTCTTGTGCGACAGTATCTTTCGCATCGATAATACCTCTACCAAATCTTGTCTTATGGTAATCGAAAGCAGCTGTGTATGTAGGGGGAAGCAAAAATGCCACATAACATGTGCCTGAAAAATCAGATGGCAACCATATATATGCTCTGTCGTAACAAACAAAATACGTGCCTTTGGCTGGCACGAATGGTGGAGATTTCTGGGACGTATAGACATAGGTGTGAACACACACACTCTTACCAAGCTGAGCTCTCAGATTCTGACCATTACCTTGCGGACAAAAATGACCTCGATGGGGTACAATCCAAATAGGAGGAGACCTTTTCTGTCTCTCTTTTTCAGTCAAAATTATGCTATATCTCGTTTTGTTCCAACCAATGTATGCTCGTACCTCATCTTTGGGAATAGCGTTGTACGCATCGATATCTCTAATCATATCGACTATTCCCCGTATCAAAGCATTGTTATTCACATTATCTTTGACGGAACGTACAGGAGATGCTTCATTCGCATAGATAAACATTGCTTGAAGTGCCCATACTGACCCATTAGGCGAAAAAGGCAAAACCAAATATGGCATTCCCTTATCTGTCGTATGTGGCATAAGACCACAAACCCAACAATTCGTAGAATGTATGACTAGCTGATGATGATGCAACATCTGTATAAACGAGTTGTTCACAAATTCTGATCTTTGTGTCTGTTCATGTTCGGGCAACGTATGAAACTCATGTGAAGAAACAGTAGGAAAAGAAAGAGTAGGTTGGGACGTAGATGCAAGCGTCTGTTGTGTGACATAGAAAATCCAACCCACACAAGCTAACGTAATATTCAAAAGCATTAAAAACCACAGTATTAAAAAACATTTGCTACGAATCAAGATACATATTCTCACTTTGGTATTAACTCTCTCAACACTCTTATCAGACTCAAAAAACTCCATCCTCTAACGTGCTGCTCACGGCTATTACCTTCTTCACTTAAGTGTGCGCCAAGAGCGTACTAACGACCCTGAACCACAGACCTTGTGTCAATACGCGGTTCACCCCTTAAGGCTGTACCGCGACCCTGCAGCTGAGTCCGGATGGTGACTCGAAAAAGGAAAAAGCAAAAAAGTTTCTTGATCTGACAAGGTGTAATTCACTATATAACAAAATTCCAATTTTATTAGTCCATTATTCAGTCTTTCGCGGTCTTAGATCGGAGCGTTCTTTACCAGGCACAGTCTGATCTCGAAAGAGGAGTTCTGGATCCGTCATGTCGATTCTCATGTGCAAGCACAGAAGCTTGAAGAACGTTGTCATCTGCACGTTCTGACTGAGTCCATATCAAATGAGCATCGCTAAAAGGCAAGAATCTAGGAACTCTTTCACAATCCGAATCAGCTATTCCCTCCATCACCCACTGATCATACGGTAAGGGCAAAGGAACTCTTTTACAGTGGGTGGCATACACCCAGTTCTTTTTGCCAGCTACTCTAACTGCAGTCCGAGTGACTAATAGAACTAGATAAGGTCCAGTCCACCTTGGCTCTAGATTCTTGGTTCGTTGAAAATTCTTTGTCAGCACGTAATGTCCAGGTAGAATCGTATGGCCTGGATCTGCAGTAGTTGTCGGCAGACTGTCATAGACCTGTTGGTGGAGAATATGCAATTTAGCAGTCAAGTCATGTAAATAATCCACCAACATAGGGTACTCAATCTCGCTATATTTCTTGGGACGAGGCACACTCCAAACATTCGCCGGACGACCAAAAACTATTTCATACGGACTAAGTCCCACACGAGAATGCACAGTCGTCCTTGTTGACAAAAGAGCCAACGGCAAGGCATCCGCCCATGTAAGACCAGTGCTCGCTTGAATCTTAGCTAGCTTCAACTTTAGGGTGCCATTACAGCACTCAACAAGTCCAGCTGACTGGGGGTGATTCGCAGCATGGAATTTCTGACTTATTCCTAAACCAGAACACACTTTCTTCATGATCTGACCCACAAATTCACTCCCATTGTCCAACCATACAATTCTCGGCAAACCAAATCTGGGGAAATACTCTTTGAGCAAAACCTTGGCTGTAGACAAGGCAGTATTATCCTTTAGGGGGTAAGCCTCTATCCATCTGGAAAAGGCGTAAACAACCACAAGGATATACTGTAAGTTATTGCATCTCTCCATGTGAATGTAATTTAACTGTATCACCTCAAACGGATATGTCGGAGGAGCAAAAGGACCAGCTGGAGTTGGAGTTCCCTTTCCAGGATTGTATTTCAAACAAATCATACAATGCTTCACCACATTCTCAGCACATTTCGGAATTCCAGCATTCTGCCATACTGGAGCCAACAACTTACATATTCCCTTCGAACTAATGTGAGCCATTCCATGAGCCATAGTAACCACTGGGAGCACATACGCATCTGACAACAACCATCGCTGGTGCTCTGACAACTCAACCCAACAACCTGTCGAATCCAACATACCCGTACTTTCTCTCCAAGGAACTCACTTCTTTCTCAGTCGCTTCAGACTGAATCGACTTCACACTTTCTATTGTGTCTTCACACATTCCACCTGCCATGACCCATCTTGCGGGGCCTGCAACATACTTGCGGCTCATCATGTCTTTCGCCGTTTCCTTCGCAACTTCATCCACAAACGCATTTCCTCGACCTACATCATCCACAACTTTCTTATGCGCACTACACTTCACAATTGCAATCTGCTTTGGAGAGTAAGTGATTCCAAAAGTTCATTCACTAACTGCCCATGCTGAATTTTAGTGCCATGGGAAGTAAGGAATCCCCTTTCTCTCCACAAACGTCCAAAACTATGGGCAACACCAAACGCATACTGGCTATCAGTATAAACATTCACTCGCTTTCCTTCTGACAATATACACGCTCTAGTCAGTGCAATCAACTCTGCTGCTTGAGCAGAATTCTGTGCTATACGTGCTGTTTCAACAACTGTATGCAAAGTTGTAACCGCATACGCTGCAGTCGTTTCACCATTCGGAAGCTTAAAGCATGAACCATCTACCCATAGGGTACCATCAACATTCGTAAGAGGAGTATCTTTTAAGTCAACTCTAGCCTTCGTTTCTTCCTCTGTACGAAGAAAGCAATCATGCTGTTCTTGAGCATTTGTCTCTACAGAAATCGGCAACAACGTAGCTGGATTCAACACATTACATCTCTTGATGTGCACATGGCTAGCCAACAGTGTCAACTCATAACCTGACAGTCGTGCACTAGTAAGGTGCTGTGTTTTGGTCCTATTCAACAACGTATCCACTGCATGTGGGACCATCACAATCAAAGTATTATCCAATACCAAACCAGCATACTGTCGGATAGAAACAGCAGGTGCCGCTGTAGCTCTCAAACAACTCGGCAACGCTTTAGCTACCGGATTTAACGTCGCTGAAAAATACGCACATGGACGTTGCTTGTCTCCAAAACACTGTGTCAATACTGACCATGCACAACCTTCTCTCTCGTGGACATACAATGTGAAAGGCTTTCTGTAGTCTGGAGTACCCAACACCGGAGCCGAACACAATGCATTACATAATTCAGAAAAACTTTTCTGACATTCGTCAGACCAAGGAAGAGGATGCGGAGTATCTTTAAGAGTCAATGCCAACAGAGGTTTCGCCAGTAGAGAAAAATTCGGAATCCATTGTCTACAATACGACGTGATACCTAAGAAAGCACGAACTTCTCTCTGTGTAGCTGGCACACTCATTAGCGCAATCGCTTGAATTCGTTCTGGGGTCAATCTCCGTCCCTCCTTCGACAAGAGATGACCTAAGTAGGTCACTTCTTGGCGGCAATATTGTAACTTTGAAGGTGACACTTTATGATGAAGGTCAGACAAATATCGCAACAAAGAAAGAGTAGCCTCTTTACAAATCTCTTCATCATCGGCAGCAATCAGCAGATCATCAACATACTGGATAAGAGTCGCACCAGAAGGCAACACAAAACCATTGAGCTGAGTTTTCAAAGCCTGACTATAGATTGAGGGACTTTCACAATAACCTTGGGGAGCTCTCTTAAACCGGAAGCTTCGTCCTCTTAAAGAGAATCCAAAAATATCTCTACTCTCCTCGGCAATCGGAATGCTGAAGAAAGCATTCTTCAAGTCAATGACAGAGAACCAAGCAGCCGAAGCTGGAATCAGAGTCAACAAAGCAGTGATATCGGGAACAACAGGAAACTGTGGCACCACGATCTTGTTAACCTCTCGAAGGTCGATCACAAACCGATACACAGGTGGCTTAGAAGCATCAGTACGCTTAAGGACAGGCAAAACAGGACTATTGCACACATTTCCTCTCGTTTCTTCAACTACACCCTTCTCAACCAGATCATAGACGATCGCCAAAAGAGCTCTCTCACCATCGCTCGCGATCTTATATTGTGGAATACGAGGTAGCCTAGCATTCGACCTGAGAGTGACAACATACGGTGGAATTTGCAAAAGGCCAACATCATTTGGACCTGTAGCCCAAAGCGTATCAGGAAGCGAACGCAATTCCAGTGGAAGGCAATCTTTAGACAAATACATCGGAGAAATCACTCTCTTACCTAAAGTAAGGTGTACTCCCGAAGGAGAACAATGTAATGTCGCATACAATCTTTTCAGCAAGTCCAAACCCAAGAGATTCTCACCACAACCAGTCGTTAGAATAAGTGGAGCTTCCAATTCAAAAGGACCAACAGAAAGGGACAAAGGACTAGAAACCGGATTACGAACTGGGGTGCCTGAAAATCCTACTGAAACATTGGTCAAGCCAGACAAAGGTGCGCGAGGAAGTTTAGAGTGCATAATAGAACTCTTCATCGCACCAGTATCCAAAAGAAAAGGTTCTACCACACCTGATGTACTCACCACAACATAAGGTCCACTCTGATCTACTGGAACTGACACTACTCCCTCACTTTGTCCATGGCTGTCCTAGTTATCATTATTACCAACACTCTCACCTTCAACACAATAATCCTCAACATAGTACTGGGCAGACTGACCACTAGGAACATTCTGTCTGTCAAAATAATTCGTAGAATTCTGAGGGGGAGAGGAACGCTCATTTTGGGGAAACGCACCACGTCCTCTACCCCTAGGAACTTGCTGAAAACCACCACGACCTCTCTGACCAGACACACCATTCGCACGCTGTAACAAAGCCGGGCAATTATTCTTGAAATGACCTTCCTCTCTGCAATAAGCACACTGATTAGGACCAGGAAAGAATCGCGGAGCATAAGGCTCAGGCTTCTGTAACGATCTCTGAAACTGTGGAGGTTGCTGAAACTGAGGCTGATTCGTACGAGGCGGATAAGCTTGCTGCAAAATAACTTTCGTCTTTAAATCTTTAGTTTTTTTTCTCCGCTCTATCCTTCTCATCTTTATCCCTATTCTCGTAATATTGTGCAGTAGCCAATATCTGGGCCGACGAAGAAACAGCCCATGAACTCTCAGAGTCCTTCAACTTATTAGAAAGTTCGGGAAGCAAATTAAAGACAAATTTGTCCACAAATAATCTTTGACCACCTTCCGTACTCATATCCTGACCACTATGATCGATAAACGTCTCTTCAAACCTAGTGAAGAAATCAGATACACTCTTGTCTTTCTTCTGCTCACATGCTGCTAACTTATCCCAATTCACTCGTAAAGCAGGCATCATCGTTTTCATCAAATTAATAATTCTACCTGGTAATTCTGCAACTAAAGGTTCAGGTTTAGCACCTCCAACCTGTCGACCATCTGCAGCAACAATATTCGCCCACGTATCTCCTAATTCTGCTGCATGATTCTCATGACGAATCTTCGCCCACAAAGGTTGAGGGACTACATTACCCATCAACATATCAATGTCGGCTAAATTCATAATACACGCATCTACTGTCTGAGACAACTCTTTATAATAACCAGCAGGATTCTTACAAGGATCAGGTAAGGTATGCTTAAGAGCCAAGACCTCTGCACTCTTCCAAGGGACATGTACGGATGTATGACGTTACAACGCATACTTTTACAACGCCTACCTTTACAACGCGGTTTTTACCACGCATACCATTACAACGCATAGCGCTTTGGGGTGCTGGATAGTGAATAGTTTAATTTACTATTCCAACTCCAGTCCCCGTGGATAGTAGGGAAGGTTATTGGATAGTAAATTAACCTATTCCCTATCCTAGAGCGCCCCCCAGAGCAATGCGTTGTAATAGTATGCGTTGTAAAAGTTGCGTTGTAATGGTAGGTCGTTGTAAAAGTTTTGTTGTAAAGGTTACATACCGACATGTACCCATACTCGCTGAAAATGAGCCGGTTCGGCCTGAATACCCAAATTTACATTAGCCTGAACTGCCTCTCTCCATACAGGAGGAACTTCTCTCATAGGATACTGCTTCACTTTTCTCCTAACGGAGGAATCAGGTTCATACAATGTCTGAGGTGGAAGCCTAGATCTGAAAGCAAGTATCATCTCTACGGCATCTGTAACATCAGATTCCACTATCGTCCCTTTAGGAAACTGTGACTCAACATCGAGCACATCCTGCGGAATCAGACCCAACTCATTATCTTCCCATTCCTGACGCAGAAAAGTACACATTACATCAAAAACATACCTTTGCTTAGGCGGTTCCCACTGAAAGAAAACATCCATAACTGCTGGCAAATCATACCTTGGAGCATTTAAAATCCACCTACGAGCCAACAAATCCAACACTGTCCGTTCCTCGGTACTAGGAAGCTGACTATGACTCTGCTTACGTTCCGAAACAGGGGTCATATTCAGTGACCCAAACAATGGAGACAACAAATTAACAACAGTCTCGGTCATTCGTTTTCGGGCAGAAGGAGAAGAAGCAGACATAAAAATAGGAGAATGAATATTCGGAGGTGACAAAGGCGTAGAGACAGAAGGAGCCGGAATAGTCGGAGATACAGGAACGTAAGGTACAAGATCTTGAGGCAAAGCTGGTAGCAAAGCTGGCGACCCTAGAGTGGGTTGCACAGTAGGAGGCAACACCATCTGGGGAACAACGGGTGGCTGAACAACAGCAGGAGGTTGAACAACGAAGGGTGGAACAACCGGGGGTAATGGAGGCGCAGTAGCACCCTGCACATAAGGAGATGGCAATCTCAGTAAATGAGAGATCAAAGGATCTTTTTCAAGGTCTTCAATCACTTTCGGAGGAGAAGACGGCAAGGCCGGATAACATTTATCTATGGCCATGCAACGCTGTCTATCTGAGACTTCACTTGCACGCTCTTCTCCATCTTCCTTAAACTGCCTAGCAGCTTGTAGTACTGACATATTCTTATCTTTCCTATCTCTTTTTGCTTGCTCAATTTCTCGCTGTTTGGCTTCCTTTTGCCAAAGGCGGAAAGAGTCAAACATTGCCGGCTGGGCTTTCTTCTTAAATAGCGCAACTTCCAGATTGTCTAAAATATTTAATTCGAAACTACCATGTTGGGGCCATCGTAAGACACCATCTTTCCTAGTATAGCGGACCCACACTTCATTATAAGTAATAGGACCCACTCCGTGTTTTGAATAGAGCTCATAAGTTGGAGTTCCAACCGGAGGTATCGGACACGAATCCTCTAGTCGGGAATCCCTGTTGCAACCACAACTAAACCATTTCCTAATTTTGCTAAGACCAGGCATCTTATAGCTCACTAATCTAGCTTCCAACATTAAGGGGTTATCGACTATCGATACACTCGCAAATATACGAGCCCCTCGGCTTCGATTGCTGCAGTAACCGAATCATACCAAACCAAGAACCAAAACAAAGTCGTGGGAGCGACCCACAAATACTTAACCAAAATATCTGTCACGCCACCAGAAGACCGTCTATCGTCTCGCTCTACAAAGAATCAATCGAGGGTCCAAGACAGGGCGACAGTCAGGGCAGCAGTCCTTCGTATCCGTCGGAAAGCGGGAAGCCTCGCAGCAAAAACCTTCGATCCACGTCGACATACAGGGGTCGATGAAGTGGTGGCCTTCCTCCAGAATTTTCCCACGTGGCTCCTCACGATCCTTGGGCTTGGACCGGCACCGCTAGATGTCGCCCCGCGTTGGGCGCCAACTGAAGAACCGGGTTTTCTTAGAACCCAGCGGTGCCAGGGACACACCCGAAGTCTTCAAGTTCACCTGTCTTGGCAAACAGAGACACGGAATACTTCTAGGTGACGTCAGAGATCAAATTTATTAGCTGCAGCTAGTAACAGTGAACCAAGGAATACAACACGGTGTACAACTCAGGAAACTGCTCAATTTTCGTAGAGCAAGACATCACCTTATATTCACAATTTCAGCCCATTACGAATGCACACCCACTGCGGCAAATTCTGACAAATCAAGTACATTTTACAGACATTATTACATTCCAAGAAGCTCACTTTACATCGTACCAACGCACAAGTTAATTATTAGGACTGTCCCAAATTCGATTACCAGAAGCCGGACAAACCCATAATTGAAAGCACTACCCATGTAATGAAAAGACATAAGAAAAGGAGCAATTCAGATGTAGAGTAGGATAAGATATGTGCAAGAAATTAAAAGTTAACGATATCCTGAACATTGATTGGAAAACCTAGACAACGATCAGCTAGAGAAATTGGCTTCGTGAAAGGGTCAGTTTCAGGTGACGGGGTCAGCATCTTGCAGTTCACTCACAAGTCGAAAAGGCCATGTTAATACGTACATGAACAACGAAGTCCATGCAACTTTATTCGTTCGTTTACTTCCACGGCCTACGTGAGGGCAACACAAAATGGCGTTTCGAACAACGCAAACAAAATGGAGTCCGGTCCCGAAAACCACGGAACCTCAGACCCTCCTTTTACCATTACGTAGGCAATAACCTAAACTCACGTCAATCTGAATCCAGGTCTATATCTATTCTCATCACATCATCAAGGTGTTGCTGTAACATCATCTTATTATCTTTCACTTCTCTCGGAACGGGTCTCTTCACACAGATCGTAGCACAAAGGCCACAAATGGCGGGACCACACTGGATGCATAAGTAACACGAGAAAAGGATCGCTAAAACCATACCAAGAAACATCAGAATCTTCCATCCCCATTTGGACAGCAGTTCCCAAAACCATCCTATCAACGACCAGTTCCCTTCATCTACATGTATAGACTCAGCAGACTTATGCAACTTCAAGATGGCTTGGTACACTGTCGGGGCGTTATCTGGTATGAAAACGCAGCAACTAGATCCGATCAATTTGCATACTCCACCGCTATCTGCAAGTATAATATCTAAAACAAAACGGTTCTGTAATGTCATAAGGCGTTCCGTTTGAAGCTCAGCTGTAATATTGCTAAGGGCACCTGCAGTCTCATTTATAGTGGCCTTAACCACTCTTGTAAGCTGACGAATATTCCTACTATTAGCCATAGGACCCCAAAAGGGTAGGAAGCCCTTGAAGAAGGCTCCAACTTCTTGTGCGACAGTATCTTTCGCATCGATAATGCCTCTACCAAATCTTGTCTTATGGTAATTGAAAGCAGCTGTGTATGTAGGGGGAAGCAAAAATGCCACATAACATGTGCCTGAAAAATCAGATGGCAACCATGTATATGCTCTGTCGTAACAAACAAAATACGTGCCTTTGGCTGGCACTAACGGAGGAGACCCATTCTGTCTCTCTTTTTCAGTCAAAATTATGCTATATCTCGTTTTGTTCCAACCAACGTATGCTCGTACCTCATCTTTGGGAATAGCGTTATATGCATCGATATCTCTAATCATATCGACTATTCCCTGTATCAAAGCATTGTTACTCGCATTATCTTTGACGGAACGTACAGGAGATGCTTCATTCGCATAGATAAACATTGCTTGAAGTGCCCATACTGACCCCTTAGGCGAAAAAGGCAAAACCAAATATGGCATTCCCTTATCTGTCGTATGTGGCATAAGACCACAAACCCAACAATTCGTAGAATTTATGACTAGCTGATGCTGATGCAACATCTGTATAAACAAGTTGTTCACAAATTCTGATCTTCGTGTCTGTTCATGTTCGGGCAACGTATGAAACTCATGTGAAGAAACAGTAGGAAAAGAAAGAATAGGTTGGGACGTAGATGCAAGCGTCTGTTGTGTGACATAGAAAATCCAACCCACACAAGCTAACGTAATATTCAAAAGCATTAAAAACCACAGTATTAAAAAACATTTGCTATGAATCAAGAAACATATTCTCACTTTGGTATTAACTCTCTCAGCACTCTTATCAGACTCAAAAAACTCCATCCTCTAACGTGCTGCTCACGGCTATTACCTTCTTCACTTAAGTGTGCGCCAAGATCGTACTAACGACCCTGAACCACAAACCTTGTGTCAATACGCGGTTCACCCCTTAAGGCTGTACCGCGACCCTGCAGCTGAGTCCGGATGGTGACTCGAAAAAGGAAAAAGCAAAAAAGTTTCTTGATCTGACAAGGTGTAATTCATTATATAAAAAAAATCCAATTTTATTAGTCCATTATTCAGTCTTTCGCGGTCTAAGATCGTAGCGTTCTTTACCAGGAGGAGTTCTGGATCCGTCGTGTCGATTCTCAGATGCGGCGGCACAGCAGCTTGAAGAACGTCGTCATCTGCACGTTCTGACTGAGTCCATATCAAATGAGCATCGCTAAAAGGCACGAATCTAGGAACTCTCTCACAATCCGAATCAGCTGTTCCCTCCCTCACCCACTGATCATACGGTAAGGGCAAAGGAACTCTTTTACAGTGGGTGGCATGCACCCAGTTCTTTTTGCCAGCTACTCTAACTGCAGTCCGAGTGACTAATAGAACTAGATAAAGTCCAGTCCACCTTGGCTCTAGATTCTTGGTTCGTTGAAAAATCTTTGTCAGCACGTAATGTCCAGGTTGAATCGTATGGCCTGGATCTGCAGTAGCTGTCGGCAGACTGTCATAGACCTGTTGGTGGAGAATACGCAATTTAGCAGTCAAGTCATGTAAATAATCCACCAACATAGGGTACTCAATCTCGCTATATTTCTTGGGACGAGGCACACTCCAAACATTCGCCGGACGACCAAAAACTATTTCATACGGACTAAGTCCCACACGAGAATGCACAGTCGTCCTTGTTGACAAAAGAGCCAACGGCAAGGTATCCGGCCATGTAAGACCAGTGCTCGCTTGAATCTTAGCTAGCTTCAACTTTAGGGTGCCATTATAGCACTCAACAAGTCCTGCTGACTGGGGGTGATTCGCAGCATGGTATTTCTGACTTATTCCTAAACCAGAACACACTTTCTTCATGATCTGACCCACAAATTCACTCCCATTGTCCAACCATTCAATTCTCAGCAAACCTAATCTGGGGAAATATTCTTTGAGCAAAACCTTGGCTGTAGACAAGGCAGTATTATCCTTTAGGGGGTAAGCATCTATCCATCTGGAAAAGGTGTAAACAACCACAAGGACATACTTTAAGTTATTGCATCCCTCCATGTGAATTTAATCTAACTGTATCACCTCAAACGGATATGTCGGAGGAGCAAAATGACCAGCTGGAGTTGGAGTTCCCTTTCCAGGATTGTATTTCAAACAAATCATACAATGCTTCACCACATTCTCAGCACATTTCGGAATTCCAGCATTCTGCCATACTGGAGCCAACAACTTACATATTCCCTTCGAACTAATGTGAGCCATTCCATGAGCCATAGTAACCACTGGGAGCACATACGCATCTGGCAACAACCATCGCTGGTGCTCTGACAACTCAACCCAACAACCTGTCGAATCCAACATACCCGTACTTTCTCTCCAGGGAACTCACTTCCTTCTCAGTCGCTTCAGACTGAATCGACTTCACACTTTCTATTTTGTCTTCACACATTCCACCTGCCATGACCCATCTTGCGGGGCATGCAACATACTTGCGGCTCATCATGTCTTTCGCCGTTTCCTTTGCAACTTCATCCGCAACCGCATTTCCTCGACCTACATCATCCACAACTTTCTTATGCGCACTACACTTCACAATTGTAATCTGCTTTGGGAGAGTAAGTGATTCCAAAAGTTCATTCACTAACTGCCCATGCTGAATGTTAGTGCCATGGGAAGTAAGGAATCCCCTTTCTCTCCACAAACGTCCAAAACTATGGGCAACACCAAACGCATACTGGCTATCAGTATAAATATTCACTCGCTTTCCTTCTGACAATATACACGCTCTAGTCAGTGCAATCAACTCTGCTGCTTGAGCAGAATTCTGTGCTATACGTGCTGTTTCAACAACTGTATGCAAAGTTGTAACCGCATACGCTGCAGTCGTTTCACCATTCGGAAGCTTAAAGCACAAACCATCTACCCATAGGGTACCATAAACATTCGTAAGAGGAGTATCTTTTAAGTCAACTCTAGCCTTCATTTCTTCCTCTGTATGAAAAAAGCAATCATGCTGTTCTTGAGCATTTGTCTCTACAGAAATCGGCAACAACGTAGCTGGATTCAACACATTACATCTCTTGATGTGCACATGGCTAGCCAACAGTGTCAACTCATAACCTGACAGTCGTGCACTAGTAAGGTGCTGTGTTTTGGTCCTATTCAACAACGTATCCACTGCATGTGGGACCATCACAATCAACGTATTATCCAATACCAAACCAGCAGACTGTCGGATAGAAACAGCAGCTCTCAAACAACTCGGCAACGCTTTAGCTACCGGATTTAACGTAGCTGAAAAATACGCACATGGACATTGCTTGTCTCCAAAACACTGTGTCAATACTGACAATGCACAACCTTCTCTCTCGTGGACATACAACGTGAAAGGCTTGCTGTAGTCTGGAGTACCCAACACCGGGGTCGAACACAATGCATTACATAATTCAGAAACAAAATTCTGACATTCGTCAGACCAAGGAAGAGGATGCGGAGTATCTTTAAGAGTCAATGCCAACAGAGGTTTCGCCAGTAGAAAAAAATTCGGAATCCATTGTCTACAATACGACGTGATACCTAAGAAAGCACGAACTTCTCTCTGTGTAGCTGGCATACTCATTTGCGCAATCGCTTGAATTCGTTCTGGGGTCAATCTCCGTCCCTCCTTCGACAAGAGATGACCTAAGTAGGTCACTTCTTGGCGGCAATATTGTAACTTTGAAGGTGACACTTTATGATGAAGGTCAGACAAATATCGCAACAAAGAAAGAGTAGCCTCTTTATAAATCTCTTCATCATCGGCAGCAATCAGCAGTTCATCAACATACTGGATAAGAGTCGCACCAGAAGGCAACACAAAACCATCGAGCTGAGTTTTCAAAGCCTGACTATAGATTGAGGGACTTTCACAATAACCTTGGGGAGCTCTCTTAAACCGGAAGCTTCGTCCTCTTAAAGAGAATCGAAAAATATCTCTACTCTCCTCGGCAATCGGAATGCTGAAGAAAGCATTCTTCAAGTCAATGACAGAGAACCAAGCAGCCGAAGCTGGAATCAGAGTCAACAAAGCAGTGATATCGGGAACAACAGGAAACTGTGGCACCACGATCTTGTTAACCTCTCGAAGGTCGATCACAAACCGATACACAGGTGGCTTAGAAGCATCAGTACGCTTAAGGACAGGCAAAACAGGACTATTGCACACATTTCCTCTCCTTTCTTCAACTACACCCTTCTCAACCAGATCATAGACGATCGCCAAAAGAGCTCTCTCACCATCGCTCGCGATCTTATATTGTGGAATACGAGGTAGCCTAGCATTCAACCTGAGGGTGACAACATACGGTGGAATTTGCAAAAGGCCAACATCATTTGGACCTGTAGCCCAAAGCGTATCAGGAAGCGAACGCAATTCCAGTGGAAGGCAATCTTTAGACAAATATATCGGAGAAATCACTCTCTTACCTAAAGTAAGTTGTACTCCCGAAGCAGAACAATGTAATGTCGCATACAATCTTTTCAGCAAGTCCAAACCCAACAGATTCTCACCACAACCAGTTGCTAGAGTAAGTGGAGCTTCCAATTCAAAAGGACCAATAGAAAGGGACAAAGGACTAGAAACCGTATTACGAACTGGGGCACCTGAAAATCCTACTGAAACATTGGTCAAGCCAGACAAAGGTGCGCCAGGAAGTTTAGAGTGCATAATAGAACTCTTCATCGCACCAGTATCCAAAAGAAAAGGTTCTACCACACCTGATGTACTCACCGCTACATTACAGCTCTCCGCAAGGGAGCCCCCTGGCCCATACTGGAGGCTCCTGGTGGGCTAGTTGGCCCCCAGGGACCCCCCGTATGCAAGTGGAATTAGTTCCACCCCTGGAAATGCGCCAGGGGGCGCGTTTGCAGGAGGTGCAGGGAGGGGGCGTGGCCTCCACCCAATCCAGTTGTTTTTTCAAAACTACTTTTAAGAAGGGGGGCTGTGTAGCCCCCCTTCTTTTTCTTTTTTTTTTGGCCCTGGGCCCACCCCCCCATTCAGGGCCTGCCCCCAATTCTTTTTTTTTTTCCTTACAGGAAGGTGGCCGCGTGGCCCCCCTCCCATGGCCAATTCCTGGCCCGGGGACTCCATCCCCCAGGGCATGGCCAACTTTTCTATTTTTTTTTGTGGAGGGGGTCCCCCCTCCTATGCCCCCTTAAGGCCCCGGGGAGCCCATCCCCCGGGGCCTACCTTTTTATTTTTTTTATTTTTTATTTTAATGGTGGAGGGGGGCCGCGTAGCCCCCCTCCTGGTCAACTTATGGCCCCGGGGACCCCATCCCCCGGGTTTCCTGCTCTCTCTTTCAAAAATCAAAGCAGTTTGCTGTGGTAGGGTGGGAGCCGCGAGACTCCCGCCCTACCATAGCAAACAGCAGAGTCCCGGGGATATGCACCCCGGGACACTGCAGGAGCCGGCCCTGGGGGTGGCGATCCCCAGGGCCATCGAGGGCCTGAGCCCCCCACACAGGTTTTTTTAGTTTAAAAAAATGAAGCCCCGGGGGGTGGCGGTCCCCGGGGCTGCGGGGGAGGGGGGCCGTGAGCCCGCCGCATACTTTTTTTTTTTTTTAATTTAAATATGTTTTTATTGCAGAATCATTGACAAAACATCGGGATAAATCAGCCAACATATCCACCACCTTACGAGGCACTATGCGTTCTCAAGGTAGCACACAGCCTTTCAGCCCACATCCCGGAGGCCGGGCGGCGCCACAACAAGTTCCAGCAAAAGGCCGCCATGTGCACCCCAGAAGGGTTTCTGGCCAACAACACAATTAAGTATCTGCTTTTATCCCCCCCAACTCCCCTCCCCCTGTCACCTCCTAGCCCGCCGCATACTTCATAATGAAGTCCCGAGTTCTACCGAGGCACAAGATGTCTGCCAACACTTCCTGGTTTGGAGTATTGACAGACAGTTGACAGCCAATGACCATGCATCTCGAGCTCAGGAAGATACAGAGTACAGTAGAGAGTACGGTACTTCATCTATAGATATTTCTATGGTTTTACTTTTGATTTTCTAAGGAACTACTGAACGGATTTAACACAAAGGGTAATCTGCGAACCGAACTCTACCTTTTTGCCAAATTTGGTGTAATTCCGTTCAGCCCTTCGGGCTGTAGCCCTGGCTAAAGGTCCCTATGGAAAATTGAATGGGGAAAACACGTTTTGGGACCCCCCTTTTTTCTCAGTCCCTGCTTCATGAATCACCCCCAAACTTTCAGGGAAGGAGCGGAGTGGAGCAGGCCATTTTCTTGGATAATTTTGCGTGTATTCGTCAACCGGCGGCAAAGTTATTCCAAATAGAATGTTGCGGATTTCCTATAGAATCTAGGTCCTAACTATAACTACACACTGGCGACCGCTAGTAGGTATTATATATATATAATTTATACATTTATCTATATATTCAAACTCCTGCTTTGTTACCAAGGATGACGACGCCACATATGGAGTTTCCCAAATGTTATTTTGCGACCGCAATTGCGGTCGGAAAATAAGATTTTGGAAATTCCATACGTGGCGTTGTCATCCTTGACAACAAAGGAGAAGTTTGAATGTTTGCGGATTAACTTTCATGGAGTACATTGCAGACAACACGCCCTCCGGTCAGGAGAAGTAGCGGCGGGTCACAAGAGACTACAACGAACGATATATCTGCATTGAAACCAATAGATGGCAAGGATTGTTGATTTAATCTACTGTTGAGTTAATGTGACGTCTCATATATATTTAATTTTGATAACCAATGCACCACTGTAAGCCATTGTTTCTGTGTGTGTGTGTGTATGTACATATATATATATATATATATTTTTTTTTTTTTTATCTATATATTCAAATTTCTCCTTTGTTACCGAGGATGACGACGCCACGTATGGAGTTTCCCAAATTTTATAACATTTTGGCGTCATCGTTCTTGGTAACAAAGGAGAAGTTTGAATGTTTTCGGATTAACTCTCGTGAATTCCATTGCAGATGACGCACCCTCTGGTCAGGAGGAGTAGCAGCTGGTCACGAGAGACTACGACGAACGATATATATATATTCCACAACCAACTCCGGCACATCAGCTTGCTTATGCCAGAAAACGACACCGCAGTCACAGGCTTCAGTATATTCTTTTATTAATTCACATTTCCCTCAACTTTCAAATTTCTGGTCCTCTTATTAAGGCATGAGACAAAATATTACTCGCCGTATTACCAATGCCCGTTCGGATGGGGCCCCGGGCCCTAATGGACTCCCGCAGGCCCTGTTTAAAGATGATCCCACGCTTTGGTCTGGACATCTGGCCCCACTGTTTTTGCATTGCCGACACACCTACGATATACCGATTCATGGAAAGGAGCAATAATTCACCCAATTTTTAAAGGAGGCAGAAGAGCTGATCCTAAAAACTACAGGATGACAGCACTCTTAGATGTAGACTCCAAGTACTTCGCCAGCATCTTCTTGGAAGCGTCCTGGGCGCTAAAAACCTAGTGGCTGCCATTTAATCAGACCGGCTTTGTGGCCAAATCAGGCACTACTAGCAACCTACTGGCCCTATCCATACTTATGGAGAAAGAAGCATCCCCAAAAAAACGCCATTGCACTGCTGCTTTGTTGATTTTAAAGCGGCCTTCGACCGGGTGCCTAGGGCCCTATTATGGCACAAATTACAAAAATGGGGAATCCCGAGTATCTTGTTAAAATTAATAATCCAACTTCATTCAAACACCTGGATTCGCATTAAATTAGGTGACGGCTCAGACGTGTCAAGAAAAATACCGACTTCGTGTGGAGTCAAACAAGGTTGTGTGTTGGCTCCTCTTTTGAAAACTATGACCTTCGGGAATCAGAAGCAGCAAACCGGTGGGTGGTTCTTTGATGGCAAAAAAATTTAAACTGTGACATCATATAAATATCTGGGTATTTACATGGATTCCAAGGGCTCTATTGTAAAACAGGAAGAAGCAGTCAAAGCAAAAGCACTGTCCCTCGAAGCAGCAATAAATAAAGTTTCGGCACAGTTACTTGGCCCAAGTTTATCCCCCCTCCTGACAGTTATGAAGGCAAAGATTACAAACTGTTTAACCATCGGCCAAGAAATAATGTTGGGGAGCAACTCGTTAATGCTGAATAAAACAACAACCAGAATCTAGTAACGAGTCTGGCACCTTCCGAAATCTGCCTCTTCGGCCCAGATCAGGCTCAAGCTCGGCCTTCTGAACCACATGGGCGTCGGTGCAGGCGCATTCATCAAATTGTGCCACAGACTGCGTAATTCAAGGGAAGGAAGCCTGGAGACCAATTTGTGGCAAGAAATATCAGCAGGTCACCCCAGTCAAAAACATCGATGTTTCCTTGACCACTCTTTGAAACTGCTCAATGCCGCGGACTATTGGTGAACCAATCCGCCCCAAATTGTCCATTAAAAGAAGTGTTCGCATCTGGTCTTTTCATCAGGACAGGACACAACTGTCCAAACGAAAACATGCCTGGTCGATAATTACTGAGCTCAAACCTGGGTCAGAGGTCCCTTACCTTTCGAGCACCTACGCAGTGGTTTGGAAAAAAAGATTTATGGCCCTGAGGATGCGCGAATGGCCCTTTTTAAAACACTTGCCTGCATGGCGCCGTCCAAACGAGGACACTAACTGTAGGGGCTGTGGTCATTACACTGCATCAATTGAGCATGTGGTGTGTGTTTGCCCAGCTTTTCTCAAGGATAGAAGGCGGTTGTTACGCGATGAATGGATCAAGCACGGCGTTCGATCATGCCGGCAAGCCATTATATCAGCAATGAACCCCAACAACACAATGCTCAATGTTAAGTTCGCAATTTTTTTTTTCAAATTGCAAAAAAACGTATCTTCATGGGGTTGCAGGACCCATCGCCACAATCTTCAAATTCACGACTGGTCTGGGACCTCCTGTCCCCTATTTTACTCCAAGACTCTTACTGGTGGAACCCTTGTATGGTTTACTGGAAGTCGGGGACGGGTTTTAAACTCACCAACAATGTCATTAGGTTTTTAAACATATCTTAGCGGCTTCATGTGTAAAAACAATAATAACAATATTTATATATATTATCATACTTTGTTAAATAATTTACATTTTCCGTTGCATTAAGGTGAAATATATTTTTGGGTTGTTTTTAAATTGTCATGATTCTAAGTAATCGAACAATAAACAATAATTTGAACATCCTGGCTATGACGCGTTTCGGCAGGGTCCACTGCCTTGATCACATCAACAGTTGCCACTGGATATTTATAGTTAGGGCAGTCTTTCCATAGGAATAGATTTTTTTGTTTGCTTTGGCATCATTTGAGGAACCTTCACCGTACTTTCCCCAAAAATGCTCATCCATCTAGGATCCTGCAAAGTATCGGGGACCAAGAAAAAAGGGAATTCCAAAACCAAATTTCCTGATGAATTTTTTTATAGACTTTTTTAGAAAGCAATACCTCAAACCCTCCTGAACAGAATGACACCTAATTTGGCAGGAAGATAAATCTTGGTCCAGAAAGCATGTTCTTTGTGATTTTGTGTAAATCTATTCAGTAGTTTTTGAAAAATTTGGGATCAATAATATTTGTATATCTGGACGGTTGGGTTTGAAAGACTCTCAGAAGAAGTTCCACAAACCTAATTTGAAAACATAGGTGTTCTAATTGGCCCAGGGAGCATTTAGCTCCTGCAGAAGTGAGTGCTCTGATTGGCTGTGTGTAGCAAGGAAACATTTTGCTGGCAGCCTTTACAGGACTCAGGCACTTGGTCCCTTGCCCTGAGTATATAAATAAAAGTATATAAGGGAGCAGGGAAGTTGGCCCCCCTCACCGGGTGATTCCATGGGAGTCTCACAGGACTGTGGCTTGTTTCTTTTTCATTAAAGCTAAAACATCGACCAGCTTTTTATATTTTAAGAATTTGGTCCATGGGGTGGGCCAGAGCCTGAGGGTATTAATTAAAAGTATTTGAGGAGGGTGTCACTCTACTGGGCAGGAAACTCCACTTTGCTCTCCACCGTTACCAAACTCCACAGCTATCCACATCACAATAAAGGGGCAATTTTCTTGACAAAAATGCGATACCTCCACATTACAGGTAGTAGGCCTGGCCTCTCAGGTGGGGTATCATCTCAGTCGGGAAACAGTGAAAACGCAATAGATTAGAACATTTGCCATATTCAGTTTGAGTTCTCCATGTTTTTGGCTTCCAAATGTCAGCCAGTGTGCAAGAAAGAACACGTTTTGCAAATGCCCTCTGAATGACATGATAGTATGGACAACCATACATTCAGAGCTGGTCAAATAACCACTATTCTTAAACTTAGTATCTTATGCCCATTTCAGAAACACATAGGTCTCCTTCATACTCATTTGTCATTCATTAGAATTTATCTCATGAATAATTGCATCGTCAGTAGGCAATGAAAAATCATAATAGGTAGCAGCTCAACTGTTGGCTCTGGTGATTGTGTATTTTAGACAATTAACAAACAATATATATCCCTGCAGCCTAAAGAGTCTGGCAGTCAATACTGTGTACAACTTTTGTAATTCAGCCATTGGGGAAAAAGTACTGATATAAACGTTGTCATCAATTGCACTTATTTTCATGATGTTTTGAACTTTAAATAAAAATGTGTTTCTTTATGAAATCCATGACCATTTACACCAATGACTGCTTGTTGATTTTTTTTAATTTTGTCTAGTTTTCAGAAATGTAAGGTTTTGCATTTGTTTCCACCGCAAGCTGCAAGTAGGTAGTAACCACACAAAATATGGAAAATGGACTACCACTTAGACAAATGCAAAACTTGCAGTAAAATGGTTTTGTGTGATTTTCTCTGTTCCTGAAAGTTGGGAAGATGATGCTCTTAGTTCAGGAAACCTTGTATTGGTTGTTATAACACGCTTTCTTGTACAACACCTTTTTCCTAAACAAAACCCCCCAAATGTTGTTCTATTTTGACTATTTTCTCGGTTCTCTCCAGGGTAATCCACAAACCATGGGTACCTTTCAGAATGTGGGGAAAAGGACAGAAATTAGGCTTCAGTACCATTTGTGGAAAAAATGATGAAGGCATATGTGAAAAATGCTGCACAAGTAAAAAAGAGGGCTCAGTACTGAGACACAAAAAAGCCTCAGCAGCCAAGCACTTCATGTTCTGCACTGATAGCAGAAGAACAAAATGTTCTATTTTAATCTCCTACATCTTGTGCAGAGTTTGCAGTTCTTTTGCAAGTTTAGGCTTGAATAAAAACAATGCTGTGATCGACTAGCACCATGTCAGGAGTGTGATGAGACGTGCCTACATCGTTAGCAGATAAAACTCTAATTTCAAGACACCCCACAGAAAGGACAGTACAAAACAGATTGCATGGGGAAGAAAATTTCCTTTTCTCTCTAGTGCTGACATCAACAACCTAACCCTTCTGATCTTGTATTCTTCAGATTACTGCAAACCTTAATAGACTATGGTCTATATTAGTTGCACTTCACAGTTTTTCTTCATCGTGGACAAAAATTAAGGTCATGCCAGACGCCTCTGGACTTTGATGCGTTTTGTCATTTTTTTTTTAATTTACCAGCATATTAGGATACTCACTTGAGCTGGAATAATTTTAAAAGTGGGAGTCCGGTCATCAATATTACAACACTGAATACTTAGGATTGTTAAAAATCAAAGTATTAAACTAAGAGCTAGTGTAGCAAATGAGCCCCATTCAGCAGGAGAGTGGTAAGGGTCTACAGTGCAACACACTGTTACGCATATGTTAGAAAAACATTGTGTGGTGGTGCACTGCCATTTTCAGACAGCATATGTTCCATTGGAATGGCTACTACATTTGAACAGACTTGCAGTTTTACTGAGTAAACTATATAGCATACAAAGAATAATGTGTAGAAATAGAGCTTCACAAAATGTATCGTTTGCACACCACCAAGTGGCGTGCCTTGATTTGTTTTGATCATATTGAAATCTTTGCTTCTATCATACTTCCAAACTACAAAACATTTTCTTTGTTTGTGCTTTACTAACCCATGGTATATTTTAAACAATGTGTACAGTTTATTCACAGATATTTAAATTTTATTGAGTGTTATGAATACATTGATATCCTAAAACCTTTCCTTTCACACCTCTCACACTCCCTGTCCCCCAGCAAGATTGTCCTTTTGTTCACTTTACAAAATCCTTGAACTTTACAGTTAGATAAGGAAAAGTAAACATTGAGGTCCCTGTTATAAGAATAATCAACGATTTGATAGAAGACATAGCTTGGCATTTGACCTCTTTCTTTGAATGAAGGGGGAATGGCACAAGATAAAAACTCAATTTAAAGACATCCTTTGCTCCAATTCACTTTCTGAACTCCATCGCCGTTATTTAGTTATATTGCAGCATCCCGTGCCCCTACTTCCAGCTTCTGTGAAGATATTGTAAGTATTTGGTCCATTTAGTGGATATATTTGATTTTAAGGCCCTTTCCCAGATTATGTCTGCCACCGTTTGGGGCTTAGGAAAGGTTCATCTAGTGTGTCTCATGGTTCAATTTGGTGAACTGAAAATGTGCGCTGCTTTGCCAGGCTTTTGCTGACTTTTCTTTCATGGGTTGCAGACTGCTGCTATGTTTCATGAGTATTTACTGCCGGCACCCTCATTCTGTGCTATTGCTAACGCGGGATTACTGGTTACTAGTTACCTTACCAAATCCCAAACTAAGTCGACTGAATCGTTGGTACCTGTCATTGAGTAAAAGGTAATCTTACAATAAGTCAATCAATTTAAGAACTTACACCACTCTAAAGGACCACTGACCAAATTTTAAGTTTCAAAGATTTAATATAAAGTCAAAGATAACTGAAGATACAAACTTCTCAAAATGAGATTCAGAAGATAAATCGGTATCACTATGAACATGAACTTTTTGAATAATCTGAGTCTGAAAAACAAAATAATGAGTACAAGCTCGAAAACCATAAGGGTTGCCAAAATGGATACAAGTTGCAACCTCAAAGTCATTACAGAAAAGAAAATTAAGGTTAGTCTGTCCCTACACTATACTAAGTGACATCCCTACTTAGCAAGATCTTTACCCCTCTAGGTGTCAGCCGTGGTGACTTCCTAAGAAGATCACGCACTTCTCTTTGTCTCTTCTCTGATAATGGGTCTCTCCTGATCAGCCTATCTGCCTACCCATCCGCTTCCTTAGGCTCCCAAAATCATCTGCTCAGCTCTCCTCCCGGGTCTCTGTCCCTAATACCAAATCACATTTCTGATAGGAACGCCCCTTGGGACGCCCCTCACGTGGTATATCCTTGCGCGGCAAACTCCATGATGGTACTCTTGAAGACCCTCGTTAAAGTTGACCTTGGTTCCCAGGCTTCTTCTCCAATGCGCCGATACCCCCTAAATTCCTGGAAACTCCTACAGGCCTGCGCAAGGCGCCACTGAACAAAGTCCCTTTCATTCGAGCTGATTAGGACCCTCGCACCTGCATACAGTTCGTCCTGCAGTGGGCCTCAAATTCCAGACTCCACCATATCTTTAAGTCGTAAAACACACTCCAAGCTCTGTGCTGGACACCTCTCGACTTCTTCCTTAACGAGCACATGGTAGTTCAAACGATATGACATTATCTGTTCAGGCCTACTTGATTTACATGAAGCAGGTCCCTGCACTCTTAAAACATTAACTTGATTTAAACAGCAACATTCTTAACTAGCATACGTTTCTAAAATAACACATCTATAAAGCATATACTTCAACCCTAAGTTCAATAATACATTTGGAAGAACCACGTCAACCTTATCTCACATTATTTTAGCAGCACGTTTAGGTTTGCTGTGAATTGCCCTGAGGCCTACACATTTAACTGGACTTCAGAATTACATTTAATTCGGACATGATTCTTTTAACATGAGAACGTGAGGTTTTCATATTCATTCCAACATTTCTACATTAATCTCACACAGTTATACTTATTATTACTCTACTTAACATTTTATACATTTCGCTACTGAATATGGAACACTCTGTATATTTCACTCCTAGATATAAAACACTTGTGTGCAAAACATGTTTAACTAACTACGTGCTTGTAAATATGGTGTACTTATACATTTTTTCCCAAACTTGTGCTCTCTCACTATGGTGCATTGGAATATTCTGCTCTAATGATACCATAGGTTTGGTAGTGGCATAGTAGTTGTGAGACTAGCTCCTGCTTTTATTGCATAGTATGGTGCTGATGTACTACATTTTAGTGTAAAACAGTGCGGCAACCAATGATTTATTTTGCTGCATCAAAAAGTGAGAGAAAAACTGCATCATATCAACTAAGATATAGTGCTCTTTTACTCTCGCCATGTACTGGCTCCCTTCAGGCTGCCACACCAACACACACACCCTTGCACGATGGTGCAAGGTTGTGTGCATTCTGTCAAGCATAGGTTTTGTTCTGGAAGGGGACCCAACCAGTGCAAAATCTATGCTTAATACTTTTTCCACTTTGTGTGTGTGCTGTACAGCTCATATGCAAAGTTGGAAAAATGTGTACACATTTAAAGTTTGCTCTAATGTTAAACCTATATCAAGGAGGAGTAATTAGTTGTGCATTTCCCTGTTTACTGATGTTATTAGATAGGGATTTGTATAAAAAATCTGTATGTGGTTGTATGGGAACTCTCATGTACCACTAATGGGACGAACCCTTGAGGCAAAGTAGCACAAAGTAACACATAGCGCTACTTTCTGCTACTTTAGGCATCTTTTCAGTGCACATCATGACTTTCATTGGAAGGCAAATCCCACAACACATTGCACCAGCTTCTCATCGCTTCTGTGATGCAAACCCAGTTCGAAGTGTTAGTAAAATTGGGCCTATATATTTTAACCCCTTCGCCGCGGGGGTAATTCCCCAGCTGTGCTGGGGGGAGGGGGGGCGCGCACAGCGCCCCGGTGCTCGTGACAAGCTCAGCTCGTCACGCAGCACGGTGGTGCTGTGCTCATGACTAGCTGAGCTCTTCACGACCACACCCGTTTCCTCAGAAAGTTCAGCACAGCGGGGGAATTATCCCCGCGTGTGAGCGCCGCGGCCGTTATGATGAGCTCAGCTCGTCTTGAGCCCAGTGCAGCCGTGCCTCATGATGACCTGAGCTCGTCATGAGCACGCATGAGGTTAATACCCTACGAGCTCTTTGCTTGACTCGTTCAAGGTGTGTTTTTTGTATTCTTTCTTGTTTGTTCTTGAGATGCATTAAAGAAATGAATGGTCTTGTCAGAGGTTATGGCCATCCTAATGACAGCAGACTAAGGGGCATATTTACAAGCCCCTAACACCACCAAAGTGCGCCATTCCCTATATTTTCAAGGTAGCGCTAAGCCACTTAACGTGGCTTAATGTCACCTTGTAATTATGCACCTTTCCAACAGTCCACTGTAGCAAAGGGGCAGTTAATGGTTGTTGCAGGAGCCGTTCCAACGCTACACCCATTGCCTGTTGATGCTTCCCCAGATTTACACGGGTGGGGCAGCACCAAAAACTAAGGCCAGGTAGTACCTGGTCTTAGAATGGCAATATGAGGTGAATTTATTTATTTCTCCTCATTTTTTCGGATTCTCCAACACACATAGAAAGAGCAAATCACCATTATTGATTGTTTATGTGCAGGAAGTTGGCCCTTCCTGCACATCAACAATTAGCCCTGCAACACGGTGCAAGGGTGCCTGCATTGACGCTAAGCGATACAAAAGGGGATGATGGACGGAGCGTTTGAGCAAATCAAACACTCACCCCCAGTCAACTGATCTGGGTTTAATCCATCACCATTCTTTAGCCCACTCAGCCACCCCATTTAAGACATAGCCATATGCAAATCAGTCTGATCCTGTGCCTCATGGGAACAGTCCAGCCCGAACTGCCAAGCCATGTCTTCCATGGACCGGAAACAAGCATCCTGGGACCGCATTGACGCTAGGCAGCTTTTGTAGTGCCAGTGCTAGGGTAGTGCAGGGGTGCACCGTATTTTTGTAAACACGGCTCATCCCTGAGTTTTAAAAATGTCTGCACACGGTGTTGCCAAATTTGCCGTAACACTGCGCTCTGACATTTTCTTGTAAATATCCCCCTCAATGTCTTTAGTTCCTACTTAGTTCTAGGGTATTGATTTTAGGCTGTAGACCAGTTTTCTACGGTGCTAATCTGTGTTTCTTTATGACTTTACTAGCAGCCCGTCCCGACGTTGTCCGGGTATGAAATAGAATGTGTGTAATGTGTGTATTTGGCAAGGGCAATTTATTTTAAAATCTCGCGGTAGACATCATTTTTGTTTCATTACAATAGGGACGGAGAAGGACCAGCTGCAGCCCTGGTTGATGTTAGCAGGTGCGTGTAATTGGTGTAGTGATTCGCCGCCTGAGCCCGGCTACAGCCCTGGTTGATGTTAGCAGGCGCGTGTAATGTCGTTGAATGAGAGAGTTATCATCCGCGGGTAAATCCGTTTAATGAGAGAGTTGAGTGACAGCGAGTAGGAGAGGCTGCAGTAATTGTCCCCGCAGACACGCTCATTTGCGTGTTCCCCCGCTTGAGGCCCAGACGCAGGCCTGTTTGATGTTAGCAGGCGCGTTTTCCCCCGCTTGAGGCCCAGCTGCAGCCCTGGTTGATGTTATCAGGCGTGTGTAATTAGTGTACTGATCCGCCGCCTGAGCCTGGCTAGAGCCCTGGTTGATGGTAGCAGGCGCGTGTAGTTTCGTTGAATGAGAGAGTTCAGTAACAGTGCACAGGAGAGGCTATATAAAACTCTTTAAAAAAAAAATGGTGGCCGTCTGCATAACCTCTGTCCTTCTGCTGCAACTGCCCTTTCCAACGCTGTATTGGGTGTTGTGATTGGTGCTGTGGTAACTGAGATTACCCACCTCAAAGGTTTGGGCTCTCTCTTTATAATATTAGTATGGATATGGATTAAATTGACTTGCACGAAAAGATGCTCCCTCATTTAGGTGAATTATTGTGAGACTTGTTTGTTCTGTGGGACAAATGCTCCAGAGTGTAAATTGAGTACTCCAGAACTATGATGAATAGCAGCTGTCTGCATATTTACATACGAGAGCAGTATCAATTGTATAGTACACTAGGAACACATACATAAGAGGCACTGTGTATACCTTACCTTTTGGTCTCTGTTTATTAACTTGCTTACAGGAATAGAGGGGGCAGACTGGCAGCTGCTTTCTTTTTGCTGAGGCTTTTAGTATAAGTAGACTCCAAGAAATATGGGCAGCATTAACCTATAAAAATCATCATGGGCTCGCCTGCATTTCCAAGCAAATAATGAAAACGCCATGGAGCATCTCACATAATATCAGTATCCTGAAGGGAATATTGTTCCAAATGATTAATTAGCCCTGGATTTGATTAGACTACAAAGACTTCAATAAAGGTAGACTTTAAGGATTGAAAGAGTGATGCAGTAAAAATAAGCCGGAGCTTGCAAAAAATGTATGGTTAATTTAGCAACAATCTCGAAAATAATTGGATTTTCTTTCTCGTCCTCTGCTGAGCATTTCAAACGTTTCTCCTCTTTTCCCTCTTGCATTTCCTTCCCTTCTTTTCCCTCTTGCATTTCCCTTCCTTTTTTCTCTTTTGTTCCTTTTCCTTTTTTCTACCTTCAACTTTGTGCAGAAGGGAAATGGTACCAAAAAAAGCTCTATTTATCCCTGACCTAAAAAATCGTTTTGATAAATAGAAAGGCTTTTACCAGGAAAGAAGTAATGTGAAATTAAAATGCTATAAGAAGAAATGCAAAGGAGAGCCCTTGACAAAGTCAATAATTAGACGGGGTTTTGGTTGAAATCTTAGAAAGCAAAGAATGTAATTGTCTGTGAACGATAAAGTGATGCTAGATGTATTTAATATATTTTAGTTTAAATAATTCATTCGTAGTCTTGATTAAAAAACTTTGAAACTTATAAAAGTTGGTGAAAAAAAAACAGGCAAAATATATGGCTAGGCAATGTTAAATTGCCTGATCTGCATTCAGATTGTTTGTGCAGAAGCACAACATCCCTATTAGAGATTAAATTTGGGGCCACATGTATGAGCAAATGGTGCAAATTGGTAAATTTGGCTGTTTGTGAATGCAAAAGAGCCTTTTAAGATGTATGAAAGGCTTTGTTGTCGCAATTGTAGGAAATTGCAAATATAACGATTACCTAAAATTGTGACTACAAATAGTAAATCACAATTTGCAATTCCCTTAGCACTTGTACCAAGCATTTTCCAAATGCTAACTGAGCATTTAGGAAATGCTATTACCATGTACAAATTTTGAAAAATGCATTTTTCAAAGTGCCATGTAGCGCACACATGCCACTAATGCATGTGTGCGATTTACATGTGCACATTTTTTTTTGGGGTGCTTCAGGGGGGGCCTTAGGCCCCCGGGTGCCCTTGGTATTGCATTACCTAATTTGCGATTACCAATTAGGTAATCGCAACTTAGGTAATAGAAAACCATTCGCAGTTATGAGCCTTTAGGCCCATGAGAACGAATGGAGTACCATTACCTAATAGCGATTACCTAATTGTAATTGCAAATTTTTAGGAATGTCTATTAGGTATTCGCTATTTTCTTTCATACCATTTTGCATTACTTAAATGGCAAATACCTAAAATTCGCTGTTTATGGAATGCAAAATGGATTTTTGATACATGTAGCTCACTGTGTTCTGGCAAGGATTATATAATAAAGTCTGCCTTGCAGAAAGCATGTTAGTTCATGCAGTGGAAATACCGACTGCAGGAATGAAAGCATGCTGTCCAGTGCTTAATTTGTAAAATATGAAGTGCAGGTGCTCAAACCCACTTTCCTTGGCTCCACCCACTTACTCTAGTTGCTCCACCCCAGTGCTTAATTTGTAAAAATAACTGCCAGGGCCCTCGTCGGGAGTCCACTGCAGCTTGAACCTCGCATTGCCACTGCCAGCGCTACCAAAGACAGTTCCAATACAGCTACATATCATCTCACTCCTAAAAGTGATACAATTCAGGCTATTTTAATGTATTCTGACTTATTAAACACAGTTGTTGTGTTCTTGTGGGCTATATTTTGCAGGCATGGTTGGGATTTTAATTTTAAGGTAAATAAAAATAGAGAGAAAGAAAAGAAAACTGAGGAAATCATCCAAAACCAGCGTTTTCCCTTTTGTAACATACTTTAATAAAATATACATATACAGGAATAATATAATTTAAATCTGTTTTAGACCCATCTCATCTATCCATAAATGATTAGTAATGCAAATAAATACAGAACAGACTTGTTAAAAAGGTGAAACAGGGAGAGGACTGTAAACAAGTTCGTATTTAACCTTCCAGAATTAGAAGTTAAGTTCAAGTAAAGGAATATTTATTTCACTGAGTAAGGGGCAGTGCTTGCCTCAGAAATAGCAAGAGAGGGGCAGAATAGAGCGAAATAAGAGGAGAGAGATGATTGGAAAAAGGACTGTGAAGACAAGACAAGCATTAAGCACAATGCACTTCAATTGTGCCCAGCAGCAAAACATGGCACCGACACACAGCTCCTCTGCTAATGCACCTCAACAGTAAACTTGCTTTACTCTGGTGACGAAAGCATAGGACTGCCACAGTTAATGCAGGGCAGAATAGAATGGTAAAGAAACACAACTACGACGTCACCCAGTATGGCATCATTACACTTTATTAATCTAATGAAAAACATCTTGTTCCACCCCAAATTCAACCTGCACCCGAACATGCAAGGGCAATGGGTGGGGTGTTAAGATATTTAAGATATGGCAACTCTATGCGGGCCTCCCATGTAATCGAAGACCAATGAAATATTGTGAGATACAGGAGAGTAGTGTAGCCAGTGTGTTGTGGGCCCTGGTGCAAGGAAGGAAATGGGCCTATGGCTGTTCTTCGAATTTAAAAACACATTATTTCATTAAAGTGCAGTGGCCCCTCGCGCCTCTGGCCCGCTTCACCAATGGAAGCTACACCCCTGATAGGGGAATCTCAAGGCTCCTTCGTCACATTCTGCGAATGAGCCCGGCCACACAACCCATCACAATAGACTTGCCCCTCCTTTTTCATTCTTCCCTACTAGGAGATGTTTATCAAGGTAATTATGCTTTAAACGTCCTCTGCTGTGAAGCCCCGGATAACAAGGTGACACCATGTACTTGGTGTTCAGAGGAATTTAAACACAAGCAAATATTTACATGTCAGACAATCTGCTTAAAAGTTACTTCCCCTATTGTGAATAGATATCACTTTGAATTCTTGTTGCCTTTAGATTTCAAAGTCCCAGTTTTTCACACTCCCCTGTCTTTTTACTCACACACACAATAACCAGGCAGAAGAACTCCTTAGAACCATTAACGCATAAACAGATTGAATTCAAGCACAAACTTACCGACTCGGGCCGCGCTATCAATTACTGCCCCTGTCCCATCTTTATGAACATTCCCTAAGCCCACGACTAGATCTCGTTCCCTTCCCTCACTGCACATCCGAAACAAACACGACAGGCCTCTAGTCCACAAACACAACTCATGTTTTGTTGAAAGTGAAAGAAACCACGAAGGCCAGTCTCCTTACCTGCAGCATGGAATCTCCTGAGACCGCCTTCAGGGCTGAGGCTGACACTGGCGCATGGGGAGAGAGACTACAGGAGAATAGCTACCCACAGGCAGGTGACCCCTGGAGCCAAAGAGAGACACAGCTAGTTTCTATGAAACGTAGGGCACTGAAAGTCTTTGATTATACCAGGGTTTATGAGTCCAAAAGTGTGACTGCGATTCAGAAGACAGGGGCAGAGAGGGTTCGTTAGGAGCAGGCCAAGAGCCACTGCATTATCAAAGCTGCAAAAGGTTTCAGATTGCTATGTGTGACAATTTCCATAATTTCACTGTAAATATGAGTGACATTTCAAGGACTATGAGAAGAAGAGGCGGGAAACTTATAATTATTATTATTATTATGCGTTCTTATATAGCGCTCGATTACCCATAGGCATCTCGGCGAATGCCTTGGGAACCCGTCCTGGCTTTTCCCTGTGAGATACCCATACTGGGCATCCCCAAGGTGAAAGCCAGGCATCCCGCCGCGGGGGGGGGGGGGGGGGGGCCGTAGTGGAGATTAAGCAAGCTAATGCCCAGAGCTGCAGAGTGTGAACCCGTGATTCGAGTAGGCACCGAAACGAGAATTATCGAGTCCTGTGGATATTTGGGCTCAAGACCCTGCCGCGTCGGGAATTGAACCCTGGTCCCGGGTCTGACCTCTGCTTCAGGTTCTGCCTCCTCTAACCAGTGAGCCACACTTCTCCTGTTATAAGAAATTACACCGATTTGTGAACAAGAAACTCTAGGAGGATCTTAAAAATCTTGGAAGTAAGTGCTCAGGGCTAGGCAAACATGAGTGCATATACTTAAAAAACGGAACGGTGGGTTTCCTTTCAGAGTTTCGAAATATATTTTAATGATTTAATTATGTAGCAGATATTCTTGGAGGTAGAGTTTTGGGCTAGGCAAAAATAAATACATATGCTCAAGACTACTGCCCTTTCAGAAGCTCAGCTCTACAGGGCATGAAAACGCATGGATTCGTATATATTGAGCAAAATAGATGAGACTTGGCATGGTTAAGGAGAGCCAAATAGAAAAAAGAGTAGAGAGGCGCACTCAATGAAATTAGTAGCTCAAAAAGTCCATAAAATACGTAGATCTTCTGTCGTTTTTCTTAAATATATTCTTTATTTTCATTCGCATAAAGGAGAGCCAATAGACACATAAATTAATGAGACTGCATTATGCGCCACAGAAAAAGTTTGATGAGCAATGCTGATAGCACAAGCACCACTTTAAATATCAGGTGTTCAAGCTGAGCACAAAATGAATGAAGTTATTCCTGTCCTACGTTACACACATACCTCACCTGCATGGAATCAGGGCTCCAGTGACCAGACCTCCGTTTTGAACTCAAAAGCACAAGGTTGGCAGTTCCTACCGGCGTCTCCTTGGCTCTCAGTGACTCTGTTTAAATAAATTCACTGCCCCGAACTCCCCGGGGTCTCACGCCTAAGAGTCTGTAAGCAGACCTCCTTTATCTGCCGTCCCAGCCCTGGATCAAATAAGGAACCCGGCTGCAGCGTGAGCCTGCGTTGATGATGCAGTGATTAGATTTGAAGATAATACTCTCTCCTCAAAAACGAAAGCGCCGATACACAAAAGCGAGTATCACCTCATCCTGCCTCCCTGCTGCGGTGAGAGCGGTGAGGTCAGGAAGAGCCGGAGCTAGGCAGAACTTCTAGAAGCGCGAGCGACAGGAAGTCAGTTCAGTTTAATTTCGGCGCCATCGCCGCCATGTGCCCCTCAACTTGGATACAGACATTGTAGCAGTACTTGCAGAGCTGCAAGCACATCTAGCCAGCTCCATGTTTATTTTCAAATGTTCTTACGGGATACATATGCTGCTCCCAATATAAAAAAAAGATACCCGCCTTTTGCCGGTATTTTAGAGTGACGTCAGGGGCAGGAAGCGAAGAGACAGACAGAAGGTAGAGCGTGGGGGAAGGGGCCTGTTCCCGAAGGCTCAGTCTGCCTTGGAGACTACGCAGCTTTTAAAGTAGGAAGAGGAATTGGAAAACGATGTTCCAGCAGCTGCTTTAGGCAGGAGCATGGGCAGGTACTGCTCTGTGTGTGCTCTTGGACAGTCCCTCTCCAGAGAGGCGGAATGTGCCTCATTAGTCATACAATTTAAAATATTTGATGGCATTCAACGGAGACACACGTGTGGAGGGTAGACCCGGCCCTCAGAAATAAGTGCCGGTGCTAAGCACCGGAAAGCACCGGCACAAATTAAGCCCTGATGCTGTCAACAAATGTATCTTTTGTAGCTATAACAACACCAGAAACCGCCAAAGGTAATAGTGCTCATTAATATTGTTCTTGCTCTGGGTGTATATAAATGAAAATAAGGAGTCGGTAAAAAAGCTGAACAAGAATAAAGTGATAAAGACAGATTAAATATGTGCCTAGAGCATCGATATGAATCAAATAATGCGTGTTATGTCATATAAATGATTACTGATTTTTTTTATTATGCTACTTTTTATATGAAATGTAAAATGCTGTGGATCGACTGATTGAAATACAATGGTGAACAAAATACAAATATTGAATGAAAGATTGCTAATGCCTAACGGATTGAGGAAGAATAGAATTTAGGAACCATTTTCAACAGAAGGTTAAACATACTGCTGTGTAATTTCACAAATATTGTTTGGTTTCCTCTAAGCACAAGGGTAGTTTGGGAAAACTAACAAGCTGGAAAGATACTTGAAAGGTGGGCTCAGCATAGAGCTAGCCGTCATTATGGCGGTCGCGCCGGCCCCCGTAACGAAGGTGGGGCGGGGGTGCCACGCCCAGAAGTGGCGCGGCACCCCCGCCTTCACAAGGGATCAGGCGTAGCCCCGGGCACCCTCTGAGCAGAGACATTTAGTAGCATTTCCGGTTCGGGTGGCGTGGCTGGGCCGGAGGAGCGGGCCAGCTGTAACTGGTTGTGACCCTCCTCATCCCACTATTTAGTCCAGCCCCAGGCGAGGAGGCATTCTCTTCGCTGTCTGATGGCATAATCGCCGCGGCAGGCACCCAAAACTCAACACTATCAGAAGGCCTAGATAGACAAAGACGAGACTCTTTGAGGAAACATGCTGACAATTCTGCAAACTCAATTGACCGCTACCCACGGCCCATCACTGAGCTGACCATGTGATACAACCTCAACTGTGACAAAGCATCACACATCAATAAGACAACCTAAAGAGCTACTAAAAAAATCAAAACGAATGTGGAGTAATGAGGCTACTGCCTCGGTATCCAAAAACTCACCACTGTCAGAAGGAATCTGATAGACGAAAACAAGACAGACAGGGAGGCATTCTCTTTGTGCCTGCCCCCCTGCCTGGAAGTGCCGCTATCGGAATCGGGCCGGGAGGAGGCCCGTTCACTATTATTTTATGTTTTCTATCTCCTCACAGATCAGTAGTGCGGGTGACCGGAGCGGGAAGTGGTGACCCCGGGCTCGGTCTGTGGAGTAGGAGTAGCGGGTGTGTTTTTGGCAGGGACCCCTGGCAGGAGGCGCACGGCAGAGAGCGGGTGCAGCGGCGGTTGCTCAATGTAACAATGGAGCTCCGGCCGACGGCTGATGATATGTACTAGACTTTGGCCAGGGGACACTTTGAGAACAGTGGCAAAGAGGGCGTGGTGGCAAATAATGTTTATGCCCATCGTTTTTAAGTAAATCAATTTCTGTTAATATTTCCATACTAGACTTTGCCAGGAGGCACTTTAATGACGATGGCAAAGCGGGCAGGGGGCAATAAAATGTTTATGCCCATCGTTGTTAAGTAACTCAATTACACAGGATGGGCAAGAACTGCGGTTACTGGTGCTAGGAGTAGCCACAGTGTTAGGTTGCAGGGCTCTGAGAGGTTGTGCTCCAGCGTGAACGCTCCCCCCCACATCCCCCCTTAATTGTCTTTTCTACCCCTACCTCCCTGTGCTGCAGGAAGCAATGAAAAGATTCTACGGGAGATTTCAGGAGAGAAGGACACCTGGCGAACGTGGATTGCTTTTAGGGCTGTGGCACCTCCAGGTATAGGCTTAGGATCCCAGCTCGGACCATTGCGCAAGGAGCAGATTTTGGGTGACTCTTGAGGCCTGGTACGGGGGTAAACAATGGCCCCTAAGGCTAAGCGGGGCGAGCAACACTCCCGCACGGAGGCATTGATGGACAAGATGTTGCGGGAAGTGTCTGAGATGAAGCAGGGCTTGGCTGAATTTCGAGAGAAGGGGCTGGATGGGACGGCAGGGAGCAGGCCTAAGTGGCCGATAGTACCTCCCAAACCTTACTCGCTGCCATTGCCAAAGAGGAATAGAGCAAAGACAGGGAAGGGTTTGGAGAACCAAGGGGGAGATAGGAATCTGGGCAGCCAGTCATTGACCTTGCCGTAGGCTCTAAAGGGTTGTGCCATCATATTCATTTAGAAAACGATAGGAATTCAGATATATTCGAGAAATGTTAAGGTTAGCCTTTGTGCAACTGAAAAAAAAACTGTGCCTATCTGTATTTGGACTTTCTGCGCATTGTATATAATGTAAGGTGGGTACCCTGGACCTACCATAGGGGTGTCTTATGTGCAGAAAAAGGGAAGGGTAAGACTTGGCAAGTGGGTGCACTTGTCAGGACAACATGGCAGTTTAACAAATTGCACGCAGGCACTGCAGTGGCAGGCCCGAGTTCTCTCTTTAGGGCTACTTGTGTGGGTGGCACAATTAGTGCTGCAGGCCCACTAGTAGCATTTGCATTACTAGCCCTGGCACACATAGTACACTTTACTAGGGACTTTACTAATAAGACAAACATACCAATCATGGACAACCAATTACCATTACACTTTATAATAATAACCTTGAATTTGTAAAGCGCCCAGCTACCTGCTTTCCCGGCGCTGGGGGCCCTTGGGAAGATTAAGCGAGCTATTGCCCAGAGTCACATGGTGCTGGCTGGGCTGACCTGCCACCGGCACCTGAGATTGAACCGTGAACCCCGTGGTCTGGAGTCAGGCACCCTGGCCGCTGCGCCATACCTCTTCCACTTTACACAGGGAGCACTTGCACTTTAACACTGATCAGCTGTGGCAAAGTGCCCAAAGCATATAAGTTGGCAACACCATGTTAGAAAAAAGGTCTTGGGGAAAGGCAAAAAGTTTAGGGAACTTTAGCCAAAAAGGGCGAAGTCCAACAGTGGTAGTTAGGATGGTGATGCTTAGGGTGTTGTAGTGTGATGGAGGTAGTAAGGGGAGGTTAAGGTGGTGGTTGAACTATTGGTGGTTAAGGGTATGATGCTAGTATGGTGGCTAGGGTGATGATGGTGGTGGAGGTTATGGTGAGGGTAGTGGTGGTTGTTACAGTATGGTGATGGTGGTTAGGGTAGAGTGGTGATGCTTATGGTAAGGTGGTGATGGTAGTTAATCTGGTGATGGGGTGGTTAGGTAGTGGTTGCTGGTGGTGGTTTGGGGTACGTGGTGGTTAGGATGGTGGGTAGGGCAGTAGTAGGGTGGTGGTTGGGTGGTGGTGGTGGTGGTAGGGGGTATTTAAAGTAGGGTAGTAGTGGTGAGGGTAGGGGGTTGTAGGGTGGTAGTAGGCTGGTTGTAGGCTGGTTATGGTGGTGGTATTCGTAGTTAGGGTGTTATGCTGGTGGTGGTGGCAGGGTGTTGGTAGAGTGGTGGTGTTAGGTTTCTGGGAGTACAGTGGTGGGAAGGTGATTTGGTATGGTAGTGTTGTGGTAGTGTGGTGGTTGTAAAATGGTTGTAGACTGGTGGTGGTAGGATGATTGTGGTTGGGCAGCCATAGTAGTGTGGGGTTAGAGTGGTGGTGGAAGAGTGGTAGTTTTAGTTAGGATGTTACGGTGGTGGTGGTAGCGTAGTTGAGTGGTGATCGGCTGGTTGTGGTGGTGGGAGTACTGTGCTGGGTGTAGACTGGTGGGTGTAGGTGGTGTTTATGTTTGGTGTGCCTGCCTGTGTCTGACCGGGTGTGTGTGAAAGAGTTTGTTTCAATGATTATGTTCCCATATTGCGCTAATGAAATGTAATCTCAGCAATATGTTTCCAAAAGTATAGATGTCAAATCAATGTATACAGGCAAAAGAAAATATTGAAAAAGGCTGCCTAAGAGATTAAATAATTCACAGATGAGCTAATTCCCTCATAAAATGTGAACAATGTGACATAAAGCACTGTTAGGCCCTGTAAATAACAGATGTGCCATATCGAAGAATAAATAATATAGAAAATAGTTATATTGATGTAGATATGTATAATTTCTCCAAGCCCTGAGAACTCATTGTGCCACCAGAAACAGGGTTCTGCCCTTTATCCACCACAGTGATGCCAGACTTGCCTTATCAGCCCACACCCCAGCATGAATCAGCCTGATTGCAATGAGCATCAGCTACACATTGAAGTGTGAGACTTGTAGTATTGTTTTTAACTTTTTAATGATCTACTTCACATTTGCAGAGACATTTGTGCGGCTTTTTTTAAAAGGTGCTTTTTTAAAAGGACCACACGTCATGCCCCCACTTGACAACTATGGACAGGCAGACATGACTGTCTTGGGGGTTATGAAATCCTACCTTTCAGTTAGTAAGTGGTGAGCCAGTGGGCTGCTTTAAGTCTGTCAATGGAATGTTGGGGGCACACAGTCACCAGAAATTTCCATTGCTGTTTGATCCTAACAATGACAAAATTACATTAGCATGGTTGCCACAAGCCTCACAAGCTGTGCTTGTTTTATGTAAAATGGGATTAGACTTGGTAGCCCAACTCTGTGACCTCTTTACTTACTACAAGGAGTGGGGCAGAAAGGTGGAAGGGGGCTACAACAGTGTGGAGTGGGATGGGAGGTGAGTGACGGCCTACAAACACATGCACTCTTATGGAGTGCTGCAACAATTTTTTTTTAACAAGTACCTCTGAAAGTGCATGAGCAGTGAAAGTACATATATTGAATAGTAGAGAAGCAAGGACATGCGAGTTATGGTGAAGTCAATCAATGGTAAGCAATCTGCGGGCTCTGAGTCCCTTATAAGTAAACAGAATGTCTCACAAGCGCTGTCTCAGGCGAGATCTAAAAAGTAGAACTGTTTTCATTAATATATTAAAAAAGTATGAGTGTACTGTGCCCCACATATCTGGCCCACTTCTACCTCTGGTTTGCATTTAGTGTTACATCCAGATGAACCACTGTTGGAAATGGGATCCCTGGCTGGCCAGGGCTTTCGCCAAAGTCAGTCAGAGACTACCACTCCCAAGTCAGGGCAAGGGAGTTACACGCCAAGATAACCCCTACTCACCCTCTAGGTAACGTGGCGCGAGCAGCAAGGCTAAACTTGGAGGCGATGTAGGTTAAGTATTTGCGCACGCACCCCAGCAACAACACCCAAAGGCCCACCACAAAGGAAACTCCACACAAGGTTATATAAAAATAGCCTTTGTATTATAAGAAACATACATTAGATACGACACACATCTTGTTACACTGTGCCAGAGGCACGGGCAGAATTTACAAGGGATATTGTACAGGACAGGGCCACCTGGACCACTGTCAGGGGTATCAGCACTTTTAGAACTTTGTAGAAATAAAAATCACTGTAGCACACAATATGAAAATAGAGCACACAAGCAGTAATCACTGGTAACAGGACCTCACTAGCACCACCTGTACTAGGGAGAAAACAACCACCTACACATCACAATACCTGTAGGGGTGCAAGAACATAACACATGATGCAATGCATAACATTCATTCAGAGGTGTAAGGCACATGACGCATAAAAACACATTCAGAGGTGCAGAACAATGACAGTGGCGCCAAACTCACAAGTCACCACCTGTGACTGTCCCTGTGTCCCAATGTCAGGGCCTAAACGGAGCAGCTGCCCACAAAGTGCTGGGCAGCTGTGATGACGGGGCAGCGCTGGAGCCTTGCAGGCTCTGGCTAAAAGAAATGCCCCTGAGCCTCTCTGGACTCAAAATGAATCAATGCAGCCCCTCTGGGCTCTGAATACACAGGTGCAGCCTCACTGGGCTGTGGGGGTCCCTCACGGGGGACCCGGAACACTGGGAGTGCCTCAAGCCTTTCTTAGGCTGGAGCACAAATGCGGGCGTGTTGGAGTCCCCCTCCTGGGGACTCGAAGCACAAGGAAATGCCCCCTTTGTTGGAGTCCCTCGTGGGGGACTCAAAATACAAACAAAGGCACCCTGAGCCTCTCGGGGCCCTCAGCACGAAATGCCGAACTGTCCCTCACTCAGGGAGAGAGCACTGGGGGGGGGTGCGGGCACCGGCACGTGCCCCGACGCCTCCCCCTTCTCTGGGCAACACTGCACTCACCCGGTCTGGTCTCTCCATAGGCTGCGGGGACGCTGGCGGTCTCCTTCTTCGGCCGGAGCTTGGCTCTCCTCCTTGCCGGGCTGCGGGCGGGGCTCTCTCACCCTCGAGAGCCTCGCCGAGGACAAGACACTGGGCTCCTTATTCCTCCTGGGCAGTACGTGCGGCCGGCGCCCCAGCCGCGATTAGGCCGCCATTTTCCCCGACGTCCTCGAGGACGCTTCTCCCGTTGCCGGGCAACCCTCCGGCCAGGCTAAAGCTCGATAGGCTGGCGAGACAGCCAATGGCAGCGCGGCCCTGCAGACGAGGCCCCCAGGCTCCGGGTCGCGCTGCTGAGGCCGAGGGGAACTTCTTTTTGCCGCAATCCGGGGTAGCTTCCCAGGAATTCACAAATAAAAGCGAGGTGGCACTCGCTTGGGCGGACAAAGCGCTCCTCAGCGCTAAAAGGTAATTTAAAGCGCTCCCTGCGCTAGCTGAATTTTTAAAGCGCCTCCTGCGCAAAAGTCGCAAATAAAGCGCTATTAAGCGCTGGGGCCGAAATCGAGCGCTCCCAAGCGCTAGGGGAGAGCTCAGGCCCCCAAAGTCCAGGCAGAGACCCTCAGCAAGGCAGGGGGCAAGGCTGGGCCCAGAGCCAGCTCACTGGGTCTCCAGGCAGGGAGACACCCCAAGTGGCGGTCCTCTGGCCCAGCAGCAGCAACAGCCCCCCTCAGGATCCTGGAAGAGAACAACTTCTGTGGGGACACAGCCCCATTTTATACTAACAAATCCTTTGTTTCAGGGTGCAGAGTGTGGGAAAAACCAGTTGCAGCTGGCTCTGGAGCACTCTTGATGGCCCAACCACCCATTTCTTTCACTGGGGAGGCTAGGGTCGTTAGACACACCACAGGGGGGCGGATCCAGCATTGTGTGGGGAAAACCCAGCCCATCCAGGACACAGGTACACTCCTCCCACACATCACTCATGCTAATCTCACACTCACCACCGGGCAGACCCATCCAGACTTCCTGGAGCCTAGCATGCTAGCCAGCTACAGCCAATCACGCTCCAGCACCCTCACTGCACACATATCTCAATGTCCAGAAGTAGCACTTCCCTTCTAGACACATACATGCCGCATACACCATCTCGCAGCATTCACTCTCACGAGTTCAGACATACTAAACTCGAGCCTGCACTCCCCACGCATCAGGAACTACCAGGGACACACACATTCCCCATGCATTCCTAGGGGAGGGCAGGCCAGCCATACTACACGCACGCACTTTCACTCTGGGACCCAGGGAAAAAGTGCGCCAAGCCAGAAATCATGAACGCCATCAAAGCAAAAAGTTCAGGGGTGAACCAGCCATAAAGGCCCGGGTCCAACACAACCCCCTTCCAGCCAAAACGCAGGGTAGACCGATCACCACCGTGATGGGCTTCCCTGCTTTGGGCGATAGAACACGGACACGGGCCCGCCACTGCCGGGACACCGTCCTGTTCCACGCCACTGTGAACCCCTGGGATTCCTTCTCAAACCACCATCTGGAACAGCTGGGCTACCCCACTGGTACTCCCAAGCTGTCCGCGGCCAGGACCAGGCCTTGGGCCACCCAGGTGCCACCGGTCCTTGCCTATCCACAGAGTGGGGGGTAGTAACCCCTGGCACATAGTGTCCATTCTCCACTCTTCCTGTTTGCGAGACAGGGCTAGACTGCCACTGGTTCTCCAGCCCAGGGTCTACACCCTCAGGCGGACCAGGAGTCTCGGGGAAGGCTCTCCTCCCCCTACCTCTTCTTCTAGGGTTCCTCCTCCGCGTGCGAGGAGGACACCTAGAACGCCATTCCAACCCAGGGTTTAACCCCTCAGGTTGCACCGGGGTCAGAGGCGGGCTCTCCCACCCTCTGCACCCCCTTCCAGAGTTCTGCACCCTCCCAACTGGAGAGGTACCCCTGGAAGAAGCACTGGCTAGGACTCTGGTTACAGACGTCCCACCCTTCAGGTCAGGCCGATCCTGAACCTGGCCTCCCAACCTTCGGTCTAAACCCACAGGTGGGATAATTGCCTGGCACTCCAGGACTTCTGGGGACTCACTCACCATCCCCCTGAGGCTAACACATGACTCATGCGCTGTGTGACTGTCTGTCTGGCGCAGATCTCCCGTCCCCTGTCCACCTGACAGTGCGGGAAGATCCCCCAGGACAGAAGTGGTGTCACCATGGTCACTAACCGGGAACTTCGCCCAACTGAGTAGTCCCTGACCCACTGGTTCTCCCACTGGGGAACACATCCCCCATTCACTCTTCACTCTGGACTTCTGTGCCTCCCCAACGGGAGCGGCACTGCCGGACACCAGAACCACTGGAACACTATTTAAAGATACTCCAGGTTCTCTAGACACTAGGAGATCCCCCTCAAGGGGCCTAACAGGACAGCCTAGGCCCCCAACCTGGTGTTCCCTCAAGAAACCATCCAGGTTCTGAGACTGGGTTTCGGGCACCTGGGAACACTCAGTCCCCCGCTCACTCTTACTCCACTGAGACAAGACGTGAGCCCCTACACCCCTCTCGCTACACTGGGACCTAGCTGGGCTACTCGGAGCCTCTTCCACCACACTGGTTTGGAAGATACCTGACCCACTACTCTCGGGTTCACTCACCCATGACGTGTCAGAACCTCCGGCACCTTCCCAGCGGTCTGCTTCCTCTGCAAGCTTCCAAGGACTAACATAGTCACCTCTTGACAGGTGTTTGCGCAACTCTGGCACAAAACAATTGAACAGCTGCTCTCTGATAACCAGGTTGAGCAGACCCTCAAAATCAGGTTCCCCATGAACCTCTAGCCAATCAAGCAGGGCATCGTGACAATCATCCACATAGTCCGCCCAATCCTGGTGAGGCAGTCTCCTACTGCCCCTGAACTTCAATCTGTACCTGTCCTCTCGGGAACAAGGTACCACTCTTTGGAAACGGGGCATGGCACTTCCCGCACCAAACTCTCTAATGCTGCCACCACTGGATCCAAACCTCCCTGGGGAATCCAGAAAACTAGGACTGCGGTCAGGGGGTACCCTACCCTCTAGGGCTATCTTCTCCCTGGCCCAGGCTCTCTCAGCCTCTGCAATCCGCTCACTCACACCCAGCTGCGCCATCTCTCTGGCATACTCTAATCTGAGCTTCTCCATGGCCAGCTGGTGATCCCTCTCTTCTCTCCTATCCAACCACTCATCTGGGGACAGGGAAAGGGATGGGGTGCTACATCTGACACTGGACCCAGCAAGGGACTCCTTATCTAGGGGGTACTCGCTCTCTGCTGGCGCCCATCCACTGTCAAACTCACTCTCCACATCAGACTCTTCAGGGCTCCCCTCAGGCCCTCTCCCTCTCACTGTGCTCACGCTCCCAGTCACTCTTCTGCCACAGGATCATGTTATCCCTAAGCTTGGACTGGGTGTCTGACTCACTCACTGGGATGTCTCTCTCCTTACAAAACCGTACCAACTCATGCACACTGTACTTAAACAGGCCACAGAGGTTAAAAGGAGATTCCATCTTGACAGGATGCTCACAGACACGTGCAACACAAGGGACCTAGCAATCTGAAGTAGGAGTGCACAATTCCAAAACTTCCACACTCTCCTTAAAAAAGAACTCACTCATGCGTCCAGGGAAACACACCATTCATCCACACACACCCTCCCCTTGGATCGGTAAGGCAGGGGAGAGCTCAGGCCCCCAAAGTCCAGGCAGAGCCCCTCAGCAAGGCAGGGGGGGCAAGGCTGGGCCCAGAGCCAGCTCACTGGGTCTCCAGGCAGGGAGACACCCCAAGTGGCGGTCCTCTGGCCCAGCAGCAGCAACAGCCCCCTCAGGGTCCTGGAAGAGAACAACTTCTGTGGGGACACAGCCCCATTTTATACTAACAAATCCTTTGTTTCAGGGTGCAGGGTGGGGGAAAAACCAGTTGCAGCTGGCTCTGGAGCACTCTTGATGGCCCAACCACCCATTTCTTTCACTGGGGAGGCTAGGGTCGTTAGACACACCACAGGGGGGCGGAGCCAGCATTGTGTGGGGAAAACCCAGCCCATCCAGGACACAGGTACACTCCTCCCACACATCACTCATGCTAATCTCACACTCACCACCGGGCAGACCCATCCAGACTTCCTGGAGCCTGGCATGCCAGCCAGCTCCAGCCAATCACGCTCCAGCACCCTCACTGCACACATATCTCAATGTCCAGAAGTAGCACTTCCCTTCTAGACACATACATGCCGCATACACCATCTCGTAGCATTCACTCTCACGAGTTCAGACATACTAAACTCGAGCCTGCACTCCCCACGCATCAGGAACTACCAGGGACACACACATTCCCCATGCATTCCTATGGGAGGGCAGGCCAGCCATACTACACGCACGCACTTTCACTCTGGGACCCAGGGAAAAAGTGCGCCAAGCCAGAAATCATGAACGCCATCAAAGCAAAAAGTTCAGGGGTGAACCAGCCATAAAGGCCCGGGTCCAACAACCACTAATAATTAGGAATAAACTATTTAAAATAATATGCTAGTGAATTCGAGAAAATGGCAGGAAACTTTAAACTTGGTGAAGATGAGTAAACTTTCCCAACTTCCCATCATTTTTAAACCTGCGGTGACGATTCCCTTCTCCAGGAACGTCAAATGGGTGGGAAATCTACAACATTGTTGATGTGCGTAACCTCCCACAGGATCACTTGGCAAGAGATGCAGTATGCAGACAAGGATAGTGAGAAGGGCGGTGTCGAGAGCGAGGCGACACAACGATGCAAAGATGATGACATTGTGAAGGTTGAGACTGAGCTCCAGGGTCCTCTTTCTTCATCTCCTTGGCTGTTAAAGGTGATGGGGCTCAGGACATTCCCCGGAGGTGCAAGGGCACCAAGCAGCAACATGTGATGGCTTCCAATATGTGCCCTTCTGTGCCACACGGCCCCACACGACCCGAATGGAATGGTTCCAATTTACTGTGAAGGCCAGCTAGGGTGACAGTTTTTTATCACTTTGGAAGCTTCACATTTTGAAGCCGCCCACACCAGTAGAAACAATCAAAGTAAACAAAAATGTACGCACCCTATTAACATACAAAATAAATAAAAAAAATTGACAGACACCTTTGATGAAGCTCTGGGCACACCTTTCAATTTTCTTTAAGTCAATGGACCTTTGTTGTAGCCTGAGAAGAGAAGGGGTGCTGACAAATTTAGCTCCACAAACTGTGTGACCAAATGTGACCACACATTAAAAGTCAGAGTCTGCATCGTAAAGTTGAAAAAGGTTTTATTATAAACTCAAAGCAAAGGTACTTTAAATCAGACACAAAAACATACTGTAAATATGCAGAATTAATAAACGAAAAACAAATTGACGTACAATATCAGTCCTTATCAGCAAAGAACAAATCAAGATTTCGGTAATTGCAATGCAAAAGATTAAAAACTAACAGCCTGATTCATCAATCTCCCGTTTAGCGAGCTCCTAATAGCGAATCATAAGGACTCGCTATTAAGGACTTGCAAAACGGGATTCATGTAGGAATTGCAAAAAATATTGCGATTCCTACATGTTCCTTATTTGCGATTAGCAAATTGCTAATCGCAAATAAGGAATAACTCCCCATTCATTCCTATGGGCCTACAGCAAATAAGGATGTGATTTCAAGGGTGCAGGGGTGTTCAAAGGACACCCTGTAGCACCCCTGAAATGTAATCTACATTGGTGTTGCGCACACACATGTCCAAAGGACATGTGTGTGTGTAACATGCAACTTAGAAAAATGCATTTAAATGCATTTTTCTAAGTTATTGCTATTTACCACGAGGTCTGACCTCTCGGTAAATAGCGGCCCAAAATTGCTATTTCGCAATTTTAAAATGATTCATGAATTGCATTTAAGGAATCTCAAATAGAGATTCCTTAAATGCAATTCTTCGCAAATGTGCGAATTCTTTAATAGTGAATTTTGCATTTGGGATGATGAATCCCAAATGCAAAAATTGCACTCGCAAAAGGCAAGATTCTGAGAATCTTGCCCTTTGCAAGTGCAATTTAGCTTCATGAATCAGGCTGTATGTCTAGTGAGTGGATGAATGGTTTTGATCCTTCTCCCCATACATGGGAAAAAATTGCAGTAACTAGCTATCTCTGCACGAAACTAAGAGTTAAGGAAACCCTATTAATCTGGAGGCAAGAAAAGGTGTCACCTTCTGTAGAAGTTCTGTAAGCAAAAGATCATGCATAGCGTAAAGGTACAACATCAGAAGTCAGAAGAGATCTGTACCTCTCGAAGTCTAAAAGACATCTATCTGGCTACAAGGTAAGTTCACTAATTAGAAACACACAGAAAGTTCGAGACATATGACCTCACATTTTTCAACCCCATTATTTCCATTTCCCATGAAGAGTTCCAGTGCCTGTTATAATACTCCCATTTGCAGTCTTTGCTTCTGAGGCATCCTTGAATTCCTCCCTTCAGACAGATAACGCCAACTGGTAGCACTTCCTTGTTCTTCTAATTACATTTAATTGACCTTGCAGGTTCTTTCTTGCCTCACTATCTTAAAATACAATGTTCTTTCACCAACTAACAGTGCCTTGGTCTGCACCTGCAAAAGGGAAAAATGCATCCCAAACAACTTTCATATTCAATGTTTAATGTCCCAACTGTAAGCTGAAGACCCACAGTCACGCTAAATTAGCAAGTTACTTTCAAAAGCATATAATTGTGCAAGACACATACAATCCTGTAAATACATAAATACATATGTTTTTTCATTTATATCGCACTATCACACATCAATACACTTTTATTTATATTTAACGCCAGGGAAAATTAAAAAGTACTTTCATGTAGACACTGCGGCATGCCCTCGCTGTATGCAGACAGGGGTAGAGTTAGATCATATGCTCTGGGCATGTCCTAACCTGGTGCTCTATTGGGAAGAGGTAGGCGTCACTCTTAATACGATAACAGAAAGGGAAATAGGTTTTGATATGGCTGTGGGTGTTCTCCACTGGTTTCCCCATACCCCCAGGAACAAGATCACAAGCAAGTTTATAGATATGGGGCTCATATTAGCTAAGCGAGAAATCACACGACACTGGAAAGCAGCGGTAGGCCCTAACAGAGTCCGGTGGAGAAACGAGTTCCTCAGGTGGGCTAATGGGGAAGGTATGCTGAGACTACAAAATGCGCGACGACAGGGTAAGGATAAGGCGTTAGAAGCAGCTCAGGCGTGGGACGCTTTGGTACAGTCACTGCGGGACTATGGCACCAATGATGACATAGCAGAGCAACAGCACTAGAGGTGACCATTCCTGGGACATGACAGGCACACTACATTATACAATCATTACCAGCTCCTGGTCCCACAAATTACTATATCTGAAACTGGGTTTGGATATCGATGATGGGGATCCAGGGAGGAGGGTGGGCAGATGGGACTGTATAGGGTTTAGAGTAGGGGATGCAGCGAGAGGCATTTCACTAGGACTCAGAGACTCGCACTAGTTTTTCCTGATCCTCTCGGTGTATCTGTTCTCTGGGGGGTTTTATTTGAGGGGTTTTAGACAATGCGGGTTATGTAATTGCTGCTATATGCTGTGTGAATAAAACCCAATAAAATTTGTTTACAAAAAAAAAAAAATGAATACACTTTTATTTATTATAAAAATTAACTACGTTATTGGCACAACACCAACACTGTCATGATTCATTCTTCCCTAACCTATGGAGAATGGACTGCATCAAATGCATTTTAGCGCAACATCAGTCCCTTTGCTTATAAATCAATGTTTGTCAATGGTCCAGCTGTTCCTCAAAGAACAATAGTTAATGCACAAACTCATTTAGAACACTCCAGCATTGCACTTTCTTTACTAGTGCACTACATACATTGATCATAATTGTATTATGCGAATACATGAAGCCACAAGTGCACACATATATGTGGCCTTATCAAGATTAAAGAGTGGAGGGGGGCGTGGCTTAGCGCCCGAGACGGATGGAGGTTCCGGGGTAGAGCTCCGTCAACACCGGAGATTCTTGGCGGTCACGACCCTCTCTGACGACCATGCTCCGCAGTGGCCGACGTCGGAACACTTCGTGCTCCTATTAAGCTGCAAGTCGCCTCCAGACTCCCTCGACCTCGCCCAGCAGCTCCCGTTTTCCTCCGGTCGCGGCTCTGCTTCAGTCGCGACCGCCATTTTGTCTTTTCATACGGCGCTCGTCTGAGGAGCGAGTCTGCGGCGACTGCAGCCTCCTGACACCGGCGCATTACTGGAAATGTCGCAATTCCACAGGACATGAGGATAATCTGCTATAATCTTCACAGGTGACTTTATTTTATTTTTGGAATCGTTTTTTCCCTTTTTTACTTGGAATGTTGCCTCCTCCTCAGCTTTGGCAGCCATTTTGGGTCTCCTACTACGTCAGCTTGCTTACTGCTTCTAGTACAGCCTGATTTTCCTTATTCTTCGTGCACTAACTTCCCAATTTTATCAGGCTCTTGTGGGATTCTATATTGGCTCCTCCTCGTACTGACTTTGCTGGGTCTTCCTAGCACCTACAGTGCTCATTGGCTCATACTTTACTGGTGACCCTCTTTATCTGTGTTTTCATGGCGGAGTGCCCTGGTAAAACGCCCAAACGCAATTTTATTAAGAATTCAAAACTTTTTACTGCGTTGGCTCATTTAGAAGCTTCTGCAGACTCCTCCATTTGTGAACCATCTTTCACCATGGATGTCCCTCTTCAACCAGGGTCGAAAACTACTCCCAAGAGGCTGAAACACAATCCACCGTCTCCCCCAAAGCCAACATCAGCCATTTCCATGGAGTTACTCCTCGAGGAAATAAGAGCCCTTCGTCCCTTCATGGAGGAGACAAATTCCAAGCTGCAAACACTGACTGACAATTGGTCCTTAATGGATACCAGAGTCTCCAAGGTCGAAAAATCTGTCACATCCCTCCAGGAAGCTGCCACCAAGGCGGTCCACATGGATACGCAAATCTCATCACTCCAGAAGCAGGTGGAGGACCTTGAAAATAGGAATAGGCGCAACAACTTGCGCCTCTACGGCCTGAAGGAAGGTTGCGAGGGGAATGATGCCATTTCCTTCTTTAAATCCTTCTTACCCAAGCTTTTGCATCTTCCTGAAGGCACCTCTCTCAATATTCAACGAGCACATAGGCTTGGTCGACCTCCTTCCAATGTCTCCCCTGCGACGAAGCCTAGAGGTGTAATAATGTATTTTCTTGAATACACAGATCTGCTGAAGGTTCTTCTAGCGGCTAAAGCTATACCTCATCTTAAATGGTCGGTTTCCACCTTATTTTTTGCCCAGGATTATGCCAAAGCTACTGCTTCACGTCGCAAAGCATTTCTTGATATGAGAGCGGAGTTGCGTTCCATTGGAGCTAGATATGGACTTTTTCATCCGTGCTTATTCAAAGTCACTCATAACAACAAAACTATGACTTTTGAAGATCCTCTCCGACTCCGAAGTTTTCTGAATTCCTGCGGACCTGCTGATATGGAGTTCTCTGGTCCCTCCTCTTCATTTCCACCTTGACTTTCGTTACTAATATTTTCTGATTACCTTGATACTCATGGTTCCTAATTTTCTATACACTTTTATGTTCTTATTTCCACAGGTTCCTCAGCTGATGCATAATTTTCGCGCTCATCGCCTGTGCTGGTTCATTCCCTGTTTGTCAAATGTTTAATCTTCTTTTTTTTACCTGAAATTGTGTAGTTCGCCTGTTTCTAATATTATTGTTTTCCTTATCTTTCACAGATCACTTCCCTGTGTTCCGTCACGTTTCTCCGGTTGGACGTCTTGTGGCCCCGTATGCCTATCCTCCGTTGGTTGGCCTTCCCTCCCTCCTCTCATCTCCAATTTTTCCCCTTTGTGTCCTGCCCTTTGATCGTACTCACTTCCCATCACCCCTTGTAAGTACCGCCCTGTTTTTTCCTTTTCCATTGTTGCTATGCTCCCTATTGTTTTGCATGTTCTCGTCTTGATTTTTACTTGGTTATTGTTGGATCTTTTGGTATCAATCTCCCTTAGGTTGCTCTTGTTTTTCTTTTTGTTTTTACTATCTCAATCTCTTACTGCTATTTAGCTCCTTCTCTCTTTTTCTAGTTTTCTTAGGCACTTTTCTTCTACATCATCTTTCCTCCTCTCTTTCTTTAACTCTTACTTATTCTCATGCAATATTCTACGAGTTCCTCCATTTTCTCTTGTCTTTTCGATTCATACTGTCTGCTCTTCTTCTTGCCTTATGCACGACCCCTTCTCTTTACTCCAATGCTTCTCTTCTCTATTGTTTTTTTATACTGCATTCTCCCTATCTTTTATCTTCATGGCACTTTTACTTATATGGTATTATATTGTTCCTGATGTTCTTTCTTTGTCTTCTCTTACCACTTTACATCATTCACCTTTTCGACTTACTTTGTACCCCTTCTCTCGTCATCTCTTCAAAATATTTCTTACCTATTTCATATGGTTTTTTTCCTCTGCTGCTTTTCCTCTTGCCCAGATTGCTATTCTCTTCTTACCACAACTTCCTTATTATCTCACAACGCTTTTCTTCTTCAGGATCGTCCCTCACTCTGTTCTATCTGTTCTTTTCTATTTCGAGCATTCTTATTTTTTTCTCTCTTATCTCTACTTTCTCGATTTCTATGAGGCCTTCTTATATTTCCTGTTTACACTCTCCCTTTTTGATTATTTTTGATGTCAGTACGCATTGTTTCTTGAAACGTTAAAGGTTTAAATTCACCTATCAAGAGGCAAAAGATCCTTTCCCACTTAGCTAAATTGAATGTAGATATCGCCTTTCTACAAGAAACCCATTTATCTGATACAGAGGCTGCTAAGCTCCAAAGAGGTTGGGTGGGAAGGGTTTTTTCAGCTCCTGGTGATGGAAAAAGAAATGGTGTTGCTTTGCTAATTCGAAAGTCCTTTTCTCATTCTGTGTTGCACTCTGAATCTGACCCAGACGGCAGATGGTTATTTGTTAAACTTTCCTCTAAAGGTGTCCCTCTTTCCTTGCTCAATGTTTATGCCCCCACAGGTGGGAATCCTCTTTTCTGGAATGCATTTGCCTCTCGTATTACTGAATGTATTGATGAAAACTTCATTTTAGCAGGCGACTGCAACTTACCATTGGATCCCTTTTTGGACAGGCACTCCAAATCTTTTTTTGTCCCTAATAAATCCCACAAACTCTTGACGCACGCCATTTCTCAACATAAATTGATTGACGCCTGGCGACTATGTAACCCAACCAGTAAAGAATTTACATTTTACTCCCTGGCTCATCACTCCCAGTCACGTATTGACTTTATCTTTCTCTCTCACCATTTATCCCAATCCCTTACCCAAGCTGACATTGGCCCCATTGTATTCTCTGATCATGCCCCAGTTCTAATTAACATTGACATTTTACCCAAATCCACCGGTCCCAAAAGATGGCGTTTTAACAATGCCCTCCTTCTTGATCCCAAATTTACTGCCTCCTTTACTGAGTTTACTGCCGAATTTTTTGTCATTAATGAGACTCCCTCCTTACCCACTCACACTATCTGGGACGCTTATAAAGCTGCAGCCAGAGACTTTATCCTTAGACATGTTGCCACAAAGCGTAAACTTGCCCGTAAACGCACCAGTGATCTTTTATCTCAGATCAAAGCTTTAGAACACGCCTTTTATACCTCTAACACCCAGGAAAGTTTAACAGCTCTTGTTAATGCGAAAATGAACTATAACAAACAGTCTACTGATGATGCTTCATTGTATTTATTGAAATCCAGCTCAAAATTTTATGGTGGGAAAAATAAGGTGGGGAAAGTTCTTGCTAACTATTTGAAAGTTAAACAAAACAAATTGAATATTGAGTCTGTTTTTGATGCTGATTCAGTCCTGCAACATAAAGATGCGAATATTCTGGAGGAATTTTCTCGCTTTTATTCTACACTTTACTCTTCTGGCACTCAGCCCTCTGATCACTCTCTTTCCACCTTCTTTGCGAGCATTCAACCTCCTCCCAACTTTCCTGTTGACCTTGCCTCCCTTGAAATTCCCCTTACCATTCGTGAACTACACACGGCACTTCATTCCCTTAAGAAAGACAAAGCCCAGATGGCTTTACTGTCGAATTTTATCAACATTTTGCCACTCTTTTATTGCCCAAACTACTTCACCTTCTGGATTCTTTCAAAACCAGTGGTGCTTCCTCGGGTACTTTTTCAGATGCTTATATTTGTATTATACCAAAGGAGGGGAAGGATACTCAACACTGTAAGAATTACAGACCGATATCACTTGTCAACATCGATTACAAAATCTATGCCAAATCTTTAGCCATCAGATTGGATTCTTTTCTCCCAGACCTCCTTGTCCCTGAACAATCAGGATTTGTTAAGGGTCGCTTCATTTCAGACAACACCAGACTCCTCTTTAATGTTTTGACTAAGTCATCACGCTTTGCTAATTCCCTAGCCGCAATCGCTCTGGATGCTGAGAAGGCATTCGACAGAGTAGAATGGTCCTTCCTTTTCTCCGCATTAAAATGGTTTGGGTTTGGCCCTAATTTTATTTCCCTCATCTCCTTCCTCTATGCAAACCCTAGAGCAGCGGTCTGTGCCAATGGTCTGATTTCCTCATTTTTTAGCCTTGGTAGAGGCCTCAGGCAAGGATGCCCTCTCTCCCCCTTTCTCTTTAACCTTGCTCTTGAACCTTTTTTATCTAAACTACGTCACAACCCAAACATTCATGGCTTCCCTCTTTCTCACTCGCAAATCAAATTAGCTGCCTATGCACACGACATTTTACTCTTCATTTCGAACCCATCGGTTTCCATCCCAGCTTTCCTCGCTGAAGTCAACATGTACTCCCATCTTTCTGGTTATTAACTGAACAATGATAAGTGCGAAATTCTACCCCTCACCAAGTTCACCTTTAAGCCTCATTTTGCGACATCTAACTTCAAATGGAGTCCGTCCCATATCAAATACCTCGGTTTGCATATTACTCCTTCTATCTCGGATACTATCTCATTATGCCTTACTAAATGTACTCAGAAGCTATCTGACCTCACCTCCAGGTGGCATCCCCTATATCTTTCCTGGTGGGGTCGCCTTGACACCATTAAGATGATGCTTTCTCCAATTGTCCTTTATACCATTTCTAATATTCCTGTTTCCATCCCTGCCAAATTTTTTGCTAAAATCAATACCACCTTATCCTCCTTTTTATGGTCTGGAAAGAAACCGCGCATGTCTCTATCAAGACTACGTCTCCCCAAATCGGAAGGTGGGGTTAATTTCCCAAATTTTCCCGCTTATCATAAAGCCTTCCTCCTGAAACAGGCCGCTATCTGGCTTAAAGATCCTACTGAACCTCTTCCCCTTTGGGCTGAACTTGAACGCCTTTCTCTTTCTCCCTTCTCCTTTGCCGAGTATCTCTCCTTTTCCCGCAAACCCCAATTCCTGTCCACTCCAATTCACAAATACACTGCGAAAATACTTTTAGCCTCTGCTCCGCCTCCTCCCTCCTCCACCACTGAACTTCTTGCTACCACGATTTGGTATAATAATAGCATTCTTATCAAATTAAAACCTTTCTACTGGAAAACTTGGAGGCAACGAGGTTTAGTCTGGGTTTCCCAACTTTTTACTGGATCTGTCTTCACACCTTTTCCTGTTCTAAGTCGGATCTTCTCTCTCCCTTCCTCCTTTGTCCACAAGTACATTTTACTCAAGACCGCAGTTATGTCTGTCTATGACTCCCTTTCTCATTCTTCTCCACATGCGATCCCCAATACTCCGATTTCCTCTCTACACTCCCAACTGCGTTCCAACCCTTCGGCGTCTTCCATCTATCATTCCTTCCACAATCCTCTATCACCTCGGCCTAAAACCACGGTGGAGGAGCAGTGGGAATTTGAACTCGCCGTATCTTGGTCCACCTCTTTATGGGATAAAATTTGGACAAAGCTTCGCAAGTCCTCCAGAGCTGCCTCTCTTACACAAACACTTTTCTTCCTTTACAATCGACTCCTTTACACGCCATCTCTCCTACACAAAAGATTCCCCGCAATTCCGGACCTCTGTTGGTCTTGCTCCGCCCCTAATGCCACGCTTTTTCATATGCTTTTCCTATGCCCTCTTACGCATGCATTTTGGACTAAAGTATGGGATCAAATCAACTCTATCTTCAAGACTTCTATCCCCTTCTCTATCACTGACATTTTCCTTGGCTCACTTTCCCCTTCCTGGACCGAAGTTGATATAAATGTTCATATTATTGATTTGTTATTAGCTGTTGCGTTTCAACAGATTACTGTTAACTGGAAGAATTCTGAGGGTATTACTTTTAAAGCCTGGTGGTTCAATGTATGTTATAATCACAGACTGGACACTGCATTTGTTTATCCCATCACCCTGGCCCCGAAAAGACCTGCGTTGTGGCTTCCTGTTACCCTTTATCTGGATGTTTGTGCCAAACGCTCCTCTCACTTATCCCCATCTCAGCAAGAGGTTTCGAAACCCCCCTGAATTACCTTTTGTTCCTTCTTTT